>NC_067401.1:44049644-44739019 GCF_016432865.1 Antechinus flavipes
TTCAAGAAGGAAGAACAAACAACAACAGCATAATGCCAGCAGTAGTAAGCACTATGACATGTTAACAGTTATTATTACTCTAGGGTCAAAGTACTATGCAGAGCAGCTATCTCTTGCAATTTGGTGAATTATATTTTAATGGATTTTTAACGAAGACAAAAATATTTTAAATTAATACAAAATTCATACAATTACAAAGAAAGCAATGATATTGAACAGCAATGATCAAAATACAAAATGAAACAAAAACAAGTTTACAGACACTAGGCTAAAAGCCCTTCTTTTAGAGGAAGTATCCACTATCATATCTATGATATCTTATGATATAAGTATATAAGTGTCATAGCTATTTGAGCTGTGGATTTTCTTTTTTTTTACTCTCACCAATTAATCAATAGTTTATCAGTGAGCTATCTATTATGAAGGAGCTAGTCTGAAGAGAGATATAAGGCTTGGGAAGAGACTTATACACTAAAATAATTTAAGAATAGTGTCAGATACATATACAATAAAATCTGGTACAAACTATATATGGAACTAATAATTCTGAGAAGGGAGAGTAGCATGAAATAAATTCAGAAACCATTGGATCAGGATGACGCCAGAGAAAGGCAAACACACTTGGAGGTAGAGGATGGCTTGACTGGTGATGTCACCTGGATTCTACCAGACTCAAAATCAGTCAGAATTTGGCAAACCCATCCCTCAACTTTGAAATCTCTGAGACATGAACGAAACAAGTTTCAGTCCTTCCTGAATTTGTGCCTTTTAAGATCCTTGAATAGAATGCCAGTCTATATAAAGAGGGAAGAACTAGGTTTTGATGATTATTCTGGATATAGAGACCAGGGAAGATGAACAAAAATGTCCTTTCTGTTGTTGCTGTTTGTCCTTGATTCTCAAAAAGGACATGACACCAGGGAGGTACTGTCATGACATACAAGTGATTGGAATTAGGTGAAAAAGGACTATGCAAGGTACCAGATTCACTTTCTCTTCTAGAGCCATCTGAGTCCAGTGGCCAGATATAGATTAGAAAAATCATAGATGTCATGGATGCAGTGGGATACCTTGGCCTTTTTAAGCTAATATCTTCAACAGGTCTAAGTTTGAGGTACTTTTCTTTGGGTATCTGTATCAGTCTGGCAAAGATCGGAGGGAAGAGGTTCTTTTAAAAAAATTATAGCTTTTTAATTTTCAAAATATATACATGCATAAGTTTCAAAACTTTGTGTTCTATTTTTTCCCCCTCTCTTTCCCCTCTCTTCCTCCCTATTCCTCAGTCAGCAAATGATTCAATATATGTTAAATATGTGCAGTTCCTCTATACATATTTCCACAAATAGCATGCTTCACAAGAAAAAGCAGATCCCAAAGTAAAAAAATATGAGAAAGAAAACAAAATGCAAGCAAACAACAACAACAAAAACAAAGTACTATGTTGTGGTCCACACTCAATTCCAACTGTCCTCTCTCTGGATACAGATGGCTTTCTTCATCACAAGACCATTGGAACTGGTCTGAATCAAGAGGTTCTTTTTTTTTTTCCTATTACTTATTATAAATAAATTTGAAATTACTGCTCAGTAAATCAGAATGTACTTTCTGACTTGTCAGAGAATAGAGACAAAGGAGAGAGCTAGATATACAGTATAAATCCTGACTCCACATGTATAACTAATGTGGTCAGATTACTTCTCTGGGCAGGGGCTACCTTATCTGCAAAGCAGAGATAACCATAGATATATCATTCAATGCACAAAGCAGATCGTGCAGAAAACAACTTTATAAGGTATTATACAAATGTGAAATAATGTTATTATTCTTATATAATTTAAAGGACTTTTCTTCCTTATTGAGACAGTCTGGAGCACTGGCTTTGCTTCATCTCTCTCTCTTTTTTTTTTTGTTCTAATATTGCTCCATTCTCTCTTAGTCCTTCAGTCTCTACCTTTCAATCTTGATTTTTTTTCCTGAGTGAAAGGGAGATAAAGTGATTTAAGATGAAGTGAAGAATTAATACCCTGGAACAGATGCTCCAGAAAGAGATGTGACAAAATGTCACGGGGAGTATGCCTGGACACTAGGAATCTGTCCAAGGATGCAGCTGACGAGTCCCCAGGATGGCATGTTCCCCAGAGGCTGGGGATGCTTGGGTGACAGCTGGGATTTTTACTGCTGGGTTTCAGTGACCATTTAGAGAAGGGGGCTATCAGGGAAGTCTATCTTTTTTTTTCTTCCTGGCAAGAATGAGATTTGTCATCAGATTCCAGAACCTCTTTGATTTACAGCAAAAACACAATCAGGGGATGATTATCTTTTTTTTTTTTTTTCTATTTTCCCCCTTCATAATTTTCTTAATACCGTCACCTATGTTCACTAAAGTGGGAGTAGGGGGATGCACCAATATTAAAGAGGTCAAATGTTCCTGATTTAACCAATGTGATGAAAGCAAAACAAATCAACATCCAGCTGGGGTCAGTGCATACTGATGATAACATGCAGCTATAAAAGTATTCTGAAGAAAAATACTCATTATTTCTCCATCCCTGGGGAAAACCCTGTTGTAGTCATTAAGGGGAAGAGTTAAATAGCCCATTTGGAGACTCAGAAGGGTATAAGTGTCCTAGAGATATCTGTATTCCTTGGTGGCATCTAAATTTCTCACAGTGTAACTTCCATTAAGGGATTATAAAGAGGATCAATGAGATAGAAGTTAAGAAAAGCAAATATGTTAACCGCTGATCAGGTTAACTGACTTGGCTATGGAGCCAAGGACACTGTGTCCAATAATAATCTCCCTAAGGAGGTGCTCTGGTCACTTTCCCTGAAAGCTGGACTGGGCAGAACATTCTGGAACACGATAGGGGATGACCCTTGAGGACAGAGATGATGTTTTCATATATCTCCCTACAGCACTGCTGGGGTAGGCATTTAATAGAGCAGAGTTTCTCACCCTATGGTACATGAGCTTAGTTTTGAAAATACTTTGATAAATATGTTTCAATGCAGTTCCTTTTGTAATCTCATACATTTTATTTTATATATTTAATACTGATTATCTTAAAGGATCTGCAGATCTCTCTGTATGGCCCAAGGGCTATATATATATGAAGTCATATTAGAGGCTTGCCTGCATACTGCCCTCCTGAAAAAGCCTGCCTGCTTTCTGGGGTTTGGGACACAGCCTCCTGAAATTCTCAGATTTCTACCTAACCTCTCTCCCTCTAATCCCAGTTAGTTTAATTCTTTCTCTTTCTATTTACTTATTCAACAACCCAGGCCACTTTCTGCAGACTCCCCAGTCCATAAAGGACCCTACCTCTCCACCTACTTTCTAACATCCCTTAATTTTTTATTTCCCTCTGTTAACACACTAAGTTCTTTAAAGCAGGGATGACCTTAACAATTATATTTGCATCCCCAGACTTTAGCTCAATGCCTATCATATAATAAATGTTATTTTCTGTCTCTCTTCTGTCTTTGTCTCTGTATCTCTGTCTCTCTCTCTATGTCTCTGTCTGTCTCTCTGTCTTCCCTCTTCTCCTTTTGTGTTTCTGTCTCTACATCTGTCTGCCATGTCTCTTCTTTCTTCTCTTTATCTTTTTCTTCCTCCTCTCTTTTTCTGTGTCTCTCTGTCTTTGCATGTTTGTCTTTCTCTCTCTTTCCTCCCCTCACTCCCTTTCTGTGTTTCTGCCTCTGTATCTGTCAGCTCCTTTCATTTTTTTATATTTCTCTTCCTCCTTCCCTCTCTTTTCTTTTGTGTCTCTCTGTCATTCCTCTCTGTTGCGGTCCCTCACTCTGTCTCTTTCTGTGTCTCTCTCTGTCTCTATTTGTCTTTCTTTCCTTCACTCCTGCCTTTCTGTGTTTCTGACTCTGTCATGTTTCTTCTCTTTACATATTTTTTCCTCTGTCTCTCTGTCTCTTTTTGTATTTCTCTCTTCTTTCCTCCTCCCTTTCTGAATTCTATCTGTCTGTCCCGTCCTTGCTCTCCTTTTTTTGTGTCCCTCTCATTCCTTCTCTCTCTGTGTCTATATCTGGCTTTTCTGTATGTCTGTTTTTTTCTTCCTCCTTCTCCCCCCATCTTTTGTATTACACTTAGTTGTTTACTCACTTGTTTTCCCCATAGTATAATGCAAATTCCTAGAAGGCAGGGACTATGTCATTTGTATCTTTGCATTCCTAGCCACACAGTGGCTTCCACAGAGTAGGTATGCAATAAATGATTTTTGAAATGAACTGAATTGAGTGGAGAGGAGAAAGTGAGAAACCAGAATGTGGTAGAATGCTAGATCTTTTCCTTTCACTACTTCCACTACTCAAACTCTAAAGTTCCAGGGGTCCTCAAACTATGGCCTGTGGGCCAGATGCGGCAGCTGAGGACGTTTATCCCCCTCACCCAGGACTATGAAGTTTCTTTATTTAAAGGCCCACAAAACAAAGTTTTTGTTTTTACTATAGTCCGGCCCTCCAATAGTCTGAGGGACAGTGAACTGGCCCCCTATTTAAAAAGTTTGAGGACCCCTGTGAGTCTATTTTCTGATTTTCCCCATTATAGCAATAAAAATAACAAAAAAGGAAAGATCTGCTGTCAGGAAGATTTATCCTCACTTTATTCCCTGTAAGTAGGAGAGATGGGATGTTGTGGACAGAAAGTTTATTTCAAATCAAGGAAGACCTAGATTTAAATTAACCCTCCCTCCCCCCCCCCCCCCACTTGCTGCTTATGTGATTCTAGGCAAGTCCTCTCCTGTTTCAGTGCTCTAGGCAATTTTTTGTGTTGAGAAGTCCCCGTATCAATGAAATAAAAGTTTAGTTCCCATCTTTTACCCATGAGAAAGAAATCAATTTGATATAGGTTATACATGTCATGCAAAATACATTTTCATATTAGTCATGTTATGAAATAAAACATAGCTCTCTACTCCCCAATAAAAACACCAAGCAAAATAAAGTTTAATAAGTGTGCTTTAATTTTCCCTCAGATTCCAACAATTCTTTCTCTGGATGTGGATAGAATTTTTCATCATAGGTCCTTCAAAATTGTCTTAGGTCATTGTATTGCTGAGAATAACTAAGTTACTCACAGTTGATTATTGTACACAATATATTGTTTTTGTGTAAAATGTTATTCTGATTTTGCTTACTTCGTTTTGAATCAATTTACATAAGTCTTTATGGGTTTTTCTGAAAGGATCATACTTACCATTTCTTATAGCACAATAATATTCTATCATAATCATATACCACAAATTGTTTAGCCATTCCCTAGTTGATGGTCATCCATTCAATTTTCAATTCTTTGCCACCACAAAAAAAGTTACTATAAATATTTTTGTACAAAGAGATCCTTTTCTCCCCCCCCCCCCCCACTTTTTTTTTTCTCTCTGGCATACAGTCCTAGTAGTGATATTTCTGGGTCAAAGGGTATGGACAATTTTATAGTTCTTTGGGCATAGTTCCAAATTGCTCTTCAGATTGATTAGATCAATTCACATCCCCATAAATAGTGCAATACTGTCCCAATTTTCCCACATCTCCTCTAACATCTATGATTTTTCTTTTCTATCATATTACTCTATTTGATAGGTGTGAGGGGATACATCAGGGGTGTTGAGAGTTGGTATGACAAAGCCACCTTCCTCCACAATTTTTTCCCATTAATTCCTTATATTTTTCTAGCTTTGCAATATACACACATGCATACATGTGTGTGTACGTATGTAATTATATAATTTGACACTGAATAAGAAATTAATTTAGGTAGAATTAGCATTTTCATTTTATTTGCTAGACCTACTTATGAGCAATTAATATTTTCTCTAATTATTTAGATCTGACTGTATTTATGTAAAAAGTGTTTTTGTAACTTTGTTCAAATAGTTCCTAGCAGGTAGTCATGGGAATCTACTTTATATTATCTACAATTATTTTAAATGGAATTTCTTTTTCTATCTTTTGCAGCTAAATTTTGTTGGTAATATATGGAAATGCTGATGATTTGTGTAGGCTTATTTGCAACTTTGCCAAAATTGTTAATTATTTCAACTAGTTTTTCTCCAGGTATATTATCCTATCATCTTCAGAAAATGATAGTTTTTCCCTCATTGCCTAGTCTAATTTCTTCAATTCCTTTTTCTTCTCATTGCTATAGCTAGCATTTCTAGAAAAATACTGAATAATAATGATGAAAATGGGCATCCTTATTTCTCCCCTCATCGTAGTAGGAAGGCTTCTAGCTTGTCCCTATTACAGATTATACTTGCTGATGGTTTTAGATAGATACTTAATATTTTGAAGAAAGCTCCATTTATTGCTATACTTTCTAGTGTTTTTATTAGACATGCATATTGTATTTGTCAAAAGTTTTTTCTGCATTTATTGAGAAAATCCTGTGATTTTTGTGGGTTTTATTATTGATATGGTCAATTATACTGATAGTTTTCCTAATATTGAACTTATTCCTGAAATCCTGGTATAAATCCTACCTGGTTATGTGTTATACCTAGTTATAGTCATATATTTATGATAGTTGCTATAATCTCCTTGCTAGTATTTTATTTAAAGTTTTTTTGCCTCAATATTCATTAGAGAAATTGGTATAATTTCCTTTTTCCATTTTTGATTTTCCTGGTTTAAGTATCAGTACCTTATTTGTGTCATAAAAAAGAATTTTGTAAGACTCTAAGCCTATTTTTTCTAAATAGTTTATATAGTATAGGGATTAATTGTTTTTTAAATGTTTGGTAGAATTTACTTGTGAATTTTTCTGGCCCTGTAAATTTTTTCTTAGGGATCTCTTTGATGGCACATTCAATTTCTTTTTTTCTAAGATGGAGTTGTTTAAGTATTCTATTTCCTATTTTGTTAATCTGAGTAATTTATGTTTTTGTAAATATCCATCTATTTTACTTAGATTGTCAGATTTATTGGCACACAGTTGGGCAAAATAGCTCCTAATAAGTGCTTTAATTTCATATTCATTGGTGGTAAATTTGCCCTTTTCATTTTTGACACAGTATTTTTTTAAAAATTAAATTAATAAATGGTTTAACCATCTTATTTTTTTTTCATAAAACCAATTCCTAGTTTTATTTATTAGTTCAATACTTTTCTTGCTTTCAATTTTATTAATATCTCTTTAATTGTTTAGCATTTAAAATTTGATGCTTAAAATAGAATTTTTAATTTGTTTTTTTCTAGTTATTTATAGTTGCATAACATTCATTAATTTGTTTTTTTCTAGTTATTTTTAGTTGCATAACTAATTCATTAATCTGTTCTTTTTCTATTCTACTGATGTAAGTGTTTAGAGATATACTGAGAACTGCTTTGGCTGCATCCCATAAATTTTTGTATGTGGTGTCATTGATGCCATGCTCTTTAATCATATTATTGAGTGTTTCTGTGATTTGTGGGTCTCTCTGTCTTTAGGGTTAAATTATTTTATTTCCAAGAATTTCCACAATTTAAAATTTATGTTTCCAGACTCTTTTATTAAGTGTAAATTACATTTTGATCTAAAAATGATGTCCATCATATATTTATTTTTCTACATTTGGATGTAAAAATTTAATGCCCTAAAGTTTAATGCCCTATTTGTGTAGATGCATTTCTTCACTGAGAAAAAGGAATATTCCTTTCTATATCCAGTTTTCTCCAGAATTTTATCATATCTAACTTTTCTAAAATTTTGTTCATATTCTTAATTTCTTTCTTTATTTTTTCTTAGATTTGCATCATCCGGAGAGGGGAAATTTGAGGTCCCTCATTAGTATCGTTTTATTTTCTATTTCTTTCTGTAGCTCATTCAACTTTTTCTTTAAGAATTTAGATGCTGGGGGGCAGCTAGTTAGTGCAGTGGATAGAGCATCAGCTCTGAAGTCAAGAGAACTTGAGTTCAAATCTGGCCTCTGACATTTAAAACTTCCTAGCTGTGTGACCCTGGGCAAGTAACTTAACCCTAATTGCCTCAGGGGAAAAATAATTCAGATGTTGTACCAAATGATCCAAATAAGTATACAATTGTTATTTCCTGGCTTATTTCTTTTAATTAGATCTATTTTTGCTTTTGCTTTGTTTGGGATCCTGATTGCTATCCCTGCCTTTTTTTTTTTTTTTTTTTTTTTGACTTCAGCTGACGCATAATAGATTCTGTTCTAGCCCTTTACTTTTACTTTTTGTGTGGAGAAAATTTAACAAAATAGGGTAATTTCAAGCATTTCTGATGAAAAAAAAAACTGGGTAGGTAATTCTTTGTTGTCCTAGCTCCTTTACCCTCTGGAATATCATATTTAAGTCCTCTGATTCTTCAGTGTAGAAGATGTGACATCTTGCATTATTCTGTCTATGGCTGCATATTTAAACTATGTCTTTCTGGATGCTTGTAACATTTTCTCTTTGATCTCTGAATCCCCTGAAATTTGGCTATACTAATCCTGGAAGTTTTTATTTGGCAATCTCTTTCAGTTGACTGGTAGATTCTTTCAGTTTCTAATTTACCTTCTAGTCCTAGAATATCAGGGCTATTTTCCTATATAATTTCCTGAAAGATGAAAGATGAAAATTTCTACACCTTTGCATGACTTTCAAGTAAGTAAATAATTCTTCAGTTATCTCTACTTGATCTATTTTCTAGGCCAGTTGATTTTCCAGTGCTACATTTCACATTTTCTTCTGTTTTTTTTTTTTTTTCCATTATTTCATTTTGTTTTTATTGTTTCTTGATATCTCATGGAAAAAATAGCTTCTGCTTGCCATTAAGGAATTCTTTTCTTCATTGAGGTTTTTTGTACCTTCTTTTTATTTGGTCACTTTTAATTTTTAAGGAGTTCTTCTCTTCAGTGAATTTTTGTACATCCTTTTTTCTTTGTTTTTTTTTTTTTTCCTTTTAAAGCTGTTGACTCTTCTTTTTAAAAAAAGATTTCTTGCCTCATTCTTAATATCTTTGCCCATTTTTCTTCAACTTTTGTTTAAAAAATCTTTTTAAAGCTCTTTCAACATTTTTTTGGTCCTGAGACTTATTCATATTTTTCTTTGAGATTTTGCATTTAATTGCTTTGACTTTATTGTCTTTTTCTGAGATTGTGCTTTGAATTTCCCTATTACCACAGGAAATTTCTCTGTTCAAGTTTTTTTTTTTTTTTTCTAACCTACTTTTTGACTTTTAACATTAAGTTGGACTCTGGGGGGTTGATGGTGTACTGCTCCCAGCTTCAGGTCTTTCTTGTTATTATTTTCATAGCTAGTGTTGGGGATCTTTATGTTTTCAGTTCTTTCAAGGAGGGATGATTTAGGAAGAGATGTGGTTATTATTCTCCTGGCCTGTACTCTATTAAGAACCCTTTCCCATCTTTCAATGGAGCCAAAAGTTTCCATTCCTGCAAGTACTCCTAATCACTTTTGGATTATGACCTGGAACTATGTATGGGCAATACAACAGAATCTTGTTCCTAGTGCCAGCAGAAAGTCCCCTGTAATTTCTTTCCGATAAGCTACTTGACTCCCTTTCTGTCTGCAGGTTGAAAGCTCTGGAAACCCCCATTGTTGCTGATTTAGTTACTTTCTATGCTTGTTTATAGTTTGCTCAGGTACAGCTTGTGCTTGTGCAGCCTGCACTGTATTGTTCTCCACTCATATCCTAGTGAGACAGATCTTTCCTGTTGACCTTATAAGTCATCTTGGGAAGGAACATAAGGCAAGTTTAAAACATAGTAGAATCAATTATAATATTATTTGTTGAAGTCAAGTCCAAAATATGAAGATCCAAAATTGCCACATTAGGGGATCATGGTTCATTTTCAAATAGGTTATTCATATGGTGTGTGTGTAGGGGGCGGGGAGGTTAACCTGGGGATCTTGACTGAGTTCTTCCTTAACCCACTTAATAAAATTCCAGGATGTCAGATCAAGTAACAGAGAAGATGAGGTTACAATAACCATCTTTGCACCTTGTAAAGAGAACACTATTCACATTTCAAATATTCACTCATTCACAACTGGATGTTGTGAATCACTTTATTGTTCCCCAGGAAGTGCAAAGAGGTTTCTTCATCTAGTTGTACTTAGTGATCTTTGAGAAACCAGTCACTTGGCTCAGCAAATGGGCCATTCTCCAAAGAGTCAGTGGATATGGCTGGCTCTTAGTTCTTTCTGAAGAGTTCATCAAGGAGGGATAGGAAAAGTTATTTCTTTTGTCCCTGTCCCTTCTCTCTATGCTAATGTTCAGTCAAACAGCATCTAACTGTGGGTCAAGAGAATCAAATCTGGGAACAAAGAGAATTTAAGCTGTTTGTTTATAAAAAGTCCAAAATAAAAATCTGTCTCTGCCTTTAAAAACTTTATATTTTAGTAGAAGTAATAATAATAATAATTTCTATAGTATGTTAAGATTTGCATATATTATTTCTTATGATCCTTACAACAACCCTGGGAAGTCGGTACTATAATTATCCTCATTTTATAGAGGAGGAAACTGAGGCAGATAAAAATTTAATGACTTGCCCAGGATCATATAGTCAGTTAGTATCTAAAGCAGGATTCAAATTCAAGTCTCTGACTCCAAATCCATCTTTCTATCCACTATGTCACCTAGTTTCCTCACATAACAAACAAGTATAAGTTGAAAATAGCTAGAAAAGTAACCATTGGAAGAATTAAGAAAGGTGTCCATTTGTAAGTGGCATCTAGTCTGAGCCTTGAAGGAAATGAATTTAGGATTTTACTCCCCCAAAAGGGAAAAGAAAGTTTTTGGCTAGCATGGTGGACATGGTGGACATAGCACATAGCTAATGTAGAGGTACAAAGATAAAAGATGCAATGCTTAATTTGGGGAACAACTAAGTAGAATGGTTTGGCTGATTATATAGTGTGTGAAGGGGATTAATGGGAAATCAGTCTAAAAAAGTTGGTTGAAATCATAGTGTGGATGGCTTTTAATACTAGGCTGAGTTATTTGTATTTTATCTTGGAGAGGAATTGCAGTATTTGCTTTTTGGAGCAAGGAAATAATATAGTTAAGCTATGCCTTAAGGAGATTATTTTGACAGTTGTGTATAATGGACAAGAAGAGAGAGGTGGGGAGTAGGGAGATCAATTAGGAGGCTATTGCAATAGTCCAGGTAAGAGCTGATAAAGATTTGAACTTGGGTAGTGGCAATGTGAATGTTGAGAAGAGGGATTTAATAGGTTATGAAGCTAGAATTGACTTTTGTTCTATAAGGAGGATTCTTGTTCAGGAGTAAGTTGAAGTAGATGACTTCTAATTCTGTCCTAACTTTGAGATTCTGTTATTTTTATTTTGTGATGAGATTAGGGGAAAAAAAAAACACAAACTAAACCACAAGCCATAATACAACTAAGACTGGGAGTGAGGAAATTGTGTTGGGGTTGGGGACATAAAAGAATCATTACCTTGAACTTTCATTCTCTCATCTGCTCTTGCTATGGGCAGGTTTTGCCAGCAAGAACATTGTCCTGGACCAGCCCTAGACCACCCTGAGTGAGGTGAAAAACAGAAATGTGAGGAGGAGAGGAGCCCAGATGGCATTATGCTAAGAGGGAAGGAAAGGGAAATTTAAATTTGTGACATCATGGAATCAAGGGTAGCTCGTAGCCAGTTTCCAATATCTCATCTGTGATATCTGTTCCAAAGGAGAAGCTCTTTGTGAGAACTATTTGTATGTAGATTGCCATCCATTCTGCCTTCAGGTAGGGATGGTTCCATACACAAATGTGGGAATTATTGCATTAAATAGTTACAGCATATTTCCTGTGTGCTTCCTTTCAAAGCTTGTTCATTTAAAGAACTTTTCCAGATGTATTGTTAATGGGTTACATTTGGTCAGATGCCCACCCTGCCTTCCTTTTACTTCCTTCTCCAGTCAAATCCATTTAGAAAAACAAGTGATAGCATTGTTGTCAGTATGGTGAAAGTTGGGGGCCCAACGATGCTACTTCATGGAGGAAAAAGATATCTTCCACCTCCCTTCCTTGAATATATCTCGTCAAAAACTTTTTTGGTTATCTTTTCCCTGAAAATTTACAGGAACATTCCCTCACCCTTGATTTTTATTTGGGTCTTATTGGAAAGAATTAGCTTAGAGAAGAGGTGATGTGATTATGGGAAGACTAGGGCTTCACTGACTTTCAATGGTGATGTTCTTTGGGGAAGGAAAGCCGTCATTTGCCAGTAGCAATTTTTCATCATTTCCTCCTCCCGGGCAATCCAAGGGGCCTGCAGAAAGCTGTGCATGACCCACGTCTTTCTCTAAGTCAGCTAATGATTGCCCAATCCACTGGAGAAAATTGATTGTGTCAAAATGAATGAATGGCTGAGAGGCTGATCAATGTCTCACTGAAGTCGTTTCACTCGAAAGTGCCTGAAGCTGGGAATTAAACGTCAGGTACAATTTAGCCTGGGAACCCTAGAAGCATCTGACTGCCCTTTGGAGAATGAATCTAGAGGCTCTATTTCTGAAGTCAAATGAACTCTCTGATAGTGGGCTCCCCTGGTAAGTGATCATTGTCTGGCTGCCTGCCACACCACAAATCTCTGGGTGAAACCTTTGCAAAAAATGGAAACTTATTGCTCTGGGGCTGTGCTATTGTTCTGTCAGAGCTGGAGGGAGATATCTGGGGGAGGGAATAGGCTGGAGATGTTGAATGTCAGCCTTGATTTATGCTGGACTGTTACACTGGGCAGAGGATCTTGGAGAGGAGTTTTTGAGATGGGCAGGGGGCAAGAACAAGATAGAGTGGAAGCAATTCAGCAAGCATTTATTAATGCTTACTTTGGGCTAGGTACTAGATACTGGATACAAAAATGCCACACAATCTGACCTGCTTAAAGGAGCACACATTTTACTGAAACACAAATGTACCCAAGTAAATGAATACAATTAAGTACCTTTTTGGGGGGCTGGGGTAGAAAAGAACTGGAAACAAAGTATATGATGATCACTTAGGAATAACTAATTCAAGTTGTGATATATGGATATACTGCAATATTAATGTTCTGTAAAAAAAAATCACTAATATGAAGAATTCAAAGAAGCACAGGAAGATTTATATGATCTGATATTGAATGAAATAAGTAGAACCAGACAAACTGTATACATGCCAATTATATTAATTCAAAGGCAAAGAACAAAAACTCTGAAACTAACTCTCTATGTTATAATCCAATTTAATTAAGTACTCATTTATTAGATGCCTACTATTTGCCAGTCATTGTGCTAAGCATTGGAGGCATGGTGCTAAGGGCAATTATAATGGCTAAGATTTTCCCAAAAAAGACTTGAGAAAATATAATTTTCTTCCCTTGTTTGAAGAGATGGAGAACTGTAGGTGCAGAGCATGAATATATTATTAGAGTTGGTATATTGATTAGTTTTACTGAATTTGAGGTAGGAGGGTATGGGACCTATAGCCAGAAAGACTTGAGTTCAAATTCCAACTCAAACATTTATCAGCATTAAGCCAATACAAATCACTTAATCTTTGTTTACATTTTCCCATCTTCAAAATGGGGATGATGATAAAAAATATTTCCCTTTTAGCATTATTCTGAGTATCACATGAAATAATTTTGAAACAGTGTTTTGCAAATCTTAAATGCCATCTGTTATTATTATGCTTTTCATCATTATAATTATTTTCTATTATTAGAAGGTTTCTATTTGGAAATGAAGTGATGTACAAACAAACAAAAAAAATCAATAAAAAAGTAAATGACCCCAAAGTATAGACAAAGCAAGAAGTAAAGGGGTTTGGAAGCAGGGGAAAATTTGTTTTTGAGCATTTTATGACAAACTTTTGAGGAGATAGGACTTTTATACAGACTCCAGAATTAGAAAAAATGTGATTCTTATCTAGTCTAATAGTTCCCAGTCTTTTTGTATGAGAACACCCTTTCAATATCAAATTTCAGTCTTTTCCCCACATCTATAGTTGTATTATTAGTAACTATTGACTGAGAAAATGCATGGTGACAAAATGCTGCTGTGAATTCAGAAATGATTTTAAAATAAGTTATCATTTTAAATTGACTATCAATCACAATAGTATCTACATATCTTTGAAAGCTAATATATTAGGAAAAACAAGTCCACTAACATTCATTATGATTTACTTATTTTATTGTTATACTACTTATTTTGGGGGGTTAAATAAGAATATAAATGGGCCAGGTGTGTGGCATAGAGGACATAGCTCTAAGCCTTAAGTCAAAAAGACTTATTTTCCTGCATTTAAATCTGGCTTCAGACATTTTCTAACTGTATGACTCTGAGCAAGTCACTTCATCCTGTTTGCCTCGGTTTTCTCACCCGTGAATTGAGCTGGAGAAAAAAATGGCAAGTCATTATATTTGCCAAGAAAACCCAAATGGTGTCATGAAGAATTGGACACAACTGAACAAATAAATAAAAAACAAGAAAAGAAATTGCAATGTTTGAGATGCCTCTAGATTCATGGACCCCTTATGACAATTTCACAGTCCAACATTTGGAAACCATTGTTTAGCCAAACTCCTTATTTTACAGATGGGGAAACTCAGGCCCAGAAATGTCTAAAGTTACAGATAGTAAATAGGAATTGATTTGATTTGATAAGATGTGAGCTAAGGATTTTTAATTCCAGATCAAAGCACTTTTCCCTCCCAGTATATCATTGCTTCTCCAGAGCCATGCACTATGTAGATTAAACAGGTATCTAATCTTTCTTATCTTAAGAATAGAGGTAGCAATCGCAAATTCCTTACATTCAGATCCCTAGTGGGTATGTGATGTGAATATTAATGAAATTTTACGTGATTAATCCTCCTCACCCAGCAGGAAGAAGAGACTCAAGAAACAGACCAGATTGACTCAAAAAAGGGAGTGTTTTTTTTTGTTGAAAAATGGGCTTTATATACTTAGTATAAGCTTTTCTATCTAATTTAATTTCTTTTATTGTGAAATGATGTACAAAACTCTTACTAGAACTTAACTAATTTTTTTAAAGGTACTGATTTTTAAGAGACTGATTTTAGTATGGGAAGAATCTCCCTCCACTCACAGAGATCCCAATCCTTGGATAACTCACGAGGTAAGTCTTATGAGTTTCCTTAGCTCAGAAAGATTAAGGGATTTACTTTTATGTGATAGCAATACATACTGGGCTTGATTTTCCTTAAAAGTTATTGAGACCTTCCTCAATGTTTGGTTGGCTCAGAGGATGTGTTTCAGATCATTGACATCATTGACTCATTACCTGAGTAGACAGAAAGCAGCCACAGAGAGCTACAGGTATTCTTTGATGTTTGGTTGATAGATTTCATTCTAGTGAACTTGACCCATCTGTATCAACTGGTATTATCTTCAATGCCTATACTTGTTGAACATCCTTCTCCTGATATGGCTAAATTAATTTATTTTATTATTTATTGAATGACCTATGCATTTCTCCTCTTCACCCCTTTTCCCCCCAGTATTGAACCTAACATTATGAAACATTATGAAAAGCTAATAAGTATTAGAGAAGTTATTTGAACCTATGTCAAATTTCCCATCTAGCATCATGTCCTTTATATCATGATTACATCCAATTCTAGGCAGTCCTGACTAGGGTTAAGGAGAGAAGCAGAGAGGGCATATATCTTCAGAACTGGGTGCTACAATGTATATCTATAAGTTTGGATGCATCATAAATGATTTGTTATGCTGGTATTGTTGTTAGTTAAAATTTGGGATTTTCATAGATGTGGTGAATTGTTGGTGTGGAAACTGTATTGATGCAAATGAGCAATTCCTTTGGAAATTATCACCTTATTGCCTGGGGTTTTGGTGGGAGTCTGCCCACTTAGAGTTTATATGTCTTATCAAAGGTCACATAGTTTGGATGTATATTACCAGGTCTTCTTGGCTCTAAAGCTTGTCCTACTACATCATACTTTCTTCACTATATGCAGGAAAAAAAAGTAGAGAATGGAAATATGATTTACCTGGTCTTTTTGTTCATTCCAATAGCTGAATTTATATGTTGCACATGTAATTATTTTTTGTTCAGAAATTGCCTGATAACTAAAGAAAAAAAAGTACCTGAAAATTATAACAGTGGTCATTTAAAGGCAAATGTTCATATTTCTAATTTTAATAAAAACCAAACATAAATTAATTTTTAAAATTATAAGAGTAACTAAAAGTTGTTTGAAGTTGTTGATGACTATTTTTATCCTTTATTAATACTAAAGTTAATTTTCCTCAATTCTTCCCCTAATTTTCTACATAGACAAAATCAGATTCTATACTATGTGCTCTAAAGTGGAAATTAAAAATTTATAAAAGTCAAGTAAAAGTTCATTATTTGAATATTTCATAATAAATAACCCAATTTGAATTATGTAGATAATTAAAACAATTTATTGTTTTTAGTGTGTTTAGAGACAATCTCAATACTAGTTAAGAGGGAACAAAGGAAGTAGGTGTTATATAGTCTAACATCTATCTCTGTCTAATTTTACATTGCATTCACTAAAAGTCACCACTAAAAGACTTGGCACCTAGGAGACATAGTGGATAGAGTATAAATTTTACTTAAAGTCAGGAAGACCTGAGTTCAAATCTTGCCTTAGACATTTACTAGCTATGTGATATTTAAGAAGTAATTTAATCCCTTTGTATCTCAGCTCTATTTCCTTGTCTGTAAAATGAGTGGATTGGACTTGATGACTTCTAGGACCTCTCCAACTTAAAATCTACGATGCTGTCACATTAAGTGAGTAGTATTTGCCCTGTGAGACAACTGATCTCACTTTTGGGAAGATCTAATTTAATTTCTTCTATGACTCCTACTCCAATTTGCCATATATTTATACATAGTAAGGGGTACTTGATTTTATCTTTGTATCTCCAAACTCCCCTTATATATATAGTAAGCACCAAATAATTGTTTCTTAAATTGAATTGCATTATTTAATTTCTTTTCTTAAACAGAACTTTATCTTATCTAGATATAGCTGAAATTTGCATACATATAATGTTTCACCTTTGATCCCACTTTTACTTCCCCTAAGACAGAGAAAAAAAATCTGTCAAGATAAATTGGGGTCCAATTGCCATCTAGTATATTACCTGCCTCTCTATTCCCTTTATCATGTTTAGAGTCTGATAAATATGCATTCTGTCATCATCCAAGTCACTTATCCACAGGTTTGATACAACAGGTTTAAGAAAGGATCCCTGATGGTCATGTTGCTAAATATTCCAAATAAATTGACTTTTAGGATGGGTAGCATTCTATTCTAAAACTACCTAATTGTATCATTTTGTCCCTATTTATCTGTCTTACCTAAGAAGATTTTGTGGAAGCTTGGTTAAAAAGTTTTCTAGGAGTAAGGTAGGTATAGTGGAAGGGGCATGAGATATAAAGTCAGAGAACCTGGATTTCAATCATATCTCTAACACAGACAACACAGTTTTCACAACAATGTTGACTCCAGAATCTCTTCTACTCTATAATAATGAATCCACTGCCAACAATAGTGAACTCTACATTCACATGGGCTTTAATTGTCTCCTAAGCATTTTTAACACCAACTATTTCATTTATCTCCACAATGATCCTATGAGATACTAATTTTGGATTGAAGAAGATAGACACAGATTTCAAATTGGAAAAAAAAAAAAAACTTTCAAATCATTTAGTCCAACCTCTTAATTATTATGAAACAGTTGGTGGCTCAGTAGATAAGATATATTTATAAAAAATTAATGTTCTATAAACAATTTAATAGCTAAATGAATGGTTAAATAATATACCTGCAGGATTCAGAAAAGGTTGAGATCTTTGTGGTCTGAGGAAGGTTCGTGGAGTCAGAGGAATTTGAGCTAATCTTTGGTGTTAACCATGACTTCTTTCACGACCATGTCCACAATTGAATAGGAGGAAGAAAGAGAGCTGTACTGAGTTTGGAAAATTATATGGCAATTTCAATGTTTCTAAAGTTCTCTGTGATGCAGAAGCTTTTCTCTTCAACACTGATTCTTTCTTCCCTCCTCCTCCAGCTCAGTACTATAAAGTGATGAGTCATGGAATGCAATGCTCTTTAAAGAATCTAAATTGCATTGTAAATGACCCATTGGAAATGGAGAATTGTAGAGTGAGCCAAGAAGGTCCAAGCTTTGTTAATGATGTATTGCATGTAAAAAGTGCTGTTAAGGGCTTTTTTCAGAAAATACATGGTTAGAAAAGGAAGTGGGACAGTCAAGTAGTGAGAACTAGGAGGTAACAGTTGGGTGGACTAAATGATAATCCAAATCTTCAGTAATAATAATAATATTAGTGTTTATGTAGCATTTACTGTATACTAGGCAGTATGCTAAGTGATTTGTAAATATTATTTCATTAGCATCTCACAACATGCTTGAAAAGAAAGTGCTATTATTATCCCTATTCTACAATTAAAGCAGAAGTTATGGTTTTCCTAAGCTCACAGAGCTACTCATTGTTTGAAGAAGGATTTGAACTCAAATTTTCTTGAATACAAGCCTAGACATAGCTGCCTCATAAAAAGGCCCAAAGGAAGTTTAGCTATTTCATTGAGGATTTAGGTGAGGACATGAGCAATGTTCTCCTGAAATTAGCAGGAGTGTGGGCATTGTGATATGTACCATCATACAGATTACCCTCATTGATGAAGTCCTAGACTCAGAAATGTAGGGAAGTAATGTGATATTATTTACGATGATAACAAAGAAAGAAGATATTTCACAGGGAGGCAAGGACTTGAGAAAATCAAAACGGCATGAACAAGGAAGGCATATTCAGAGATATCATTAAGACAGAAAATAATGATGTTGAGAGAAGATTTATGATGGGAAGACCAGAAGTTTCAGCTCCAAGACCTGTTAGCTGTGTGTTCCTCATCCAGGCATTAACCATTTTAAGCTAATTTTTTTTTTTTAAATCTGTAAAATGGGTTATTACTCACACTACTTGCTTCTTCTTGCAAGGAAAAGACTTTGTACATCTAAAGAGTTATATAAAACAATTGTTAAAAATTATGACAACAGCAGCTGTAGTATGCAATCTTGGAGTATGTGTCTAGAGGTGACAAGGGTGCCCATTATTATTTGATAGGTGAGGTAATGGAGCATAAGAGTGACAGGATTAAAGCTATGCTTTAAGAGGCATGTGTGGGCTGGGGATGATATTTCTAGGTCTCCTTTTTGTGGCCCAGCTATTTAGATGAATGGTAACAACATGCATTAACCAAACATCTGGGTTCCTTCCAATTAGGTCAAGTTGATATAGTGGTGATGTAAGCTTTATTGCATACTGATCTCTTGGGGATATTTTGTCATCAGAATAAATTTTTTATTGCCTGCTAAAGAGCATATTATTTTATCTCAATACTTTCCCCTGTGTCACATGCCATGTATTCTGATACACTCACAGTTTTACAAATCCAATTAAATGGATGCAAACAAATCAGGATATTTTATCTATATACAAATTGGGATATGGAAATTATTCTTTTATTTTATTATCCACTTGGTGTTTGACTTGCTTTCATTATGAGTTTCTAATATCAAGCTTACATTAAAATTTTTTTTAATAGCTTTTTTATTTACAAGTTATATGCATGGGTAATTTTACAGCACTGACAATTGCCAAACCTTTTGTTCCAATTTTTCCCCTCGTTCTACCCACCCCCTCTCCTAGATGGCAGGATGACCAATACATGTTAAATACATTAAAGTATAAATTAAATACAAAATAAATATACATGTCCAAACCGTTATTTTGCTGTACAAAAAGAATTGGACTCTGAAATATTGTACAATTAACCTGTGAAGGAAATAAAAAATGCAGTTGGGCAAAAATATAGGAATTGGGAATTCAATGTAATGGTTCTTAGTCATCTCCCAGAGTTTTTTCGCTGGGTATAGCTGGTTCAGTTCATTACTGCTCCATTGGAACTGATTTGGTTCATTTCATTGCTGAAGATGGCCAGGTCCATCAGAATTGATCATCATATAGTATTACTGTTGATCTCCTAGTTCTGCTCATTTCACTCAGCATCAGTTCGTGTAAGTCTCTCCAGGCCTTTCTGAAATCGTCCTGCTGGTCATTTCTTATCAAACAATAATATTCCATAACATTCATATACCACAATTTATTCAGCCATTCTCCAATTGATGGGCATCTACTCAGTTTCCAGTTTCTGGCCACTACAAACAGGGCTGTCACAAACATTCTTGCATATACAGGTCCCTTTCCCTTCTTTAAGATCTCTTTGGGATATAAGCCCAGTAGTAACACTGCTGGGTCAAAGGGTATGCACAGCTTGATAATTTGAGTATAGTTCCAAATTGCTCTTCAAAATGGCTGGATGTATTCACAATTCCACCAACAATGTATCAGTGTCCCTGTTTTCCCACATCCCCTCCAAAATTCGGCATTATCTTTTCCTGTCATTCCAGCCAGTCTGACAGGTATGTAGTGGATCTCAAAATTGTCTTAATTTGCATTTCTCTGATCAATAATGACCTGGAACATCTATTTCAGAAATAGTTTCAATTTCTTCGTCTGAGAATTGTCTGTTCATATCCTTTGACCATTTATCAATTGGAGAATGGATCAAGCCTACTTTTTGATCTAAATTTCTCACTGTGCAGGGCTTTCTTACAGTAAGAATGGCAAAGCAGTTGAATTCTGGGGATAGCAAGGAAGCAGTAACTATCAAAAGATATTAGAGCTACTATGCTCAAAATGCCTGAAACTATTATATAAATATGAAAGGAAGGTGAAATGCTTTTTATTATTTGTGTTTTGCAAAAATGACTATATATATTGCAGTTGCAAAAACCACTATGCTTCAAGAGGGAAAAGCAAGAAGTTAAGTGAGATTTCCTTTGAAACTGTGTAGCTGTATGAGACTGGTGTT
Source organism: Antechinus flavipes (assembly GCF_016432865.1). Lineage (NCBI taxonomy): Eukaryota > Metazoa > Chordata > Mammalia > Dasyuromorphia > Dasyuridae > Antechinus > Antechinus flavipes. Next base: position 44,070,574 of record NC_067401.1, read on the forward strand.
ATTGAACGACTTTGAATGAGAATGTGTCTATGTTTCATTCCATATAACTGGGGATATCTGATGCCTTAAAGAACATGGAAGGATAAAAGATCAGTTGAGAATTAATCTGGAAAACTGTGTGCTTGATAATATCTTCCTTACTTTCTCATGTATGGCCATGTTAGTAATTGCAGTATCTAAGCTTACAGGTCAAATTGAATTTTAAAACGTCAAGTTGTTTAAACTTGTTAAGTTTAGTAATAATTATAGCAGCAATAATCATCATGATAATCCACATTTGTAAATTATCCTGATAATTTTCTATTTTCTATTTCACTCTGGAATACATAGTGGAAAGTGGAGATAATTATACGAATAGTTAAAGTAAAATCTCATCACTGAATATATTAAAAGTAAGGATTGTATAGAATCCAATGAATAGTCATTTTACTCTTTTCCCAGTTAAGGAAAGTGAGGCAAGTTTGCCCAGGGTTACACAGCTAGTAACCAAGGCCAGATTTAAATTAAAGAAGATGAGGCTTCCTTACTGCAAGCCCTGAACTCTATCCACTGTACCATCTAGCTAACATATGAAACAGTACTGTTCATAATTGTCTATCATATTTCTCCATTTTATTTTACAAATAATATTTATATTTTAACTCAGTTTTACTTTTAATAGCTTTCTCTCTCTCCATTTGTGAGGTAAGTCAGATGTTTGTTGACTAAAGCACTTATTTGGCATTTTTGGTTTCCTTGCCATGGTACTTAATTTGGTGGTTAAACTGTATAAAACTGTACAGTCAGTGTCAATGTGATTTCTGTGGTCTCATAAATTCTAGTATGGGGGAAAATATAGTTTTAATGCCTAAACCCAGGAAAGCAAAAAAAAAAAAATGAACTATAGCTCAATGTTAATAATCAACATTGATTCAAAAGTTTATGTATAATCCTTGTCAAAAAAAAAAAAAAAAGATTATGAGTTCAAAATTTTGTCACTAACTTGGATGGAAGCATGGTTCAGCATTAGGAAATAATTTACCAAAATTAATTCTATTAAAATTCCAAATATCTCCAAACCCCAAATATGATTATGCAAAAATATATCGAAAAATTCTTTGTCAAATCCTTTGTGCATATTTTTTTTTTGATAATTGCTTTTAAAAGTTTGAGTATGAAAGGAAATTTAAAATATTTAAAAGTGTTTAAGTAAAACTAAAACTAAAAGCTAGAACTATTTGGAAAGGGAAACATAGGAAGCTATAAAAATAATATTAATGATATTAATGTAAATAAATGAATAATCTTAATAATCTGTAACAAATACAAGAATAAATTAATAATACTTATTTCTCCATAGATATCTATCATAGTTCTTGGGTGGTGTATTTGTAGTTCTTATTGGTTGGTCTTTATAGGCATCATCCTTGAAATTTTATGGATTCTTTTTTTATTCGGGATATTCTTTCCTATGGTGATTGACTTTATTAGAAAAGTGATGGTCCTTGGATCCCTCTTGAATTTACTTGGAATAAGATCACTTGTAGATAAAGAAGAAGAAAGCAACAATATGGTGTAACAGCAAATGGACTTAAGATTACAGTAAAACTGCACTATTCACAAAAGCCCCTTCGAAGAAATTTAGCACAAAATTAAATTTTACAAAACTGTTTATAACATCTTTTATAAAAGTTTATAATGTGTAGTCTTCAAAGTACCTAGAGTAATTAGCAAATGAAGGTGCTTGATTGCAAGACAAGTAACTAAGATTTCAGCAAAAGAACTGAAGGGGAATGCCATATTATAATCTATATTGAAACTTTTGGAAATTATTTTTATTGTTTTTCCCCCCACAATGTGCCATCCCTCCAGCACTATGGTGCCTAATTTCTGTCTCCTTATTTTGAAGGTGTGGAAAAGCCACTAAACATTTTTATTTATTTATTTTTTAAGCAATTCTCATCACAATGGCAAAACATTTCCTGTTGTTTAACTCTTTGTAGAGTTGTAGCTACAAAAGTGTTGCATGAGTTAGGATGGATTATGTCATTTTAATGTATTAAAAACAAAGGAAAATCCAAACAACTTAGTTGTACAAATGAAACTTTTTTTGTGCGTTATTACATAGTTCAAACAAACTTTTGCTGTTCTTAGGAATCAAAGCCAGATATAAATGCTAAAATTTTTAGGCTTCTAGGCTAGAATATGCAAAGCTCCTTCATTTTTTAACTTCAATCCTAAATTACAGATGATTAAAGCTTTCTTTGGCTAGAATACATGGTTATATACTTTATGCTTCAGGGGATTTCATCTCCAAGATACTAACATATGTAAGCATAAAAAGATGTATCTTTTGTATCCTTTATCCACTAAGAAACCTATTATATGTATATTGTCTCATGGAATTGTTTTTTAAGTAAGAAACTTAATGATGTTAATTTATATGTTTCCTGTTCAAACATAGCTTATTTTTAAAGTTTGAAAGGTCTGTCTGGTATGATGATAGTTTTCTTGGGGAGAAAGAAAAACCCTGGAAATTTCAGATCTTATTTTGTTATTGTTCATAAAGAAAAATTCCCTAAAAAGTTCACTCTTCTTTATGTTGAAACATATGAAGTGTTGAAAATTTGTAACTTCTGATCGTATCTTAAAGGGCTATTCATGTACACTGAAAAGTTGGTGTTCTTATTTTAAAACAATAAGCCAAGACAAATTATTAAAAAATAGATTTTAATTTTGATGGGAACTACTGGAAAAACTAGGAAGTCCTTGAACAGAATACTGAGAATTATCTCAAGAGATTACATATTATTATTGTTGTGGTTGTGGTTTGTTCTTTGCTTTGGATGAGGATCATGACAACAGGAAGGGCATGCCATGCCATGTATGCAAATTGGATTTAAGTAAGGGGGAGCTGTGCAAAATCACCAGCCTCACTTTCTCTTCTAGAGTCATTTGGAGCCAGTGGCAAGATATAAATCAGGATGACCAGAGATGGCCCTGGTTGCAGTGGGAGACCTTAGTCTTTTTAAATTAAAGTATTTAACAGGTCTCATTTTGGCTGAGTTAATACCCAGTTATTGATTAAGGCTAGGTAAGAAGTGAAGCAGAGAATGATCTCTTTTACCATGTCAAAGAAAAGTCAAGGTCACATGACCTGATTATTAAAGGCAATACCATAAAAAAGTTTTAAAAGATCAGTTATTTCAGAACTTTGGCTGGGAGAAAGTCTTTTTATTTATAGTAACCCTGATTAGTCCTGAAGAAGATGAGAAAATGTGTTTCCCTCCCTTTTTTATAGAGATTAGAGACTATAAGTCTATGAAATTGTATATATTTGATTGAGGTATATACTGCTTGAATGGTTAGTTTTGACAAACTGTTCTTTATTCTCATGTTTGAAAAAATGTTTATCTCATAATTGATGGCATAAAGTAGGTGCTTCACAAATATTTGTTGTTTAAATGATGGCTTTCTATAGGAGAGAAGAAGAGGATACATCTGGAAATGAAGGTAATATAAAAAGAAAAGATATTAATACAAATTTTAGAATAAAAAAATCAGTAGAACTATCAATAGTACCATCTATAGGAAGCTACTGGAATTGTAGGCATAGTATCTAATTTGAAGTAAAAAAAAATTTAAGAGGGCTTGCTTTGCAAACCCAACCCTATTAAATGACTATAATTCTCAAAATGCCTGGAATCATTGCATAATTTTCATACGTGCTAGAGGATGTATTCCAGATGTGAATTTGAACATTTCAGGGAATATTGCTAAATTAGCTAGAGAAATAACCCATCACTCAACTCTTTGCGAGATTGCAGGTGCTTGACACTAACATTATTGGAAGACCTTCCATCAGTTCCTGTTATTTTTTACGGGTTGGGCAGAGAATGGTAGACTTCAAATTAGGGAATGGGATTTTTATTCCAGCTTGACAATATTTATGAGATTATAAAGTGGACTAAGACAGTATTGATTGAAATATGTGCAATAGCCTTAGAATGAATACGACTTCTAAGATAGGATGATTGGTTAACACAAAAGAGGGTCTCTCTTTAAAACGGCAAAGATTAGGTCCACTATATTTATAGAGATTTGTTCAAGCCTGCATCACAAACCTTTGTTTTGTAATCAAATCTATCAAGGCTTCCATTCCTGGAAGGAATGTTTCAATCAATTTTCCCATAATTTCAGCTATCATCCCTCTGACTTTTCAGTCTAAAACATTCTTCCTTATCTACCTCTTCTCTATATGTATTATTATGATATATTCTCCTTCTTTTTTATTTCTTATTTATTTTTATTTGAAAAAAGTAAGAAAAAATAAAAACAGAAAAAAAATACAAAACAAAATAAAAGCAAAACAAAAAAGAATATTGTCATGTGCCCAACAGAACATCAGGAAGGATTCAAAATATATAACAATAAATTATCAGATCAAGGAAGTATATATTAGTAGAATTTATTGGAATTATGAATGAGATATGAATAATTGGGATTATAATGAAATTATATTCATGAATAGACATTTTTTCTTTATTTCCTTATAAATTGTTCTTTTGTTCTCTGCTGTGTACCTTATTTACTTTGTTCTTTCCCCCCTTTCACCTCCACCATCCCCAAGCAAGCTACAGTTAAGAAAAGATATATTTGTATATACATGTGTGTGTATATGTATATATACTCACACACCCCCAAACACACACACACACACACACACACACACACACACACGTATGTGTTTCCTATCCCTTCTGACTTTTTGCTTTAATTCTGCTCCATAACTTGTTTTTGCTATTGCTTAACTTCCCTCACCCAAGGATACCTTCCTTATCTTCTTTGCTTCCCCATTGCTCATTCCTCTCCCCTTACATCTTTATAGATTTTTGGAGGGTACTATCCCCTTCATGGTATATATGTAGAATTGACTATTGAACCTGTTCCTAATGTGAATAGGTTTTCAGAACTATGTTCTCTCCTGCTCCCTCTAATGCTTCTGTGTCTATTCTTCCTCTGCTTTTCTCATTTGTATAACATGATTTTGATACTTACCTTAACTCTGTCAAACTTTCTTTTGAGCTACCCTATTGTTGATGTGAATATTAAATATATAGTATCCATTTCCCATGTAAAATAAAAACATAAATAATTTGTCCATGTTGAGTTCCTTAAAGCTGATCTTTGATATTGACTCTTATATGTTAAATTTTCTTTTAAGTTTGGGTTTGGTTGATAGAAAGTCCTGAAAACCTGCAAGTTTGTTGAATGTCCATTTTTTCTCATTCAAAATTATAGATAATTTTTCTGGATATGATATTTTTAGCTGCAAGCCTAGTTCTTTTGATTTTAGTTCGTATGATTCTAGAACCTGTGATCTTTATTGTAGCTTCTGATATAAGTCCTGTACTAATCATAGCTCAGTGTATTTGAATTGTTTTCTTCTTGTTTCTTGCAAAATAATTTTCTTGGATTATTTTCTGCATTATTGTGTGAAGGTTCTCTTTTTGGTCAAAACTTTCAGATAGTCCAATTATTCTCATATTATATAAGATGTTTCACATCCTGTTCTATATTCTTATTTTTAATAATCTGCTTTGTTATTCTTGAAATAGATAGCTTCCCCTGGCTTCTCATAGCTTCACTGGCTTCCCCTTTCTAATTCTAATTTTCAAATTATTATTTTCATCTTTGAGACTGTATCTCCTTTTCAAGTTGGTTAACTTTTTTTCCCCATAATCTTTTGTTTTTTCTTGGATGGTCTTTTTAAATTTATTTTTTAGTATTTCCTCAATGGGGCTCATATTATTTTTAAATTCTTTTGGAGTTCTATAAATTCTCTTTGGGTGGGAGCCATTATGCTACTCTTTATGGTAAAAACTCATTTTTTAAAAATTAGAATGTCCTCCTCTAAAGATGAATCCCAGTCTTCCTTGTTCCCATGATATGTTTCTTTCTCCTTTGCCTTTTTTTTAAATAAGAGGTATGAAAAACAAAAGTTAAGCAACTAGAAAGGAAGTAGATAGTATTAATGATGAAAATACTTTTTTGAAAATTGGAATCCTTCTAGCATAAGGGAATCTCCATTTGCTGTTTCTGTGGCACTAACCTGAGGTGTTTATATTTCAGGTGTGTTAATCCCGGCTCCAGGTCTTCAGGATTTTACTGGACTGTAGCTGGGAGACACCTGTTTTGCCCCAACTCTTATTGATTTTTCATTAGTCTATGTTTGCCCTGAGACACAAATTTGTTCTATTTGTGAGGGAAATTGGGAGAGGTTGGTAAATTTCCAACCTACTCCACCATTTTATCAGAAACCTGTCCCATATTCTCCTTGAGAACAAGGGACTTTTTTTTTTTTTTTTTTTGCATTTGTATTCCTAATGTGTAATGCAATTAAAGCAACTAGGTAGCACAAGTGACAGTCCTGGAGTCAGGAAGACTCATCTTCCTGAGTTCAAATCTGATCTCAAACACTTGCTAGCTGTGTGATCCTAGACAAGTCACTTAACCACATCTGCCTCAGTTTCCTCATCTGTAAAATTAGCTGGGAAGGAAATTGCAAACCACTCCAATATCTTTACCAAGAAAACCTCCAAAAGGGATCAATGAAGAATCAGATGTAACTGCAAATGACTGAACAACAAGTGTAAGATAGTGTCCAAAATACAATAGTACTTAAAATATACTGATATGTCACAAAACAGGACTTGAACTCAGCTCTTTCTGCTTCCAAGGGAAATTCTCTATATACTACATCATATTGCCTCTCATATTTAGAATGTGATTTCTAAACATTTTCATTCTATCTTCAAGATCAGCTCTGTTAAGTGTAGTGGAAATGTTTTGCAGGCATCTTATTTGAACCTATCTGAAAAGTAGATATTTGAATTATTATTATTCATTATTATTAATAATTTTATAAATAAGGAAACTGGAGGCTTAGAGAATATGAGAGATTGATTCATATTTAGACAGCTAGTAACTTTTAAAAGGGATGGAGGCAGGATTCGAGCCTAATTATGAGGCCAGTTCCAAGTCTAGTATATCATACTGTCGCTCAAATTAGTTCCTCTATTTTAGAGGTGAGAAAACTCTTATTCAGAGAGGTAATTTTTTTTTTTTTGCTCAATGTCACACAGATAATAAGCAGAGGTACTAGCATCATGGTCAGAGATAGAAGAGACATCAGGAACCATCTGAATGCTGAATGCACACTTGAAAATTAATCTCCTCTGCAGCCATTTATTCATTCAGCTTTTGCCTGAAGATTTCAGAAACCACCACATAGTAAGGCAATTCCTCTTTTAGATAGTTGTAATGTATATTTATGTAAATATACATTTATTTATACACACATTATAGATATAACATACATATATGACAATATATATTAGAGCTATTTTAAGTCTGTGTGTACATTATATACATATATTTAACTCTCTGTGTGTGAATTTAATGGCAGGGACTTTATTTATTCATTTATTTATTTATTTGTTCTTGTATTCCTAGTGTATAGATCAATGCTTGACACGTAGTAGTACTTAAAAGCTTAGGGCACCTAGGTAGAATAGCAGATAAAACACTGAGGCTGAAATCAGGAAGACTCATCTTCCTGAGTTCAAATCTGACCTCAGTAATTTACTACTTGCATGACTGTGAGTAATTCTTTTAATCCTGTTGCCTTAGTTTCCTCATTCGTAAAAAGAGCCAGAGATGAAAATGGGAAACAACACTAGTACCTTTGCCAAGATAATCTGAAATAGGGTAATGAAGAGTTGGGCATTACTGAACAACATCCAACATAAAAAATAAATATTTCTTTTTGCTACAAAAATGAAATAGTATCTAAAGCAGTGTTTTCTGACTGAATCCAGCCCTTTCAATAACCTTTATCATAATAATTTTGTCGTTCTATATTGTAGCCTCATTGTTCTATAAACATTTAGTCTTTCACACTACTTTGGCCAAAAAATTGAAACAATTTCTAGGATTTGAGAATGAGACATTTCATTGATTGACATCTAATCTAAGATAAATTACCACCTGACAAAGCTCACAAATTCAAACCCCACTAGTAGTCTAAGGTGCATCTGTTTCCTATTATCCTATCATTTATGAGCTATTTCAGTGGATGGTTCACAGCTCTCTCCCTCTCTAGGTTATAGTCTCTGCAGCATTAAAAGCCAATAGCTTTCTCTCTGGTCTATACTTTCCTTTTTTTTTTTTTTTTTTTTAAACTCTAACCAATCCCAGTCCTGGTTTCTACACAGACACATTTAATATGTTGCTCCTTTGGGTCAGTGGTCTAGTTAAAGTTTGAACAACCCTAATTTAACTTCTTAATCTAAAGCCTGCTGAAAGTAGCAAAGCATTTACTTCTGATAGCATCCAAATCTAACACCCAACTTTTTATTTCCCTGAAGATTTCTAAGTCTGCTGGAGTCTCAGAGGTTTCAAAACCACAAAGTTTATAGCTAAAATCCAAGTTTCTCTCTCTCTTTTACTCTCTCTTTCTTCTCTCTCTCTTTCTTTTTTTTTCTCTTTCTCCATCTCTTTTCTCCCATACCCCTCTTTTCTCTTTCTTTCTCTCTCTTTCTCCCACTCTTCTTTCATCTCTCTTCCCCTCTTCCCCATCTCTTTTCATTATTTCTCTCTTCTTCTCCTTTTCCTTCTTCTCTTTCTCCTCTTTCCCTTTCTTCTACTTCCTCCTCCTCCTCTTCCACTTTCTTTTTCTCCTCATCCTCTTTTCTTCTCCTTTTTCTTTTTCATCTTCAATACCATCTTCTTCCTTTTTTCTTCTTGTTGTTGTTCTTCTTCTCTTCTTTTTTCTTCTTCATCATCATCATAATAATTTTCTCTCCTTCTTCATCATCATCTTCTCCTTTTGTTGTTGTTGTTCTCCTCCTCCTTTCTTATTCCCCCTTTCCTCTCTCTTTTCCCTGTTTCTCTCTTTCTTTTTTCTTTCCTCTTCTTTATCTACTTTTTTTCTTCTTCCCTCTTTCCTCCCCCCAATCATCTCTTTTGGAACTAATTTACTGCAACTTTCTCCCTATCTCCACCATGAAATTTCTGCTTCATCCCCTCCCTGACTATCCTCTGATCTTTATAACAGCATGAATAATTATTGCTTTAATAATATACAAACTGTGTGGGGTACAAGATTTCCTTTAAAATGTTTCTCCATCTCTCTGCATAAACAATATCAATCTTTCCCTCATGTTTGAAGGATAGTACAAGTTGAGAAGAACACATACCATTGCACTTTTTTTTTTTTCAAGAAGGTTTGAAAATAGAATATAACACTTTAAGGGTAGGTAACATTTTCTTTTTATTTGTGAATTTCTACCAGTGCCATCTCATCTACTCTCAGAAATTAAATTAAGTTTAAGCAACTGAATCCCAAATCATCATTTCCCTCCTGAGACTCAGTTCTGCAACTTAAATTGCTTGCTAGATATTGACCCCTGGATTTCCAGGCATCTCCTCAAATTACTCTCAGTCTTCCAGGTTTTCAATATAGATATTATCCTTGACTCCTTTCTCTCTCTCTCTCTCTCTCTCTCTCTCTCTCTCTCTCTCTCTCTCTGTTATATTTTTTAATGCTATAGTTTATAAGCCCCCACTGGTATGCTTCCCCATTTATTATCAGGTCATATCAATTAGGTAGTCAGACTAAATTAGATTTTAGATATGGTGATCTTAAGATTTGATAATGCTTTATTGCTTTGGGCCTAGGGTGAACAGTGAATTCAGCAAATATGACCTATTATAGATCATAATCATAGATAAAAGTACCACTAAGATATGGAGTTGGAGACCACACAATTATTGAATGGGAGAAATTGGAAAAGAGGGACCTAGATGGTTCAGTTGATAGAGAGCTAGGCCCCCAAGTCAGGAGATCTGGGTTTAAATTCAGCCTCAGACACTAACTAGCTGTGTGACCCTACTCAAATCATTCAACTTCTCTTTATCTTAACTTACTGGAGCAAGAAATGGCAAACCACTCCAGTATCTTTGCCCAAAAACCCTCACTCACAGTATTAGCATGCTATGGTTCATGGCATTGTAAAGAATCAGATATAATTGAATGACTGAACAAGGAGAGATTGAAAATACCATAGAAATTATCTTACCCTAGTGACTTGCCCAAGGTTCCATACCTACTTGGTGGCAGGGTCTGGCTTGAAATCCAGTGTTCTTATTTTCAGTATGTTGAACTCCATGACCAGGGTATCTGGCAAAGACATTTATGGGGAAAATTGGTTTGGAAGGAAAATTCTAATGTAATTTCAGCTTCTACTCTCTGAATTTAAACTTAAAGGCACTGGCTACAATGATTGTAGTGACTTTCTAGTCAATGTCATTATTATAATCATCATCATCACCATAATTGTTGTTATTCTTAGAATTCTCTTTGGTATTAATGGCAACTACATAGTGTTTTCAATTTTCAGTTAAGTATATTTTTGTATTTAACTATCTCTGTTGTTCTATGACAAGTCTGTGTACATTTGATTCTACCCCAAGTGTTTCACAGTTGTCTCTGTTTGACTGTCAACAAGATTCCATTTAGAAATGTCTCTTTCCATTCTCTAAGATAACATTGCACATGATCTCTTCATCAGATGACCCTACATATTCCTTGACAATGGAATTCACCTTCAAGAGTATGAGAAATTTCAGTAGCATGGTGGATAAAGAAGCCAGATTGCAAGAAGTTCAAGAGTGAGCAACTTGAGAGGCAGTAGAAGGGTAGAATTCTTGTCCTTGCAGTCCCCAGGAGATTTAGTAATGAAATGAAGGAGGGACAGAAAGTAGTAACTTGAGAGGATAGCAGGATCAGTTAATCAGTCAACAAGCATTTATTAAGCACTAACTGCAAGGTACTGTGCTCTCCTTTGGAGATGCAAAAATGACAAAAACAAAGTCTCTGTTCTCAACAAGCTCACATCTAGTAGGGTTGTATATAAATAATAATATATAGAAGATTTCTGTCTATGTGAATGTAAAATAATTGCTGAGGGGAGACACTAGCAGTTAGATTGGGAAATACTTATTTGTATATGCTATGGACACAAATTAGCAATATAGCAGAAAAGTCACTTTCTACAGATTATCTTAACTTTCTAACTTTGCACAAACAACAAAAAGATATTCTACCCTCACTACTTCTATTGTCACTTTTGAACTCCTTAAAATCTGGCTTCCATATTCACCATGCCATTGAAATTTCTCGTCCTCTTGAAGGTGAATTATGTGCCAGATGTAGAGAAATTACATGTCTATGGATTTCAATTAATCTATAAGAAAAAGAAGAGAATAAAGAACTCTGACAAAGTAAAATTCTTATGAATTATGAATTCTAAAAAGCATTCACTCATACCTTTTTCATCTATAGCTTGAAAAGAACCTTTCAGAAAGCATACATCTAATTAATATTTGTTGAATTGAATTCAATTAATGTCTTTCTCTAAGTTACTGAAAAAAACATGAAACTCAGCACCTGTTCTCCAGCAGCCTATACACTTTCACTTCCCATTTATTTTCAAGCCATGTTGTCTATACTCTGGGCTCTCCTCTCCCCCCCCTCCCCCCTTCTAGAGGAACTTGGAATTCTGCTCTCTTAGCCAAACTCAGTAATCTTGGGTTTTTCTTGACTGATCTGGCTGTCTTTAAGCTATGATGATATCACTTTTGCATCCTCCTCCCTCACCCCCATCCCTAGCTCTGCAATCTGCTGTCAACATGGTATTTGAATGGTGAGTTTTCAGCTTAGTTTTTCTTTTACCAGACCCATCATACCATGCCATTATAAGTACAGCTTCTCATGCCATTCCCCACTGCTTTCCATTTTTTTCTTCCTCCCAATTTCCCTCAGCTATTGTGGGATGGATTGAGGGATCTTTTAACAAATTAGCCTAGTCGCCGAACAAATTTCCATATTGACAATGTCCAAAAATATGACATATTCTGTATATTAGTCTACCACTTTTTTGTCCAAAAGTAAGTAATATTCTTTATTTGGGATTCTCTGGAATCATGATGATCATTTCATTGTTCAGTTTTTAAGTCTATCAGAATCGTTCATTTTTTTTTTTTTTTTTTTTTTAGCAATGTTGATATTTCCTGGTTCTGCTCACTGTGTGTTTAGATCATAGAAACTTGCTAAAGTGTTTCTAAAATTGTCATTTTCTTCATTTATCATAGCATTTCATTCCTCTATTGATGGACAACCCTTTAGGTTCCAGTTCTTTTTCAATATAAAAAGTAATGCTATAAATATTTTTGTATATTTAGAATCTTTTACCCTTTTTTGATCTCCTTAAAGTATAGGTCTAGTATTTCCAGGTCAAAGAATATTTATCACTTAGAAACTTATAGGACATAGTTCCAAACTGCTTTCCAGAAAGACTTGACCAATAAATAGTTCCATCAACAAAGCATCAATGTGTTCTCTTTTCCTGTAGCCCCTCCAACATATGTAATTTTTCGTTTTTTGTCAGCTTTGCCAATTTGATGGAGAGAGGTAAAATATCAGACTTACTTTAATTTAAATTTCTTTAATTGTAAGTTATTTTAACATTAAAAACATATATATGTATATGTGTGTATATATTATGTATATATAATAGATAGATTGCATTTCCTTCCCTGATAATCGTCTGTTCATGTATTAGTTTATTTCTATTTATATGAAATTCAAAAACCTTTTTAAGAAAAAAATTAATGCAGCTAGAATAAGAAGGAAAAGAATGCACTTGGGAAAAATGTATAAAACAGACTCAGAAAGAGTCTTATATCTAAGAGAAATAGGCCACTAATAGAAATTACATGAGAACAAAAGCTGTTACATAGTGTACAAAAGGCGAAAGGATATGAACAAATAACTCTTAAAAGAATAGCAAACTATAACCAGTTATTTGAAACAATGCTTCAAATCGATCATCAAAAGAGAAGTGAAAATCAAAACAACTTTGAGGTTTCATCTCACAAAATTTGTCATGATGACAAAAGGTGGGATTAGTTAATACTGAAAAGTTTATAAAAAGATGAACAAACTAAAAGTGGTAGAATTGTGAATTAGTCCAACATTTTAGAAAAAAAGTCTAGAATTATGCAAGGAAAATGTCTAAAATGTCTATACTTTTTGACCCAGAGAGTCTGTTAGTCATATGGCTCAAGGTCAATAAAAAGAATGACCCCACTTACATCAACAGTAGTACTTTTTCTTCTAATAATAAAGAATAGGTTTTTAAAGTAGATGTCCTTTGAAGTTATGATATATAACTGTAATAGAATATTAATATGCTTAAGAAATGAAGAATAAAGAGAGGCATGGAACGATTTATGACACAAAGTGAAGTTAGCAGAACTAGGAAAGTAGCATACATAATAATCACCACAATGCAAATAGAAGGAGCAGCAACAAAATAATTGAAATTTTAATGAGCTAGGCTGCCCCCAAAGAAGAAACATTATAAGGAATCTCCTTCTCTTCTTTTCAGAGGTGGGGACTATGAGTGTAAAACTCTTCAGATAATGTCATATGTCTCTGATATATTAGTTATTTTTTAAAGTTGAACTTTATTTTATTTTCAGATCTGCATTGTTGGATAGATTTTCTGAATTAATTCCCCTTTCTGATCATTTAAAATCTTTATTATTAAAAAAATGGCTTTCTGGGAGGGAAAGGGAAGAAGAGTTTTTTTTTTTTTTTTTGGAAAAGGTAAGCAATGTGAAATTAAGACAGTAAAAAGCTAAATGGATCCCAGTGCAAACAGGTGTAGCATAAGAAGCAGCATGGAATTGGATTATAGAGGGCCATTCTTGGCATTAAAAAAACTTGGGTTTAACTTATCCATCTCATACATGGTTATCATGGTTATCCATGATCAGTGACTTAATTCTCAGTGCTCTTATTAGCTCTCTCAGACTAGAGATGAGCCACTGGTCATCATCAGTTGAGAGATTTTCCAAATAAGATGTCCCTAAAATTGATGAAATCATGGATCTGGATCCAATTCCATCCCTGTGGGAGAAAAAGAGCTTTTTAAAAAGTAGAAAAGAAAAAGGGGAAAAAAAAAAACAGTGATGACTGGTGAAATTGCATTTTAGTTCCAGAGACTAACTTGTTGCTATTGTTACTGGTTGTTGTTGTTTTTTCCATTTGCTTGATCTAGTATATAAAAGAATTTTTTTTTTTTTTTTTGGTATATCTAGAGAGGGAATGTGAGCTCTATGAGTAGGCAGTAATAGGATGGGAAACAGATAGCACTGTAACAGTTGTTAAATGATGACCCTTTTTAAACTAGCTGAAAACCCTATACTGGAGGCAGAGTGAAAATTCAATTAGTTCTGAATTACAGTGGCAGAAGGCATATTTTTAGAGTGTAGGGAGGCACTCTGGGAATGTGAGTGGGGAAGCACTTCTTGTTCCCATCTTCTCTGGTTGCGGTTCACTGTAGATGCTAACTCTCAGTTGGAATGTCAGGGTCGTATTTAGCCTTCTACAGTACTTTTGAAGAGTCACGTCTCACAGAGAGAAAGTAGCATAATGGGTTCTAACTGTAGAAAAACAAACTAGGGGAAATTTAGGTCCCTGTCAATTGTTTTTGAGCAGGTGATGAGTATTCATTAGTGTAGCAAAGTTTGATTAACTACAATAAGTGTTAGATATAGTGGAGTGGGAAGATAGAAAATCTATTATTGATGAAGGAACCACAAAATTTGAAAAAAAAAAAGAAGGAAATTTGGGACCATCTAGATTACCTCAGAGACAAGGGATCCTTGCTATAACTTATCTGATTTGTTTGTCCAATTGCTGAAGCTTCTAATAAAGAAGAATGTACTACTTCACAAAGGGAGACCATTATACTTTTGGAAAGTTGTAATTTCTTTTTTTCTTTCTTTATATTAAACATAAATTGTTCTTTTTGAAATTTCTCCTCATTACTCTTGGTTTTGACCTCTGGGACCAAAAAGAACAAACCTATCCCCTCCTCCACATGACAGTATTTCAAATACTTGAAGATAGCTATCATGAGCTCCCCTCCTCTGAGCCTTTTCTCCATGCTAAATATGCCCAGTTCTTTCAACAGGATCCTCATATAACATGGACTTAATGCCCTTCATCATCTTGGTTGCCCTTCTCTGAACAGTGTCCAGCTTTTCAGTGTCCTTAAACCATGATGCCCAGAACCATGGAACAATTCTCCAAATCAGATCTGATGAGAGCAAAGTACATTGGGACTATCACCTCCCTATTCTTAGAAATTATGCCTCTCTTAATGCAACATAAGATCACATTAGTTTTCTTTGGCTGCCCAGTTGAAGGGACTGGGCATGTTTAGCCTAGAAATGAGAAGACTCAGAGAGGTTATATTGGTCTGATCAGTCACAGTTGGATACACTGTACCTTGACTCCAAAATAATGATGTCAGTTTTGTTCTTTTTGAAAATGAAGGACAACAACCAACTACCCAACTGCCTCTCCAGGTGACTTCATAAGAACATATAGATTTAATGATCATCTTTATGCTTGTTGGAATTTAAAACTGGATATCTCATAAGCATCTCAAATTCAATATAGTCAAAATAATCAATCAAAAACCATTTACTAATATTTTACCATGTGCCAGTCATTGTGCTAGACTAGACATACAAGTATAAAACATGAAATAAGCCCTACGATACTTATCTTTCCAAGTAAGCCTACATCTCTTCCAAAATTCCCTATTTTTGTCTAGGGCATCACCTTCCTTCTAGTCAACTAGGTTTATAGACGTGTAGTCATTCATGAGCTCTCTCGCTCTCTCATCTTCACCTCATATAATTAATTAGTTGCCAAATCATGTTATCTTTACAATGTCATCATATCTGTCTTTTCATATCTCTCTGAGTCATGTTTGACCTTTATAATTTTGCTACATTCACTTTTGATTTTTTGTTACATGACTTCTTTCCATTTGCATTATTGTAACTATTGAGTATATAGTTTTCTTGGCTCTATGTACTTTACTCTGTATTATTTATGTATCTTTCCATGATTCTCTGTATTCATCTCATACATAAGTTTCTTGCAGTGCAGAAATATTCAGTTTCTTTTACATGCTACAATTTGGTTAGTCATTCTAAGTTAATAAACATAATTTTTTTTGGTCTTGTATATTTTTCAATTTATTTTATTTTTATTAAAGTTTTTTATTTACAAAACATATATATGGGTAATTTTTCAACATTGATCCTTGCAAAGCCTTCTGTTTCAAATTATCCCCTCTTTCCCCCCCCATCCCCTCCCCTAGATGGCGGATAGTCCAATACATGTTAAATAGAACATATACTTTTGTTTCCAAATCTTTGCTATTACATAAAGTGTTACTCAAAACATTTTGATCTTATAAGACTTGCTTCTTATCAATGACTTCCTTTGAATATAACCTGTGTAATGAAGACTTTAGGTCAAAAAGGTTTGGACATTTTAGTCACTTTATTTGAAAAATGTCCAAATTATTTTCCAAAATGTTAGTACCATTTTAGAGTTTCCCCAAAAATATATTAATGTGCGTATCTGTAATTTTTTCCAATTGGCAGGATGTGAAATGAAACCTTGGGGTTGTTTTGATTTTCATTTCTCTTATTACAAGAAATCTGGAGCATTCTTTAATATACTAATTAATAATGTGTACTTCTTTTAACAATTTTAAATAAATTTTTGACCACTTATCTATTTTGAAATATCATTATTCATATTTATATTATATGCCTATATCTATATTTGTTAATTGCTTATATGTGTTAGATACCAAATCTTATCAGAGAAAATTGATGCAAAGATTTTTCTCTCCTATTCAACCACTTTCCTTCTGCATTAATTCTGTCTAGGCAGGAGTTTTTCAATTTTATGTAATTGAAGTTATTTTTTCCAATTGATAAATGGCCAAATGATATGAACAGATAATTTTCAGATGACAAAATTAAAGCCAGCCATAGTTGTGTGAAAAAATGCTCTAAACCACCATTTTTTAAAATTGTAACTTTTTATTGACAGGACATATGCTGGGTAATTTTTTACATTATCCCTTGCACTCACTTCTGTTCCGGCTTTTCCCTTCCCTCCCTCCACCCTCTCCCCTAGATGGCAAGCAGTCCTATACAAGTTAAATATGTCACAGTGTATTCTAGATACGATATATGTGTGCAGAACCGAACAGTTCTCTTGTTTCACAGGAAGTATTGGATTCAGAAAGCAAAAATAATCTGGGAAGAAAAACAAAAATGCAAACAGTTTACACTCAGTGTTCTTTCTTTGGGTATAGCTGCTTCTGTTCATTGTTGATCAATTGAAACTGAGTTAGATCTTCTCTTTGTCAAAGAAATCTACTTCCATCAGAATACATCCTCATACAGTATCGTTGTTGAAGTATATAATGATCTCCTGATTCTGCTCATTTCACTTAGCATCAGTTCATGTAAGTCTCTCCAAGCCTTTCTGTATTCATTCTGCTGGTCATTTCTTACAAAACAATAATATTCCATAACATTCATATACCACAATTTACCCAACCATTCTCCAATTGATGGGCATCCATTCATTTTCCAGTTTCTAGCCACTACAAACAGGGCCTCTAAATCACCATTGATTAGAGAAATGCAAATTAAAACAACTCTGAGGTACCACTTTACACTTCTCAGATTGGCTAAGATGACAGGAAAAGATAATAAATGTTGGAGGGAATATGGGAAAACTGGGATACTAATGTATTGTTGGTGAAATTGTGAAATGATTTAGACATTCTGGAGAGCAATCTGAAATTATGCCCAAAGGGCTATAAAACTGTGCCTACTTTTGATCCAGCAGTGCCCTTACTGGTCTGTATTACAAGGAAATCTTAAGAGGAAAAAGGACTGACAGGTACAAAAATATATGTAGCAGCTCTTTTTGTGGTAGCAAAGAATTGGAAAATAAGCAGATGCTCATCAATTGGAGAATGGCTGAACAAGTTGTGGTATGTGAAGATAATCGAATATTATTCTGTAAAAATGATAAAAAAAAAAGCTGATTTTAGAAAGGCCTGGAAAGATTTATATGAACTGATGCTGAGCAAAAGAAGTAGAACCAGGAATACACTGTATACAGTATCAGTAAGAATGTATGATAATCAACTATGAAAGATTTGATTCTTCTCAGTGGTTCAGTGATTCAAAACAATTTCAATAGAATTTGGACAGAAAATGCCATCTGCATGCAGAAAAAGGGCCAAGGAGACTGAATGTAAATCTACACATGGTTTTTGCCTTTTGCTCTAGTTTTTCTCTCCCAACATGAGTCATAAAGTAATGTGTAGTAAAAATAAATAAATTTACTAGGAAAAAATTAAAAAATATGCAGGAAGAAAAACGTAATTAAAATTATTTATTTTATCTTTTATAATTACTTCTATCTAATATTTAGTTAAAAGTACATCTTTTACTCATAGCTCTGATAGGTATATTACCTATTTCTCTTCTCATTTTTTATAGACTATTTCATTTTTAGCTTTATCTTCTCAGTGCTATCACAGTACATCCTAGTAAATGAAATTATTGCTGATTGACTGAGTTATTAACTAATATGCTTTCAATTTTCCCTTCATAGTTAAATGTGAAAACTTAGGACCAAGAACTGACCTTCAATGAAATTTTTTTGTTTATATATTCCATCTCATTCAACAAATGTTTATTAAATACCTACCTTTATATTTTATGTAAATTAATGCTGATCAATTGATGCCATTCTCTGCCTAAAACTATCTCATCGAATGAGGAAGAAGGGAAGGCATGGGAAGAGAAGGAAAACCAATCGTTAAATGGAGAAACATTCTAAGAGAGATAATTGCCCCTGCTCCCAGCTGGGAAACTCAGCTGTTGAAAGGAGTGGAAGGAGCGTGTGGTTTCAGGGAAAGACTGACAGGTTCATCTAAACCCCAGATATTATATGATTGAGGTGGCATGTCTACCAGCTGCTCTTATCTCCTCCCATGTTAATCCTTACCAGTTCTGATTTAGGCTTCAGTCTTTTTCTTCCCATGAGAGGTGATAATTTTATTACAATGGATGTTTCCAACCTTGGGTTATATGTTATCCTTTAAGGCATTTCCTAGTTATCCCAGAGGCCTTCAGGGGTCCTTCAGCAACTTGGTACTGCAAGGAAATCATACTATTTTTAAGGGACTAGAGCCCAAACTAGAAAGCTCCAAAGAAAAGAACTATGAATTCTTATCTTGATTCTGCCAGTTTTTCACCTTGTGCCTTTGCACCCAAAGTGGCAAGGAATATTTGGTTAAAAATGTGATTCAAAATTAGTAGATTTATCCATGGAAATTAGTGCATGTGAAAAAGATATGCTTCATTTCCTGGATGTGGAGACACATGCCTTTAATCTCTTGTACAGCAAAAGCTGAGGGTGGAAGATCTATTGAGCTTGGGTCTTCTGCTTTTTAGTAGGCTAAGTTGAATGGGTGACTGCTCTATGCTGGACAATAATATATTAGATCCTTTGAAATGGTGGTAGCAGCAAATTAGTTGGAAACGAGCTCCTGAGCAGATCAGAGTGGGACTGAACCTATGAGTATCCTCTGTATTTCTGGTGAATTACAGAGACCGGTTTTTAAATTAAAAATATTCTAACATAAGCTTTTGCACTAGAATACATAAAGTGAAAATTTTTCATCCCTTTGTCTAATGTATTATGCAGCCTTCTGAAACTAAGCAGCTACAGGCTTATATAATAGTTTATCTACATACATTCCATGTACTATCTCCTTCCCAAACCCAATCCACAGAAATAGTAAGTTTCTTGAGGATAAGAATTCCATGTTATCTCATATTGGTATCTCTGACATCTAGCACAGTAGCTTATACATAGTAAATACTTAGTGAATGTTTGTAGAATTTTAATGAATTGAGTAAGAGTTCCCTGGGGAAGACTGCAGGGTTAAACGGTTCTGTATTTTAATTGGATTCAGAATAGTAGAAAGAGCCTTAAGAACCACTAAACAAATCCAAGTTCCATATACTCTGAGAGTTTTTGTCACTGTGTCTCTTCCTTTCCCTTATCCTCTCTAGATCCATCATCATGATCATGACCATCACTTCCTCCTCTTCCTCCTCTTCCTCCTCCTCCTCCTCCTCCTCCTCCTCCTCTTCGTCCTCCTCCTCCTCCTTCTCATCCTCCTCTTCCTTCTTCTTCCTCTTCCTCTTCTTCCTCTTCCTCTTCTTCCTCTTCTTCTGTCTCTCTCTGGAATGTCACTGTAGTTCATTTAACCTTATTGGACCTCATTTTTTCATTTGTAAAATGAAAAGAAGGCTGAATGAGGTAATTTCTAAGACTCTTTCAAGCTTTCAAATTTTAAGGGAGGCAAGAAAAAATATTGCATGATAATTTTATTATATATTTTAAAGGAATGGCAAGTTGTATATAATAAATGTGCAGTTTTATGCAGTTCATCTTTTAAAAATTCTACTGTTATGGAAATGCTTTTATTTCATACATTAAAAAAGAAAATAAATAAAATTTAAAAATGCATGGTTTTAAGTGAAAAATTTTTTGGAGGAGAATTCTCTTCAAGAATTCTCTTTTTCTCTTTCTAGGCCAAGAACAAGTGACCCAGTAGAAACAGGGTAAGAATTAAAGGATGCTGTTTGTCTCTAACCAAACATTCTATTGAAAACTTGAGAGGTAATTATAATGAATAAGCCTGATATATGAATGAATGAATATGTGAATAAATAAATGAAAAATGCATTTATCAGGGCTTAATCTCTGCCAAACCCTGTGTTAAGGTTTAAGACACAAATGTAAAAAGAAAGACAGCCTTTGCCTTCAAAGACTTGCATTCTAAAAGCAGAGACAATGTATATAAGAGAGTGACTTGATTGAAAAATTACAGAAATGCCCAGTAGGAATGTAAGGGAGAGGGATGATTTATTCTATACAGGAATGGTATAATTTATTTAAATTAGAATAAAATTGTTTATACTTTGATAAAAAGTTATCTAGATTATTTAATATGATTCCGTCAGAGTTCATGATTTCCAAAGAAGACAATTGGGGAGAGGGTGTTGTGGAAGAGGAAAAGACATAAAGACATAATCTGTTAGGGAGCAGATAAAGTTATAAAGGTATGACTGGAGAGATTTGAGGAAGTACAGACTGGGGCTTTCCTGAAGTAGTGGAGCTAGAGAAGTATCATCATTCAGTAAAACAGAGCCCCAAAGTAGAAATTCTTTTAGGTTAGAGCATAATCTTTGATGGAATACTCAGACATCATTGCATCAATTCACGGAGGTCCTTTATAGCAGCCTGACCTGGGCCAAGAGATCTCTTCAAAACTAAATAGCAGATACTTGGCATAAGTCACTGATCCCCACAGTAATTTTTTTTTAGAGTAAGATTATATTTCTCATATGATCTTTCTTGGCTGTTCTCCAATTTCTTAAAGAAAGTTTTTCACCTTCATTAGAGATGAGCAAAATCCGAGTAAGTTGACTTCTGGCTTTGATTTAGAATTTATGTCATGAAGAAAATTGAAGCATGTTTATCCTTGATATCCAACTTTCTTCTGCTTAGAGGTGACTCAATCTGAAATTATAACCCCCTTTATTATTTTACCCTTGAAATGATTCTTGACCTGCCCCTCAGAACAAGGGAAAAATAAATTAAATGACATGAGAAGTCCAGTGTGCATTAGAAAACCATGTGGAAGAGCACATGGAAAACCAAAATCAACTCATAAAAATTAATGATGGGTGTGGCATACAGCTGCTCAGCCGATCAGAAAAAAAGCTGTATTGTATTTTGCTTGGGAATTCTCTATTGTGAGAGAAATACAATGATAGCACCCATGAGTTGGGAAAATAGAGAGAAGAGAATGATAGCCAAAGAAGAAAATCTTTTAGCATTGGTCAGGTAGTTAGCCCTTTTATTTCATGCTTTTTAACATGGGAGCAATATACAGATTGGTTCTGGTGAGGATGTGATAGAGAGTATTATAAGACAAGAAGTCATCTTAAAAGGCAACTAGAGGGAAATTTCCTTCAGAAATGAACACCTGACACCAAAGGTGTAAAGTTAGAGCTGAAAAGAGCTAGATGACCAAGGGTTGATGATTGGCTAAAAGTAAAGAGAGGCATTAAAACTAAGTTCCTGGCATTTGAGGTTTTGGAGAAGAATGGTAATAATGTAACAGCTGAAAAATGATATGGATGAGTTGAAGACAGAGCCAAAGGTATGCT
Source organism: Antechinus flavipes (assembly GCF_016432865.1). Taxonomy (NCBI): domain Eukaryota; kingdom Metazoa; phylum Chordata; class Mammalia; order Dasyuromorphia; family Dasyuridae; genus Antechinus; species Antechinus flavipes. The sequence continues at coordinate 44,092,834 of NC_067401.1, forward strand.
ACTTGCCAAATAGGAGGATGTCTGTTTCAGTGACAGGGAATTCAAGAAGCAGAAACAAAGTTAAGTGTTGATGTACTTGAGACAAGTGCAAGAACTGATGACATGGATGGAAGGCACATAGAAGAGTCAGCCCAAGAGTTAGCAACTTGTTACAGGGCCAAATGAGGCTTCCATGTGTGAAGGCATCCTTGTCAAAGATTCCCTGGAGAATGAAGATCAAAACACATTTAGATCCTTATTAGGTCTGAAGTGACATCTGTTGGAGTTCTCTACCCAAACAACCCTGGTAGTGTTGGATCAGATTTTCTCTAAGCCTTGGATGCTCTGATATTTTCTTCCATATCTGATAATAGTATAGCATTTCTATCTCACTATAGGACACAATGTTACTTATATCACTTTTAGCTCATATTTCAATGGATCTAGCCTATCAGCTAGTCTTATAGTACTAGAAACTTTTTAAAGACATCATTTATTACAATGCCTTTTCTCTGAAACCTAAACTTATTTGCCTAAATCTATACATCAGATTTCACGGAAAACTATTAGCAAAGCAGAATTATCTGTTTGGTAATGTTGATTTCTTTTTTATTTCAGGATGGCAGACTGGTACACAAATCAATACTTTCATTTTCCTCATTCGTAAAATGAAAAGTTGGATTAAAAAAAAATTCTAAAGTCATTTCAACTCTAAATCTGTGAGTCTTCAGATTTTATTTGTAAAAATGGTGAACTTTTAAGGCAGTTCTAGAAAAGTCAAACACAAAATTCTGAGGAATGGAATGAAAAGCCAAAAATTCAGTTTCTTTGGGGAGCACAGACAGAACAATAGAAACAGATGAAGAAAGTAGGGGAGAATTTTTGCAAGGTGAAGGAGAGAGTCCTTTTTCATAAGGCTCTAAGTGAAGGGAAGGGTCAGAACTTTTTTTTCCCTCACAATGAATAGAAATTTTTAGGATATTTTGAGATAAGTTCTATTTAGATGCCTCACATGAAATGGAGATAAATGTGGAAATCCTGATAGTTCTACCTAGCCAGAACAGCTCTGGTATCAGATTAATGATCGACTATATGTCTGCTATCCAAGAACCAGCCTCACCAAACTCAGAGAAACTTATTAACACAACATTGGTCACTGGGTCTTAATATTTTTTCTTGTGTATGGAGAGGTTGTGATCTGTTTCAATGAAATAGGTGCTTACACTAAGGAAGTCGCAATGTCTAAGAGTTCTAAAGTTAGCACCTACATGGAAAATTTGTTTGCTTTATTTCTGTATATGTAACTTTTGAATCATTACTATTAATTTTTAAAAATTGTGACTACTGTTTCAAAATAATTGAATATACACAATACAACAATGCAACAACAGCTAGTTCTTCCTTGACTCTAGCTTAGTGTCATTAAGGCCAAAGTTAATGCTTCTACTTCAAAATAACTTTTCTGGTTACTTAATGATATGTACCCTGAAATTCATCTCTCCTTTGCTTTTTGGAAGCTCTGGATTTCTTCAAAACTAGCTCAAGTTCCGCCTTCTACATGACATTTTTTGCAAGTCTTCCAGATGATAATGCCTTCTTTTACCAAACTTTTGGGATTCATTTTATATACATGTTCATGAGAGGCCCTATGGCATACATAAAGAAGGGTCAGAAAAAGCAAGGTTCAAATCCTTTCTGAAATTTCACATTTCAGAGCCCTATGCAATTCTCTAAGATTACAAATGTCAGAAAAAGTTCAATTTTATATGTTTAGAGGAAGTTATTCATTGAAGCTTCTTACCCTGACAAAAATTACAGGTTTGGCTTTTTGAAAAGTGCATATGAAAACTTGGAAAATATAAAGCATGTTTAGACCTATGTGATGAACCTCTGATAATAAATATTTAGGTATACCATAAAGAGATATATTCCTGTTAAGGATATTTATCCTTCTGATGAAGAACATAAAACAAAAATTTCAATCTAAAGAGGGATTCCCTCACCCTGGTTGGATCCACCAACTGCTCCTGTTTTTGGATGATATGCTTTTTGCACCAAGCACCAGGATATGAGGGAGCCTCCTGGAAGAAATCTATCATCATCACTCAAAGGAATTTGGCCTATCTATCCAAACGAAAAAGACCATGCAGATAAAGAATGTCTATTGATTAGATTTCAGTGTCTTTCAGATGGCCACCTAATATTGTCTATATATATATGTATATGTATATATATATATATATATATATGTACACACATGTGTATATATATATATACATATATATGTGTATGTATATATATATATATATATATATATATAATAGATAGCACAAGAGGACAATGAGCTGGATCTAGAATTGAAAAATGGGAAGAGAGTAGGCTAGATTGCTCTTGAGAAATTTATTGACTGCAAACTTTTCATGAAAATACACGCTTCTCTTTTTAATACTATCTGTTTATTGGTATTACTATAAGACAATAAGACATGCTTCCAAAGATTTAAAGGGGAATGTTAAAGAGGACAATAGTTGTTATGTACATAGTATGCTTCATGACAAAGCTGCAATAGAAAACCCATGAAGAATGAGGAAGAAAAAAAATAAAGAACACTCTCAAGGAATTATATGATAAGAATAGAAGGCAAGAAAGTTTAGGGGGATAGCCTTAATGCTTCATTGGTATTCAGGAAAAGAAAAAAGAAAATGAAGAAAGGTTTCCAGTTTCTATGTTGGGTAGATTCCCTGTGTAGAACTAAAATGTCCTCAGAAGAGGTAATCCTGACAAATTTACTGTAAGGAATAAAATGACAGATATAACTCCCTTTCAAAGGATTCCCGAATTTAGATCCCACATTAGACTTTTATCTGTTTTTGTGAAATTTTGGTTAAATAGCTTTATCTAAGGGGTAACTTTACATCGTCTTTTAGAAAATTGGGGAATGGCTGAACAAATAATAGTATATGGATAAAATGCAATATTATTTTATCATAACAAGAGACTATTTCAGAAAATCCTGGGTAGTATGATGAACTGATGCAGAGTAAAGGGATCAGAATGAGGAGAATAATTTGTGTGGGTTCAACAACATAGTTTAAAATAACAACAATAATGAAAGATCAACGAATTGAACAACAATGCTTTCAGAGGACTGTTGATGAAACATATCACTATTGTGATAGATAATAAGTGTTGAGAAAGCTATGTGTTTTTGGATCTGATCTGGTCTGGATTTATCTTGCTTGATTCTGTTTATTTGTTACAAATTGTTATTTTTGCTTTTCAAAAAAGAAAAAGAAGGGAGTCAACAATAGTATTAAAGAAAAGTCCCCAAATTAGCCATGTTTACTCCATTTCCCTATGGATTCTTTTCCTGCTTTCTGGATTTCTTTCTTCACCATGACCCTGAATGATTTATCTTCTCTCCATCCCCCAGTTTCTAGCTTCCTTTAAAATATTGTCTTCTTGCATTAGAATCTAACCTCCCAGAATGGCTTTCTTTTTCATTTTTGTTTGTATTTATATGCCTATCATTCACCATAGTGCTTGGAACATAGAAAGCATGCAATAGATATTTATTGACTTGAATCTGAACTACAGAGAGATTAAGAAAAATGTAGATTGAAAAGAATCATTGGATTTTTTGATTAAGAAGTTATTCTTGTCATTCCCCGATAGATAAGTGGTCAAAAGATAGAAAGAAACAACTGTCAAAAGAAGAATGGCAAACTATTGATGTTCTAAATGAGCATTGCTAAAATGCTCTAAATGAGTAATATTAAAACATTAAGAAATCAAAATAGCCCTGAGGATTTTATATAGCTAGCAAATTGGCAAAGATGATAAATGAGGCTGATTTTCATTGTTGAAGGGAAAGTAATGCTTTGTTGATGGAGCTATTAGTTTAATCATTCTGGAAAATAAATGAAATTGTATGAAAAAATGAGTAAATTGTTCTTACTGTTTCCTTCAGAGATTCCATTGCATTCCTGAAAGAGATTTTTGTAAAAAAGAAAGACATCATATGCAACAAAATATTTATAGCAGTTCTTTTTGTGGTAGTAAAGAACTGGAAAATAAATACACATTGGTTTCAGAAATGATTAAACAAGTATGGGTGTGAATATAACTGATATTACATAAGTTGCAGGGAATGATGAATAAGATGATTAGAGAATCATTTAAAGACTCAGGTACTCTGAGATACTCAGATTGGGTTAAGATGACAAGAAAAGATTATGATGAACTTTGGAGGGTATGTGGGAAAACTGGGACACTGATACATTGTTGGTGGAACTGTGAATGGAGCCAACCATTCTGGAGAGTAATTTGGAACTTATTAAACCGTGCATACTCTTTGACCTAGTAGTGTTTCTACTGGGCTTATATCCCAAAGAGATTTTAAAGGAGGGTAAGGGATCCACATATGCAAAAATGTTTGTGGCAGCCCTTTTTGTAGTGACAAGAAACTGGAAACTCAATGGATGCCCATCGATTGGAGAATGGCTGAGTAAATTTTGGTATATGAATGTTATGGGATATTGTTGTTCTGTAAGAAATGACCAGCAGCATGATTTCAGAGAGGCTGGAGAGACTTACATGAACTGATGCTAAGTGAAATGAGCAGAACCAGGAGACATTATACACAACAACAAAATTATATGATGATCAATTCTGATGGATGTGGCTCTCTTCAATAATGAGATGATTCAAATCAGTTCTAGTTGTTCAATTATAAAGAGAGCCATCTACACCCAAAGAGAGGACAGTGGGAACTGAATGTGGTTTACAACATAGCATTCTCACTCTTCTTGTTTTTTGCTTGCTTTTTATTTTGCTTCTCTTATTTTTTTTTTACTGGTTTGATTTGATTTTTCTTATGCAGCACAATAATTGTATAAATATGTATCCATATATTGGATTAAAAATAATAAAAGATGGCTCTCTTTTTCCAGGAATGGAAAGATGGAAACAGTAGGAAATATAGCTGATAAAAAAGAAAAACATGTCAGGATGAATTTACTTTAAATTTTAAAAGGTACTGGTAATCTTAAAGAGTGTGATTTTAATAAAATATCAGGGGCTAGAGTCTGTTTACAAGGAATTGAGTAGGAAAAGAGAGGTAGTGGTAAGGTAGCTGAGGCATGAGGTATTGACAACTTTTATAATGAACTTAGTTGTGAAGGGAAGGATAGAGGTGAGATAGTATATGAAGGATTAAAGTAAGGTTTTTTGATGACTTGGTAGAACTGATCATTTTTTGGTAGTCATAAAATGCGGCCAAAAGAATGAGAATGAAAAAAGATACAAGAGAGAGAGGAAATGACACTTGAGATAAAGATTAAAGGAGACAGGAAGGAATAAGATCAGTGGCACAACATTAATTTGAATAAAAAATAAAGCAAATTCTTGTGTAAGACAGGAGATAAAAATAAAAATAATGAATGATAATACTGGGAAGTTTAGAGTAGTGAAATAGGGGTATTTAAGGAAATTGTATGGAGTACTTTAATCTTTTGAATGAAGTAAGATGGTAAATTGACTTTAAGCATGTTAATAATTGGAGTTAGTGATGAAGTTGGTCATTTGAGGAGAAAAAAAAATTTTGCAGGATCACTTTATATATGAGCCAACTGTCCTAGAGTTTGAATGAATGGGTAAGGCAGATTATGTCTACTTCATGGAATATATTTATATATCTGTTCTTCCTCTAATTTCCCAGCAAATATCCTTCTATAAGAGCTAATCAGTATTAATTGGGGCATTTATATGCAGGAGATTCCCAGGGAAAATTGTGGGTCACCTATATTATTTCAGAGACTCATAATGTTTTGTTATTTCTCATATTAGAAATCATTTTTATACTTCCATTTGAATTTCTTATGTTTTTCATGAAGTCCTGACAAATAAAGTATGTGTTCCATTTGTTTCAGGAATTTTGTATGCTTAAACTTGGTTTGTGAGTGTGTGACTCTAAATTATGCTTGTGGCTTTATTCACTTCACTATACATATGCTTATACAAATATCCCCAGGTTTTTCTGAAACTACCCCTTTCATTATTTCTCATGGTACAATAATATTCTATTACATTTATATACCATGATTTATTTCTCCATTCCCCAGTTGTTCACCTTTGTTTCTAGTTCTTTGCTTCAACAACAACAAAACTGCTATAAACATTTTGTAATTATGGTTCTTTTCTTTCTTTTTCTTATCTCTTTGGTGGGTATAGGCCTAAGAAGAGTATCATAAAGGATAAAGGATATGTATAGTTTAATGAATTTGGAATAATAATTTCAAATTGCATTCCAGAGTAGTTGGGGCAATGCACAGATCTGACAATAATAATCATTGTGTCTGTTTTCTGGTACCCCCTCCAAAATTTGATTTTGGTTTTTAATTTTTGCCAGTATGATAGGTATAAAGTGGATCTCAGTTTTGGTTTACTCCCTCATGTTCTTGACTCTTGAAATTAGTTCTCTTAGTAAATCAGCAGAACCACACTCTGGAACACTGGCTATTTGCAGTTTGATGATAACTTCGCAGAGGAACCTAAGCTGATATGAAGCAATTATTTGCCATTTGAATCTAATACTTTCCCCCCCTCTTGCCAAGTCATTTTGGTGGGCTCTCTCCATGGTGCAATGAGAATCAGGAATGCCTTTGCCACCCGTCACTGCTGAACACCACTGGAGATAGATCCATTTGTGTGTGTTTATCTAGCAACCGAAGTTGTGTGGCTGGCATGAAGGTCACCCCATATGAACCCATCAATCAGCGAGCAGGAGTTTTCAGCTTCATGATTATGGGTGAGATCAACTAGACCATTTTAACTCTTCCCTGGATTGACAGGAGTCCCGGTAAAGAGAATTGAGATGGCACATTTCTAAAGGGACATGAAGAAAAAGGGAATATGAAAATTCAATCTTATATCCCTTCTTGTTCCTCATCCCCCACTAAAAAAGAAAGCATGTTATTATCAACACTTCCTAGAATATTCAATGTGAATTTATATGAAGAAGTTTTAAGGGCAGCAACATTTCTTTTCTCATGCAAGTGAAATACCTTGAAAGAGGTTATAGCCTTGGCTATAATTGGTGTCTACTTTTAGATGCAGTTCAACTATGTTGAATTGGAAAAGCAGGGAAGAGAACAGAAATGTTATTCAGCATATTGGTGTCAGTAAAAGAGGCCTACAAGAACCTCTCTTTTCCTAACAGGTATATGGGTTACTAAATTTTCTTTTAAAAGCAATTTTATTGATACCCTTTTCTACTATCATCACACTTTTAATTTTATAATTTTTATTGATACTCTGTTATTATATATTACACATTATATTATATTATTATAGTCCTTCATCTCCCTTCAGATTCAATATTTCTTTGTGACAAAAAATACTAATTAAGCAAAGACAACTGATACAGAGAATCAGTTTAATAATATATAAAATATTGTGTCCTAGTAATGGACACAGGGACATAGGTTTTGTTATCACTTCTCCAGAATTGTCATTGACTTTTCCATTGATTCAGAGGTTAATTTCTTTTTAAGTGACCTTTTATTTGCAATGTTGTGGTAAGTGATTACATAATGTAGTAGCCATATAAATTTTCTTGCTTTTGTTTTTTTTCTTGTATGTAGATGCATATAAATTTTATCATATTTTTCAGAATTCTTTATACTTATCATTTCTTCCCAAAAGCTCATCACATTTCTACATTATTGCTTGCGAATATATATATATATATATATATATATATATATATATATATTATACATGCATGTAAAGTACAGGCTAGCTCCCTGGAGAGCCTTGGAGTCAGCCAGAGTCAGAATAAATTAAAGTCCTTGGTCTTTAGGGGGAAAAGTGAAGGAGGTAGGCAAGCAGAATCATGGATTCTGGAGTCCAGTCACCAACCTCTCTCCTCCTCATTCTGTCTCCAAGTGCCTCTGGCCTCTCTTCTCTCCCCATCTAAGCCCTCTAACTTTTGCTTATGATTATCTTGATACCAAACATTCAGCAAGCACCAATGGTGAGAAGAGCCATTATCCAAATATATGCTAATAGAGTCATTATCTCACAGCACATAGATAATTAACCTCAAGTGCTCCATTTTCTGATTCAAGAATACCTTTGGAGTTTCAGCCCTCTACACATGCATATACACACGTGTATATACAAAAAGTCATTCCATAATTTTTAAAAAAGAAAGTAAGATCATATACTTTTCATAACTATAATTAAGGGAAAATTCTTAACCAGAAAATTATGGAGATTATTGAGTATATAATTTAAACTCTTTTCCATGAATAAAATAAATGAAGACAGAATTATACAGTACAATGGAATATATGTCACATATGAACATATATATGTATGCATACACACATCTATGTGTATAAATATACATATAAAATACATGCATACACATTTCTCTCTCTGTCTCTGTCTCTCTCTTTCTCTTTCTCTCTTTCTGTCTTCTGCTCCATATATTTACTAGTTGTGTGACCCTGGCCAAATTATTTAACCCAATTTGACTCAGTTTCCTTATCTGTAAAATGAATTGGAGAAGAAAATAGCAAAACATTCCAGTATCATTTCCAAGAATATCCCTAATGGGGTCATAAAGAATCAGACACTGAAATGACTAAATAATGACCAACTTTTTAACTAGTTGGGGGAGACATGCTTCACTGCTGGTCCTTTAACATCAGCAGCTATACAGATCCAAATCATAAAATATTTCTTTTTGGTTTTTAATCTTAATCATATTTTTTTCTTTATACCATCTTCATTTTCAAACATATCATTTCCTTTTTTTTAAAAAAAAATGAATTAGTTCATAACAAAAAAGAAAAACGAAAGCAAAAAAAAAGTCATTCAATGAAACAGGTTTGTAGAGTTAGTTATTAAAAGGGGCCTCAGAAGATATCAATTTGAACTCTTTTTTTATGATAAAGAATCTGGGGTCAAAGAAGTAGAAATAACTTGTTTGAGGTTAGAATTGGGGATCTGAATACAGATCCTTTGACCTAGAAGTCAATGTTTTCTTTATAGTGTGCTATGTTGCTTCCTCCTTCAACAAGACAAGACGTTATACACAATGTTTTATAATCACCTTTGCAAAGAATGATGGGATATCTTGGTAATTATAATTACGTAGCATTTAGTTTTGTTTTTGTTGTTCTCTCCATTTACATTATTTTAGTTGTGCATATTGTATAGTGAATATTGTAGAATCATAAACATAAAATTGAAAAAGATTTGAAAGGCCATAGAGTTCAACCTCCTCATTTTATAGACAAAGAAACTGAGTCACAGAGCCCAAGTTTATGCTTCCTTCCTTGTTTATGATTTTTTGATTCAGTGTAAGTTCATACCATGTGTCTTTGAATATAGTTTGTTACAATGCAGTAATATTCCATTATATTAATGCATCATACAATTTGTTTTAATAATCTCCATTAATTGATAATAAAAGAATATATTCTTTCTCTTAGAGTGGGATGCTATTCTGGAAAGTAAAACCTTTTCTTAGAAAAGTAATCTCCTAATGTGCAAATTTTTGCCAGATGAAGGTTATTATAAAGTCTCTGTCTCCTTTGGAAGGCATACACACATCTATATGTATAAATATATAAAATCTGTCTAAGTAATGTTCTTCAGTGTCATCCTTTTCTTTTTTCCTTCTGGGTAGAAACCTTGCCTTTTGCTCTTCATATTTCATTCCTTGTCCACCATTATTTTTATTCTATACTTCCACAGATGTTCCTATTATTAAGAGATTGTAGAAAAATATTAAACCACAGCTGGTCATCCATGATCTTGGTAGGGACACATTACCTATTTTCCTTTGCCTCTCTTCTCCCCATTCTTTCTATTTTCTTCTTCTCTGTTACTTTATCCTGAAAAAGATACTGATTTATTTAAAATCAATGGAGAAATTTAGTCTATAGAGTATTAATTCAATTTTTAAATTTTCCTTACTTTTGATTCACCAAAATCCACTTAAGAATTTTTTTATTTCATGAAGATCTTCTCTATGCTTTTTTTATGTTATAGATCAATCTTTTCCTCTCAAAAATAAAAAAAAAATTATTAACATGAAATTATTTCATTACTTTGTCTTTTACTAATCATTGTGTTTATTTACTTTCTCTTACTTCTGTTCTTTGGGGTGTCTGCAAATCAAATATTCAGCTTATCTTTGCTTTTTTAAAGCTATTGGATGCCAAAATTGGGAAAGTATAAAAGGGTCTAGCAGTAACTGAACTCAAATTATACTAGAAAGCAATAATTATAATGACATTTTGGTATTGGTTATGAAATAGATTTGATCAGTGGAACAGATTATACAGAGAAACAAAAATGCATAGTAGCCTAATATTCAATAAATCCAAAGGTCTCAGCAAATGAAGCAAGATCTCATTATTTGTAGAAGGTATGGAAAAACTAGAAAACAATCTGACAGAAAATAGGTGTAGACTAATATTTTACACCATATAGCAATATGAGCTCAAATGACTATATTACTTAAACACAAAGGGTTACATAATAAATAGATTAGAAGGGAAAAGAATAATTTACCTCTCAAATTTATGGATTAAAGGAAGGGCTCATGACCAAATAAGAGATGGAGAGGAGTATAGGAAGTAAAATGGAAAATTTTGATTAAATTTAAAAGTTTTTGCACAAACAAAATAAATACATCTGAAAATTAGAAATGAAACAGATAAATGGGGAAAAGAAATATTTTCAGCAAGTGTCTCTGATATAGGCTTCATTTCTCAAATATATGGAGAATGGAGTCAAGTTAAAAGAAGGTGAGTCATTCCCCATTTGATAAATGGTCAAAGTGTATGAATAGACATGTTTCAGATGAAGAAATAAAAGCTATCTTTAGTCATACTAAAAACATAATGCTCTATATCAGTTTTGCTTAGAGAAATGAAAATTAAAATAATTCTGAGGTTCTACCTCATACACATCAGATTGGCAAGGACAATAAAAGACAATTACAATGCTAAGAGACTGTGAGAAAATAGGTGTGTTAATGCATTGTTCATGGATCTAGAAAATGATCGAGGCATTCTGGGAAGCAATGTGAAACTAGACCAAAAGTATAAAAAATGAATTAAAATATATATAGGCATACAAAGAAAGCTAATTATATCCAAATTTAAAAATCACAAACTTCCCCTGAAATATTTCCACATACCATTTGGAGACCCTAGCATAGTTTTTCATTAGATCATTGTTAAGATAGACAAAGATGGTGTCTAATATTCCACTGGATTTGTCTCTACAGAAAGATGACAGAACTTACAAATGAGAAGTGAAACTCAGCTCTTTGAATCATTCAGCTTCTGAAATTCTAAGAAGGAAAATAGTAATGTGAATTCCCCTGGACCAATTTAATTGACCTGTCAAGGTACAAATGAAGGGGTATTGACTACTGGTAGAAATGACATTTTATATGGAAATGTGGGAATAGAAGATCTTTATAGAATATTTGAGAGCAACATTCCCAATGCTTCTGAATCTGGAACTTAAAATTTAAGTTCACATTAATGGAAGGTCCTAGAATTCCAGATTCATTAACAATCTGGTTACCTGATGAGTAGTCAAAGTGTTGATTAATTTTCTGGACCTCACACAGTGTTGATAATGCAATTATCTAGCCTTCACTCCCTATATAAAGTGATGACAATATAATAGAACCCTGCTCATTTAGTATTTAAAAGAATAATATCATAATAGCCTCCCCCCCACTAATATTCCTGATTACTCCACAGCTGCTTGGAAATAGTAATTGTATAATTTCTGCAACATGAAAGATTTCAGTGAAAAGCAAATAGGACTCCACATCTTTCTACCTTTTTAGTATCAACACCCTTGGCATATTTAGTACAAGAAAATGGGGACTCGGAGGAGTTTTAAATTAGAAATTTTTTTTATTAAAAATAAAATGGAAACAAGTAATTTCTCATGGAATCATAGAAGGTAGAGTTAGAAGAGATCAGAAGGATCATATGGACTAGATTCTTATTGATATATTTATACCTTTTACAAAACCAAAATCTTCAGAGTGGTCATTCAGTCTCCGTTTACTCTCAGTGATACAGTTAAATAAAGCTATCTCAGGAGACAGCCAGCTCTTCCGCTCTTTGGACATTTTTAATTGCTTGCAGGTTTTATCTCATATTGAACCATTGTTTGTCTTTCTTCTCTCCAGAATCTGATGTCTATAACAAGAAATAATTACAGAAATTTCAGATTTGCAAGATGCCAAGTGCTAACCAGCTTGTTAGAATGTTGGCAAACTCTTGGTGATTGAGTCGGCTGTATCCTCAAAACTGTTGGGGACCAGGATTCCTAGGATGTTTAAGTTTTGATCATAGAATGTCTGAATTAAACAGAATTCCACAAAAGCAATTATACAATGTTGCTCAAGAAAGAGATTTCATGAGAATTATAAACATATGGACTACAGGAGAAAATGAGTATGTCAGCACAAAAATCTTTATATATATATATAACTTTTTCCCTAAGGTGAAATATTAACTAGATAATGAACATATACATCTATTAAAAGTATTCCTATATAATGAAAGTACTCCTTAATAATATTGTGGAAGGAAAAGATAACATTATCTTTGTAAAAAAGATAACAATGGATTGTTAAACAGGAATGGCTTAGGCTTTCCAATCTATACACAGATAGGGGAGGAGGGATAAAGGAAGGAGAGAGATGGAGAGAGTGCAGTAGAAAAATAAAAATGAAAAGGGGACGGAAGTAAAGAGAAACACAGTAATGAGGAACTCACTATGTTCTGAAGTTGAATTAAGCATTTACTAAGCAGCTAATATGTGCTGAATACTGTGCTGAAGTCCCCCTATACAGTTGCTTCTAATATCAAATACAAATTCTTCAATCTGGTATTTAAATACCTTCCAAATCTCCAAATTACCTTTTTAGGATCTTTACACATTACTTTTCCTTCCACATTGCTTTGCTTCCTCTAGACTGTTCTTTTAACTTTCCCTTCCATGTAACATTTCACCTTCCATTTCTTACCTTTGTAAATACACACTTGTTGACTAGACTTGACTAAAGAAAATAAAGATGAGTGGTAACTTGATTAGAACAAGCATATGCAGAATAGTTCTGTGCTGGAAGTAATACAATTTTGATGCATTAAGGAATCAGTTGAAATGCTTGGATAATAATCATGGTATTTTTCTATGAAAAAATCATGAATATTCTTTCTTTCAGGTCTTGAGAGAATCTTAAGAACTATCCATCTATTCTCTTAATTTCTCACTGTTAAAAAAAATTGATTAAATTTTTATTTATTCAACAAATATTTGTTGAATGTTTATTAAGCCACTAATCTTACTTTGTAAGCTATAGAATTCAAAGTAATATGACCTTTGTTCTTAAAGAGCTTACATTTTAATAGGGGGAAGCATATATATAATTATGATAAGTGCTATGTGAATAGTACAGACCAAGTAATCTGGCAATGTAGAAGATAGATTACTACTGGATGTAAAGTACAGCAAAGACATAGAAGAGTGACTTCTGAGTGGGAATTTTATATTACACAAGGTTTTAGTGGGCAAAGATGGGCAAGGAAATTTAAGAAAGAGTAAACATGGGGGCAGCTAAGTAACACAGTGGATAGAGCACCAGCCCTGAAGTCAGAAGCATCTGAATTCAAATCTGGCCTCAGACACTTAACATTTCCTAGCTGTGTGACCCTGGACAAGTCACTTAAATCCACTTGCCTTGGCAAAAAAAAAGAGTAAACATTTAGGGAGCAAAGATCCTAAAAGTAGGAAAGCACTCAACATATTTAAGGGATGGTTAGGTTCAGCTGAAGCATGGAGTATGTGAAGGGAAATAGGGGGAGATAAACATGAAGAGGTAGTTGGAGACATGGTTTCAAATACCAGGCTAAGAAACTTCAACTTTATTAAGTACTCAACAGGGAGCTATGAAGACTTTTTTAAGAGGTGAATGACATGATCAGAGCTATGCCTTGGGAAGATTAATTTAGCAGGTGTTTAGGCTGGATTATAAAGAGGAAGAAGCTGGAGGCAAAAAGGCCAATTAGAATGCTGCAATAGTCCAGGCAAGAAGTAATGAGGGCCTAAACTAATTGATGTTCTCAGAGGTCCCATTGCTGTATATACATAAAACTGATTTAGAATCATCACCTTCTTTAGAAAAACCTTCCTTGATCACCACAGCTGGAAGCAATCTTTACTTCCTCAGAACTCCCATAATGCTTGGTTTATACCTTTCTTAGGGTATTGGAAAAGGTACCACATTGCCATTATTAGTCTTTCATACTTTATGGTAAATTAGCCTATTGGATCACTTCCACTCTGACAACTAGCCCAAGGCAAATAGACAGATTGAGATACAGAAGTTGAAGGATTTGATATAGAATGAAGAATCTGATCATAGTGAATATTTAGAGTAGGATCTGGACATTTGGGGGCTCAGAAGGGTGAAGAGAGAAGTGTAGTGGGTGAGGCAAGGCACACAATCTATTTCATTATTCTTCTGGGGCTTTGGTGCCTAATCCATAGCTGTTTGTTTTTCATTCATACAGTGATTCACATGCATCAGTACAATAAGGAAACACAATTGCACACATCCGAACATATATGGCGCCAGGAAATTCTTGAAGGTAATTACAGTTCCAGTAATCTGACAGAGAAAAATGAGAGGGCAGAGAGACAGCAATCTCATCCCAGGGTGCAGGGTCCGATTTCTCGCATGGTATATAGCCCACCCAAGAGCCTCAGTTTGTAAAAACAAAATTGAGCCATTTTCCTTTCTCATGAGTTTCTTTTCCATTGCATCATGTGAGCTGGAACCTCCTGGGCCACAGGAAGATTCCCAACACATCCTGGCTTCCTCTAGGTGATGACGTTCTGCTTAAATAAGAAAAATAGGATGCTTTCAAGAGAGTCTCCTGTACAATTCCTTGGTTTCTGGCAGAAGGTGAGGCAGAGTGTTGGAGCAATTATGCAGATAAATTTTCTAGCCAAAAGAAATAGACAAAAAATTGTCTAGATATTTTAGACAAACATATTTGGGAACTTCATTTTTCCAATGCTGATTCTTCACCCCTCTCCCAACAAATGTTCAACTTCTTCTTCTCCTTTTTTTTTGGGAGGGGGATAGACATAACTGTGATGATTTTCTTCTTTTAAAATAATATAAAGGTTCTCTCTGGAAGAAAGCAGGTTTCTTGGGGAAGTTTTCTGGAGGCAGCCTTAGTTTCAGTTAAGAGTAAATAATCACCCAAAACACAGCCAGGTGATTAAAAGTTCAGATCTTTTATTGCCTCCAATATAGCCCGGTTAGCTTAGAGGCCTATCTCTCTGCTTGCTTCCAAGAGCTCCTTCCAAATGTCTCCAAATCCAAAGGTTTGTCCTTCAGCCCAGCCAGCCAAATGGAAAATGGAATGGATCTCTTTTGCCTCGGAGAGAGGGCTTCTGGCTCTCAATCTCCCAGAGTGCTCTGCGTCTGTCCCACCGTACTCCTCTCCAATGTAATTCAGCTGAACTCCTTTCACTGGGCCTCTGCTTTCTTCTTATATATCAGAGAGTGGGATTATGGGTTTTCTCCCATAATACTCTCTTGCCCTAAGAGCTTCAAGGGAGGTGTGAATTCAGATATCTCATACTAAACCCTGAAATCTCCCAAACATGTGAACTCCAATGAGTAAAGGTGTGAACACAGCATTGTATCAATTAGTTCTACTTAGTACCTTGTTTCAGGTTCTGGCCCAAAACATCTTCTTGTAAGATCAGATCAATAATCTATCAACTCTAATGAGTTAGCAGTTTGTAAAGATTTCAACACATAACCTCTTTGTTTATGCTTTTTCTTTTCTCCTTTTAAATAACATCTCTCAAATGACTGGAATGGGAAACAGGAGGTTTGGAGTATCCATGTATTGGCTTCCATTGTGAATGCCAAACCTAGGATAGATTTTGGAGTATCTCAGCTCAATGTTTGAATAGATTATCAAAGTCCAGGACTCTTGTGAATAGATATAAGGAATGTTTATGCACACAAGGAAGTTTTGAAAAGACCAGTTGTGTTAAATCCACTCTCAGAATCATTCTTCTAACTACAGACCTTGCAGTAATTATGTTATAATGTTCTCAACAAGAAGTTTAGAGCACTTATATCCTGTGCTTCATGCTAATTGTAAAGACTACAAAAGAATCTTGTATTGTTGTTTTTCAAGGTGCTCATTTCTGAACAGAAATTAGGTTCCTTAAAAAATGTGATTGATGTGAATGTTTGCTAACTTTTCTTCTTTAGATAACAACCAGTGAATCAAATGCTTTTAGAGTCAAGAAGAACTTTTTTGTGTGCTAATTTAATAAATTCAGTCTCTGTAATGTATTGTGCACTGTGCTAGGCTGTGGAGATAAAAGCTTTAAAAGCAAAAGATAAAACAGACATAGCCTGTCCTTAAGGAGCTTATATAGTTCCCCTGTAGATTCTTCTAAAATATAACCTTTGGTAAGTAGAAAATGCCATTATTGTGGAGTTTAAAAGACATCATTTAATTCAACAAATATGCTAAGGATTGTAGGAAACCCAAAGACTAAATATAATGTGCTTTCATGGAGTTAATAAACCAGTAAAGGCATAGAACATTCTGAGGAAATGGTCCAAGACTTTGCCCTTCTATGAAATCAGGAAACTTTTAAATATGGATCTTGATAGTCTGGATATCCTTTGAAATATACATGAATTCCTCTGAGGTCTGAATGGATTTCATCACATCTTGCCTTTGTGTTATGTTTAAGATGCTTCAGGTGCATGTCAGTGCTAAAAAGTAGGGAGTTTTCAGATTCTGTTTCTTGCTAGAAAGGAAGGAGAAAAAGAATTCTAAGATTTCCCAATTTGGAGCACAAATGATAGTTATCATTTTGAGAATAAGCTTGAGCAAGAAGAGAAAAGAATCAGTTAAGAGAGGGGGATTGAAAGGAAAACAAGATACGTGTCAGATCAAATGAGATAACATGTAAAGTTCTTTATATATTTTAAATGATTATATAAATATAAAGATATAAACTTCTAGGTTTTTCATATCCATCTAAATGTGGTGTTGTTAATGGTCATATTCTATGTTTCATAGTAGTCAAGGTGTTTAAAATGAAAGCCTGACAATGATTATATACTATTTCTTGATAATATTAGTCGTCATCAGACACCACCATCACAAAGCGAGAGTATATCTATGTACATATGCAACTATGTATATATGTGTATATATGCAGACATATTAGAGTTAGAACATATGCACACACACATGTATCTAGATATACACATATGTATGTGCATAAATGCATGTGTAATACACATATGTGTATATATGTGCTCTCTCTCTTTCTCACACGCACAAACACACATACATATCTATATATACATAAATAAAATCTCATTCAATCCTCACAACAATTTGGGAGATAGATGCTATTATTCTCATTATCATCATCCCAGCTTTACAGATGAGAACATTGAGACAAGTAAGTCAGGTGACTTGTCTAGGATCATATAACTGGTAAATGTTTAAGATGGAATTTGAAGTCCCATAGTTTGACACAATGCACTACTGTACTGCTATAATTTAAGCTGCAAGTCGAGGGAACATAAAATCAGTTCTAATTCTAAAATGGGGTACCAGTGATCTTAAACCAAGTCGCAGTGATGACAAACTGGATGTGCCTCATGATATAGCAGATATATATATATATACAGATAACTCATATAAATCAGGACATGAAACATTTGTTACAAAAGTCTAAAGTATTAAGCTAATTCTGGGAGTGCTAAGGAGATGATTACCAAATGGAAAAACTATGGAAGGTTTGGTGGAGGTAGAATTTAAATTAGGTCTCAAAACATGAATAGAATGACAACAGGTGAAGTTTATATAAGTTATCTCATTTGCTCTTAACAACCCTTTTATATAGCCTTTATTATTATCCATATTTTATAGATGAGGAAATTGAACTCACAATGGTCATATAGCTGGTAATTGTCTCAGAATTTGAACCTAGATCCTCTTACTCCCCAAATCCAATGCCCTATTCATTATACTATATTGTGTCAAATTAACACATAAATCAATAAAGATTATTTTTCTAATAGTAAACTTTTTCAAAATAATTTCAGGGAAAGATAATTTTAGAAATAGAAACTCATACCCTAAGAATTTATGTAGTAATTTAAAGTTTACACAGAAAGAATTTGTAAGTTTATATGTTATTTTATTTCATTTTATTTTTTATTATTATAGCTTTTTATTTACAAGACATATGCATGGGTAATTTTTCAGCATTGACCCTTGCAAAACCTTCTGTTTCAACTTTTCAAACCCTTCTTCTCCCCCTTCCCTCCCCTAGATGGCAGCTAGACAAATACATGTTAAATATGTTAAAGTATATGTTAAATGCAATGTATGTATACTATATATTATTTTATTTAGACTTCATAACAACCTTTTGGTATAATCTTTATTATTATTCTCATTTTATAGATAAGAAAACTGAGGCTCACAGTAGTAGTTTGAGGCAGAATTTGAACTCGGTTATTTCTGACACGAAGTCCAGTTCTTCCCAATGTGTCACTTATTTTCTGAGTATGTTAAAACTATATCATTGTCAGATAATTGTAGAACTTATCCTAAGGGAGTAGGATTAGTACTAGTTTTGCAATATTTTCTGTTAAAAGACTTCCTGTATCATTTTAGTAGATAGAGTGCTCAGCTTGGGGAAGTGAAGACTCATCTTCCTGAGTTCAAATAAGGTTCTTTGTTAAGAAAACCTAAATGAGGCCATGAAGAGTCGATTCCAACTGAAATGACAGAACATTTCCTAATTGAATCAAGCTAAGAACCCAAGTGTCTTTCAAAATGTAAGATGGCTATGCAGGAAAAGTTTCACAAGATAGAATATCTTCTATGTGCATGTCTTATAGGACTTTTAATATCTTTTCAATGAAAATCATTCCATGAGTTTTAAGTGTTGCTCAGACCTGCCATTTTATTCAGAGGCAAGACTAATGGATGGCATTTGAAAATTGGGACTGGATCACATGTCTGCAAAATGTCCAGATTAGACAGAAAGGAAACAAGTCTTTATTAATTCCCTACTATGTGTGAGATTTATAAGTATCTCACACTTTATAAGTATGTCACAACAACCCTGGGAGGTAAGATGCTATTATTATCCTCATTTTATAAATTAGGAAACTGAGGCAAACTGATAAAATGATCTACAAAAGATCACAAAACAGTATGTTTCTGAGACCGGACTGAAATTCAAGGTTTTCTACCTCTATGCCCAGTAGCGTGTCTTCTAAATGCCTAAGGGAGAAAGTTTATAGGCTGTGGAGCAAATACTCTTCAAAACACTTTAATGAAAATATTTGAAGTGGTCAAAAAAATTTCCTCTTTCATACCTGAGTGAATTAACAATGTAAGTAAAATATAAGAATGAGTAAAGTCTGATAAGAAGGGATGGTGTATAGTGAGGGTCCATTGTATTAGCAGTACAGTAATGGTAGATCATATTTTGAGTAATATGATCTTGGCAGTTCATCTTGTAATATCATATTACTTGAGGGAAAGAATCTAATTAGACCAAAATAAGCCATATTTTATTTTACTAAATAACCCATGCTAATAATAAAGATGCTATATCAACAAAGAAAGCTTAAATTATATTCGGGATACCCCGGTTTATGCTTTCCTCCCTTCTTTCCCCTTTCCCCCCCTTCCAAGTAATAAGCTTGTGAGCACCCCTTGCTTCTCACAGCCCTCCCTTTTTAGTGTCCCTCCCCCGCCTTAGAGTTCCTCCCCCTATCTTACCCCTTTCCCTCCCAGTTCCCGTATTCCCTTCCGCTTAGCTTATTCCTTCCCTTTCCACTTTTCCCTTCTCACTTTTCAATGAGATGGGAGAAGTTTCACCATAGATTGAATATGTCTTAAGATTTTTCACTTAAAGCCAATTCTGAAGGCAGTAAGATACCCACTATATTCATCCCCCTCCATTCTTTCTCTCAGATATAATAGGTTTCCTATGCCTCTTCATGAGATGTACTACCCCCACTTTACCCTTTTTCTGGTACAATGTCCTTTCCACATCAATTTCTAGAACAAGGTATACATGTATTCTTTATACATCTATATAGTCAAAATATAGTTCCCAAGATTAATCTTTACCTTTTTAGATTTCTCTTGAGTTCTATATTTGTAGATCAAACTTTTTGTTAAGTTCTGGTTTTTTCATCAGAAATAGATGAAATTCGCTTACTTCGTTGAATGTCCATCTTCTTCCCTGGAAAAGATGCTCATTCTTGCTGGGTAAGTTATTTTTGGTTGCATACCAAGTTCCTTAGCCTTTCGGAATATCATATTCCAGGCCCTTCGATCTTTTAATGTGTATGCTGCCAGATCCTGGGTGATCCTTATTGTGGCTCCTTGATACTTGAATTGGGTTTTTCTAGCCGCTTGCAATATTTTTTCTTTCACCTGAGGGTTCTGGCATTTGGCCACTATATTCCTTGGTGTTTTGATTTTAGGATCCCTTTCAGTGGGTGATCGATGAATCCTTTCAATGTTTATTTTTTCCTCTGTTCCTATGACTTCTGGGCAGTTCTCTTTGATGATTTCCTGGAAGACAGTGTCCAGGCTCTTTTTTTCATCATGTTTTTCTGGGAGTCCAATGATTCTCAGATTGTCTCTCCTGGATCTGTTTTCCAGGTCTGTTGTCTTCCCCAGAAGGTATTTCACATTTTTCTCCATTGTTTGATTTTTTTGGATTTGCTTGACTGATTCTTCTTGTCTCCTCGAGTCATTCAATTCCACTTGTTCAATTCTGATTTTCAGTGAAGTATTCTCTTCACTCACTTTTTTAAAATCTTTCTCTAATTGTCCAATTGAGTTCTTTTGTTCTGTGGAATTTTTTTCCATTTCGCCAATTTTGTTTTTTAGAGAGCTGTTTTCTGTTTCCAGTTCACTAATCCTATTTTTCAAGGATTTTACTTCTTTATCCACTCTCTCTTTAACTGACTTCTCCAGGCTCTTTTCCCATTTTTCTTCTAGCTCCCTTGTGAGAGCCTTTTTAATCACTTCTATGAGGTTCATCTGTGCTGAGGAACAGATGATTTCCTCCTTTGGGGAATCACCTGGGGACTGCCTGTTTTTAGTCTCCTCAGGATTTAGAGTCTGCTCTCTATCTGTATAGAAGCTGTCAAGGGTTAAAGTCCTCTTCAGCTTCTTGCTCATTCTGTCTATTAATCAGAGACAAACTACCAAAGAAAAACAGAAAAAACTGGAGTCTTTCTTTGGGGGGGGGGGGCTGGGTGTGTTATCGAGCTTCCTCTACAGACTGCAGGTGGCAGCAGTGAGGCACTAGCAGGACTGTGCTGCGCCTGCGCTCTGAGATCCCAAAGCGTGCTGAGTCACTGAGGGGGGGGAAAGGGGGGGGCCAGGTCCTGAGAGAGTCCAGCTGTTTGTGGTTGTATTCTTCAGCCCCGGTGTTTTTAGCTTCTCTGCTGGGCTGTTGACTTGCTGCAGGTTCCAAACCTGTAGCGAAGCTCTCCCCGCAGAGACGGCTACGATCACTCCCCACCCCCTCTCAGCTCTGCTCCCGTGCTCTCACTGCCGCTGCCCTCAGCCTGCGCCCGATCTAAAACCGCCCCAGCCCTCCAGTAAAGACAGACCTTTCTTGGCGGATCTCAAGGATGGCTTCTCTTGGTAACTATTTGTGGGTTTTTTTCAGTCAAGCATTGATTCAGAGGCTTGTAATGAAGTGGATAGTGAGAGAAAGCGCGGAGCTTATGCAACTGTGAGCCTCCTCTCCGCCATCTTAACCGGAAGTTCCGTTATAATGTTCTCAACAAGAAGTTTAGAGCACTTATATCCTGTGCTTCATGCTAATTGTAAAGACTACAAAAGAATCTTGTATTGTAGTTTTTCAAGGTGCTCATTTCTGAACAGAAATTAGGTTCCTTAAAAAATGTGATTGATGTGAATGTTTGCTAACTTTTCTTCTTTAGATAACAACCAGTGAATCAAATGCTTTTAGAGTCAAGAAGAACTTTTTTGTGTGCTAATTTAATAAATTCAGTCTCTGTAATGTATTGTGCACTGTGCTAGGCTGTGGAGATAAAAGCTTTAAAAGCAAAAGATAAAACAGACATAGCCTGTCCTTAAGGAGCTTATATAGTTCCCCTGTAGATTCTTCTAAAATATAACCTTTGGTAAGTAGAAAATGCCATTATTGTGGAGTTTAAAAGACATCATTTAATTCAACAAATATGCTAAGGATTGTAGGAAACCCAAAGACTAAATATAATGTGCTTTCATGGAGTTAATAAACCAGTAAAGGCATAGAGCATTCTGAGGAAATGGTCCAAGACTTTGCCCTTCTATGAAATCAGGAAACTTTTAAATATGGATCTTGATAGTCTGGATATCCTTTGAAATATACATGAATTCCTCTGAGGTCTGAATGGATTTCATCACATCTTGCCTTTGTGTTATGTTTAAGATGCTTCATGTGCATGTCAGTGCTAAAAAGTAGGGAGTTTTCAGATTCTGTTTCTTGCTAGAAAGGAAGGAGAAAAAGAATTCTAAGATTTCCCAATTTGGAGCACAAATGATAGTTATCATTTTGAGAATAAGCTTGAGCAAGAAGAGAAAAGAATCAGTTAAGAGAGGGGGATTGAAAGGAAAACAAGATACGTGTCAGATCAAATGAGATAACATGTAAAGTTCTTTATATATTTTAAATGATTATATAAATATAAAGATATAAACTTCTAGGTTTTTCATATCCATCTAAATGTGGTGTTGTTAATGGTCATATTCTATGTTTCATAGTAGTCAAGGTGTTTAAAATGAAAGCCTGACAATGATTATATACTATTTCTTGATAATATTAGTTGTCATCAGACACCACCATCACAAAGCGAGAGTATATCTATGTACATATGCAACCATGTATATATGTGTATATATGCAGACATATTAGAGTTAGAACATATGCACACACATATGTATCTAGATATACACATATGTATGTGCATAAATGCATGTGTAATACACATATGTGTATATATGTGCTCTCTCTCTCACACACACAAACACACATACATATCTCTATATACATAAATAAAATCTCATTCAATCCTCACAACAATTTGGGAGATAGATGCTATTATTCTCATTATCATCATCCCAGTTTTACAGATGAGAACATTGAGACAAGTAAGTCAGGTGACTTGTCTAGGATCATATAACTGGTAAATGTTTAAGGTGGAATTTGAAGTCCCATAGTTTGACACAATGCACTACTGTACTGCTATAATTTAAGCTGCAAGTCGAGGGAACATAAAATCAGTTCTAATTCTGAAATGGGGTACCAGTGAACTTAAACCAAGTCGCAGTGATGACAAACTGGATGTGCCTCATGATATAGCAGATATATATATATACAGATAACTCATATAAATCAGGACATGAAACATTTGTTACAAAAGTCTAAAGTATTAAGCTAATTCTGGGAGTGCTAAGGAGATGATTACCAAATGGAAAAACTATGGAAGGTTTGGTGGAGGTAGAATTTAAATTAGGTCTCAAAACATGAATAGAATGACAACAGGTGAAGTTTATATAAGTTATCTCATTTGCTCTTAACAACCCTTTTATATAGCCTTTATTATTATCCATATTTTATAGATGAGGAAATTGAACTCACAATGGTCATATAGCTGGTAATTGTCTCAGAATTTGAAACTAGATCCTCTTACTCCCCAAATCCAATGCCCTATTCATTATACTATATTGCGTCAAATTAACACATAAATCAATAAAGATTATTTTTCTAATAGTAAACTTTTTCAAAATAATTTCAGGGAAAGATAATTTTAGAAATAGAAACTCATACCCTAAGAATTTATGTAGTAATTTAAAGTTTACACAGAAAGAATTTGTAAGTTTATATGTTATTTTATTTCATTTTATTTTTTATTATTATAGCTTTTTATTTACAAGACATATGCATGGGTAATTTTTCAGCATTGACCCTTGCAAAACCTTCTGTTTCAACTTTTCAAACCCTTCTTCTCCCCCTTCCCTCCCCTAGATGGCAGCTAGACAAATACATGTTAAATATGTTAAAGTATATGTTAAATGCAATGTATGTATACTATATATTATTTTATTTAGGCTTCATAACAACCTTTTGGTATAATCTTTATTATTATCCTCATTTTATAGATAAGAAAACTGAGGCTCACAGTAGTAGTTTGAGGCAGAATTTGAACTCGGTTATTTCTGACACGAAGTCCAGTTCTTCCCAATGTGTCACTTATTTTCTGAGTATGTTAAAACTATATCATTGTCAGATAATTGTAGAACTTATCCTAAGGGAGTAGGATTAGTACTAGTTTTGCAATATTTTCTGTTAAAAGACTTCCTGTATCATTTTAGTAGATAGAGTGCTCAGCTTGTGGAAGTGAAGACTCATCTTCCTGAGTTCAAATAAGGTTCTTTGTTAAGAAAACCTAAATGAGTCCATGAAGAGTCGATTCCAACTGAAATGACAGAACATTTCCTAATTGAATCAAGCTAAGAACCCAAGTGTCTTTCAAAATGTAAGATGGCTATGCAGGAAAAGTTTCACAAGATAGAATATCTACTATGTGCATGTCTTATAGGACTTTTAATATCTTTTCAATGAAAATCATTCCATGAGTTTTAAGTGTTGCTCAGACCTGCCATTTTATTCAGAGGCTAATGGATGGCATTTGAAAATTGGGACTGGATCACATGTCTGCAAAATGTCCAGATTAGACAGAAAGGAAACAAGTCTTTATTAATTCCCTACTATGTGTGAGATTTATAAGTATCTCACACTTTATAAGTATGTCACAACAACCCTGGGAGGTAAGATGCTATTATTATCCTTATTTTATAAATTAGGAAACTGAGGCAAACTGATAAAATGATCTACAAAAGATCACAAAACAGTATGTTTCTGAGACCGGACTGAAATTCAAGGTTTTCTACCTCTATGCCCAGTAGCGTGTCTTCTAAATGCCTAAGGGAGAAAATTTATAGGCTGTGGAGCAAATACTCTTCAAAACACTTTAATGAAAATATTTGAAGTGGTCAAAAAAATTTCCTCTTTCATACCTGAGTGAATTAACAATGTAAGTAAAATATAAGAATGAGTAAAGTCTGATAAGAAGGGATGGTGTATAGTGAGGGTCCATTGTATTAGCAGTACAGTAATGGTAGATCATATTTTGAGTAATATGATCTTGGCAGTTCATCTTGTAATATCATATTACTTGAGGGAAAGAATCTAATTAGACCAAAATAAACCATATTTTATTTTACTAAATAACCCATGCTAATAATAAAGATGCTATATCAACAAAGAAAGCTTAAATTATATTCGGGATACTCTAAGAAAGCAGGGAAGTGTGTAATATACTTGAGAAAAAATTTCTACTTTAATTGATTTAAACATTTTATTGCTAATACTTGATAGTATTTTGCCATGTTTATGTTTTTATTTCCCAAACTTTTCAAAGACAGAAATGAAAAGATAAATGAGTTATAGTAAAGAAGATAGAAATCCCCCTTTTCTCTCCCTGTCATAGTCTGTATATTACTCATTTTATATATCTAAATTAAAACAACAGTGATAGAGAGCTGGGTAAAATATATTTGGTTGATTTTTCCAGTGTAAGTGAAAAGGATACTAAATCAGTGAGTAACTAAAAATTCTTCCTATGTAACTTCTGATTTAAAAACACATTTGAAGTGGAGACAAGATGGCAGATTAGTGGCAGCCTTCCAGTTGAATTCTTCCAACATTTTCTTCCAAACAACTTTAAAATAACCCTTTGAATCAAATTTTAGAGAAGCAGAGCCAACAAAAGGTCAGGATGAGACATTTTTTTTTTTCAGCTAAAGAAAACTATAAAGAGGTTAGCAGGGGAAGTTTGTGACATCAGGGTGTGGGGGGCGTGTCTATATAGATCCCATACGCATGGTGGTATAACAACAGCTATAACAGCAACAGTAGCTTTAGGAGCTCTTATCCCAGAGACCGTTGAGGGATAGACAACTGATCATAAAGAGATTGCAGGAGACCCTTTGCTGGCTCTGGCAACTCTGCTGCTCATAAGCAATTCTGGGTCAGTTCCACATTGGAGAGGAATGGTCAGTGTCAAGGTATCAGACACCCTAAGGCAAGCATTTGCCATTGCAAGGATAAAGGGTGCTCCTTCTGGGCAAAGACCAGAGTGTATCAGATCACAACTCCACCAACAGTACATTATTGTACTAATTTTCCCAAAGATACCCAGTTGTTAAACATTTACTAGCACTCTCCTGGTTTGAATCTTGCCCTCTTTAGAAGTTATCAAGATTGGATGATGACTTTCAGGGATCATGGAATCACAGCAAGATCTGAAAGGGGGTATTTAAAAACAATTAAGTCTAAACTCCCTTATTTTCCACATAATAAAACTAAAATCTAGGGATATTTATTTATCTACCCAGTCATATAGCTTGAAAAAAGTACATTAGATATTTAAATCTAGGTCCCCTGAATCCAAATTCAGTTTCCACACTACTTTTTTTGGAGGCAATTTAAGTGACTTTTCCAAGATTATATAGCTAGTTAAGTGTCAGGTCAGATTTGAACTTTTCTGGGACTCTATCCACTGTACCTCCTAGCTGCGTCTTGTTTCTTCACTATAACTCATCAATTTCTAGAACAATAAACCCTCCAGAAACTTTCAGTAGAAGATGGGTTTTATTTGTTTGTTTTCTCTGCTTTCAAGAAAAGAATGTCTCCTTTTATCGTTTAGCAAGAACAGTCTAAGATGTATGAAATGAAAAAAATGGATTCTCTCTCTCTCTCTCTCTCTCTCTCTCTCTCTGTGTGTGTGTGTGTCTGTCTCTGTCTCTGTCTCAAATACTCATCTATAGCCTGGAAGAGCTCCTTTTTCAACTAATTTATATATCTTCACTTTCTTTCAAACTCAGACTTCCTCCAGTGGTCACTGGTTTCCTATGAAGAGCTCCCCTTATTTCCCCATACAACAAACACCTTCATATACCAGATTCATATGCTTGACCATTCCTGGTCTTATATTATAAGTGAGCAACTATGAGCTGATTAGAGAGCAAGATACTTATAAACAAGCTCCTCCATACTAAAATTGGATATTGTAGAAGCCAGTATGGTTTGAATCAGATAATTGGTGAGGTCTAAGAGGCATCATAGTATAGTAACAAAAGTGCTGGATTAAGAAGCAAAAGATCTAGGCTTTTTAATTCCCAACTCTGCTACTTATTACCTGTGTGATTTTGAGATAGAAAGGGGAAAAAATTGTCCTGATCTTGAAAATAAGAGCTGGCACTTATGTAGGTCCTGTTATTATGACCATTTTACAGATGGGGAAATGAGTCAGATGTGTCTGAGGCTAGATTTGAACTCAGTTTTTCCTGATTGCAGTCCTGGTGCCTCCTCCATTCCACCTTAAGTTGTTCTCTTTGAAATATATGTGTTTCATCCAGCTATTCTGAAGAGTAATTTGGAACTATGCTCAAAAAGTTATCAAACTGTACATATCCTTTGATCCAACAGTGTTTCTACTGGGCTTATATCTCAAAGAGATACTAAAGAAGGGTAAGGGACCTGTATGTGCCAAAATGTTTGTGGCAGCCCTGTTTGTAGTGGCTAGAAGCTGGAAAATGAATGGATGCCCATCGAATTGGAGAATGGTTGAGTAAATGGTGGTATATGAATGTTGTGGAATATTATTGTTCTGTAAGAAATGACCAGCATGATGAAAACAGAAAGGATTGGTAAGACTTACATGAACTGATACTAAGTGAAATGAGCAGAACCAGGGGATCATTATATACCTCAACAACGATACTGTATGAGGAGGTATTCTGATGGAAGTGGATATCTTTGACAAAGAGATCTAACTCAGTTTCAATTGATCAAGAAAGAACACTGGGAAATGAATGTAAACTGCTTGCATTTTTGTTTTTCTTCCCGGGTTATTTATACCTTCTGTGCAATTCTCCCTGTGCAACAAGAGAACTGTTAGGTTCTGCACACATATATTGTATCTAGGATATACTGTAACCTATTTAACATGTATAGGACTGCTTGCCATCTGGGGGGGGTGGAAGGAGGGAGGGAAAAAATTGGAACAGAAGTGAGTGCAAGAGATAATGTTGTAAAAAATTACCCTGGCATGGTTTCTGTCAATAAAAAGTTATTAAAAAATATAAAAAATTAAAATTACATCACAATAAAAAAAGAAATATGTGTGTTTGTGTGTGTGCATTTACAATTTAGATGAGAAAACTGAAGCACAAAGGAGGTTTTTCTTTGTCTCTTAAATGAGGCTGGCATGTCATTTCTAGCCATAAATCTATGATCTTACAATCTCTTTCAATTCTATGATTCTTTTAAACTATAGTAATTATGAGAATAGTAATTTTCCTGGTATTAAATTCAGCATTACATTTGCTTTTTAAAAATTCTATCTTCAATTTTTTGATGGATATTTTCTGATTTGAAAGGTAATTACTTCAAGATACAGTCATGATGAGTCTTATTTTCTTTTGGTTTTGTTTTTCAAATGTGTTTTTATTCATTTATTATTTATTTATTTTAAACATTCTTTTCTCTTTAAATTTTGAGTTCCAAATTCTCTTCCTCCCTCCCAAACCCACTAAGAAGGCAAACAATGTGATATCAATTATACATGTGAAATCATGCAAAACATATTTCCATATTAGCCATATTTCCCCAAAACATAAGAAAAATAAAGTGAGAAAATTATACTTCATTTTGTACTCAGAATTCATCAATTACTTTCTCTGGAGATGGAGATCATGTTTTCCCCAAATTAAGCCCTTTGGATCTTGGATCTTTGTATTGATCCAAATATCTAAATCTTTCACAGTCAATCATCATCATTACCTAGCTGTTCCTGTGCATAATGATCTTCCTGGTCTTCTCACTTCATTTTGCTTCAGTTCATATAAGTCTTGTCATGTTTTTTTTTCTGAAATCGTTCTGGTTATTATTTCTTATAACAAAAGAGTATTCACCACAGACATATGGCTTGTTCAACCATTTGTCAATTAATGGATATCTCCTCAATTTTCAATTCATTGCCATCACAAAAAGAGATGCTATATATATAAAATATGTCTATATGTTTTAAATATATACATATATGTGTATATGTGTATGTGTGTGTGTGTCTGTATATAAAAATACATATAGGTCCTTTTCGATTTTCTTTGATTTCTTTGGTATATAGAACTATTAGTGATATTGCTGGATCAAAAGGCACTCCAAATTATTCTCCAGAATGGTTGATCCTGTTCACTATTCCACCAGCAGTTCATTAGTGTACCTATTTTTCCCTAATTCCCTCCAGCATTTGTGAGATTTGATGGTACCTCAGAGTTGTCTTAATTTGTATTTCTCTAACAATAGTATTTTAGAGAATTTTTTCATATGGCTACAGATAGCTTTGATTTCTTCTTCTGAAATGTATCTTTTTATATCCTTTTCCGTATGGCTTTTTTTTTTTTTTTTTTATAAATTGAGTCCATTATATTCTCAGAATATATTTGAGAATTGAGATCATTATCAAATAAATTTGTTTCAAATTGTTAAACATTATTTTACTTTACTTTTTAGTTATTTTATAAGAGATCAAGAATATCAATGAATTAATAAAAAAAATTAAGGTTCCCTAGTCATAACATATTACAAATTATATTATAAAGCAGTAATAATAAAAACAATCTGGTACTGGCTAAGAAATAGATCGACAGATCAGTTAGATAAATTGAGTGCATGATGTAAATGACCATAATAATTTAGTGTTTAATAAGCTCAAAGAACCAAAATTCTAAGACACAAATTCATTATTTGACAAAAAAAAATTGCTGGTAAAAGTGGAAAACAATATCAAAGAGCTGGTTTCCAAGGTATAAATATTCACACTGAACATTGAGTTGGGCTATCCCTAGCTTGTCTGAGTTGCTTCCAGAATGCTCCTAAAACTATTTCCTCCTGAGAGGGACCAGACCAAGGGTCTTGTAAAACTTTCTGAGAATCTTGGGTGGTCTGCACCTGGATCCAAGATTTTAAGTTTTATCAGTTGTCCAAGAAATTACACATCCCACACCATTTGGAAAATCTAAGAGAGATTGAGGATAAGGTTTCAATATTTAACTCCAAAAAGGTTCCACCTCTTAAAGAGAACATCCACAAACCTCTCACAATGTTGCTTTCTGTGACCTTGGATTAATATTATGTTAGCTATGTATACTCTTTCATAGGTCCCACAGGTATTAACTGGTAAACTGAGGTATTGAATGCAGATCCTTTGGTTCCAATTTTTCAACTGCTTACTGTACTATGTGGGTCTTACAGTGAAGATAAAGTTACAATAACATTTGCTATTTCTACTATGGGAGAGGCAATGTAGAATTGTAGAGAGAGATCTGACCTCAAAACCAGGAAAGATAGGTACTAGAACTGAAATTTCATTAGTATAAAGAACTAGTCAATAAAGAAACTGCTTCTAATACAGTTCAGCAACTTTGACTTTTGTTGCTGTTCAGCTGTGTCCAATACTTTGTGACCCTATTTGGTGTTTTCTTACCAGAAATGCTGTAGTAGTTTGCCATTTTCTTCTCCAGCTCATTTTACAGATGAAGAAACTGAGGCAAACAAAGTATAGTCCATTTGTGTTCTATCCACTGGGAGGTCACATAGCCAGTATGTGTCAGAAGTGGAACCTGACTCCAGTATTTCTGGTTTAGAAGCCAGTTCTTTCTCCATTAGACCAAATTGCTTCCCAAAGCATGGTGGCTTCAAATGCTGCCACTGGAATCTATGATGTTGGCTGTCATTGGGAAAATCATTTAACTTTCTAATGCTCTGGGCATCTCTTTGAGTACCCCAAGAAGGTGCAGACTTGCAAGGAAGTACTCAGAAAGTCTCCTATATGCAAAAACTCACAGGTTTATTTATACCTATTAAGAGATCCCCCCCCCCCAAAGACTTACTTGAACTTTATTTCTACTATGTATTGGATGTTATTCTTTATGTATGTGTATATTAGAATTTAAAAATCAATACATTTTATTAATTGATATTAATCATATTTACATGGAAACATGGGTTTTTCCCAACTATAGGGGAGGGGATAAACTTCCCAGGTCTCTGTGCTATTTCTATTGATTGGCACTGAATAGTTACAATGCCTTGCATGTAAGTAGCTATTTACAAAGTACTATAATATATACTATCTTATTAAGGACTTGCAACAACTCAATAATGGAAGTATATCAGATACCACCAAATAATATAATGTTACAGATGAAAAAACTGAGCCTCTGAGTTTCAATGAGTTTTCCAAAGGGCTGTATCCAGTGAATAGCAAAGCCAGGATTTTAATTAATGTTTTTATGGATTAATCCCCTTCCCTATAGTTGTTTGTGGTATAGTTGGGGAGAACCCTTGTTTCCATGTAAAAATAATTAAAGACTTTTGCAAAGCATCTCACAAATAAATGTCAAATAATAGAATGTATTATTTTTAATGCTAATATACATTTATTTAAAAATTTTATAAACTTTATAGCATTAAATACATTATTATTATTAGTAGCAATAAAATTAATATATTAGTATTAATTATAAGTTTTTAGTAATTAATATATCAGTAGTAATTAGTAACACATTACTATATTAGTATTAATGATATTAGTATATTAGTGGTAATGATAAACATATTAGTGAATAATATGTTAGTAGTAATTAATGCTTTATTAATAGTAATGATTAACATATTAGTAGTAATGATATAGTTAGTTGTATTTTACTATATTAATAATAA
This sequence comes from Antechinus flavipes, assembly GCF_016432865.1. Classification (NCBI taxonomy): domain Eukaryota; kingdom Metazoa; phylum Chordata; class Mammalia; order Dasyuromorphia; family Dasyuridae; genus Antechinus; species Antechinus flavipes. The sequence continues at coordinate 44,124,838 of NC_067401.1, forward strand.
AGATATTAAAAACAATATGCTAATACAGATAAAATATTAGTTATTAGTATATTTGTAGTAATTGGTAGTATATTAATTTATTAGTAGTAACGATGCTGGTGTATTTGGAGTAATGATACACATATTCGTAATGAATAATATATTCGTAGTAATTACATTAACAATTAGTAGTAATGTTAAGTATATTAATGATTAGTTGTATATTAGTAGTAATTAACAGTATATTACTACATTATAGCAATGATATTAGTATATTAATAGTAGTGATAAGTATTTTAGTAAACAGTATATTAGCAGTAATGATTAATAGTGATAATAAAATAATATTGCTAATTGCCATAATTTGGAACTTTAAGAATCATCAATAAGCTTCAAAAGAATGGGAGCTCACCTAGTTCTACCATAGATTACTTCTTTGCAGTCCTGTGATTTCTACCTAGCTGCCATTACAAAATGTTCTCTCTCTTGTTTATACTCATGATGTTCACTCCTTTTTCTTTCTTCTCCATTCCTTCTTTGCCCCAGGTTTCAATCTTAGTGTCCTCCTGGATAGATGGCAAAGTTCTGGGCTCTGAGCTTAACTTTAATGCTTCCCTTGGGAGATGACTTAATTCTTTGGCTCTAATAAATACTTGAGACTCTAGGCTCTGACTGCTGATTTGGTGAATGCCAGTAACCGGGATCTCCACTTTTCCTTAGCTTTTAAAATCACTATTCCCAGATTCATCTTCATCTTGTTTGTTCATATGATGCCTTTCAAAAGGCTGGGAGTCAGATGTTTCAGTAAGCCCTTTGGTCTTAGATCACTGCAATAAAAGATTTTAGGGCTCAACAGCTCAGAGAGGATGAATGGCAACAGAAAATGGGCTCCTGGGTCCATATAAAATTTCCCCCAATGACTTAAAACATTTATTTTGCAAGCAGATTAGGCAACTCACAAAGAGCATGTGTTTCATATAGCTTAGTGTAGGGTATTTAGCTGGGTGGTGCAGGAAGGCACAGGATGAGCGAGAGTCTGCCAGGTTCCATCTTCCTTGGCCTCAGTTTGCAAGAGAACTGTTTGTCTTTGGTCTTTACTTAAAGGTTGTTGTGACCAGCACAGGCTTTCCCCAATTTCTTATTAACACAACATTCCTTGGAGTGTTAGAGGCCCCAAGGTACCCTAAACAGATCTCCTTCATTCAGCTGCTTCCTGTCAACAGACATTTATGGAACTTTTGGAGACCACAGGGACCTCCCTGTCAATTCCAAAATGAACATTTACTCTTTACTGCCAGTGATCATGGCTAACATCATTTTCCATGGCTGATGCTCCACAACTCACAGTCCGCCACTGGCTTCCTCCTACGTGGTTGCCTTCAAAGCATTCCATCAGCCAACCCTGTCATCTAATGTTTACACAACATTTCTCCCTATCTAATTTATCTATTTATCTCTCTCAAGTGGTCATCTTGCCCAATTTTTTATGTTTAAGAAACAGTAAAAGGTTTCCTCTTCCAGAGAGCTTTCAATTCAATCTAACTTCACAAATATTTATTAAGCATCTGCTTATAAGAATAGATTTACAAAGAGGGCTAGAATTTCAATTATTTTGTGGCCATGGCCAGTTATTTTAAAATCTATTGACTGGAACGAAATCAAGATATTTGTATCACTTAATCCATTTTACACAAAACAAAAACGTTGGAGTAATATGAAACCCAAGGTCAGTGAGAAAGATAATAAAAAAGTGCCTAATTTCCCTCAGTAATTTTGAGTCAGTATGGTCTGTCTAGCAACCTACATTCTGGGATATTGAAAGAGCTGTCACATATGAGGGTTAAGCATTTGTCAGTAATATTTGAGAAAACACAAAAAATGATAGAGATGCTGCTGGAGAAGGCAGCTCTTTCCATTTTTAAAAAGGGGAATAACATCAGTAAAGTAGAGACTTGGGAGTTTTACTTGTTTTTCTTCTGACCTTTTAGAAAGGGAAGTAAAAATCACCAAATGCAGACTTAACATCATCAAGAACTGGTCATACTATAATAACTTCGTTTCCTTTTTTTTTTTTTTTTTTGTTATTACCATTAAAACAGACTATCTCTAGAATGCTATAGTCATAGTCTATCATGATATCAATGGGGCATTTAACAGAATTCTTTCATGCCATCCTCATGGGAAAGATGGAGAAAATTGATCTAAATCATAGTTTAGTTAGATGGATTTGGAATTAGATGCAAAGAGCAGAGAATAGTGAAGTAATATCTTCTTAGAAGAAGGTAGGGTGTACTCAAGTGAGCTGTCCTCAGCCCTGTGTTGCTTAATATTTGTATCCATAACTGTAATGAAAAAGTGTATATTTGTGTGTGTATGTGTATGTATATATATACATACACACATATGGACACACGTGTATTTATACATACATATGTATACAGGAATAGATATGTTTATATCTCTAGGGACCCAGATAATACACACACATATTAATATGGGTATAATATACATATTGTCCTAATATATGTACATTATTCAATATGCAGCTATCTATGTACACATATATTATGTATACATATGGAATAACTTATGTACATTTGGAACATGTTGAAATAATGCCTTGACCTTAATTGGAAGAAATTTAATCTGGATAAATGCAAAGTCTTATACTTAGGCTCAAGAATCAAGTTTGTAAATATAATATAAAGGGGATCATGAATAAATAACAAATTTGGAAAAGATGTGGGTGTTGAAGTGGGCTTCAAGATTCATATAAACTGCCCATGGGACATGGAAACCAAGAGAATAAGTGTGGTCTTAAGCTGCATTAAAAAAAGTTTGTGTTTCCTTTTTCTCATGCGACTTTTGTCCTCCACAATGTTAGTACATTCCTTCTGTTGATCACATCTGTGTTTATCTTTCCTTATTTTTTATATTTTATATAATATCCTTATATTCACATTTATAACTATATTCCATATCTATGCTGTATCTATACCTATATCTATATTTATGTCTATATTCATAACCATAGCAGTAGCTGGATATGGATATGGACGTTTATATCTTATTTTTCCATAGTTGTTTTTGTATTGTCACTCTCATAGGATTGTGAACATCTTGAGTTCAGCTTCTTTTTATACCCCCAGTACTTAGCCAGTACTTACTGGCACATAGTAGGCTCTGCATAAATGTTTGTTGTTAGCTGACTCTATCCCACAAGGATATGTTATCTTTTTTTTTTTTATTATAGCTTTTCTACAAAATATTTGCATGGGTAATTTTTCAACACTGACTTTTTTTAAAATTTAATTTTATTTAATAATAACTTTGTATTGACAGAATCCATGCCAGGATAATTTTTACACAGCATTATCCCTTGCAATCATTTATGTTTCGTTTTTTCCCCTCCCTCCCTCCTCCCCCCCCAGATGGCAAGCAGTCCTATATATGTTAAATATGTTGCAGTATATCCTAGATACAATACACATTTGCAGAACCGAACAGTTCTCCCGCTGCACAGGGAGAATTGGATTCAGAAGGTAAAAATAACTCAGGAAGAAAATCAAAAATCAAATAGTTCACATTCATTTCCCAGTATTCCTTCTTTGGGTGTAGCTGTTTCTGTCCATCATTTATCCAATGAAACTCAGTTAAGTCTCTTTGTCAGAGAAATCCACTTCCATCAGAATACAAGGGATATGTTATCTTATTAGTCATGACATGTGGATGATGTCTTAGGGCCTTTAATAAGGGGTGTTATCTTCCAATGGCCTATATCTTTGGTACCTCTTTACATAAGGAGAAAAGAGTTTCAAAAATAGAACTTTGCACGTGGGATGGGCCTGCCATGGTAGGGAGCTCATAGCATCATAAGATCAGAGATTCAGAACTAGGAGAGACATGAGAAATTATCTAATATAACCCTTCATTTTGGAATATGAGGAAGATTAAGAACAGAGAGGTTGTTACTTGTCACACTGATAAAGTCAGGAGTTGAACTACAAATCTAGTGATCTTTGCCTGTAGAATATATTCCATTACCAAGAGTGTTAAAATCAGAGACTAGATAACAATTTGTTTTTAAAATTATATTGATTTCTTCACAGGGTAGCAATTTCCACCAAAAATCTTTCAACTACATTTTTTATAATTCTTTTCATTCCATTGTCACAAAGAGCAACATTGTGAGAGTATGAATAAATTATTTAAAATTATCTCTGTGTCTGAAATGTCTCCTGTCCTTTCAGAGGTATCCAGTTATCTACTTTCAAAACTCAGCACAAATCTCTTTCTCCATGAAATCTTCCTTGATCAACACAACCTGTAAAGTCTTTCCTTCAACTGATCTCCAATAGTAGCTCTAGAATCTGTTATGTATTTGCTATTTGGTTTATATGACTTGATCCATGACCTTTATTATCTTTAACTACAATAGAAATCTTAATTGTTTGCCTTTTCAGTTGTTGTTATTTTTCTTTCCACATAGATTATATGCTCTTTGAAGTCAGAGACCTTTATTAAATTTTAATAGCTCTATGTATTCCCCACAGGGGCTAGCATAGGGCTAGAATTCCAGGTAGATAGTAGATTATTTTTATAAATATTTGTTGATTTGCAAAGCCACAGGCATCAAAGATTTATTAAGTACTTATTATGTGCAGGGAACTTTGACAAATCATAATAACAGTAAGTCACCAAGTTATAATATCAGAAGGGGAAAGAATCTCAGAGGTCACATAATCCAAGTTATACCTGAGCACTAATTCCCTCAGTAATGTCTTCAGCAAACATATTCAACATTTAAAGAGCCCTAGGGTTGAGGACATCATTGCCTCTTGAGGGAGCTCAGTCCATGTTTAAGCAACTCTAATTATTAGGAAACTTTGTTTCTTATTAAGTGAAAATCCTCTTTTTCAACTTCAATAAATTTATTCTAGTCCTGTATTCTGGGTTCATGCAGAATTAATAACGATGTTGTTGATGATGATGATGATGGTGGTGGTGGTGGTGGTAGTGATAGTGGTGGTGGTGATGATGATGAAAATAATGGTAATGGTTATGATAGCAGTCATAATGATAGTGATGTTGATGATGATGGTGAGGGTGGTGATGGTAAATCCTGGTGATGATAGTGATGATGATGGTAATGGTGATGGTTGTGATGGTAGTGATAATAATAATGATAGAGATGATGATGATGAGAGTGATAACTTGCATTTATACAGAACTTTAAAGTCTGATCCTCTTAGCAATCCTGTGAAGGTGTTATTATCTCTAGACATTTAGATAAGAAAACTGAGGCTGTGAGAGGTTAAGGAATTTACACAGGAGTATTTGAATCAGAAATTGAAATCAATTCTTTCTGACTGCAATTTTACCCACCTGCTGAACTTAAATCCTTGCCAAAAAATCTGGCTTTTCTTCCACAAGATAGCCATTTATTAATATGTGAAGAGAGTTCTTGTTCCATGTCTATCATCTCTATTTCAAATTAACCATTACCACCTCTTCTGTCACTCCTCATATGACACAATTCCTACTTCATTCTCTATTCTGATCATTCTCTCATGGACATATTTCTATTTGTCAAAGTTTTTCCTAAAACGTGGTTCTTAGAACTGAACAAAATTTTATTTCTCTCTTTTGATGGAAGTATTCTAGTTATTCTTTGCATAGATGAGACATGGTTATTAAGTAATCAAATCAATCAGAAGATATTTCAAAGCAACCCATCCATTCCCTCTTAAAGAGTGATAGCCTTTCTCTTTTTGGATTTCATGTTGTACTTTTCATGCACATCTCTTATACATATCTATTTAGTTTATTTTGTAAGTGTCAGCTCTACTGATTAGATTGAAAACTCTGGGACAGTAAGAACCACAAATCATTGCTATCAAAGATAGGTGGCCTGCATTCAAATGTCAGTCACGCAACTTATAACCTTTGTGATCATGAATGAATCACCTAGTCTCTCTGATCCCATTTTTTTTTAAACCTGCAAAATAAAGGCTACATGACTTCAGAGATCTCTTCATGCTCTCTTAATCTGTGATCTTCTTTTTTTTTTTTTGGCTAAGCATCTGAGGTTAAGGGATTTGCCCAGGGTCACACAATAAGTAAGTATTAAGTATCGGAGACTAGATTTGAACTCAGGTCCTCTGGCTTCAGGGCCAGTAAGCTATTCACTGCCCCATCTAGCTGCCCTATCTGTGATATTCAAGCTATATATTTCCCTGCTGCCCATAATACTCTGCACAAAGCAGACCTTAATAATTGTTTTTAAAAATTAATTGAATTGAGATGGTTGGCCTGGATGATTACAAGATCACAGAGCTAGAACTAGAAGAAATATATGCAATGTGCCATATTTTACAAATAGGAAAACTGAGATCAATGGACCAGGCAAGATACAATTAAAGGATTTGTCCAAGGTCAGACACAAAATTAATATAAGAGGTAGAATTAGAATTTAGGTTCTCTAACTCTGAATCTCTCCAGTGCCCCACCTTGCCTCCTAGGCAATCTCTAAATTGCCTAATTAATACCCTAATCAATCTCTAAATCCTAATGTGTGAAAACTTAGGGCAAATCTACAAAGTACATGGTAAGTCTTCTGTGGTCCTGAGCTTAAGTAAGTAAATACACTCTCTTGCCTCTTGAAAATAACTGAAGACATTTGATTGTGTCCCCAAGACATAGCTAGAGTCAGTCCTTTGTAAAACCTTGAGGGAGAAGCTTTTCTGTCCCATCTACTTTGGTTAATTTTTTTTTTTTATTAAAGCATCATAAATGACAGCTATGTGATATAGCTAGCTTTCTTGAGTCTTCTGGCCCTAGGGCCATTTTTTCTCATATTTTTACAACAATACAATACAGATTTTGTATTATTTTACATTTAAGTGTAGTGGGGCCGTGTTACCATTGTGGTAGTGTAGCTCCTCAAAGTGGTTCCATTTATTTCACGCCTGACAAAACCCATTGCAGTACCTCGGAACAAAATTTGAAATGTGATCTCATAGCACTGGTTGGAAACTTACTCTGGGTTGAGGTGGGAGTAGATACTAGAAAGGGGGCAGGTTCTAGAATAGGGAATGGGTCAGGATGGTCTAACTAGAGCTAAATGACCCCATGCCAGAATGTTGGTAACTTGTTTACTTACTGCTTCCACTATTTCTAACTTTCTGGAACTTATGAAATCATGTAGTTTAAGAAGAAAATTTTGAAAGCACTGAAGATGTAGGAGCCAAACTGACTTTCCAGTCACAAATAGGTCAATTTGAGCCAATTGGCTTAGCCCCCAAGCAGTTCCCTATGGCTCTAATTAACTACTCCTGTCCAGCTCTTTAAGCCAGACTAATAGCTTTTCTGCAGAAAGCAGGCCTGGGAGAAAAAAAAATGCTCTTCACTAGGTACTTACTTATGAAATCCCTCACTAAGCTCAGTTGTTAATGAGCTTCAGGCCAAGGAAAGAAAAGTACCATGTAGTTGACTTCATTTCTCCATGTCCACATCCCCCAGGTTAATATGCATGTTCATATGCTTGGGTAGTGGAAATAGGAAGTGGGCCCTGGGGAAGGAAGGCTGGATTACTAGCTGTTCTTTTCTGTCCATGCTTTTAGTCTTTTGAAATATGCTGGGGTCCAGGAAACTGCAAAAGGGATTATTATAGATGTGGAAAGAGCCATGGAAATGTGCTATGCTTAACACATGATATAGCCATGATGCTAATGAATAATGATGCCAGGGTGACTAACTAGGGACCAGACCTTCACCAGTCTCAGGGTGAATTTACGATTAAACAGGGTAACATTTCTGGGCCTTCTTTTCCTTGTTGTAATAGAAGCATTTTCCCCCACACCCAGTACATTGCCTTTGGCATTTACCTGGAAAGATACTAAAGTACGAGTGTAATTGAGACTGTGTCTGTAAGTTTCATTTTTTGGACCCATCTGTCAGGCATCTCACTTCCAACATACCACTCCTTCCCCCATTATGTACCTAACTCCCTACCATAGTCCCCTGTTCTATAGATTGAATTTTTAATTTCTTTCGATAAATTCAAACTTTCCATCTAGAAGGCCAGGATCCACAAATAGTTTCCAATTGACACTAATCTTGGCAAGACAACTTTTTTTGGGGGGGTGGTTTGTTATTTTTGGCAAGAATAGAATGGAAGATTGGTAAGTAGCAGATAATGAAAATTAAGACCCAAATGAAATGATTACCCATTTCCTTCCCTGTCTTACAATTAATCTCATTCTCCTTAACCCACTATGATTCTGAGTCTATCGGTGCCATTGATTGGTGCTATTGTGTAAATAGGGTGAATCTCATAGGGTAACCCCAGAAACAGAGCTATTCACATTAAGGACATGAGGGAGGAATAATGCAAGGTGAGTCAAAAACTTGTATCACTGAATGCATATTGGTCTGGTATCTTTCTAGAGATCCAGTTACTTTCTGAAGCTCCTGAGGCTAGGGGTTGCCTGAACTGCTAGGCAGCTAGATGGTACAAAAGACATGGATTCAAACACTGCCTCAGATACTTAGTATTGCTAGCTGTGTGACCCTGTAACCTGTATTCACCTCAATTTCTCCAACTGCAAATGAGCATAGCAACACTTATCTCCTCAGATTGTTGTAATATAAAATGAGACATCTGCAAAGTACTTTATAAGCAAAACTTCCTATATGAATGCTTATTGTAGTTATTATTGATGTTCTTTTGTTTTCTAAAAGGAAAGATCTTCACACAGCCATTCGTATGTTGTTGAATATCAAATAATTCAGAAGGAATTAAGCCAAATATAAGTAAAGGCAAGATTAAATATAAACTAATTTCCATTAATGAGCATTTGACACTGGGTTTAGAGAATCACATCAGCATGTTTTAAAAACAGTGATTCTCAAATGCTTTTTCTCAATATCTTTGTACTATTAAAATTATTGATTTTCTATTTATAGTTATTTCTATATTTCTATATCTATTATAAATATTTACCACATTTATTGATAACTTTTCATTTGTAGACCCCTTGAAAGACCCCCGAGATTCTTTCCTTCTTTCTTTTTTTTTCTGAGGTAATTGAGGTTAAATGACTTGCCCAGGGTCACATAGTTAGGAAGTATTAAGTGTCTGAGACCAGATTTGAACTCAGGTCTTCTTAACTTCAGGGCTGGTGCTATCCCCAAGATAGATTTAGACTACACTTTAAAAACCACTGCTTTAAAAGATCTGGCAGAAATGATCCCTATGGTCCTATCAATGATCTTTGAAAGATTATAATGAATAAAAGATTGGAGAAGAATAAATCTAAATATCCTCCTTCTTACACCCCAAATAATTTTTTAAAAAGAAAAAGGATTCAGTATTCCTAGTGTAGGACTGATTTTTTACTTCTACCAGAATTTTTAGAATGCATCACAGCTGTGCAGATGCTGTTATCTCTCCAGTAAACAGAAGCTTCTTGGGTGAAAGAAGTTATCTCACTTTTGCCTTTGTAACCTCAGCACCTGCAAGATTGCCTTGAAAATGGTGAAGTGCATTGACTTATTAAAGTTTGCTAATACATTCTACTAATAGTGATCCCTAAGAGCCAGCATATCTTCATTAAGAATAAAAATTATCAAACTAAACTCATTGCTTTTTTGGGAACAGATTATTAAATGATAGATCAGAGTATACTGTAGACATTATATCTAGATTTCAACAAAATATTTGGTAGAGCATCTCATACTGTAGAAAAATGGAGTAAAATGGGCAAAAAATCCTTGCCTTTCTTTTTAAACATGTAAATTTAAAGTGAAGAAGTATGCAGAAGATGGAAGCAAGAACAAATAATTGAGGACAACTTTAAAGCTCACAATGGATAGAACATGGCAAGGAAATCTAAAGTCAATAAAAATATGAATTTTTTTTGGTTTAGTGGGTTTTTTTGTTGTTTTATGTGTTTTTGTGTGTGTGTGTGTGTGTGTGTGTGTGTGTGTGTGTGTGTTTTGTTTTTTATAATTTAGCTATATTGGGAGAAAATGAAAGATTAAGAAAAGAACCAGAACTCTGGAGTTGATGGGATAATGATTACTAATAACAGAAAGAAGATGTAACTACTCAGTTTTAATTGTTTCCATTTTTCAAACAAGGTGAATAACTTGTGTACTGGAAATGACTAGATAAAAACAAGAACTTGTTATCCAACTTGTTACCCAAGATAAGGAAGAAGACAATGAGAGAGTAAATAGATGCCTTTGATGAATTCATCTTACCTGACTCAGATATAATCAGACTATCAGAAAAAAAAAACCAACAAAAAACACAAAAACAAATGAAAGCTGTAATGTAAAATGACAGATTACTTATCTATGAATAGTGATTTTTGAAAAATGGGACCTTCTCTTTACATCTTTGAAAAATGATGTAAAGTAAGAGAAGTGTCCCAAGATTAAAAAAGAGCAAATCTTTTCCTAATTTTTTAAAAAGGAAAGAGCACAAACCTTCACATGATAGACAAGTGAACTTAAGTTTGATTCCTGGAAAATTTTTAGAATGTATCATTAAATGTATCGTTAAAGTAAATTACATATTGCACATTAAAGTAATGTGTAACGAACATTGCAAGAAGAAAGAGGTGATTAAAAAGAGCTGATACCTTCATCAGAAACAGATTATGGCCACCTAATCTCATATACTTTTTGGTCAGCATTAATAAGCTTTAGTTGAGGGCAATGGTGTGGACAGAGTCCCCCTAGATTTTGATAAAGACTCATACAATTTTTTGTGGGAAATATGGATTAGATAGTACTACAATAAGGTATATTCAGAATTGATTGAATGGCCAGACTTAAAGAGTAGTTGTTGATGGTTCAATGTGAATATAAGTAAAGGTCTCCAGTGAGGTAGCCCAGGTCCTGTGCTATTTAACATTTTTGTCAATAACTTTGATAAAAACATAGGTAGCATGCTCATATAAGTTTGGAGATGACACAAAGCTAGGAGGAGGATAGCTAACTCACTATATAAAACTTTTCAGGCTAGAGCATTGGGCTGGATTAAATAATATGCAGCTCAGCAGAGACAAACATGAACTTTTATACCTAGATACAAAAATCAACTTCAGAAGAAGAAGATGGGGAAGTATGATTAGGTAGCAAGTATTCTACAAAATATTGGGAGGTTTTAATGGCGTGTATGATAAATATGAGCCAGGGGTATGATGTACCAGTTGGAAAAAAAAAAGCTAATGTGATATTAGACTTCATTAAGAGACCTAACTTACAGCAATATTGACCCTCTGTATTCTTCTATTCTCACATTTCACTTGGAGTATTGTGTTTAGTTCTGGTATCCAGAACAGGGAAAGGTAGTAATTGGAATGATGAAGGAACCTGAATCTATGTCATAATCGGTTAAATTGAAGGAACCGAGGGTGTTTAGCCAAAAAAAGGGAGGATTCATATGAAATAGTATAGCAGTATTCAAGTACTATTCTATGGAGAAGGGATTAGACTTCTATGTGGCCTAGAGGACAGAACCAAGAACAATGGTTATAAGTTGCAAATTGCAAAATTTGCCTTTGATGTCAAGAAAATTTAGTACTGGCCACAAGTACTTCAGGAGGTGGCAGTGTTCCCACCTTCAGATTCTTAAACAGAAGCTGCATTTGTTGAATATGCTATAATGCCATAAATTAAATTAAATGCATGTTCAAATCTCTATGATTCTCTGAAAAACAAGATAATAATAATGAAAAGCCAATTAACTCTCAGAAAGGCTTTGACTGTTGAAAGAAATGGGTACTGTATCCAATAGCCATTCTTTTTTATTCAAAATGGTGGATGAAAAACAAACTGAATGATCAAAGAAATCATCAATGGATTTATTGAATTGGAGGGAAATCTCTAATGAAGTGTCTCAGGCATCTAGCCTATGTCATATGCCATTTAACATTTTTATTGAATGGTAGAACAGTATAATGAATAGGGAGTATGGCTTGTAGTCAGAAAGACCTGGGTTTAACTTCTTCTTCTGACTTATGTTGCTTATCTCATTCTGGACAATTTACTTCTTTTTTTATTTTCTAATAATAGCTTTTTTTATTTTCAGAATACATGCAAAGATGGTTTTCAATATTTACCCTTGCAAAACCTTATGTTCCAGATTTTTTTCCCTCCCTTCCTCACACCTCCTCCCCTAGACAGCAAGTAATCCAAATATAAGGTAAATATGTGCAATTCTTTTAAACTTATTTCCACATTTAGCATGCTGCACAAGAAAAATAAGATCAAAAAGAAGAAAAAAGCAAACAACAACAATAAAGGTGAAAATATTATGTTGTGATCCATGTTCAGACCCTAAAGTCCTCTTTCTGGAAGCAGATGGCTCTCTTCATCACAAATCTATTAGAATTGATTTGAATCACCTCATTTTTAAAAAGAGCCTATCAAAATTGATCATCACATAATTTTGTCATTGCTGTGTATAGAATTCTCTTGGTTCTACTCACTTCACTTATCATCAGGTCATGTAATTTTCTCCTGAAATAATCCTGCTGATCATTTTTGTTGTTATTATTATTATATTTTTTATTTACAAAACATATGCATGGGTAATTTTTCAACATTGACTCTTGCAAAACCTTCTGTTCCAAATTTTCCCCTCCTCTCTTCTCCTCCCCTAGATGGCAGGTAGTCCAATACATGTTAAATATGACAAATTATATGTTAAATTCAACATATGTATACATATTTATACAGTTCTCTTGCTGTACAAGAAAAATCAGATCTAGAAAGAAAAAAAACTTTAGAAGGAAAACAAAAATGCAAGGAAATAATAACAGAAAGAGTGAAAATGCTATGTCATGGGCCACACTCAGGTCCATAGTCCTCTCTCTGGTGTAGATGGCTCTCTTCATTACTGGACAATTGGAACTAGTTTGAATCATTTCATTACTGAAGAGAGCCACATCTATCAGAATTGATCTTCACATAGTCTTGTTGTTGCCATGTAAAATGATCTGGTTCTGCTCATTTCACTTAGTATCATGTAAGTCTCTCCAGACCTCTCTGAAATCATCCTGTTGGTCGTTTCTTACAGAACAATAATATTCCATAACATTCATGTACCATAATTTATTCAGCCATTCTCCATTTGATGGGCATCCATTCAGTTTCCAGTTTCTAGCCTGTACAAAAAGAGTTGGGGCAATTTACTTCTAGAAAACTCTCTAAAATTATAAATTGCAGAGAAAATGCCAACTTGCCCTGGTAGGAGTTTTCTCACCAGGACTTCCTTATACTACTGAAATGACAGATCCAGTCTTAGTCTTTATTGATGATTTAGAGGATGACATTAATATTATACTTATTAATTTTTCAGATGTAGTAGAATAACTAACATGATGGATGATAAAGTCAGGATCCACAGGTCTTGGCAGGATAAATAGTGATGAATATAAAATTCTATAATTTGGCTAAAAAATCAACTTTATAGTGAGAATGAAAGAGATGTGAGTAGATGATAGTTCATGTGAAAAAGATCTGGGAATTTTAATCTTAAATATATGAGTTCACAGTCAACAAGTCAGTCAACAGCCTTTATTAAGTGCTTACTATGTGCCAGGCACTGTACTAAATATTGGGAATACAGATACAAGAAAAAAGAAAGATAGTTCCTGACCTTAGGGAGTTTACCTTCTAATGGGGAAAGACCACACAGGAATGGGAAAAGTGGGGAAAGGGGAAGTAGTTAGTCAGGAATGGAAGCAAGATGGATTTTAGCCTCCTGAGAGCCTCTGGAAGCTCTGGGAGGAAAAATCCAACCAGAGGGAGTAGCCACTGGGGCTTTGGGTAATTTTGAAGTGTGAATTTCAAGAATGAAGTGATCTTCCAGGATTGAGAATTTTCTGGGGCGTGACAATAAGTGTAGCCTGGTGAGAAAATAACACGTAGTAGGAAAAGAAAAGTTAATTTGCTCTTAGACTTCATTAAGAGAGTTATAATATTCAGCAAGAAGTATGTCATAGTTTTACTGTCCTCTCTCCTGTCCAGCCACATCTGGAATACTGTGTTTAGTTCTGGGAACCACATTGTAAAAAGAACGTTGCCAAACTGGAACAAATGCAAAGGCAAGTAACCACAGTGGCTGGAAATTATGCCATTTGAGGATTAGTTGAAGGAACTGAGGGATGTTTAGCTTGAGGAAGAGAGGGCTTAGAAGGAAAATGATAACTATCTTCAAGTATTTCAAGGACAATCATTTGGAATTGTGATTGGATTTATTCTGCTAGACTACCAACAGTCATAATTAATGGCAAAAGATACTATTATTGTGGTTTCGATTTTTTAATATTATTATTTCATTCTCATTTTAATGGGATTCAAATAGAAAGAGTCCTAGACTGTCATTTTCCTATTATTATTCTTTTATATTTAATCTTCTAGAGACTATTACAGATTTGTATAAAATGACTGCTTCTGTGGTTGAATAAGAGTATTAGGACACAAGCTCATGCTTTATAGGTTCACTGGTAGCATTCTTGACAAGGATGAAAGTAAAAGTAGCAAACAGGATGGCATATACGATATATGCCTTATTCTTTCCCCATGTGATATTGCTTTCTTTTACTAGGTCCCTGTTTTGAAACATATTTGTTTGTTTTTTCTTCCATGCAGATCAGAGATTTTGAGAATTTGGCATATTTTTATTTATTATAAAATATTCATAAATTTATGGATTAAATTATGGATTAACCCTATGGATTAGGGTTGTATCTAGTTGATTATCGGCAGTACTTTGTTCTATGAAAATGTTATTTTTCTAGCACTGATTGGGCCTTCTAGAATATTTGGAAATCTCTGTGTATTATGGAAATTGGTTTTCTATCACAAATCTATGCATTTCTTATGTATAATTTCAGTTACCAGGTTGTTTCTAGTTAGGTATTTAAATGGTGCTAAATTTTTATAGTTTGGTCTGAAGTGTTGTGCAGTTTGTCAATTTCTTTACTCAATATGCATAGATTCCTAATTTTAGGTTCCAAAAAGTTGATTTTTCTAAGTTTGGTATAGTGACCTGGTCTCTAACTGCCATTACAAATCCCCCAATATTGAAAAGGAAATATGAAAAACTAAGACTTTTTAAAAATATCTCTTTATCAACATATTATTTGCTTAATTCATAGAGATTCTGCCTATGGAGGACTCTGATTTCTTGGATCTTAGCCATTTCATAATCTCTGCTTGGAGTTCCATTTGCCTATTGTATACATGCCATTAACTTTTACTATTGCTTGGTGAAGTAATGCTGACTTTCAATTTTTTTTATCATGTGTTCTAAGAATTTTTATCAATCTTTTTTTCTTCCTTTCTTCCTCTCTTTCTTTTTATTTTTTGGGTGAGGAAGTGATAATCTTTCTATGCATGCCTTCACATGATAAGTTCTATGCTTTTTCAGGATTATTGTACAGTTTTAGATTAGTATATTTTCCAAATCTGTTATAGCCCATTATAAAATTTAGAGTGTTTCTTAAGATAGATATTGTGTAGGAGTTAACTGACTTAAATGCATTCTTTCTATAGACATTTGATTTTAAGGGACCAGTAGGTATCATAATGTATTCAGTAATGTATTTTATGATTGTCTAGTAGTTAGGATTCAGCACTGTCATTGCCATGGCACAAGTTCCACCTTTGATAAGAGAAAATCATCAATGAAGAATAATATAACAGAAAGATAGGTTATCTTGGAATAAGAAAGATATAAGATAAAATCTTGAAACAACTAATTATATCCTTCTGAGTAAGTGAGTTAATCTCTCTCACCTTCAATTTCCTCATTTGTAAAATGAATGGGTTGAACTAGATGATCTTTAAGGTTTAATAATTCCAATACACAATTTTTATTTATTTAATTATTTTCTATCCATCCATTTACTTTATTTAAGCTCTATGTGCCTTCCTAGAAAAAGACTGTTTTTTTTTTTTCAAAGATACCGCTTTCGTTGATTGATTCCATATTTCATTCAGCCTCCAAGTTAAATCTCAATGCCTTTTCTCCTTAGTTTTCCTTCATGTATGTTAGGAAATTTACATTTAATGATTTTAATATCATTTGAGGAAGACTCCAAGAGATGAAGTAGCTTTTTTATATGTTTGTTGGGACCAGATAGATTATTGCCATTCATATTCAACAAGGGATCAATAAGATGTTTTGGTTTAATCCCCAATTTAATTTGGAAGCCATTGTATTTGATCTTCGAGGTAATAGGGAGCCACTGAACTTTATTAAATAAGGATACAGAGGCACATGGTTAGCTCTGTGCTTTAGGAAAGTTACTGGTGACTGAATAGAGAATGGATTGGAGTGAGGAAGAGACTTGTGGCAAGTAGACTTACCAGCAGCCTATTGCAACAGTCTGGGCATGAGGTGATGAGAGCCTGCACAAGTGTGGTATAATGTCAGAGGAGAGAGGGGAAGACATTTGGGTGATGTCACAAAAGTGAAATCAATAGACTTGAGCAACAGATTGGACATAAGAGATGAGAGATAGTGAAGAGTTAAAGACAACTCCTAGGTTGAGAGCCTGACAGACCAGGAAAATGATGTTTTCCTCTAACATAATAGGAAAAGTAGGAAGTGGGGAGGATTTAGAAGGGAAAAATCAGTTCAGTTTGGGATATGCTGAGTTTATGATGTTTACTGGGCATCCATTTCAAGATGTCTGAAAGACAATTGGTGATGTGTTTGGAAGACAGCAGAAGGGTTAGATTAGGATAGATAGATTTGAGAATTATCAGCCTGGGGGAAGAGCCAAGATAGTGAAGAGTAGACAGGTCTTTGAGCTCTTCCTGATTTTCCTGAGAATCAACACCAGATTAAGCCTTGGAAGGGTTTTAGAGTGACAAATATTTGGAGTATAACAAATGTCCAGCAGAAGATATTTAGAAAGAACTTCGGGAAAGGTCTGTCTCAATTGGGCAGGCGGTGTGGCAGTCCAGTGCAGGCACAACACAGGGAGACCCAGGGTGGAGAGGCCTTCATAGGCCAGGAGAATCTACTGGAAGGCTCTTAGCCAAAATACTGCAGCATTGGCCACTTTGTCGTGGTTCAGAAACTAGTGGATTCACAGACTAGCTGTGAGATCTCCAGCACAACTACAGAAGTCAAATAGTGAGCCCCTGAACTGCCACATAACAAGTGGGTCTTGACCATATCCAACTAGCAAGGAAAGGAAGCTAGAAGCACCAGCCCCAGGTCAGTGTGAAACTGCTGTTGTTTGTAGAGGAAGCTTGTGACAATCTCCCCTTTGCCCTAAGAGTACATCTCAACCTATAAAAATGAGCAAAAAAGCAAAAAGAGCTCTGACCATAGATGGCTTTTATGGAAACAGGGCAGAATAGAACTCAATCCCTGAGGACACCAGGGGCAAAACATCTCCAAATGAAGCCTCAAAGGGTGATATGAATTGCTCTCCAACTCAAAAGATTCTCTTGGAAGAATTTAAAAAAGGATCTTAAAAGAGAGTTTGAAGAAAAATGGGGAAAAGAAATGAGAGCTTTGGAAAAGGAAACACAGAAATTGTCTAAAGAAAATCACTCCTTAAAAATAGATTTGGCAAAATGGAAAAAGAAAATAGATACTTAGAATAGATTTGGCAAAATGGAAAAAGAAAATAGTTCCTTTCAAGATAGATTTGGCAAAATGGAAAAAGAAAACAAATCCTTGAAAAATAGAATTGTGAAATAGAAACAGAGAACAACTCCTAAAAATAGAATTGGTGAAGTGAAAAAAAAATCCAATGAATGAAACAACTTATTTAAAAATTCAATTGGCCAAATGCAAAAGGAGATAAAAAAGCTAACTGAAGAAAATAACTCACTAAAAATAAGAACAACAAATGGAATTGAATGACTCAACCAGGCATCAAGAATCAGTCAAACAAAATTTAAAAAAAAATGAAAAAAAAGAAGAAAATGTAAAATACCCCATTAAAAAAACCAAACAATTGATCTGTAAAATAGATCCAGGAGAGATAATCTAAGAATTATTGGACTATCTGAGAATTGCCAGCATAGAGATGGTAACTAAATCCATGGAAGCTGATGAAATCACCAAGTGAACTAGTATATAAAGAAGAAAATACATCCCATGTTAGGAATCCTGTGGGATGTTCTTAGCTATTGGGCATGATTTGGAATAGGATTCAAGAAAGGAGAGAGGAGTGATCACATATATTGAAAGGTTCAAGCAGAGAGATTATCAGCACAATAGAAAATGCACCATTTGATGCTAGTAGATAATTTTCATTATCAAATGGAAGTCAATAATCAAAAAGGATTCTCTGTAGAGTAAAACTAATTTTATGGGATTCAGAAGAATGAAAGAACAAACTTAGTAGGAAGTCACACCATTCATTGATGAGTCAATATTAGAGTTTACATTCAGATATGAGATAAAAAGAATCGATCAATTTCAGTTTAACTTGGAATCTGTCACCAACAAAATAAATTAATAGTTTGAATTTTAGTTAGGGAATAACTAATACAAAGAAAGTTGTCATCGTTAAGTAGAAATCAAGATAATTTTTCTGTGAAAGGGGGGAAGCTGTTGTCAGAGTGATTTGATTAAATCATCACCTTATTTATCTTTTTTGAAACCATCTTCCCCTTCAAACAATTCTGAGTGCCCAACAGAAAGCTAGTTAGTCATGTCACCTGTGGTCCTTCAGTGATACATTTCTCCACCTTCTAGCCATGTAATCACACATTCTCTAGGCACTCAATTCTAAAAGGAGATGAATGCTTCCTGGCATAGTCTGCTATTTATGTCAATCCATTCTTAAGGGCTTTCTGAAAGAGCAAAGGGATTTACTGCTCAAAGGAGATGAAAGGTTGGAAGATGCCAAAGATCTTATCTCACAGAAGACCCATTAGAAATATTTCACCTCATTGGAGTACTTATGTGCATAACTGGTCTTGTAAAAGAGGTCAGTTAAAAGCAAATGAATGGGGAAAGACAGAGAAGTTTCTTTGCTTAGCTCCATGACAAAAATTATTCCGAAGGATAAATTGACCTTATTGCCAGACCTATTCCTTATCATTACCAGAATTTTTAGATTTCAATGGCTAGCTTTTCCAGTCTAACACATACATAAAAGGAATCCCTCTATTATATGTCTGTTAAGTGCTAAATCTCTTGTTGAAGGCAATCCTTCACTTCTTGAAGTAGCCTCTTCAAGGCTGGGTAGATTCAATTATTAAAAACTCTTTCCTGACATCAAGTCCAAATTTCTCTATTTTCATTCATTGTTCCTCATTTTGCTTTCTGGAATCAAATAGAATAAATTGAACCCCTATTGAATGTTATGGTTGTTTGAATACTTAAAAACCAATTGTCATTTCTTCTCCTGAGTTTTCTTTCCCAGTTTAAATAACCCTACTTCTTTCCATTCATTTTTGTATGAGACAGAGAGCTTATTATGGTAATCTTTCTCTGGAAACTCTAATTTATCAATGTACTTCTCAAATTGTGTTATGCTGAACTGAACACAGTATTCTAGTTATAATCTAATCAATCAAAAAACATTTGCTAATTATCCAATAATAACAATAATAGCTAACATTTACATAATGTCTACTATATTGCTAAGCACAGAGGATGCAAAAAATAACACCTACTTTCAAGTATAATCTAGTGGGATGAGGGGAGAGTAAAGAAAAATTAACCTCTCCTTTTTCCTGGAAGTCACGCTTCTCTGAATTTAGTTCAGGATCCTCTTAGCTTCTTTGATCACTGTAATTCATATTCATCTTAGAGTCCACAAATCTCTGAAACTTCTTCAGGCAAATTGCTGTTTAAAGCCACTCACCATGCCTTCCCCATGCTGCTAAACCATGTCATGGGAAGTAGATTTCTTTACAACCATTTTTAGTATCATACAGTACTTATGAAGCCTATATAGATTTTTCCATTTTACACCTTTTGTATTTCATCTGATTAGATTCAGCCCAATATTATGACCCACTGAGATTTAGAATCTCCACTTTGTTATCCATTGTGCTAGCTGTCCTTTCCAGATTGGTGTCATCTGATTCAAAAAATATACTAATATCTTGGATGTAATCTAAACTGTTATCCAAGATATTAGTATATTTTTTGAATCAGATCTGGGACTGCACTGGTATTCAGATCTTCCACCAAAGAAGTTCTCATTCTACCAATGAAGATAAGTGCCTTCTTTGCAGTTTTAATCTTGGAGAGTTGCTTGGGAAACTAGAGATTAAACGACTTGGCCAGAGTCACACAGGTACTTGTGAAAAACATAGTACTCAAACCCTGCTGGTATTCTTGGCTGTTATATGTGGCAAATAGCACAAAGTTAATCAAAGATCATTGGGGTACTTGACTAGACTACTTGACTAGATAGACACTTGCTACTGAAATGACAATGAGGTATTATTAACAAGTATTTCTGTGCCTGGGCATTTTCTTGTTCAAATCCATGAAATTGTATTTTTTTTTTGGCTAATATGCATCTCTCCATCTTTTCCACAAGGATATTGTAAGGTTTTTTTTTTTTTGTTATTGTTGTTGTTGTTTGTTTTGTTTTGTTTTTATCAAATCCTTTGCTTATAGTCTAGTTGAGATATGTCTGTAGCATTTCCCTAATCTGCCAGTTTCCTTTAGGTATGGTAGTTTCCTTCAAAAAAGGAAATAAAATTACTTTGGCTTAACTTTGCAATCACCTTTTTGTGGTCAACATTTCCCTTCTTCTTTAATAATTTGTTCTAGAATTTTCCCAGGAATTGAAGTCAAAGTCACTAGCCTATAGCATGCAGACTTTATTTATTTTTTTTTAGTGAAAATTGAAGCAACATTTGGTTTTCTCTATTCTTTTAGTGAGTTCATTTTTCTCAGGAACCTTGTCTTCCTCTGCTTGATTTTGTTGATTGCCCCTTTCCTACATCACTAATAATACACTGTGTCTTAAAGTTTCCTTTAATCACACAGAAAGGCCAACTTGTCTTTTACCCACATCCTCCAAAACACCATAAATCACCAACAAATGAAATAAAAGAAATTGTGAGCTCTGTAGTCCCGTCTTTCCCTTATTCATTGGTGCATTAGAAGACATCTTCAGGATTTGGATACTTGACTCCTCCAACTTTCTATTATCCCCATGAGAGTCTTTCTCCTCTACATCAGAATACTTAAGTGTGCCTATGTCAGCCTCTCAAATACCGGAACTACAAGTGCCCTTCTACACTTTCCACCCTCTTCACTTTCTGTTCCCTAGCTTTCCTCTTTAAAGGAGATTTGGCTGCCAAAATGCACCATGGGGGAGATGACATAGGGGAAAAATAGGGGCCTTGCCATGAAGAATCATAAATGAAAATATCAGGCTGCTTTAAAGGCATCAGATTATCTTCCTAGTTCAAATTGCCAGCCTCTGTCAGGGAGTGATATGGTGTTTCCTGATGTGCTGAAAGCAGTGCTGTGATGAAAGGAGGGTAATGCCCTTATCCAGCTGAAATCCTGAACTGGATACCCCATGGGAGCTTTACATACAGCCTCTGACTCATCACAATGGAGATTGGCTGCTGACAGCCCGGGAACTTTGACTACAAGCCAAGACTCCAACCTCTTTCTTTCTCCCCATAACTTCTCCAATCCTCATTTTCTTCATCTTTCCACCTACTTTTTCAAAATATGTTGTTTTTTTATTAGAGGAAGCGTTTAGGTCCTGCGTAAAATAGAATTTGTGGGAAAGATAGGAGGATAGACTTGCATATGTACCAAAGTACATAGATTTTCTTAGTGTCAATATCTGTTGGATTAGAGTATCCATTTATTTAACAATATTGCCTCATTTATTGCATTTTGAAAGACAATTGTCCCTTAATCTTTACACATTTCCCAGACCTCACATCTCTGTTTACCAATTCTATATCCATCTGAGTGTAACTCTTCCTTAGTTCAAGATAACAAATCCACTAAAATGCATTAGGGAAAATTTCAGGTATCCCTAAACTTAACCATCATTTTTTTTTTCAGGACTTTCTTCTTCAACTCATCCCTTTCCTCACCTCTTCACAAGGCACAATGATATATAGATAATATAGAGTCTAGGAAATGATGAAGTGTTGGGTAGTTTACAAAGACCCATGTGTATATGTTGCCAGTAGCAACTCTATTACTGAATGTGAGCAGAGGCTTTGTGTGTGTGTGTTTGTGTGTGTGTGTGTGTGTGTGTGTGTGTGTGTGTGTGTGTAAGAATTCCTGTTTGCTGGTAATTTTCCAGACAAATCCACTTGGAGTTGAAATTTCACACACTCAAGTCCTGACCTACTGGGTTTTTGGAAATTCTGAGCAAAATTCATTCACTATTGTTGAGTCAAATATATGTGAAGAAAATTAAGTTACTTTGTCCACTTGGAAAAAGTTATGCATTCTTCCTGATTCTTTTGACCTCTAGTTTTTGTCTGAAGGTTTTTCATGAAGAAAGGACAGAGAAAAGATTACTTCATGTACCATTATGTAGAAACTGAAGGATTTTGTTATTTCTTTGTTGTTTTTTTTAATAATGATATCCTTTTAAATTATTTTTTATTTTCAAATTCAAATAATAGTTTATACATAGCACAAAGAATCCAGGATTATTTCACTAATAGAATAATGATCTTTAAGGGCATTTTTTGCCAATTTCTTGCTTTGCCCATTTCTTTCTATCTATCTATCTATCTATCTATCTATCTATCTATGTTTATAAGAGCTTAGGTGATCTTGGGACAGCTAGTGTGAGAGCAACAGGAACATACTGGAGAATAACAATGCATAAACTATCAGCTGTTACTATGCCCACCCTTATCTAACAATATTTCTAAAATAGAGGTCACTGGCATATACAGTTATCTTAGTTCAGATGAACTACTTCCTTGGGTACTAAAATAACTCATTAAATTGACCCTTCCAAACCAATGTCAGATAATTGATAGATAATGGAAAAGAAGAGGAGGATCATAGTATTGGAGAAGGTGTTTTCTCAATTTATAAAAATAAAAGAAGGGAGAAAGTGAGTCTGCAAACAAAAAGCCAACAGTTTGACTATAAATGCTGGAAAAAACTATAAAATGGATCATTATCAAGATAGTTAATGAACAATTGGAAAAGAAAGCTATGATTGCAAAGAGCCAGCATGGCTTTATCTAGATGAGATCATAATTAGCTAATCTTGCTTCATTTTTTGACACTGTTACCAAGAAAATAAATGGGGAGAATAAGTTTTGTAGATAGAGCATATTTAGATTTTAGCAAAGGATTTCACAAAGTATCTGACAATTTTTGGTGAAAGAGATGGTGAGATTATGATAACATAATTAGATGGATTCATTAATGACATGACTCAAAGAATAGTAGTTTATGGTTCAATTTTAACATGTAAGAGGTTCTCCAAAAGAGTACCTCATAAGTCTGTACCTGGTACACGACATGGATAAAGGCATAGATAGTATTATTATCAAATCTGGATGATAAAAACCTAGTGGAGTTAGCTTAAAGATGACACTCAGGATCTTAAAAGATTATGATAATAAAGGGAAATTATATTGGGAAAGATATGAAGACTTATACAGGTATTTAAAAATGACAGTAACTTCATGGATGCAGGAAGGTGTAGACATGGTTAGATTATTTGTAGGAAAAAAAAATACCGGTAC
This sequence comes from Antechinus flavipes, assembly GCF_016432865.1. Classification (NCBI taxonomy): domain Eukaryota; kingdom Metazoa; phylum Chordata; class Mammalia; order Dasyuromorphia; family Dasyuridae; genus Antechinus; species Antechinus flavipes. Next base: position 44,148,529 of record NC_067401.1, read on the forward strand.
AGATGTGGAACCAAAAAATGCTAATGCAATCTTTGAATTATAAAAGGCAAAAATGGCTTCCAGAAATAAGGAGATGATTGTTCTGCTGTGTTCTGTTTTCATCATCTCACATCTTGAGTATCTAGAACAGTTCAATCAGAATGGCAAAAGGTTGCAGTGTAATATAGGGATGAAGGAAATGGAGTTATTTTGCCTGGTATAAAGATAATTTAAGGTGAGAGAAAATGATAAAGCTATCTTCAATTATTCAAAAAACTAACAGAAGAATTATTATACTTGTTCTATTTAACTCAAGAAGGCAAAACCAGGAGAAATGGGTAGACATTGCAAAATTGGCAATCAGTTTGATATGAGGAGTCAGCAAAATACTAAGATTACAATCCTGGGAAACTGGAAGATCTTGAAGAGAAGCAAGAAAATCTTGAAGAGAGAAGTTTAAGGACAAAGATAATGAGTTTAGTTTTAGACATAGCATTTAAGACGTGTATGAGAATACCAATTTGAAATGTCTGACAGTCAACTAGAGACACACGATTGAAGCTTAGAGGAGAGAATGGGGTTGAATTTGTAAATCTTGGAGTCATATGTATAAAGATAATAGTTAAACCCATGCCAGTTACTGAAATTACCAAGAAAGAGATAGAGGGAAAAAAGAATGCAGATCAGAACCTTGGAGAGAAGTTGGAGGCTTGCTGTCGTGATGAGACAGCAAAGATCTTCAGGAGGAGACATTAGACAGGTAGAAGAAAGGGTGGACAATAATGGTAAATGTGGCAGATAGGTTAAAAAGAATGAGGGTCTGGCAATCAAAAGAGCATTGACAAGGTTAAAAAAAAGGGGTAACGAGGTCAGAAAACAGACTGCAGAGGGCTGAGGAGTAAGTGGAGAAGTAGAAGCACCAAGCTCAGAAGACAAATTGATTCTTCTTCACACCAGTAGAAAAACAGGTACAATTATTTTTTGAAATAAACTATACATTTCTTCATTCAGATGCTCAACAGTTATGACATATTGTTTATAAGGGACAAAACTCCAACATTTATCTTCCACAGAATAATGACATCTGAAATTGAACTCTAACTCTTAGATGTAATGTCACTAATATTCAGGACTAGTTAATTGAGAAGGAAAACTCTGTGGGTTGTGATTGCAGACATGAGGGACGATCCCTTTGCTTCTCAAAATACCCTGCTGGCATACTAATGCCTGAAATTTCACACTTCTAAGATTATTCTTTTGTCCTGTGTCAAGGTAAAAGTTCTCTTGGGGAAAATACTAAGTCCTTCTCCCATTTTTATTCTAGTGTGAATGTGCTTACCCAGACAGATAGAAGGAAAATAAGCTCACTGGTTTTCCTTGGGGACAAGAAGAGCTAAGATGAATAAACGGGAAAAAAAGATTCTTACAAAGCAAACAACTCAATTCACAAATCTTACCTAGCATTAAAGATAAGAAGCATTTGAATTGAAATCCCCTGATTTACTGCTGAATCTTTCTACTATTTTGCCTCTTTGATAAAAACATTAGTTCTATGAATTAGAAGGTTGTGGTCACAAATGTGGCTCTATAACTTGTGTGACCTTGTATCTGAAACATGTCCTTTCTAGCTCTGATTTCCTTGATCTATTGTAAAAATAAGGGATCAACACTACATGATTTCTAAAATTTCTTCCAACTTTAGCATGCAGAGATATCCTTGCTTTCTCTTTCTCTGGTGCCTTCAATATGTCTTTAGCTTTCTCTCATCTGTCACTTCCTTTTTATTCCCACTGCCACCACCCTATTTCAAGGCCTAATCATTTCACACTTAGATTATTTATATCTTCCTAACTGATTTCCCTGCATACATATTCTCACCATTCCAATTCATCCTGCCTTCTCCTATTAGATTAATCCTCTTAAAACACTCTTTTCATCACATCATCCCCCCTGATTAGATCCCATAATGGCATCCAACTGTCTGCCATATCATGTCCATGCTCTTCTTCCTGGCTTTTTAAGATATTCCATAACATAGACTGACCTTATACATTCAATTATGTATTTTACTCTTGTATAGAAGGGGGCAGAGAGTGTGAAAAATGATATCACTTTTAGAGCAACTATTAACATTATCTCAGCTGTTGCTATTCCAAACTTGAGATCTTTGTTCAGTGACAAATGAGTTGACATATTTCTAGAGGAACTAAATCATATTAATATTGAGATATTCATTATAATTGAAAAAAAGAGAGAAGGAAGTCTTATCTAAATGGAACAATATCTCAGATTGTTTATGGAGAGTAAATTATGGAAGTAGTAAAGTTGGTTTGGGGCAGCTAGGTGATATCATAGTGCATAGAACACCAAGCCTGGAGCCAAAAAGCTCATCTTCCTGAGTTCAAATTTAGCCTCAGATACTTATTAGCTGTGTGACCCTGGGAAGTTACTTAACCCTGTTTGCCTCAGTTTCCTCATCTGTAAAATGAACTGGATAAGGAAATGGCAAACCACTCCAGTGTCTTTGCAAGAAACCTCCAAATATGGTCAGGAAAAGCCAGTCATGACATTCGGATACCCTTAAAATGAATTTCCATGAAGAAAGTAAGCATTATATAGGTTTGGCTAGAATGGTATAACATAAGAACTTAGTAATGCAAACAGATAGAGAGAACAACTTATATATGAGTGATGATGTTGGAAAGAGAGATAAGAGTTGGAAAGACGAGTTCAAACTCCACCTCAGACCCTTTTTACTGATATGAACCTAGGAAAATCATTTAAGCTACCTATGCCTCAATTTCCTCCCTGTAAAATTGGGTCCCTTGTTCCTATATTGTTGTGAGGATCAAATGAGCTAATATTTGAAAGACATTTTGCAAATGTTAAAGTACTGTGTAAATGTTAGTTATAGCATTGACTAAACAAAAAAACAAAGTTGGTTTTATTTGACTTTTAGGGACAACAAGAATGATCATTTGAAAAGAAATTTGGTCATCCTGGTACACAGGGCTGATGATAAGCATAAACAAAAAGACCACCAGCAAATTGGTAGTTTAGGTGTCAACACCATTGCAAAGATGAAGAAGTAGAGGAAGTTGATGAAGCACTTACTAATATATTCAAAATTAAATAAACCCATATTTTAGCACTCAATGGCCTCAAAGGAAAGGTAGAAAAATCATAAAACAGTGAAAGATATAAAACCTAAAGTATATCTCATAATCAAACTTTTCATCTCATGTCCTCTATTCAATTGAAGGGAATGGCCACATCAATGAGATGAGCCATTATTTAAAATACCAAAGTATTATAGAGCAATGACAAATTATTATCCAGTATCTGTATTTAGTACAGTTTTTACATCACTTGCTTTTTTCAGTTTATCTCAGAGTTATCACTTATATCAAAGAATAAAAGAGAAATAAAATCAGTGAAACTGACACATTAATCAAGTATGACATTAAATGTAATGTCTCACTTTATTCTTTACAAAAAACAAAGGAAGGTGAAATCTCATATCTTTTTTTGGGAGATATCCAGTATCCAGAATCTAGTACAGTGCTTAGTGTTTAAAAATATTTATTGATTGAATATAGATATGTTACCTTCTCCATAAGCTGTTTTTCTCTTCTGTTATTTTTTGCTTAGTCATAAATATAAATCAAATGCTATAACTAGCATTTGCACCGTACTTTAACATTTGCAAAATGTCTTTCAAATATTAGCTCATTTGATCCTCACAACAATATAGGGAACAAGGGACCCAATTTTACAGGTGAGGAAATTGAGGCATAGGTAGCTTAAATGATTTTCCTAAGTTCATATCAGTAAAAAGTGTCTGAGGTGGAGTTTGAACTCAAGTCTTTCCAACTCTTATCTCTCTTTCTAACATCATCACTCATATATAAGTTGTTCTCTCTTTCTGTTTGCATTACTAAGTTCTTATTTTATACCATTCCAGCCAAACCTATATAATGCTTACTTTCTTCATGGAAATTCATTTTAAGGGTATCCGAAGGTCATAAGATCTCAGAATTGGAAAGGACTTTTAAAATTTCTTGTTTATCTCCTCATTTTTATACCTCATATTCTTGAGACAGATTTAAGAAAATGAAAATCTAAGCTAATTATCAGTACATCTGGGCATTAGTCTCTATTGGATACCCATGTAGTTGTTCAGTGAGAGAAATGAATTATTTAAATATTTGAAATGAAAGGGGACAGAACATTAACCTGAGTTGGGGTTTGCTTAAATCTATTCCAATTATGCCCCTCACTTTCAGAAAATGTGTTATACATGAATCTAAACCTACAAAAGAGTGATATTAAAGGTGATTATTAGTGTAGTAATAAGATTATTTGCTTTCTAAAAATATTTACTATAGATTTCCTTTAAATAGGAAGTTTATGAAACATAGATGCCCTTTGATTGGTGAATGGCTAAGGAAATTGTGGTATATTAGCATGCTGATGCATTATCATGATGTAACATGATAAATATGATAAATTCAGAAAAGCATGAAAATACTTATATGAACTAATACATGAAGTATGCAAATAACTAAAAAATGTAAATGGAAAGAATAATAACAAAATATTAAAAACTGAATGCTATGGTATGATAATGACCAATTATACCCCCAAAAAAGATATGAGGTTGCACCTACCTCTCTTTTTTGTAAAGGGTAAGATAGGATACCACATTTAATGTCATACTTGGTTAATGTGTTAATTTGACTGACTTTATTTCTCTTTTATTCCTTGTTCCTTGAGATAAACTGAAAAAGCAAAATATATCAATAAAAGCCAAACAAATAACTACATGGAAAATACACTTGGTCTCACTTGTTAAGCATGTGCTTGTTTATCATTTGCTATGGAAAGGCCAGAAAAAAAACTTTAAGCTACAGTAAAGTCAATAAGTAAGAGTATAAAGCATATAAGTAAGACTACAAGATGGTAGGAAAATGTTATTTATAAAAATATGATAGATCTTAGTTTTTAAAAGTCCCATTATGTAACATAAAACATATTTTCTGGGCACATTTAAGGGTCCAAATAATGTTAAGGAAAAAAAGCATACAGCACCATCGTTCCTATGCCTCATGCATTATGCATTCACCAGTTGCAAAAGCAGGGAAATTCTCCTTCTACTTAATTCTAGATTATGAATTTGTTTTCCAGGCTTATACCCAGTGCTGAGAATTGCTGAAATCAGCAACCAGCTGCCTATATGTATCAGCCAGCCCTGGCACTCTTGTGGTCTTGAGAGTGGTCAGAAATCATTGCTCTGTACTCTGGGAAATTTACAGGCAAGAAAGGTAAGGGGAAATTGCAAGTTTTCTTCTTACCCTGCCTATCAGAAGGATTGAAGTCAAATATCCCACCATTGTTTAATCTTATAGAGTTCTTCCTCTATGGATTTGCTCAAATTCAGTTCTCCAATCCATTTGCTAAAGAGGTGGGGTTATAATCCCATACCAATAGTGGTGGGAATCATATATCTACCTTATTTCAGTAATCTTAATCATAAGCCCACTAATGAAGGAAGACATGAACTAACTATAAATCAGAAAATTTCTCTAACATACAGTAAATACTCAGGGTAAGAATTTACCATTATGGCAAGAAAGGAAATCAGAGGAGCTTGACTTAATATTTCATCTGGGTTCACTTTCATTCTTTGAAAAATGCCAAAAAACTTGGCCCTTGGCAATTAACTTCTAATTCAATAATTAGCCAACTGGGAAAGAGTTAAACTCTGATGGCTATCTTTGTCCTGGGTGTAGTTTTCTATTTTCAGAGCCTATCAACTAGAGGAGGAAAAAAAGCACACACAGCTCTAATGCCATTAGCAGATGGATCTGTGTTATTGCAGTATGGGGACCTGGAAATTCTCCATATACCAAGCTATAAATATTCCTCTGACATTTATTATCCTCACTTGAGTTCAGGTGCTTAAATACTTGGACTGAAGTCATGTTTGTAGTAGAAAAAGTTGAGTGTACCTTGTCGCTGGCTAAATTATTAAGAACAGACAAAGATGGAAGGCAGGGAAAACAGAGAGAGGGAGTCCCTCACTTAAGAGAGGTCACAGAACCTTTGAGTCAAATTAGCTGAAGTTTAGGTTCACTTGTAGTACAAATTCCCAAACACCTCACTTCGGACAATATGATGGATCACGTCACAGGAGCTTTTCCCCCTACTTTCTAAGCAGTATCCAGTAGTTTGGTGTTCTGTGGTTCATGAATTTGAATCCCAGCTCTGCCAGCTGCATGGGACTGTAAACTGAGCATCCCACGAACCTCAATTCTTACTGCCTGGAGGGAAGTGTAGGATTATGTAAACCAGGAGATAATAGCCTTTATAAAATCCTTCCAATAAAACAAAATCAAGCCTGAGGTGTCACCGCAGATTAGCAGCCTTTCCTCTTCAGTTGAGAGGTAGATTCCCAGGTGTGGTTACATTGTGGTGTGAACCAGGCTTGAGTAGGTTTTCTCTCCATCAGGGTGCTGGTGATTATGTGGGACTAAAGTGCCAGGTTTCATTCAGAGAGGACAAAATTTGATACAGGACTTGGCTTGGGAGAATTTGCAATCCGGGTGTTGTTGATAGTTATGGGTCTACATAGGCGTGTTTTGCTCAGAGTTGGGCAACACCTATGTTAAACTGGGCATTCTCCCGGGGGCTTGATACTAGACTATCTTGGGAATGGCCTCATGGGGCAATGAATCAGGGATTCGAAAGGAGGTGAGGGATAGAGTCAAATTGGTTTTAATTCTGTTTCTGGACCATCCCCCAGATCTCTTCCTTTTAGTCCCATGCCAGGGGAATATTCTTCTGTTTTAACCATGGAAGTTGATGTAGCCTCAGCAACAGACTTGTTGTCAAGGAATATTAACCAGCAACAGATGGGGAGCTCAAATGGACCCCCATTGGACTCTTGACTCAATTCTTTATGGGAAGGTTGTAGCACTCAGCAATTAGAAATTGGGGATGAGGTTGAGTCCAACACACTAATTTTTTTAGACTATTTTTGCTATCTCCCCTCTATCTATATTTTGAATTTCTTTCCCTGATCCCAAACTTGAAATTGTTGTGAGAGAAACAACAACCAATTCTTTCCAAATGGGATCTCAAAAAAATCTTTCACATTTTAGGAGGGACATTGACAAGTAATAGTGAGGTTACCCATGGTAAGGAGACTGTGCTTTAGATTTCACCCATTTCATATGAATATGGAGAGATATTGAATTTGGAAAAGAAGACATTTAATGAAGGCATGATGTCTGTTTTCAAATATGGTAAGGACTGCTATGGTTAAGAGGGGACTAACTAGACTTATTTTTAATTCTAGAGAGCCCAACAGGACAAAGTTATAAAGAAATAGATTTCATAGAATCTTAGCATGTGAAAGGGCCTCAACTAAACTAAGCAAATTATTTTGTAAATGAAGAAGCTTTCAGTTCAATTTTAGAAAGCACTGTTTAATAAAAAGACTCACCAAAATTGAAAACCGGAGTTTCCTCTCATCAAAAATATTCAAATAGAGAATGGATTTTTACTTTTGGGGTGAGGGAGGAGAGAAAGGTGGATAGTTGAGCCAGATCATTTTAAAGGATGTTTTCCCTTCAACTATTATTTTTCCTCATGAAATTCCTATTCTTTGTCTAGATAAAATGCCTATGATTACAAAAGCATATTTTATTAACTTATTAACTAAAGTCATTAAAAGTGGGTCACGTGAAAGGATCTTGCATTGAGAAGGAGTTAAAAAGCAATGAAAGATGAGGGAAAGATCAATATTTTTCCAACCCTTTGTTGAATTCAATGAGTTTGAAGTGGATAGAATATTCTTTAGTAAACAATCTATAGAAAGTGAATGTGTGCATTCACTTGCGTGTATGTGTGTGTTTCCCTAAAGGATCATATATTCTTTAGTGAAACTCACATATAATATTCTGGTAAATGTAGTCCTGAGATAATGTTGAGACTATGCAGGGATTTAGTATAATCCCTTGTGTTGAAACTGCTGTCACTCCATCTCTTCTGGGAATGGTAGGGAAGGCTTCCTGAGGCTTCTGAAATTATTTGGACATTTTTGTTTACAAAATGATTCAGCTCAACATAGATCTTATAACTACTAGGATAACGGAGGAAGCATTGCATAGTGAACTTAGGAAGTTAGGGAGACTAGGGTTCAAATTTTCAGATATGTCCTACCTGGGTATCCTTTACATTTAAGTTGCCTGCCTTTTTCCAAAATTACATAAATCTAGATTATAAGAGTGAAAGAACTACCAGTAGTTTCTGAAGTACTACTGAAGTAATGGAAACATTGTCATGCAGTAAGATGACAAAAAGTTTGAGAGGATTCTAAAAGTTCAATTCAAAGAAGCTGTATGTGCTAGAAATTCATATTTAGCCATTCATGAGATACATAATCAATTCACAAACCCATAGCTACTGCTGACATGGTGATCAGAAAAAGCAATAAAAGACACTTTCAAGGTCTTTGTTAAGAACTTTAGAATTGATTGTATGACATGGGAGACACTGGCACAGAATCACTCAGTATAGCCTGACCTCCTCATAGAAGGTGCTGTGTGTGAGCAAAGCAGAATTGAATTAGCTCAGAATTGAATTACATATCAAATTATACTTTAATAATTAATTAAATTTTATTTCATATCATTTATTTTTCTCAAAGAAATTCTAGATATGCAAAGTTAGAGAATCCACCCCAAATGTTCATAGGGGTTATTTGCATCCAATCTGTGGCAGAGGATTTGGAGCTCAAATTGTTCTGATCAGTCATGGCCAGACACACTGTAACTTGATTGCAACATAGTGATGACATTTTGGTCTTCTTCCAGTATGAAGGACAATAAGCAACAAGCCTAGTTATCGGCATGATTTTCTTCCAACTGATAAAACTATGGCTTCTAGTATCTCTTTTATAGATAGCATGAGGTGCTTACATTCATATGTAGCCTATTAGTTTCATATATTGGAATCAGAAGGTACCTTGAAGATCCTCTAATATAGCTTTCTAATTATACACATGAGGAAATTGAGTCCCAATGAGGCTAAATTATTTGATTAAGATCATATTGCAATCTAAGTAACAAAATTTGTATTCAAACCCTGTTCCTCTAACTCAAAATACAATAGTATTTTTCATTGTACCATGACTGAAATAAAAGTAGTAGGAAAGAATTTGGGGGATAGTCTTTTGAAGTTGCTTATTCTTTACTATGATTCTAATATCTCCTTTTCTTTTGTTCCTGATAGATTAAAAAAACTACATATGATTAATACTGATCTTCTGTTTTCCTTGGTTGACAGAGGATCAGAGGCTTCTTGCTTCTGCTGAGTTCTTGCTTGACCTTTACTGATGCATAACAGAGAAGAAAGTACTTTCCTTTTTCTTTTGCCATTGCTGCTGAGAGGTGGAATTCCTATTCTCTGTCTTGTTTCTGTGTATGTTTCTGTCTCTGTCTCCTCTTTCTTTCTCTGTCTCTGTCTCTGTTTCTCTCTCTTTCTGTGTTTCTGTCTCTCCTTCCCCCCTCCTCTCTTTCTTTCTCTTCTCCCTCTGTCTCTTTCTCTTTCCCACTTTCTTACCAGTCAAATCAATTTTAGTTCAGGCAACCTTTTTCCAAGTGGACTTAACTGTATACAGGAGATATAAACCATTGCCTTTCTTCTTTTAGAAATGTATATGTCATAATTTTAAGAGTCCTTTTAAAAATTCTATTTTCACTATATAGAAGTTATTTTTGATGTATTTGTATGCTTGACTATAAGTTCCTGTGATATTCCATATGTTTGATATTTCACATTAAATCATTCTGTATTGTAAAATTCTGTTTTTGTGTATTGAAGTGCATCTTTCCAAGTGTTCAGTTGGCTACTGTTGAAGATTTCCACAGCACTGATTCTCAACACAGTTGAGAAACGTAAGGCCGTTTCACTGATAAGTATTTGAAAATAATAACTCTACTTTGGGGAAAGATTTTGTAGTTCTTTAATTCTTACTTTAAATTATATTTCATATCATTTATTTCTGTCATAGAATATAAGTGGATTAATAGTATTCTGAGTTTTAATATATTTTTAGACACTGCTTCACTCTTTGTACCAAGTCTTTGTTACACAACTCTGAAATGAGAGCCTGCAAACTATGGTTGCTGTTCCCCAAATAAAATACCTCATTATTTAGCTCTAGACATTTTCTCTGGCTGCCTTTCATGCCTGAAATCCTCTCCATCCTTATCTTAGGTTTTTTCTTTCCTAACTTCTTTAGGTAAAATCCCACCTTCTATTGAAAACCTTTTTCTATTGCTCAATTCTATTGTCTCCTCTGCTGATTATTTCCGATTCATCCTATATATAGCTTCTTTTAATACACTTGTTTTCATAATGTCTTCATTAGACTGTGAGCTTCTTGAGGAAAAGGACTGTCTTTGCCTTTCTTTGTATTTGTAGCAATTTGCAGTGCCCTCCATGTAGAAAATGCTTAATAAATGCTTATTGGCTATTGATTGACCAATCTAACTAGCACCTAGAATGCTCTCAGCTACCTGAATTATAAACAGAAGTCTTTGAGGTAACAATCCATGTTTGAAAAACAGTGACAATTTATTCTATCCTTAGTGATAGCAATAACAAATATAACAAAGTCTCATGAGTGGAATTTAATCTGAACAGTTATTTATGTACATTTCTCTTTTCCCAATGCCACCCATTTAAGTTATTGTGGATGAGTCTTGTGGATGAGGATTTTTGCATTCTTTTTTCACCTTTGCTTTATATATAGTGGACACTATATTGAATTGTTAAATATATATAATTGAAAGTACAAATCATGAATCTCTTAAAGGGGCCACACTTCTTGAATTTCTATCATATATTTCCACTAAACTAGAAACAATCATCATATTTCACATAATAATAACTTTGAATAATGTGAATTTGAATACATTTCATGACTTCATTGGATTCTTTATGTGAATTGGGAGTTACCTGAACCATTATCTTTATGAGAAATTCTGGGGGGGGGGATAATATCCTTAGATATTTAGGAATCATGAATTTATGGTTAGTTCATATTTCTGGGAGCTCAGAAATATTTGCTCATCTCTCTAGAGAATTTTCTACCTGCTGATTCTGAGAGAAAGGACTAAATTTTCATTTATTTAGCCCCAAAGTCAAATTATGAAAAGACCCTGTAATTTAATCAAGTACTAAGGAAATTTTATTTTGAAAGGTGAGGGGAGCCAATCAAAACTGAGAATCCCTGTGAAAATTTTAAGGGACGATAAAGGCCAGTGATTAGAGTTAGGACTTTTTAATTGCATTGTATTTATTCATTCATTTAGCAAACTTTTACTAAGAATATTCAATATGTTCAAATTTATACTAAGTGCTGGGAATAGAAAAACAAATATGCAACAGTCTTTGCCTTCAAGAAGAATATACTAATTGATTGTGTTAAATGAGCCTACAATCTATTAAAATAGTAGCTAGAACAATGGATTCAAAATTGAAAGTCATTGACACTGCCACTTTTTTCATATGACATTAAGCATATCACTTCCCATTACTGGAACTCTATAAAATGAGAAAACTGGACTAGGAAATCCCTAAAGTTCCATCCAAGTCTGATGTTCTACTAGCCAATGAGTTTTAAAATCTAGACAACCAAACTCTGGTAGCCTGCTTAAACTAAAAACAGTTAAAGAATGAGGGCCAGATTTAGAAATATGGAAGAATGATGGCTATCAAATCTTTGAAGGGAATGTAGAGCAGGTGGTCTTAATCCACTAGGGAATAGGAGGTGAAGGTTGTCTATTTTATTTAGCATAGGCAAATTATTCTGGCCAGAGACCAAAAGCTAATTTTCCCCTTTCTTTGTTTGCTTAGGTTTCCCAGCCAGCTTGTTATTGTGAAAAGCTGCTGTAATGCTTGTAGCCCTCTCACACACCAGGCTGTTGTACTCTGAATGACAGGTTATTAAAATTAAAAACACACACACACACACAGGAGAAAAAGCTCTTTTTTTCAAACTACAAGGCACTGGTGGAATTTTAGTGAAGGGTTGGTTGGGGATAGATGGGAGTTAAATGAAAAAAAAAAAAGACATAGCATTAAGGTTAGGACTTATATGACCATGTCAGTAAATTTATATAATTGGTGACCATGCGAACCATACCAGACAGAGAATCTGAATTACTCTCTAAGTATTTGGCATTTGGGACAGATATTATTTCTGGGGATGGAATAGATGCAAGGTAATTGCAAGTTGTCAAACTGTTCCTTATATTGTAGGACAACTGTACAGCTAAAGTGGCAAAATATACTAGGGTAAGACCTTGCTGATACTGTTGGTTTGGTATCGAGGGGTCATTCTCTCTTCTTTTTCAGTGAATTTTCAGCGATCTTTTCCATTTTAGCTAGTTCCACATTCTGAAGGACTTTTCCCAGTTTTTTCTTATTATTTCCTTTAAGTTTCTTATCTGAGGAAATTTTATTATATTTTTGAATTTTAAAAAGTAATATTTTGGTAGCTTAATAGGGATAGCACCTAAAAAGTAAGCTAAATTAGGCAATAAGTAATTTTTATAATATTAGATGTATGTGCTGCCTATGCAAAATTAATATTTATCCACTTTTTTAGTCCTCACTTAATTTCCATAAAGAATATTCTGAAGTTATATTCTTATAGTTCCTGTGTATGCCTTGATAGATACTTTCCCAAATAATTTATCTACTTTGTATATATTATATAAATGCATACTTCTTCTGCCTAGCTATTAATTGTTGGTACTATCTAGAAAGACTAACAATTTGTGTGATTTTGTTTCAGACAATGCAATTTTGTTGTGTGTTATAAATTTTTAGTTGAATTCCTAAGGTTCTTTTTGGTAAATGATCAAATCACCTGCAAAAAAGTAATGCTTTTTTGTTTCCTCTTTGTCTCTTTCTTTTTTTTTTTCTTGCTATTGCTAGCATTTCAAGCACTATAATGAATTGTAATGGTAATAATGGACATTCTTTACCCTTGACTTTATTGTAAAAGTCTACCTCTTATACATAGGCTGGCTATTGATTTTCAATGAATTATATTTAGAATGTTAAGTATGGGTCTGTTTATCATTATATTTTTAGTACTTTAACAGAAATGAATATTTTATTATGTCAAAAGCTTTTTCTGCACCTATGATATTTGGTTTAATGTTAACATAGTCCACTATGCTGGTAGTTTTTCTAATATTTAGCCAGTCCTAAAATGTAACTATAAATCTAACCTGTAACAACTTACAATGTTTTTATATGTTGCTTAAGACTCTTTGCTTATATGTTACTTAAAGTTTTGTTCCAATATTCATTGGATATATTAGTCTATAATTGTATTTCTCTGTTTTGACTCTCCCTGGTTTAAGTATCAAGATCATATTTATATAATAAAAAGAACATATTTTCCTCTCTTTTTTGCAAATAATTTTATGTAATATAGCAATAATTATTTTTGATTGTTTGACAGCATTCACATATAACTTTGTGCGGTTCTAGTTTTGCTTTGCTCTTTTTTTTTTTTTTTTTTTTTTGAGGCACTTGGGGTTAAGTGACTTGGCCAGAGTCATACAGCTACGATGTGTTAAGTATCTGAGACCACATTTGAACTCAGAGAATCCTGACTTCAGGGCTAGTGCTGTATGCACTGCTCTATCTAGCTGCTCCTGCCTTGTTTTGTTTATCCCTTTATAATTTTGTTTCTGGCTTGATGAATTTATTTTTCTGAGACTGGGCTATTTACATTATCCATTTTCCCTGTTAATTTAGTGTAAAGGGCTAAAACTCTTGAGTGGATGTACTGAGTTTGGTTCGAGCACTTAAGGCTAATTACTGATTGGACAATACTCTATAAGCTTATGCTTAGAAAATGGCCCTTCCCACTATCCTGTGCTGACTCAATAATTGATGTATACAGAGAATTATAGGAGGGACTAAGGGGTACAGTAAGACTAGCCAGGGTCTCTTCTGGGTGGGAGATGAAGAAGGAAGGTCACAGAGATTCTGCTTCCATCCAATTTAATCCTACTTCTAAAGACCAAAAATAAAGACTAAGGACTTTTGCTTCTCCTGACTCCGGCTGATTCTAAGGTATCCAGGGTGCTAATGTGAGTATCACAATTTAGATATTTTATAGTTTTGCAAATGTGCATTCATAAGCTGTCAGTTTTATTGGTGTGCATTTAGGTAAAATAATTTATAATAATCCACTTTAATTTTTCTCTGTTGTGAATTTTTATTTTTATTTTTAATATTAGTAATGTCATTACTGATTTATTTATGTTTTTATGATCCTAATTTTTATTCATTGGTTTTTTCCTTCAGTTGATTTTTTTATTGATTCTTATCATCATTTTGGGACTTAATTAGAAAAAAATGTTCTTCTAAATGCTTTCAGTACTTACACACAAATGTTGTCATGGTATGTTATTGTTGTCATTAACTTTGATTAAATTATTTATTTACCCACGACTTTTCTTTGACTCAGGCCTCTTCATATTATTTAGTCTCCTATGTTTTATCCCGTCTTCAGTGGTCTTTTGTTGAATATTATTTTATTACATTATGGTAAATAAAAAATTTGTTTAATATTTCTATTTTTGTTCATGTATTTATGTCTTTATGGCCCAAAACCTTATCAGTGTTTGTAAGTGTCATATACAATTGAAAATATGCAAATTCCTTTTTATTCCCATTTAGTAATTGACATGTCATCTAACTTTTCTAGAATTCTATTTAAGTTGTAATTTTTTGTTATTATTATTTATTTTAGAAATGGAATATATTCAGGTGTCTATCCATTATAGTTGTACTTTTTACTATAACTCAATTAGATTTTCCTTTAAGTATTTAGATACTATGTATCCAATACTTATGTATTAAGTATTGAAATTATTTCATTATATATTATTCTTTTTAGTATTTTTTTCATTTTTGTCCCTTTTAACAATTTCTTATTTTTGATTTGCCTGAGAATGTGGTTGTGACCCTTGATTTATTTTTAAGTTTAGATGAATCTTGATAAATTTTGCTCTAGGACCTTATATCCTCCATGAATATCTAAGGTAGCTCTGTGTGTGTGTGTGTGTGTGTGTGTGTGTGTGTGTGTGTGTGTAAATAACATGTTAGATTCTTTTTAAAGATGTGGGCTCACTTTTGGTTATATTTCCATCTCTGGTTACTCAACCAATCATTAAATTCACAATCTTAGAATGGAAAAATGGCTTGCTATGGTTCCTTCATGAATTTCCCAATCACTCTTTGGTCTGAGGTATTTTCTCAATCATTTTTGGATTAGTTGTAGAAGAAAGTTGGATTCTACTGTTTCTTCCAACTGTTTCATCATTACTAGTCTCTTGAGTAGGTCAGAAGTGGTTGCCATAAAATGTTCTCCCCATCAATCTCATTTCTGTGTAGCATAGCCAATGGAGAAATCACTCTCCTGCTTGTAGGACACAATGATCAATTGAGTCATCTTTCATTTGCCTCAAGTTTGTTGCAATCACTGCTTTCTTCTTGATAGGCTCACATACCATTCAACAATGACTGTAGAATGTCCAAATGGGAGAAATGAGACAGTGGGCAATAGGCACCAGACTGCTGCTACTTCTGGCCCGATATCTCTATTTTCCCTTAGAAGCCTACAGCACTTCATCTTCCACACTTAAAAGCTACCAATTAGATGAAGTGATTCAGTCTTTTAAACCCTTTTCTTGTGTATTCTGAGTTCTGACTCACTGTTAATTAATGTATTTTCCTCACCACATAGATAACTGGCTAATAGAATAACATTCAAGAAATCTTTGGTAAGAAATAAGGAAGAGGAGGCAGCTAGGTGGTGCAGTGGGTAGAGCACCAGTCCTGAAGTCAGGAGGATCTGAGTTCAAATCCGGCCTCAGACACTTAACACTCCTAACTATGTGACCCTGGGCAAGACACTCAACCCCAATTGCTTCAGAAAAAAAAAAAAAGAAGAAGAAGAAAAAGACTCCTCCATCACACATTTTCTACCAGGCAAAGCATTTTGAACATGTTCTAAAGCCTGAGATCTCATTGGTCTATCTCCACATTATATCTCATTGTGATGATAATGAAATAGTGTTTGAAAAATCATGCCATGGAATCACAAATTTTGTTTTTGTTATTATTGATATTTCCCTCATCTTCTTCCTTCTTTTTCTTTTTCTCCCTTTCTCCTTATCTGTCTCCTTTCTTACCTCCATAGGGAAGAAGTGTTTAGAGGATTTGTTTTAGTGAATACATCAGATTGATTTTTAAATTAGCATCTCAATTACATGCATATAAACAAGTATTTCCAAAGTACTTGAAAACTCAATTACAGGCATATAAACAAGTATTTCCAAAGTACTTGAAAATTGTGATAGCTAGCTATTAGAATTGGTATAGCTTTAAGGTTTCCAAAGCACTTCACACATAGTCTTTCCTTTGATCTATATACCACAACCTTGCATGATTGGTACTATTATTACATTCCTTTTACAAATGAGGAAATTAAAGATGAGAGGACGTGACAGTCATTGTACAGCTAGACTGAAGCGGGATTCAATTCAGATCAGTCTGACTCCAGTTTTATTGTTCCAAACATTTTACCACCTAGCTGAATGATCTAAATCAAATCAGCAGTAATTGCAACCTAGCTTCCGCAGACATTATTATATATGTGGCAATATATATTATTTGATCTCTTCAGTTTAAGGAACTATACAAACAGCTAATAATTATGTGAGGCTATATTTGAACTTATATCTTCCTCGCTTCAAATTCAACATTTTGGATGATATACCTCTTATATCCACTTGTGTTCTTGGTGATCTTAGACAAATTATCTCATTTCCTTGGGTCTCATTTTCCCTGTGTGAGTTGAAAGGTTTATATTAAATGATCTCTTTATTCCCTTTGTGCTTTAAACCTTGTGAAACCTAAAAATTTCAGTATCTTAAGATTTTAAAAAAATTACATTTAGGTATTAGATAAGGCATGTTTAAATTTGTTTAATGGAAGATTACTTGAGGACAAAGTTGGAAAAAGCCAAAATTTCTCTAGGTTGTTTAGCTTCATTCTTGTACTTTAGTGAGAATTGCTTTAGTAAAAATATTTTAGTGAGAATTTCTTCTGGCTTTGTAAAATGGGATTACTGGATAAATAAAATGCTGTCATCTCCAAATCAGTAATCTAGGCATGCACAGGACCTCAAATCAAATCTGTAGACAGGCTGATCTCCAAAATTTAGAAATCTTTTTACAACTAATTTAAATGACATCTCTTGATTTTTGTGGGTACATTCACTGGCACAAGTATCTCAGAAGAGAAAAAATCTCTGGTGGTAATTTATTAATGTCAAATTACTCTTATAGTCTAAAGTCAGGGAAGAGGGAAATGAAGGGGGGAGGAATTCTAATTGATACACAAATTCTTCTCCAGTGAAAGCATCTCCACCATCATGAAGCCATTTTGGCTGTCTCATCTCTAATTGCCACTTGGTTTCTCTCTTTCTCTTCCTTTTCCTTTTCTTAGGGTTCTCTTTGTTTTTAATTGGTGGCTCTAACCATCTGGATCCACTAGCTTTTGATGGAACAAGAGAGGGCAATGACTTAAAAGAAAACAAACTTCATCCATTTCAATCAGCCCCACATCTGAAAGCTCCCATTTCCAATGGCATTCCCTAAACTGTACAGTGTCAGGAAAAGGCAAACTGAAATGGTTTTCTTGGAATGACTGCAAAGGGAAATGTTAACGCTACATTAATGTCAAGATTAAACTCCAGGCCATCATGGGGAGATTCAGAGTGAAGGCTGCCACAGTGCTGTGTGTGTATGCCACATGGAAGTTGAAATGGGACATGCTTCCTTGTTTTATGGGATTACATGGTCATTTGGCATGGGCTGGAAACATAGTATTTGTTTAATCAAATTGTGTTATACACTATCATTTCATTAATCCAGTCTTCAAAGAATCTGAGCACAACAAAATAAATATAAATTATATTGATCAGAATTTAATCTTTTTTGATTATTCCATGGGGTTTTCAGGATTTTGAAGATCTGAAGACTCATCATTATTTAGAACCATTATGATTGTTTTATAGCTTTATAAGCACCTTAAGAATAAGGTCTGGTTTTAATTTTGTCATCAGTACCTAGAAACAGTACCTAGAACATAGTAGGTACTTAGTATATGATTTACAGAATTTCAGAGTCATAAGAAATTTCAGCAATCATCTTGTTCAATCCCTACCTAAAAAGGAATCTGCATTATATCATATCTGACTGGGAGGCTTGTAGAACCTTCTCTTAAATGAAAAGGAACCTGCTACCTCTAGAAGGTATGGGTAACAAAGTGTTAGAAAAGTTTTCTTGACATAAGTAATTAATTTGATTCAGTTGAAAGTGCAAGTTAACCTCAGGTCCTCATTAATTGACCTCCATGGAAGTGAAAATTAATAATAATAGTTCCTAATACAAAACACCAACATAGGGCTTATATCCCAAAGAAATACTAAAGAAGGGAAAGGGACCTGTATGTGCCAAAATGTTTGTAGCAGCCCTATTTGTAATGGCTAGAAACTGGAAAATGAATGGATGCCCATCAATTGGAGAATGGCTGGGTAAATTGTGGTATATGAATGTTATGGAATATTATTGTTCTGTAAGAAATGACCAGCAGGATGAATACAGAGAGGACTGGCGAGACTTACATGAACTGATGCTAAGTGAAATGAGCAGAACCAGGAGCTCATTATACACTTCGACAACGATATTGTATGAGGACATATTTTGATGGAAGTGGATTTCTTTGACAAAGAGACCTAACTGAGTTTCAATTGATAAATGACAGACAAAAGCAGCTACACCCAAAGAAAGAACACTGGGAAACGAATGTGAACTATCTGCATTTTTGTTTTTCTTCCCGGGTTATTTATACCTTCTGAATCCAATTCTCCCTATGCAACAAGAGAACTGTTCGGTTCTGCAAACATATATTGTATCTAGGATATACTGCAACATATCCAACATATAAAGGACTGCTTGCCATCTAGGGGAGGGGGTGGAGGGAGGGAGGGGAAAAAAATTGGAACAGAAACGAGTGCAAAGGATAATGTTGTAAAAAAAAAATTACCCTGGCATGGATTCTGTCAATATAAAGTAATTATTAAATAAAAATTAAAAAAAACAAAAACAAAAACAAAACACCAACATAAAGTGAAAAAAAGGATGAAATTAAAAAAATAAAGCAAGAATATAAATAAAAAGAAAAACTGAAAAAAAATAGCATATATTTTTGTGGCATATCATACAGTTCATCATCTAACCAAAAACAAAATTTAATTCCCCAAAACTTTAATTAGTGGTTGTCTGGGGTTACCATACAGAGAATTTGACTGAATATACTATTTAATTTTTCATTCAATATGGCCCCCAAAGCTGAGCCAACCATTCTGTGACCAAGTCTAACATAGCATGTTCATACAGTCTTGGATTCCATTATATAGTTTTCTGGGAAGTTTCAAAAGAAATATATGGGGTAATAGTTTTTTTGGTTCAATTTGTTGCCAAACTATGATTGCCCCATTATCACCAGATTCTAAAATCCTATGAAGTTGTTCTATTCCTGTGGGACTGCCTTACTATTGTCTTGGAAATCTTAAGAAAGAAAAACTTTATCCCAAGAGCCCTTCTCCAGCTTCATTGTTCATAGAATGTAGAAATGGTCCCTATTTGTTTGTTTCTATCTCCACTGCTTAGAACAGTGTGTTCAATCTATCAACAAGTATAATTTAGTATCCAGTATGTGCCAAGCTATAAAGATAAAAAATAAAACAAGTTCTATTCTCAAAAATCCTAAAGGGGATACAAGAGGTATTTCTATGATGATAATTGAGAAAAATGATCGATAATAATGATAGTTAACATTCACATAGCACTTGCTAAATGCCAGATACTTATAAATATTACCTCATGTGATCACAATAACCCTGGAGGAACTTTATTTTTATCACCACTTTACAGATGAAAAAAACTGAGGCACGCAGAAATTAAATGGTTTACTCAAGTTCATGCAGCTACTGAGCATCTGAGGCTGAATTTGAACTTATGATCTTGATTCCTAAGTCCAGCATAGAAGTATACACACACACACACACACACACGCACACACAGTACGTACACACACGTATGCACACATGCATATGTGTGTGCATAATTATATGTACTAAATCCTTTGCATATGGTAGTCAATATATTTTGAATTGAATTGAATCACCTAGTCCAAATTTCTATTTGTTTGCCTTTTCTAGATTAGATGTTCTAGGATATCCAGAAGGTAGGACATCTACCAGAAGGTAGGTTAGGACCTAATGCCCACAGACAAGACATTAACAAAATATATTTTTAACATAGTTCTTTACAGTTTCCAATTCCTTCCAATTACTAATTTTCCAAGTAAGTACAATGACAGAGATATAATGGGAATTGGTCATAGATGTAATATTCTGGTTGGTTTTCTGGAGGTCTTTGGGTCAGCCTTCGTTTCAGCAGAGTAATCACCTGAGAATAGCCAGGGAAAAAGTCCAAATTCTTTATTATCTCCTTCACAATCTAGTTTCCTTGCCTGGGGCCTGGGCCAGCTTCCTTGAGATCCTTTGGAATGTGTCTTGGTTTCTGTAGGGGAGGCAGGAGGACCACCATGATGGTTTCTGTCTTGAAATCTATCTCTGAGAGCTTGTGCTCCAGCTTTCAGCCAGCACAAAGATGGGAAATGGAATGAATCTCTCTGTCTGAGTTTGTTCCAGCTTATATGCAGCATACTGAGTATAAATCAATCATTGTATCACTAGGAAACCATTATTTGTTGTAAGATTAAATCAATCATACTGAACTAGAGAACTATTAATCACCATGCTAAACTAGATAACCATTGTCTTATCAATTCCCACTGACTTAACACCTTGTAAGAATCCTTGTTTCAAATAGAGAATTCTGGCCCATAATACATAGACATATGGCCAGTAAATGTCACAGACAGTAGCAAATTTCACAGACAGGTCCCACAAGGGAGATAATGCTAAATAGTCTGTGTTTGAAAATTGGTTTTGTTCTTTACTACTTATATATTACATTCCTTTGCTGGGATTCATTTTCCATACTTGTGTAATGTGTGACTATCTTAATGTGGTTCAAAGGGATACAAGAATAGACATCTCCCTTGTCTCCCCCGCCCCCCCAACAGGTACACAAAGCTTAAATAAAAGTTGAAAAAAATTTGTATGCTTACTAGAATCACAGCATCCTTTAGTTTGAAAGGCATTCAGTAGTCATCCTGTCCAACCCATAGCTAGACAAGAATCAATCTTTTCTATATCATACCAGATAAGTGGTCATTCAGGCTTTAAATGATCCATTGGTGGTTATAATTTGGATAAGGATCCAATAAAGGATGCTAGGAAGGGAGAAGGAGAACCTGGATAAAGTAGCAGCATGGAAACCTAAAGAGAAGGAACAAGATGTTGATTGACAGTGTCAAAGGTTATAGAAAGATGGAGAAAGATGAAGTTTAAGAAAAGAGGCAAAGAACTAGAAATGACTACCAACTGGGAAATGACTGAGTAAATTGTGGAATAATAACATAATTAAATACTTTTGTTCTATAAGAAATGATGAGCGAGCAGATTTCAGATAAGAAAAAAAAAAACTTAGAAAAACTTACATGAACTGATATTGAGTGAAGTGAGCAGAACCAGGAGAACATTGTACACAGTAATAGCAAAATTGTCCAATGATCATTTTTGATAGACTTAACTTTTATCAGCAATATAATGTTGTAAGACAATTCTAAAAGATTTATAATGGAAAATATTATCCAGAGAAAGAACTGTGGAGTCTGGATGCAGATTGAAACATACTCTTTTAATTTTTTTTCCTTTTTTTTTTGTTTTTCTCTTTTGTTCCAATTCTTCTTTTGCAACTTGAATAATGTAAAAATATGTTTAATATGATTGTATATGTATAACCTAAAAAATGAAAGAAAAGGCCACCAAGTTGGGTAATTATTATTATTTCTAGTTATTTTTAGGACTCTAAGGAACTAAATTCTTTCAATTTAGTGAGTTCTTGGATTCTAGATCATCTCAGACTATAGTCTGCATAATCTTGAATTTCCCTGAAGCCTTAATCGTTTAATGTTTTGACCAGAAAACCTGAGAGTCTTCCCCTCTCAAATTGGATTTTTTCCCCAATGAGGTAAAAAAGGCCATTGTTTGACTTAATTCTTACCCAGTAAAATAAGAGGTATTGTCTCAATCAAACTGAGACCTGTTAAAGTCCTTAGCTTAAAGAGATCAAGATCTCCCTCTGTTTCTATTCCAGTCACTCTGATCTGTATCTTGCCAGTGGACCCAGATGGCTCCAGAGGAGAAAGTAAGGCTGGTGTTTTAGCATACTCCACCCTCATTTAAATCAAACTCACTTGGATGTCATGGTATTACTTCCCTGATATCATGGTCATCTTTGAGAATGAAGGATAAATAACAATAAACAACAAATTACTTAACCTGCCTCAATTTCATCATCTGGTAAAATGAGGATAATGATAGTACTTATTGCCCATATAAAATGAAACTTGTGAAGTTCTTTTTTTTTTTAATAACTTTTTTATTGACAGAACCCATGCCAGGGTAATTTTTTACAGCATTATCCCTTGCACTCTCTTCTGTTCCAATTTTTCCCCTCCCTTCCTCCACCCCCTCCCCCAGATGGCAAGCAGTCCTTTACATGTTAAATAGGTTACAGTATATCCTAGATACAATATATGTGTGCAGAACCAAACAGTTTTCTTGTTGCACAGGGATAATTGGATTCAGAAGGTATAAATAACCCAGGAAGAAAAACAAAAATGCAAGCAGTTTATATTCATTTTCCAGTGTTCTTTCTTTGGGTGTAGCTGCTTCTGTCCATGCTTGATCAATTGAAACTGAATTAGCTCTCTTTATCGAAGAGATCCACTTCCATCAGAATACATCCTCAAACAGTATTGTTGTTGAGGTATAGAATGATCTCCTGGTTCTGCTCATTTCACTTAGCATCAATTCATGTAAGTCTCGCCAGTCCTCTCTGTATTCATCCTGCTGGTCATTCCTTACAGTGTGAAATTCTTTTAAAGCCTTACAACATCATAAAAATGCACGCCATTATTGTGGTTAATGATTTTTTTTTTTTGCCAGAGCAATTCATTGAACTATTAAGTGTCAATTTGTATAAGTGGAGGAGGTATTCACACATATACATTAAACATGGAATAAATTATAATAAAAAGAATTAAATTGACAGTTTTCAATTATATCATTTCATAGTACTTGGTAGATATACCTCATCTGATCCTTACATAAATTCTGTTAAGTAGATAGTGCTAGTATTTATTTTCCCCATTTTGCAGATGAGAAAACTGAAGTCCTCTAAATTTAAATAACATGAACAATATTATATGGTAAATATTGAAACTGAAGCATAAACCCAGGTCTTTTGACTTTAGATCCATGCCCTTTTAAATTTTTAAAAATTTTTTCCAATTTGCATATTATTCTATTTTTCAATTAGTAAGCATTTTCTCTATCTCCTGCTTTACTCCCTCCAATTTAAAAGAAAAATACATAAAAAACCCTTACAATAAACAAGCATTGTCAAACAAAACAAATCCCCATACTATGTTTAAAATGTCTTTCTCATTCTGTATCTTAAATTCATTACCTTTCTGTCAAGTATTGGGCTCATCATCAGTCCTCTGGTCATTTCATTGATCAGTATTCTTGAGCTTTTCAAAGTTGTTTGTTTTTATAATGTTGTTGGTGCTGCATTATTTGGTTTCTTGCTTTTATTCACTACATTATGCATAATTTTATCGGTATCATTATCATAGATAACATTTATTAATAATAAATAATAATAATAATAGCTGACATTTATGTAGTGTTTAATGTGTGTGCTAGGTTCTGTCTTAACTGCTTTACAATTATTATCCGACTTGATTCTCACAAACCCCCTGGAAAGTAGAAGCCTTTATTCCCATTTTATAGATAAGGAAACTGAAGCAGTTAAGTGGCTTGTCCAGCTAAGAAGAATCTGAGGTCAGATTAAACTAATTCAAGAGAAGTAACAACAAAAAAATATGCCTCATATTTGGAAACGATCCTTAACTAGAAAGGACTCTCCAAAGCCAACAATGCAATATATTTCTGTGAAATGAATTTGATTTTTAGTCACATTAAATCTGGCCTGGGTTAAAGTTGTGAGATAAGTGAAAAGCGTTCCCTCTACCTCTCTCACATTCTTCTGGTGTGATCTGTGAAATAAGTGGTTAATAAGAATCTGAATTTCTGTGCCCCAGGAAAACAGTTGGCTAAGCTATCTCCCTTGAAGGAAGACCAAGCTGCTTCTGGCTTTTATAGTCAATTGAATTATAACACATTTGCTTTCTAGCTTTGCTTTTCATCAAGAAACAAGTGTTTTTATTTTTGTAAAAGCATTGTCCAAGTTTTCTCTTTTTTATGTACACAGGGTCTGACCACTTTAAACCCCTGAAATCCCTTTACCTAGTACTTCTCCCCACAACCTCTTAGCACCAAAATTTGTGTAATTCAGAACAGATTCTGCTCTGAGCCTTTGCTTGTACAAGGACATTACATCTGGTTCTAACAGGAATCACTGAAGGTGGGGATTTCAGAAACAAGATGTGAACTCTTGCAGAAGACCTGGTTTCACTACCATCATCAAACCCTGAGGTTTTGGTGCTTGACTTTAATGTATGGTCCACATACATGATAGCCAAGTTAGAAATGGGGATTGGATTATAGAGCAAAAACTAGCTGGAGATGTAGTTGCTACTTTTTTCAATCTTCTCATTCTACAAATGAGAAGACTGAGGTCAAAGGAAATAAAGAGTCCTAAAATCACTCAAAGTGGGAAGAGGAGCTTGAACTCAGGTCTTCTTACTTCAATGTCAATGCTCTCTTCCAGTATACCTTGTGATCTTTTACAAATTCAATAAGAATTTGTCATAATCATTATATTAGGTACCATAAGGGGATGCAAAAAAGAAAATTTTTTTTCTTGACTTTATAGAGTTTACAATTTTGTTGGTACTCAGTTTATTTTCTATTTTTGTTATATTCCATGTAATGCGATCATATTATCTTAAGTATCTGAATCCTGTGGATATGAATGAAGTCATGACCAGAGTAATGAGTGTCATGGCGTATAATGGAGACTCTAGAATGATTTATTAATATAAATGCTACATTTTTAATATTTTAAATAACATGCCATTTTATCTTTAAGCTTAATTCTGAACTTATCCAGTATTTCTACATGAAAGAGGGAAAAGGGGAGAAGAAAAGATGTATTAAGTGCCTGTGATTGCCAGGAGCTGTTCTAAGCACTTTATAGCTCTTATCTCATTTAATCCTTTCTGTAGTTCTGTGATGGAATGCAGGGCTGGTTCAGCATTAGGAAAACTATTAGCATAATTGACTACATAAATAACCAAATAATCATATGATTATCTCAATAAATGCAGAAAAATCATTTAATAAAATCCAAAACTTATTTCTATTAAAAACATTAAAGAGCATATGAATAAATGGAGTTTTCTTTAAAATGATCAATAGCATTTTTTAAAAACCATCAGCAAGCATCCTTTATAATGGGGACACACTAGAACCATTCCCAATAAGATCAGGGGTGCAACAAGGTTGTCCACTATCATCATTACTATTCAATTTTGTATTAGAAATGTTAGCTTTGGCAATAAGAGAAGAAAAAGAGATTAAAGGAATTAGAGTAGATAATGAGGAAACCAAATTAATCACTCTTTGCAGATGATATGATGGTATACTTAGTAAACCATAGAAAATCGATCAATTTTACAAATATCTAGTGCTCATAGGTAGGCCAAGTGAATATAATAAAAATGACAATACTGCCTAAATTAATCTACTTATTTAGTGCCATGGCAATCAAACCACCAAAAAAATTATTTTATGGATCTAGGAAAAAAATAGTAAAGTTCATCTGGAAGAACAAAAGGTCAAGAATTTCAAGAGAATTAATGGAAAAAATGCTAATGAAGGTGGCCTAGCTGTGTCAGACCTAAAACTATATTTAAAAGAGCAGTCATCAAAACTATTATGTTCTGGCTAAGAAATAGAGTAGTCAATCAGTGGAATTGATTAGATTCATAAGGCAAAATTGTCAATAACTATAGCAATCTAGTGTTTGACAAATTCAAAGATTTCAGCTTTTGGGATAAGAATTCACTATTTGACAAAAACTTCTGGGAAAATTGGAAACGATTATGTCAGAAAGTAGGCACTAACCCACACCTAACTCTGTATACCAAGATATGGTCAAAATGGGTCCATGATTTAGACATAAAGACGGACATTTTAAGCAAATTAGAAGAACACAGAATAGTTTACCTCTCAGATCTGTGGAGAAGGAAGGAATTTATGACTAAAGAAGAACTGGAGTTCATTATTAAATACAAAACAGATAATTTTGATTATATTAAGTTAAAAAGCTTTTGTACAAACAAAACTAATACAGATAGCATTAGTAGGGAAGCAATAAACTTGGAAAACATTTTTTTACATTCAAGGGTTCTGATAAAGGCTTCATTTCTAAAATATATAGACAATTGACTCAAATTTATAAGAATTCAAGCCATTCTCCAATTGATAAATGGTCAAAGGATATGAATGGAAAATTTTCAGATGAAGAAATTGAAACCATTTCTAGTCATATGAAAAGGTGCTCTAAATCACTATTGATCAGAGAAATGCAAATTAAGAAAACTCTGATGTACCAATACAAACCTTTCAGATTGACTAAGATGACAGGCAAAGATAATGGTGAATGTTAGAGGGGATGTGGGAAAACTGAGACACTAATATACATTGTTGGTGGAATTGTGAATGAATCCAACTGTTCTGGAGAACAATTTAGAATTATGCCCAAAAGTACATACCCTTTGATCCAACAGTGTTTCTACTGGTTTTATATGCCAAAGAGATGTTAAAGAAGGGAAAGAGACCTACATGAGCAAAAATGTTTGTGGCAGCCCTTTTTGTAGTGCCAAAAAACTAGAAATTGAGTGGATGCCCATCAGGCTGAATTAGTTATGGTATTTGAATGTTATGGAGTATTATTTTTCTATAAGAAACAATCGGTACGATGATTTGAGAGAGACCTGGAGAGACTTACATGAACTGATGCTAAGTGAATTGAGCAGAACCAGGAGATCATTGTATGTGGCAACAAGATTATATGATGATTAATTCTGATGGATGTGGCTTTTTTCAACAGTGGGATGATTCAGGCCAGTTCTAATAATCTTGAGATGAAAAGAGCCATCTACATCCAGAAAGAGGACTGTGGGAACTGAGTGTGGATCACAACATAGCAGTTTCACTCTTTTTGCTGGTGTTTGCTTGAATTTTATTTTTCTCATTTTTTCTTTTTAAATCTGATATTTCTTGTGCAGCAAGATAATTGTATATATATGTATGTCTATATTGGATTTAACATATATATTTTACCATATTCAACATATATTGGATTACTTGCCATCTAGGGAAGGGGATGGAGGGAAGGAGAAGAAATTGAAACACAAGGTTTTGCAAGAGTCAATGTTGAAAAATTATCCTTGCATATGTTTTGAAAATAAAGAAAAACTTCAATAAAATTAATTAATTTAAAAATAGTTCTGTGAAATAGATGCTATTATTATCCCTATATCATAGCTGAGGAAACTGAAGCACAGAGAGACGAAGTGATATACCTAGGGTCACATAGCCAATATATGTATCGGAAGCTGCATTTGAACTAGGGTTTTCCTGACTGGTGCAGAGCTCTATTTACTGTGCCACCCAAGTGCCCTTGAAGTGGAGGGCAGTGGTGGGAGGAATGAAAAAGATGAATGCAAACTGAGTGTCCTCTGGTGGCAAGAGGAAATATTGTTGCTTTATAATGTAGGAAGTCTGAAGAAACTACTGACTTATTGGATGAGGTAGGGCATTTTATAGTAGCCAGTTCAGCTAGTGAATATAAGCACTGGATGAAACAGCAATAAGGTGTTTTTATATAAGGTTAAAGGAGGCAAAACACAAGATAATTCAGATTAATTTCCAGGCAATGCCGTTGAAGATATCACAAAGTTAAAATGTCCTGTTAGTTTAGATCATGAGATTTTTTTCCTATTTATTTATTTTAAACATTCTTTTCTTTCTACATTTTGAGTTCCAAATTCTCTCCATTCCCATCCCACCCTGTCCCACATCTACTGAAAAGTCAAGCATATGATCTCAATTATATATGTGAAATCAGGCAAAACATATTTCCATATTTCCCCCAAAAATTCAAGACAAATACAGAAAATGAGAAAATTATGCTTCAGTTTCTACTCAGAGTTCATCAGTTCTTTCTCTCTGGAAGTAGATAGCATTTTCTCCCTTAGACTTTGCTTGTATGTATATATAGACATACATATATATACAATTATCTTGCTGCACAAGAAATATCAGATTTAAAAAGAAAAAATGAGAAAAATAAAATTCAAGCAAACACCAGCAAAAAGAGTGAAATTGCTATGTTGTGATCCACACTCAGTTCCCACAGTCCTCTTTCTGGATGTAGATGAAAGCATTATGATTCCTAATCTAATTGAAAATCTTATACCTGGGGAGGGCAAATAATATGGTAAACTGAGATCTTAATGGGAGTTTCAAACACCAGAACAGTTAAAGGATTGACTCATTCTTTTATCTATGAAGCACAAAGTCATTTGGGGGAATCTCTAAGCATTCTGTTTTATTATTTTCCTTAGTACCCTAAGTATATTTTCAACTTAAATGAAAATATGGTTTGCTTTTAGGTAATTTGAAGTAGGAAAGGAGATAAAAACTTTATATAAAATGAAGTATGCTTAACAGCTATTTGGAGAATTCCTTGGAGTAAATTCCATATGGGGGCAATATTAGTAAGCAAATTTGTGACAAGTTTATATAATATTATCTATAAATTATACTTGTTACATTTTAAACCTTAGACCAAGTCTTGAGATATCTTGGACTTGGGGTATATGTTTGTTTGGGGAGGGTGAGGAGACAGGTGGCTAGGGAAAAGTACATTTACTAGATTTAATGCAGCTTCTTAAATTGTCTGCATTCAGAGTTGGCCATCTACCTGACATCCTTGACCATCATTTTGAGACCTTCTTCCTCCTATAGCAGATAGGGAATACTCTTTAAAGCTATCTTAAAGTAGAATGGCTACCTTAAGAGGCCGTGAATTCCTTATAATAGCAGATCTTCCACAATAGTTTTAGATGATCATTGTAAGAGATTTTGCAGATGAGACTCAAACTTTGGTTCAGCCTTGGATTAGATGACCCTGAAGTTCATATATACTCTGGGGTTCTATTATTCTTATGTAGTTTGTTTTGTAGTCATCAAGAGCTAACATCTAGCAGAAAAATGTAAGACTAGTGAAAGGATAGAATCCAACTTTCCCTTGAACTGAATAAATCTTTGGCTTGGAAAGGTGATGATTTAGAATGTCCAAAGGATGTGAGGAGGAGAAGAATGCAAGTGGAATTATTTGCTCCAGTGCACCCCATATAATTGGTACAGAAAGTAGAGCTTCATTTGGTTTAGGCCAGTGTGTCTAGGTTTCTGGGTTTTGCCCAATTCCTGTATATTTTAAAACAAGTCCCCTTTTTCTCTCATCTTAATTTCTAAACCTATATTTATCTTAAGGGGGACTGAGTCCATATGTTTTTGATTAATCAACACTTAACTCGTCAAAATGTTATTTTGTAAGAATCATTTGATGTGCAAGAAGCTTTTTTGGTTTTATTTGTAAGTATTTTCTTAGAAACAGGAAGCCCCATTTTGCCTGAAATGAACTCAAATCTCATGAGATTCAAGTTGACTTTGAAACTTACAGCCTGCCAGGCAAAGTGGGTTGGAAGCCGGGCAAATTGCATTCTCTGCCAGCTCTTTATAACAAACTCAGATTTGGATGAGAAGGAATTATATTACGAACTCCTAGTCTCATTCTCTTTCAAGGACCTTGTATTGGAAAAAAGCCGTGTCCAGCTTAATAGAAGCTGCTTCATAAAGCATTTATTAGCCACATCCTGTGAAAGCAAGCCATCAATAAGAATAGCTGACATTTCTATAGCTCTTAATCATTGCAAACCATTCAGTCAATTTAATATTTATTCAGCACCTAAGTGACAGACACTGTTCTATATGCTAGAAATACAAAAAAAAAAAAAATCAAGATTTCTTGTCTGCAAGGAGCTTACATTTTATCCAATAGGAATTGTAGAGAGGTAGCAAGGCATATTAGAAATAACACTGGAATATGAGCCACTAACATTCACTAATTTTGTGATTATTGGCAAAGCCCTTACCTTTGACTCTTAGATTATTCATCTGTAAAATGGAGATAATCATGCCTGTAGAACAGAGATAATCATACCTGTATTATGTAGAACATAATAAGTTTGAGTTGCCAGCAAGTATCTAGATAACATAAGGATTAGGGTGCTGAAATGGTGCTAGATATACCTGAATCTAAATCTAGTCTAATATATTCACTAACTCTGTGAATCTGGACAAGTTGCTTAACCTCTATTTTCCTCAGTTTTCTCATCTGTAAAAATGCAGATAATGACAGCCTCTACTTCCCGGGGTTATTGTGAGGATAAAACAAGTTAATATTTGTAAAGTGCCTTATAAAACTTAAAGCACTATATAAATTGGTAGATATAATAACAGTTATTA
Organism: Antechinus flavipes; assembly: GCF_016432865.1. Taxonomy (NCBI): domain Eukaryota; kingdom Metazoa; phylum Chordata; class Mammalia; order Dasyuromorphia; family Dasyuridae; genus Antechinus; species Antechinus flavipes. The sequence continues at coordinate 44,179,442 of NC_067401.1, forward strand.
TTATCAAAAGCTCTGTGAGGAGTTGATTGTGTCTGCTATCTCTAACAATTTATGATTCCAAATATGTGGCCAAGTCAAAGAATAATTTCAGAATAATTTATGGGTCCAAATATGTGGCCAAGTCAAAGAATAATTTCAGAATAATTTATTTTAGATCACCTGGGCTATCATTCCTGCAATAAGCATAGATAATTATCAGACATTTTTGTCACCATCATCAATAGCAAATATTTATTGATGGGCAAGTGCATGACACTACTGATATCCTAGTGTGGGCAAGGTTTTATGTTAGAATTTGCCCTTTTCCTTCCTTCTATTCTATTTTTCATAGATGTATGTGTGTGTGTTCTGTGTGTGTGTGTGTGTGTGTGTGTGTGTGTGTGTGTGTTCTCATACTCTCTTTTCTCATTTGTCCCCACATATTACACAGTTTTTTTTTTTTTTTAGGGTTTCTTTAGAGAGCTGCTTTTAGTGCATTTCTGTTGGCAGACTTCAGATTTTATTAATTTGGAGGTAAAGGTTTTCACTGTGTAAAATACACCTGGTAAATTTCTATTTGGTGTGTTTATTATTATTATTTTTAAATTGTTTTATAGACTTGCCTTCAGGGAAAAACTAATCAGGCTGCTTTTTTTGCAAGGGTTCATTTTAGCTGGGTGCAAAAATTGAGGCCCTTAACTTAACGACTTGATAGTAGCTACTGGAAATATAAATATAATGACCAAAAAGTTTTTCTCTTTTATCGTTATTTGCAGGGTGGATTTTTCAGTTTATAATTATTTATTTATTACAACTTTTAAAAATGCCTTTTGTTTTTTATTCCATAGTAATTTATTAAAGTAGTCCAGCTCCCTACAATAAACCCTCTTTCTTAGCAAAGAAAAACAGTTAAGCCAAACCTGCCTGTAAAACTATGTCAGCATATTTATGCAACGTTCTGTATTTTTAATCCCGAAACGCTTTGGCAAGGAAAAGAAAATGTGCTTTGTCATTGATTTTCTTGGATAAAGTTATTCACTTAAATTAATGTTTTGCTATTTTTAAAGATTTGTTTTTGTTTACACCATTGTAGACATTGTTCTCATTTAAATTTACTTCATTATCCATTAATCCAGATAAATTTTCCCATTTTTTAAAATTCAAATATTCATAATTTCTTTTGGTACTACAGTATTTTATTGCATTCATAATCAGTCAATCAAAAGCATTTAGTTATATTTATTTATCAATAAGCAGGCACTAGTGCTTTTTGTAGTGTCATGGAACTGGAAATTGAGTGGATGTCCATAAGTTGGGGAATGACTAAATAAGTTATGGTATATGAATGTAATAGAATATTATTGTTCTGTAAGAAGCAATCAGCAGGATGGTTTCAGAGAAGCCTGGAGAGACTTACATGAACTGATGCTAGGTGAAGTGAGTAGAACCAGAAGAACATTGTACACAGCAACAATAAGTGTATTATGATCAACTATGATGGACATGGCTCTTTTCAACAATGAAGTAATTCAGGACAGTTCCAATAGACGTGTGATGGAGAGAGCCATCTGCAACCAGAGAGCTATGTGCATCCAAAGAGAGGACTATGGAGACTGAATATGGCTCAAAATATAGCATTTTAACCTTTTGTTGTTGTTGTTTTCTTGTTCATTTTTCCCCTTTTTGATCAGATTTTTCTTGTGAAGCATGACAAATGTGAAAATAAGTTTAGAAGAATTGCAGATGTTTAAGCTATATTGGATTGCTTGTTTGTCTAGGGGAAGTATGAGAGGGTCAGGGAAGGAGAAAAATTTGGAACACAAGGTTTTGTAGGGATGAATGTTGATGTATTTTGAAAAATAAAAAGCTATTATTATAAGAAAGGGTCAATCTTAGGGTAGTAACCAGAGAGAAAATCACTGTCAGTGGAAGAGAAAAGGAGTGGTTGGCCAAGACTCATTTTGCCCCTTTTCCAAAGAAAAGGACCAGAGAGAGAAGGAGTAAGAACCATAATTAACTTTACTGTAACAGCTCTGAAATATCTTTTCACCCAGGGGAAAGAAAAACAAACATATTTTTCCATAAATGTAGCTACAATAGGATTATGTATATTTCAAATTCTATGGATTTATTCCACAGTTCCCTATGCTTCAAAGTAAAAAACACATGACAGTAAAAAGACATGGACTAAAGTTCTACATTTAACGTAAGCAAATCTTTAAGTTCTCTAAGTCTCTTTTCTAACTTATAAGATCAGGTATGATACTCATACCTTCTACCTCATAATATTATTATGAAAAAATATATATGTATATAATTTTAATAAAAATCAACAAAATTTTAAAGTTAAAAAATAAGTAGGCACTATGGTGTGCTTAGAACTCAATCAGACATCAAAGTCACCAAGGTCATCCACTGAATCCCAGGCTATTGCTGATCATCATGACTTTTGTTACTGAACTTCTATCTCAATGTATAAATCTATGCATTGGAAGGATTACTTTTGTCTTGTTACTGAACTTTGCTGACTCTGGAAGAGAGAGGGAGGTTAATGACTTTGTGCAATTTTGGCTCATTTAAAGTCAATTTACACATGAGTCAAGAACTCATCTTATACTCTCAAGGTCTTTGAAAATGTAGAATGAACAGTAGCATTTCATTTCATTCATAGTCAACCTATGAAGAAGCATTTAAGACCTTATAATGTGCCATGCATTGTGCTGAATGTCAAGGACACAAAGTAAAAACATAATTGTTTTTGTCTTCAAGAAGATTACATTTTAACAGAAAAAACAAGACTAAATCTATGTATATATGCAAGTATATACCAAGGTACATACAGAATCTATACAAAATAACCCTAGAGGAGTAGGTTCTAAGAGCCTGGGAGGGGAAAAAAAACAAGTAAAAAATGGTATTTGAATTGAGTTTTGGAGGAAACTAGAGATTTTAAGGTGAAGAGGAAAAGTGTTCCAGAAAATGGGGTGAGGCAACAAAGGTATGGTTATGGGAGATGGGAGATGCAGTATCATGTGTGAATTGTACTGAATATGACCATATAGCTGCATCATAACATATGTATAGGAGAATAATGTGTAAGAAGACCGAAATAGCAGAAAAGTGCCATGTTATAAAGAGCTTCAAATATCCAACAGAGGATTTGATATTTGAAAATAGAGGTACTGGGGAGTCATTGAAGTTTGAAGAAGGGGTTATATCATCATGTGACTTTTTGTTTTTTCAATTCTCAATATTTGTGTGCCAATTCTATTTCCATTTTCTTGCTGTGAAAAAGTTCTGCTATAAACATTTATTTGCATGTATTTCTTTTTTATCTGTGATGACTTTGAAATATATTTCCTACAAGTGAATCAAAGGGTATGGGATGTTTAGTAATAGAAAAGGATTAGGGTTCTTTAACAGGAAAGTGAAGTGACTATATCTATGAAATTGTATGATTATTTATCAACATTAAAGTCATATTCGAAGGATGAGACACTGAAGGATACATTAAGCATAATAGCCAACTACTGCAAAAATCCAGGCAGGACTAATGGGAATCTGTTTTAGGATGGTCTTAATGAGAATATAAAACCAAGCAGAAAAGTGAGAAAATCAATTGAAAGAGAACTAACTTCCAGATGATTGAAAACTGAAAATGGGGTGGGAAGATACTACTGTTGAAACAGTTCTTGGCCATCATCCAGTGCCCATCCATCATCCAGTGCCATTCAGAATGGAGCTCCCCTGATTGGTTTTCTGGGCTTTTGTTATTTGGGGGAAAAGAACCTCTAGGTATTGAAATCATCCCTCAAAGACCTTTTGATTTTTCTCTCAATGGTAATTCATTTACCCTATCTCTTCTTCCTCTCTCTTTACCTCTTTCCCCTTCCCAAATGTTTTTCTTGTCTCTTTCTTTCCCCTTCCTTGCAATTCCTTTTCTTTCATTTTTTTCTGTTGCTTCAATAATTAATAAATAGTTGGGGGAGAGGATATCCATTGTGGCTCCTCTGGATATCCTCTTCAAGTTGCCATTTGATAAATGTACATATGAGGAGCCATAAAATTGGTTCTTTCCTGTGCCATATTTCCTGATGCAAATTCTCATTATCTCATGCTTGGACTGTTTTAATAGCCTACTGCAGAGATGGAGGCTAGAGCCTAAGAATTATGACCTTGATTCTCACAGAATGTATATCACCTAAATAACAAAATTATCCCATGAAAGAACTTGCACATATACTTGGATCATCCCTGGCATTATGCCATCTTTGTTCTATTTCTATACAATATCTGACCTGGCCTGGGGTTGGGGTTTTTATACCATTCTGCCCTTTTGCCACTAAAGACTGGGTTTCATGAGTCTCCTCCAAACAATCTAATTAAACTAACAAATGCACATATATTTACTACCAAGCTGGCACAGGCCCTTCTTTCTTTGGTATCCTAGTATTATCTCAGAAGGTCCACATTCCAAAAATTGTCACATCAGGTCAGAACAGATCAGCTTCCTTAGTTTGGGTTGTATAATTGGCTGAGATGACAGGATAGTCCACATCCCCTTTCCCCCCCAATCTTATATTCTTACACTTACTGGTTGATCTTCCTGCCTCAAATTTAGTCCATTCTTCTCCTCAAATTTATCTTTCCTCAAATGCAGGTCAGATAACATCCAGTAACTATCATTTCCAGAATCAAATAAAAAATTCACTGTTTGGCTTTTAAAGGCATTATTGTAAAGGCATCTTCTAGCCCTTTACACCTTAGCATTATTACACTTAACCCTTCCATCCCTAAGAACTCTAACCTCTTTGTTGCCCCCTATACTTGGTGCTTGTATACTTGGAGCTTGGTGCTGGTCCCAAGCTCCAGGGAAAAAAAATCTTTACCAGTATTCCTTAATCTCCTCAATGCCTTACTTCTGAGATTACCCCCAACTTAATCTGTATGCATTTTGATTGTACATAATTGTTTACACACTGTCTCCTCTATGGAATTTTGATCTTGAGATCCCTTTCTTTCTTTCTTTATATTCCCACAACTTAGCACAGTGACCAACACATAGTAGGCATTTAATAAAAATTGGTTGACTAACTTCTATTTCAGGAACTTTACCAGTAACATTTTGGGCCATCTGGATTTGAAGGCAGCCTCTGCCTTGTATCATTCAGAACACACACAAAGCCTTTCCACCAGCCCCATGTGGTAGAGTCCTTCAGGATCAGCCCAGCTATAAATGTCCTATAAAGCTGTCTTTTTGATAGCCTCCTTAATAGCAGCTGAGTGAAGGTGGCCTTCACCCTACCCCCAACCTTGTTCTATGATTTCTGTACCTAGAGATGAAATGAATTCACAGTGTAGACAGAATAGAAGAGGAGGGAAAGGAGGCTTCTGACAGCTTCATACTGGCTTGGAGTGGGGACTGAAGGAAGACAAGAGATTTTGGTTTTCGGCCAAGAAGCATTATTTGACCTTAAAGAACAGCAAGAAGGATTTAGGATAGATATAAGAAAACTTGTTAAACATTGAAATCACTCATTAAAATATGCTTTAGAATATATTTCTTTGGAGGATTTTGGAAACCATATGTGAAACAACTTTTGCCAGGATGTATATGATCTCCTGTTGTCACAGAACTACTAAGCTGAATTGTAGACTTGTAGATCAAGAGCTGAGAAGCCAACAGTTCTATCTTCTCATTGCATAAAAGGGGAAACTTGGGGTCCAAGGATGATAATAGTGTCAGGAGGGATTTGAAAACAGGTTCTCTGATTCTGGCGCCAGTGTCTTTTCTATTGTACCAGAGTGGATCAAAGGCAGCATTTGAACCCAGACTTTCCTGATAGCAAATAGACCTCATTATCCATGAGGTCAAATGTAAAATGGTGGTTCACAAAGACTTCTCCTCATAACCATTCCATGAGGTACAGAGGGCATGTTATTATTATTACCATTTTGCAGATAAGGAAATTGAGGTTCAGAGGATCATGCAGCTAATAAGAAACATTTACATTCAGATGTTCAGATTCTGCATTCTGGACTCTTGTCTCCATAGCTTGATTCAGTTTAAATAAACTAACAGAATAGTTTGTGTTCTTTTGATGTTATTTTAGTTAAAAAATGCTTACTGCCTGTATGACTTCATACATTCAACCTACCACAGCCACAGTTTCATCATCTGTAAATGGAGTTTGATGACTTCTGAGGTCCATCACCTTTGACCTTTATTGGGCAATTGGTGACTCTGTGGATAGAGTGCCAACCCTACAGGAGGATCTGAGTTCAAATTCAGTCACAGAGGAGGAAATGGCAAACATTCCATTATCTTTCCCAAGAAGACCCCAAATGGGCTCACAAAAATTTGGATTCAACTGAAAATGATTAAACACATGCACGTATATTTAGGTTTTTTTTTAAGCTGGTGGCTTATATGTCTGCCTACTTTCCTTTGGGAAAGTTATTCCCTATTCAGCTGAGATTTGACCCAAGCATATGTACTTGTGACAAACATAAAAGTTAAAGGCTATTGTTCCATTTGGTGAACAGAACTAGAGGTCTGTAACTATGTTGTATTTTGCTGGGCATTTTTTAGAATATAATAATTGTAATTGGAAAATGCTTTATTGGAAAGAGATTTTTCAGAGCTCTAGGATATTTTTTCCTGTTTATGGTAATCTCTCTCTCTTTATCAAAAAAGAAATTCTCATATTACAATAATTAAAGTAAATCATGTATTTTAAGCATTTATTGAGCAACTATACTATGTACCAGACACTGTACTAGGTGCTGAGAGTAAAAGAAAGGCAAAAAAAAGTGCTGGCTCTTAAGGAACTCACAGCTAATGGGAGAGATGACCACTAGTTTGATAAACTCAAAGAACCAAGATTGTGGGGTAAGAATTCTCCATCTGACAAAAAAATTGCTGGGAAAATTTGAAAGTATTTTGGGAGAAACTAGGCATAAATCAATATCTCACATTGTATATGAAGATAAGGTCAAAATGGATAAATGATTTAGACACAAAGAGTGATATCAAAAGTGAATTAAGGGAGCATGGAAAATTTGTCAGATTTTTGGATAAGAAAAGACACTGTGACTAAACAAAAAATAGAGAGGATCATGAGAAGCAAAATGGATAACTTTAATTATATAAAATCTAAAAGGTTTTTGCACAAACAAAATTAAGAAAACCAAAATTAGAAGGAAAACATAAAACTGATAGAAAATTTTGACATTAATTTTCTTTGGTAAAAGTCTCATGTCTTAAATGTATAGGAAACTGAGTCAAATTTTTAAAATTAAGAGGCTTTATAAATTGTCAAAAGCTATAAACAGTTTTCAGAAGAAGAAATCAAATTTATCAATAATTGCATACTCTAACACTACTGATTAGAGAAATGCAAATCAAAATAACTCAAAGATACCCCTTCATAATTATCAGATTGGTTAACATGGTAGAAAAGGAAAATTACCAATGTGGGAGAGGATGTGAAAAAATAGGGATGTTAATGTACTGTTGATGCAGTTGTAAACTAGTTTAATCATTCTGGAGAACAATTTAGAACTAGTTTCAGATTATAAAACTTTGTATATCCTTTGGTCCAGAAATACCACAATTAAGTCTGATTCCTAAAGAGAATAAAGAAAAGGGAAAAGAAACTATTTGTATTAAAATGTACTGCATCTCTTTTTGTGGTGGCAAAGAATTAGAAACTAAGGTGATATTCATGAATTGGGGAATGATTGAACAAGTTGTGAGATATGATCATGATAGGATATTCTTATGCAATATGAAATGACTAGCAGGATGCTTTCAGAAAAACCTGAATTATGTCAAAGTGAAGTAAAAAGAACCAGAACATTGTACAAAGTAACAGCAATATTATAAGGATGATAAAATGTGAAAGACTTAGCTATTCTATTCAAGATATTTTTAAAGAAATCAGCATGAAAAATGTTATCCAATTTCAGAGAGAACTGATGAACACAAAATGCTGATTGAAGATCAATTTATTGATTTATGTAAAACTTAAATACAAAATAGGAAAAAAAATTGCCATATACTCAGCAAAACATAAGAAAGAATTCAAAATGTAAAGCTGTGCCTTTCTGTTTTAAGAAAATCTATATAATAAATCCTACATGTTGTGTTCAGAGTTATCCATCTTTTTTTTCCTTTCATAAAGATTTTCTTTTGGTCTCTTCTGCACACTTTTAATTAATTTATTTCTTTTACCCTTCCTCACCCATTCCCTTCAAGAAGGCTATAATTAACCATGAGTACAGATAGATAGAGATATACACATATACATACATACATGCATACTCACATATACATACTTTTTAAAACTTTCCACTTTTCTGGATTTTTTGTATGTTTTCTTTGCAACATGGATATTATGGAAATGTTTTATTTAACTTCATATCAATATCATATTGTTTGCCTAAGTGGTGAGGAAGGGCAAAGAGTGAGATATTGGAATTTAATTTTTAAAAAAAATTAATATGTTTAAATTTTTAGCATGCAGTTGGAAAATATTTAACAAAATAAAAAAAATTAAGTAGTGAAGAAAACTGAACTAGGAAATTAATGTTGAGTCTCAACTCAGTACTAAGTAGTCTTATAATCTTTGGGTAAAGCTCTTCTCTTCTTCTCCTCTCCATTTCCTCATTTCTAAAAATAAATGTTGAACTATATGATCTCTCTTTGAATTTCTTTTCCAGTTCTTAATATTTCATGCTTGAATGATTATAAGGAAAGACAATATGGTATAACAGAGAATTGGAGTCAATTCTAGAAAGATCTGGGTTTAAGTTGTTCCTCTGAAACACATTGGTCATGTGATCCTAATTAAATCACTAAATCTCCTGGTATCATGAAAACTCTCTAAGATTATAAGTGACAGAGAAGATTCTGACCTATATTGGTAGAGGGAGTTTCTTCACCTGGACATTCCCTATACCAATTCCTTAGATTCAAATAGAAATTGCATCATTAAAATATGCATAAGGATTCTTGATAGGTATATATTAACTGAGAAGAAATTGTATTAATATTGTGTTCTACTGTATTTTCATTTATTTAAAAAATATTTTTCAATTACATTTTAATCTGGTACAGACTCTACTTGGAAGTATTACAGACCCATTAAACTCAAGCCATCATGTTTGACCTTCCTGCTTCTGTCTAGTACAATAACAACTCCAGTTCCTAACCTCTATCCTTATTATAGAAACAGGCAAAATGAGGTAGTGAATTGATAGCAAGTTCAAGTCTTGTCATTGATTATATTGACTATATACCTCTGGACAAAGCATTTAGCCTTTTGCTGCTTCCAGGTAACTCTATTTCATTTAGAGTAAGGGAATTTCTCTCTAGGGATTCCCTATAGCAGAGTATAGGACTAGATAATCTCTAGTCATGTCTTTTGGCTCCTAGCCTAATGTTCTAGCCACCATTACATGCTGTTGTTTCTAATGTTGTTAATTATAAGAGATTAGCAAAAGTTCATATTCTCAAGACTCTTTTAATAGAAGACTGGGGTATGGTGATTAAGATCTCAGAGTAGAACATTATGGAGCAACTTACAAGAAGCTCATCAGCCCATAAATCACCAGGCTAGCCAGGGTGGCCTTTCTCCAAAGGTACAGAAGCAAAGTGTGAAATAGCAGGAACACTGGGCCAATGGAGGCAACGAGGCCTCAAAAGTGGAAAGCTGTGAATGGGCTGCCAGTTCATTAACGAGTACCCAAGGGAATCACAGTCCCAGGGGCCCTCATGTAAATTTGGATTCTCACCTTCTAGAAACATGAGAAGTACTGGGATGAAGCAGAAAGACAATAGACATAGAGAATTAGAGAAATGCCAATTATAGCAACTCAGGGTTTCTATCTCATATCCATTAGATTTTCAAAGATGATAAAGGTGGAAAATGATAGAGGAGCTGTGGGAGAACAGCTGAACCAATGTCCTGATGATAAAGCTAGGAATTTGGTCAGTCATTCTTTAATGAAATTTTGAATTATGTTCCCAAAGTAACTAAACTGTACATAACCCGTTGAATGCTAACTTAAGAATACTATGATAGCTTTTTTTTTTTGTGAAAGTAATAACTGTTATAAAGGGAGTTCCCATCACTTTGGTAATGGCTCAAAAAATTGTACTACATGAAGGTATAGAATATTATATTGTGCCATGTTGTGTCCATTCATTTCAGATGTGTTCCACTCTGACCCCAAAATAGTTTTCTTGGCAAAGATCAGGATTGACTATTTCCTTTTCCACTCACTTTTACAAATGAGACTCTGAGGCAAATGGGACTAAGTGATTTGTCCAGGGTCATGTAAGTATCTGAGGCTAGAATTAAACTCAGGAACATAAGTCTGCCTGATTCCAAGTCCAGTGCTCTATCCATTACACCATTTAATTGCCCCATATTATGCCATAAAAATGATGGAACCAAGAGAGCAGTTTATATAATAATTAATATTGTTAAGAAAAATGTCTATGAAGGACTTTTGTCATTGGAATATGATTCCATAAATGTTTATCACTCCAGAAGATCAGTGATGAAAAACAGAGAAGTGATAAACTTGAGAGGGAGAATTTGACCTATATTCCAGAAATGACCAATGTGGTAATTTATATTTACAAAATTTGTTATGTAGACAGGGAAGGAAAAAGCACAAGATTTGGTTTCTAATCTTGGCTCTAGCTCATTCTACCTATTTAATATTAAAAGAATCAGAGCTTCTGGAGTGTTCTTGGTGCTTGGAATGCCTTCAACTCAGTCAGTCCTTAATAGATTGTTGATTGAACGTCTCTTTCTCTGGTTATCAATTTCTTCACCAGCAAAATTTGTAGATTGGACTAGTGATCTTCGGGGTATTTCCCAACTGCAATATTATAATTCTGTGATCTGGGAGATCTCTTTTAGTTTTAACATGGCTTGATCTCTAAATCTATGAGGAGTTGATCTCTGAAAGCCAGTTCTAACATTCTTATAAGCAGTTTGGGCTAGTTGGGGGGGAGGGAATAAAAGCTGGTTGCTTAAAGACATGGTGGTGTATTGGATATGTAAAACAGGAATTCAAGAAGGCACAGATTCATTCAAATGCCACACTAGATATTTACTAGTAGAATTACCCTGCGCTAGACACTGAAATATCTTTTAGCTTCTCTCTGTAGAATGATGGAGCAAGATTAATTTATGTCCTTTCCAGCTGTAGGTCTTAGATCCAATGATCTCTAAGGCCTCCTCCAGACTATTCTGTGAAAACTGAGACGAGGTATTCACAAATAGATATGAGCAGGCAGATCTCTAGTCCAGTGATATCAAACACATAGGCCTACAACACTCCTGAAGGCTGCCAGGACCAAGTTAAAATGTAAATGGAAAATTTCAATGAGATAAGTAAAAAATATGATAAAACATAGATAATAACACATTTTGTAACTAAGTCAACATGAGGCCTGAAATATCCTTAGGTAAAGATTAGTGATCCATTTCTTGATCTAGACCGAGAGCAAATGACATATTTTAAGCTATTGTTTTGATTTCATTTCTAACAGACTTTATTGAATATAGAATGAGACTAAAAAGTGTTTTTTTTTTTAACTTTTGATTTTGTTAAGGAGAAAAAATGTTTTGCAGCCAGAAAAGTTGTTGGTTGGGGGTAGAGTGCTAGTAGTGTTGGAATGAGATGTTTACTAATAGAAAGATTCCTAATGGAATTAATCCTACTTAGAATTTTCCATGGGGAAGCTAGCTTTTCATAAAAAGAGTTGGACCAGATTGATAATGGATCTAGATGTGACTCAGAGATCAATGAATTCAATCCATTTACTGATATTATAAACAAGATATTTGAGGCAGAGATAGACAAAATAATATCTCAATATCATATAAACAAAAAACATCAGAGGGACTACTTGAACCAGATCCTTTGACTTTCAAGTCATTGCACTTTACAGAGCCAATGTTCAGTACCTGGTACATAGCCAGTACATAATAAATGCTTGCTCTCTTCTTCTTCCTTTCTAAGCTTCCTTCCAGTTATGAATCCCTGCTTCTATAAATCTAAGATCCCCTAACTTTAAAGTCTATGTTCTTTCTATTAAGCTATGCTGCCTTCCTAATGTCCCATATTCCATTGATGAAAATGGCTCATTTCTCAGATTAAACTAACTTTTTGGTTAGGTTCTAAATAGTAAATTTCAACTCTGAAGTGCCACTCCACACCTCTCAGATTGGCTAAGATGACAAGAAAAAAAAATGATAAATGTTGGAGAGGATGTGGGAAAACTGGAACACTAATGCATTGTCAGTGGAGTTGTAAAATGATCCAACCATTCTGGAAAGCAATATGGAACTATGTCAAAAGGGTTATAAAACTGTGCATATTCTTTGTTCCCGCAGTGCCACTATTGGATTTTTATCTCAAAGAGATCATAAAAGAGGGAAAAGGACCTACTTGTTCAAAAATATTTATAGCAGCTTTTTTTTTGTGTGTGATGGCAAAGAACTGGAAAGTAAGTGAATATTCATCAGTTGGGGAATGAATAATTCAGTTATGGTATATGAATGTTATGGAATATTATTATTTTATAAGAAATGATCAGCAGAATTATTTCAGAAAAGCTTGAAGAGACTTACATGAACTGTGGCTAAGTGAAGTGAGGAGAATTGTACACAGTAACAATAAGATTACGTGATGATCAATTCTGATGGACGTGGCTCTTTTCAACAAGGAGATAATTCAGGTTAATTCCATTAGACTTGTGATGGAGGGTGCCATCTACCTCCAGAGAGAGAGAAAGCTACGGAGACTAAATATGGATCAAAGCATAGTGTTTTCACATTTTTGTTGTTGTTTGTTTGCTTTTTTATTGTGTTTTCTCTGATTTTTGCTCTGATTTTTATTGTACAACATGGCAAATATGGAAATATGTTTAAAAGTATTGCACAACAGGAGAACTGTTTGGTTCTGCAAATATGTATTATATCTAGGATATACTGCAATATATTTAACATATATAGGACTGCTTGCCATCTTGGGGGGGGAGGGTGGTGGGAGGGAGGGGAAAAAACGAAACATTAGCGAGTGCAAGGGATAATGTTGTAAAAAAATTACCCTGGCATGGATTCTGTCAATACAAAGTTATTATTAAATAAAATAAAAATTAAAAAAAATAAAAGTATTGCACATATTTAATCTATATCAGATTTCTTGCTGTCTTGGGTAAGAGGGGAGATAAGAGAGGGAAGGAGAAATATTTGAAACACAAAATTTTACAAAAATTAATGTTGAAAACTATCTTTACATGCATTTGGAAAAATGAAATACTATTTAAAAACAAATTTTGAAGAAAAAAGAATGTCAGATTTTTAAAATAATTAGTATACAGAAAAAAATTTGACATCACATGGTTAGCCAATCAAGCACATGCTAGTTTTATCCCCTAACAGCTTTGTTTGAATGGTATTATTATTGTTGTTTGCCATATTATTGAGATAAATCTTCTAGAAGTTGCTTTATGTCCTGAGTTAAAGCTAACTTTCTTCCAGGCATCCTAACAGCCACATTTCTGGAAGATTCCTTGCTCCATGCACTGTTTGAATTCATGTCTTAAGAATTCTCTTAAAAAAGAGGGAAAAATCCTTCACAACACAATGAGGGTGTCATCACCCACATAAAAGTCACATTTTATTGTCCTTTGCTCTCATCTTAACCCTCTTGCTCTTTCCATCTTATTCTCTCCCTATTCAGTCGTGCCTCATATAAAGAGAGGGGGAAGCACAATTTCAAGGAAGAGAGAAGGTAATAATATTAAATGACTGCCGAGGGACTCAAGCAATGGATTGAGCAGAATGGGCCAGTTGAGCTTTCTAAAATTGCCAACATCCTCAGCCATCCTGAGGACAGAATCCTGCTGCCCCCAACTCCATATACTGTTTGCTGATCAGAGACAGGTGATGACACAGTCTAGTACCAATGTTCTGCCTCATTGAGAAGGACATAGGCTTGTCATTACCTGTGTTGGAGAAGGGACTACTTCTCAGAATAAAGAACAAAATTAGACATGAAGCTAGACTTTCAACAGCATGGTCCATCCTCTGGGAGGAAAATATTGGATAATACAGACAAGGAAGTTTCTAAAATGGAGTAGATGAGACATAATCGGTGATAGGCAAAAGCCGGTTTCTTTTCCTAGCCAATCATTCTTGTTCCTCAATATTGATTTTTTTCACTGTTTTGAGTTGAGGGAAGAGGAAATGAGGTAAAGAAGAAAAAAAGAAAAGGTAAAAAGGAAAAAAGAAATAGGAAAGAAGAGAAGAAAAGGAGAAAGGGGAAAGGGAGAGGAAAAGATTAGGAAAAGAAGGGAAAAGAAAAGAAAGGAGGGAAGGAGAAAAGATAAAAAAAAAAGAGAGAATAGGTAGATTCTTCCTCTGGCTAATTTGGAAATAATAAAAAGTAGTGGCATAAATTTAAGCACTCACACAGTACAATAATATTCCATCTTGTTCCTTCACTAATGTTGCACTAAAGCAAATTCATAAAACACTGTAGCCCAATTGTTGAAATACTATGTCACAATAAGAAAGTGCCCAAAATAAGGCTATGAGAAAGTAAAAGGCAATAGGAGAGAATCTTTTTGCTATTGATATTAGTCTCAGGAGATTGTTGATGCACCAGAGAACTCTTCCCAGATAACCAATATGAAATGTGTAACAGAAATAGTATCTACTCAGTTATAGTATGAGCAGCTCCCCAATCTGTTAGTTTGCAGAGTTCACTAGAGTGTCTAGCACCTTATATTGCCTCAGTTTTTATTGGCTCAAAGAAGACTTCAATGGGACACTTTTGATGTCTTAACTTTTTTATTTCCATAGAACAGGGCTTCTTAAGCTTTTTTGCACTCCTCACCCCTTTTCACTGAAGAAATTTATATGTGATATTGGATATACAGGTATATAAAATAAGTATACAAATCAAACATTTATGGTAATAAATAATAATTGTGCAATTATTACATTCAATTATGGGCCCCCTTATGGGCTAATGAGCCACAATTTAAGAAGGTAGACCATAGAGAATAGACTGGGCCAATCCAAATCCCTGAACTAAAATTCTACATATAAAAGAGGAAACCACGCTATAATTACACACTCAAAACTAATTAAAGGACAATCTCAAAACTTCAAAGTTGAGTCCCATGTTGGTATAGATCTCACAAATGTCTCAGTGACTGTTCCTTTTAAATGTTGCAATTTTTTTAAATTAAGGCTTTTTTATTTTAAACATATGCATAAATAATTTTTCAACACTGACCCTTGCAAAACCTTGAATTCCAAATTTTCCCCTTCTTCTCCCTACCCCCTCCCCTAGATGGCAGGCAATCCAAAATATATTAAACATGTTAAGATATATGTTAAATCCAATATATGTATACATATTTATACAATTATCTTGCTGCACAAGAAAAATCAGATCAAAAAAGAAAAAATGAGAAAGAAAACAAAATGTGAGTAAACAACAACAAAAAGAATGAAAATGTTATGTTTTGATCCACCCTCAATTCCCATAGACTTCTCTCTGGGTGTAGATGGCTCTTATCATCATAAGACTATTGGAATTGGCTTCAATTATCTCATTGTGTTCCAAAAGTTTTCATCAAACAAATAATAGAATATGTATTACTTTTGGAAGAAAATTTAAACTATCTGGAATGGTCACCTCTTATAGTCATATGGTTCTTCTCATTAGAGGATCTCTAAGGATTTGTCTTCCATTAATTCACTGTCACAGACCTGGGAGATGGAGACATTACCCCTATTCCTGTTTTATTAATGAAGAAATGGAGATGAAAAGCAGCTAAATGGCCACACAGCAAGTCAACAAGCCCGGCCAAGAGAGCTCCATGGGCCCTGAGTCCCAAGTCCTTTCTCGGATCAAAGCCGCACTCTCTGCCCGCCCCAGGAAGAGGAAGTTCTGTCTCAGCCTTTACAAGACCATATCTCTCAGGACACTTTTATTTATTATCTCCTTTACCTTTCTGGACAAAGCCCAGTTGGCTGAGACTGACCTACAACAGTTTTACTCATTTCCTGAGCATTTGTGGCATGCAAGGTCCCACATGGGCCTGAGGAGAGTGGGATGTGGAATTCTAACCTACATGCTGCAGCTCAATAAGGTGGGCTCTGTTCTGCAGAAACTGAACCATATGAAAGATTAAGTCCAAGGTGATCAAGAATTAGAAAGTATTGGGGCTTGGAAAAAATTCCAATGCACAATTTTACCCTAATCATTTTTCTAAGGTGAAGATAAGTTAATAGACGACAGCAGAGTGAGATGATGATTTGAAAATTGAAAGAGACAGGGAGAATGCCATCTAATTTGCTTTAGTGATTCTATATGTGGGGGAGGATGGGGAAGCATTATATGTAAGGTCAATTGTATATATTTGCAGCCTACAATTTTTTTTGCTATTAAATCATATTCTTCTTTTTACAATGGATGTCTCCAGTTTTCAGCTTATAGCATCATAGATCACCAGAGCTGAAATGAACCTCAAAGATCATTTAGTCCAAGGCATATCTGGACAGGAATCTCCTCTACATTGCCCCCAAAGGGTCATTCAGGCTTTATTCAGAACAAGGAAAATCTTTCTGATTTACTCTCAAAGACAGCTCTACAGGAGATTGTTAGTGTCAAGACTAATAATTAGATAATTAGACCTCTTCCATCTCTCTCTCTCTCTCTCTTTCTCTCTCTCTCTCTCTCTCTCTCTCTCTCTCTCGCTCTCTCTCTCTCTCTCTCTCACACACACACACACACACACAGATACACAGACACACTTGCAATTATATACATGCCTGAATGTCTGTTTAGTTCTCAGATACATAAATATACAATTATAAACTGCAGTTTGGATATATTGCTATACTCTGAATTAGGAAGAGCAATATTCTGGGAAGGAGATGGTGGAGGCAGGCTATGGGGTTAAGTAACATACATTTAACATGTTTAAAACTGAACTAATCTTTTTTTCCCAAAGTGATATTCTTAATAGTATTAAGTTCAGAAGAGGGAATAACTTTTGGGAAAAGAAAGTGAATTCAGTTATGAGCATGTGAATATGTATAACATTTGCTTATGGTTTTTTCCTCTACTTTAAACTTAACTTTCTCTAATAGCATCCTTGACAAGGGATCATCCATTCTTCTACTTGAAGACTTGTGGTGACAACAGGCTTATTACCTAACAAGACAGTATTTTTTTGTGTGTAGAACTCATTATGTTGTGGACACTAGCTATCTCTTTATATGTTGAATCCATTCGTCTTAAGTCTGCTGTCTGGTTCCAAGAAGAATAGCACTAATTTCTTGTCCATGTCTTTGTCCATTTAAAAGTCTATTCCCTTTTAAATATTAGTTGCCAATGATTAAACCTTCTTATCTTTTCCCATTATCAGTAATTTTCTATCTTCCAGGCTAAACATTCTGAATTCATTCAAATGACTTTCCCATATTTTGTATCTTCACTATTTTTGGAAGGTAAACATTATGGAAACCCCAGACATAAGTGACAAGTACTTAAAATATGCCAGGTTCTAGGCTAAATATTGGGAATACAAAGAAAAACATTCCCTAATCTCCTAGAGCTTACTTCTTAATGGAAAGAAAAACAAAAATGCAAGCAAACAATAACAGAAAGAGTGTAAATGTTATGTTGTGGTCCACACTCATTTTGCAGTGTTCTTTCACTGGGGGTAGCTGGTTCTGTACATTACTGATCAGTTGGAACTAATTTGGACCCTCTCATTGTTGAAGATAGCCATTTCCATCAGAATTGATCCTCATATAGTATTGTTGTTGAAGTGTATAATGATCTCCTGGTTTTACTCATTTCACTCAGCATCAGTTCATGTAAGTCTCTCCAAGCCTCTCTGTATTCATCCTGCTGGTCATTTCTTATAGAACAATAATATTCCATAACATTAATATACCACAATTTACTCAGCTTTTCTCCAATTGATGAGCATCCAGTTTTTAGTCACTGTGAAAAGGGCTGCCACAAACATTTTTGCTCTTATGGGTCCCTTTCCCTTCTTTAATATCTCTTTGAGATATAAGCCCAGTAATAACACTGCTGGATCAAAGGGTATGCACAGTTTGATAACGTTTTGAGTATAGTTCCAAATTGCTCTCCAGAATGGTTGGATCTGTTCACAATTCCACCAACAATGCATCAGTGTCCCAGTTTTCCCACATGTAGTAGTACCAAATGGTTTTGATGACCACTGCCTTATACTATAGTTTTAAATCTGGTACAGCTAGGCTACCTTCATTTGATTTTTTTCTTTAGTTCCCTTGAAATTTTTTTATCTTTTGTTCTTCCAGATGAATTTTGTTGTTACTTTTCTAGGTCAGTAAAATAATTTCTTGGGAGTTTGAATGGCACTAAATAAATAGATTAGTTTAGGTAGTATTATCATCTTTATTATATTTGCTTGACCTATCCAAGGACACTTGATATTTTTCCAATTGTTTAGATCTGACTTTATTTGTGTGGAAAGTGTTTTGTAGTTGTATCCATATAGTTCCTGACTTTCTCTTGGCAGATAGATTCCCAAATATTTTATGCTATTGGCAGTTATTTTAAATGGAATTTCTCTTTGTATCTCTTGCTATTGGTTTTTGTTAGTGATGTATAAAAATGTTAAGGATTTATGTGGATTTATTTTGTATCCTGCAACTTTGTTAAAGTTGTGGGTTATTTCTAATAGCTTTTTAGTTGCTTCTCTGGAGTTTTCTAAGTATACCATCATATCATCTACAAAGAATGATAATTTGGTTTTCTCATTACCCACTCTAATTCTTTTAATCTCTTTTCATCTCTTATTGCCAAAGCTAGCATTTCTAATACAATACTGAATAGTAATAGTGCTAGTGGGCAACCTTGTTTCACCCTTAATCTTATTGGGAATGGTTCCAGTTTATCTCCATTAGATATGATGCTTACTGGTGGTTTTAAATAGATGCTATTAATTATTTTAAGGAAAAGTCCATTTATTCCTATGCTCTCTAGTGTTTTTAATAGGAATGGGTGTTGGATTTTATCAAATGTTTTTTCTGCATCTATTGAGATAATCATATGGTTTTTGTTAATTTGGTTATTGATATAGATAATTATGCAAATAGTTTTCCTTATATTGAACCATTCCTGCATTCCTGGTATAAATCCTACTTGGTCATGGGATATTATCTGAGGGATTATTTTCTGTAATTTCTTTGCTAATATTTTATTTAAGATTTTTGCCTCAATATTCATTCGGGAGATTGGTCTATAATTTTCTTTCTCTGTTTTCATCCTACCTGCTTTAGGTATCAGTACTATGTCTGTGTTATAAAAGGAATTTGATAGGAATCCTTCATTCCCTATTTTGTTAAATAGTTTATTTAGTATTGGAGTTAATTGTTCTTTAAATGTTTGGTAGAATTCACAAGTAAATCCATCTGGATTTTCTTAGGCAGTTAATTAATAGCTTGTTCCATTTCTTTTTCTAAAATGGGACTATTTAAGCAATTTACTTCCTCCTCTGTTAATCTCGGCAAACTATATTTTTGTAGATATTCCTCCATTTCACTTAGATTTATCAAATTTATTGGCATAAAATTGGGCAAAGTAACTCCTAATTATTGCTCTAATTTCCTCTTCTTTAGTGGAAAGTTGTCCCTTTTCATTTTTAAGACTAACAATTTGATTTTCCTCTTACCTTTTTTAATCAAATTTACCAAAGGTTTATATATATATATATATATATATATATATAATTTTTTTTCCATAAAACCAATTCTTAGTTTTATTTATTAATTCAATAGTTAGTTTTACTTTCCATTTTATTAATTTCTCTTTTTATTTTTAGAATTTCAAGTTTGGTATTTAATTGAAGGTTTTTAATTTGCTCCTTTTCTAGCTTTTTTAGTTGCAAGCCCTGTTCATTGATCTTCTCTTTTTCTATTTTATACAAG
The DNA here is from genome assembly GCF_016432865.1 of Antechinus flavipes. Taxonomy (NCBI): domain Eukaryota; kingdom Metazoa; phylum Chordata; class Mammalia; order Dasyuromorphia; family Dasyuridae; genus Antechinus; species Antechinus flavipes. Next base: position 44,199,457 of record NC_067401.1, read on the forward strand.
TAAACCTCCAGAGAGAAAATATTTCCCCTTATTACTACTTTGCTTGCATCCCACAAATTTTGGTATATTGATTCTCATTATTGTCATTTTCTTGGATGAAATTATTAATTGTTTCTATGATTTGTTGTTCTACCCATTCATTCTTTAGGATGGGATTATTTAGGTTTTTTTTTTTTTTGGCTTTTTATTGAATGTAATTTTTATTGCATCATGAGCTGAAAAAATGCACTTACTATTTCTGCCTTTCTGAATTTGATTTTGAAGTCTTTATCTCCTAATATATGGTCAATTTTTGTATAAGGTCCATGAACTGCCAAGAAGAAAATGTACTCCTTTCAATTTTCTCCAAAGATCTACCATACCTATCTTTTCTAGTATTCTATTTACCTCTTAAACATCTTTCTTATTTTTTTGTGGTTTGATTTATCTAGTTCTGAGATCACAAGGTTGAGATCTCCCACTATTATAATTTTGCTTTCTATTTCTTCTTGCAGCTCTCTTAACTTCTCCTTTAAGAATTTCCATGCTATACCACTTGGTGCATATGTATTTAGGATTTATATTGCTTCATTATCTATGATACCCTTTAGCAACATATAATTTTCTTCCTTATCTCTTTTAATTAGATCATTTTTTGCTTTATCTTAATCTGAGATCATGATGGCTACCCCTGCTTTTTTTACTTCACCTGAAGCATAATGGATTCTGCTCCACCTTTTACCTTTACTGTGTATGTATCACTCTGTTTTCAGTGTCTTTCTTGTAAACAATATATTATAGGATTCTGGCTTTTAATCCAGTCTGCTATCAGCTTCCACTTTATGGGAGAGTTAAACCCATTCACATTAATGGTTAAAACTACTAATTTTGTATTTCCTGCCATCTTATTACCCCAGATTATACTTTTCCATTTCTTTTCCCCTTTCCTTCTTCCCAGCATTTAACTTATGAGCACTTCTTGCCTCAATCAGCCCTTCCCCTTTAGAGTTCCTTCTCTTTCCTTATACTTTCCCCTACTATTTCTGTATTCCCTTCTAATTAGCCTACCCTTTCCCTTTCTACCTTTCCCCTCCCACTTTTAAATAATGTGAAAGAAGTTTCTCTGTAAACCAAATACGTCTAATATTTTCTCTTTAAACCAAATCTGATGAGAGTAAGATTCACACAATTTTCATCCATCTCCCTTCTTTACCTCAACTATAATAGGTTTCCTTTGCCTCTTCATGAGATGTGACTTTCCTCATTTTACCTCCACTTTTCCCTTTTTCTGGTACAATCCCCTTTCCACCTCTAGTTCCTTTTTACATTATAACAGTAAAATAAAATCATACATGCACTCTCTAAGTATATTCATAACAGAAATACAGTTGTCAAGAATTCCTTTTACCTTTTTATGCTTCTCTTTAGTCCTATATTTAGATGTTAATTTTTTTGTTTAGTTCTGGTCTCTTCATCAGAAATAACTGGAAGTCAATATGTTTCATTGAATGCCCATCTTCCCTGGAAGAAAAAGCTCAGTTTAGTGGGGTAGTTTATTCTTGGCTGCATTCCAAGTTCCTTTGCCTTTTGAAATATCAGCTTCCAGGCCCTTTGATTCTTTAAGGTGGAAGCTGCTAGATCCTGAGTAATCCTTATTGTGTTTCTTTGGTATTTGATTTTTTTTCTGGCTGCTTGTAATATTTTTTCCTTGGTCTGATAGTTCTGAAATTTAGCCATGATATTCCTTGGAGTTTTAATTTTGGGGTCTCTTTCAAGAGGTGTTTGGTGGATTCTTTCAATGGCAATTTTACCTTCTGATTCTATGATACCAGGCCAGTTCTCTTTGATCATTTCCTGAAAAAATAGTATCTAGGCTCTTTTTTTTTCCAGTATGGTTTGCAGGGAGTCCAATAATCCTTACATTGTCTCTCCTAGATCTATTTTCCAGGTCAGTTGTTTTCTCAATTGGGTATTTTACATTTTTTCTATTTTTTCATTTTTGGGGTTTTTTGCTAGACTGATTCTTGATGTCTAATTGAGTCATTCATTTCCATTTGTTCAGTTCTGATTTTTAGTGAATTATTTTCTTCATTTACTTATTTTTTGCTTCTTTTTGTATTTGTCCAATTGAGTTTTTAAATGAGGTTATTTTATTCTATGGAATTTTTTTTCCATTTCACAAATTCTGTTTTTCATGGAGTTGTTTTCTTTTTCCAATTTGTCATATCTATCTTTTAATTAGTTATATGCCTTTTCCAAACTCTCTTGCAAAGTTTACTTTCCTTTCCCTATTTTTGTTCTATTTCTCTTTTAAGATCCTTTTAAATTTCTTCTAGGAGAGCCTTGTATGATGAGGACTAGGTTATATCACCTTTATTGGCTTCTTCTGGAGATAATGTGCTTTTAGTCTCCTCAGGATTTTAAATCCATTCTTCTCTTTCACCATAAAAACTATCTATGGTTAGTGTTCTGTTTGCCTTTTTACTCATTTTTTTTTTAAAGTTAGGATATGCTTTTAGGGTAAGGGAAGTTTTCCAAGCTTCTCTACAAGAGGCAGCTAAGCAGCCATAGCTGTGCTGGGATTGTGCTAACTCATGCCTGGTGCTGGGTGGGCATGGCCAGGTCCTGAGAGATTCTGGCATTTCAAGGTTCACTATTTACCTTTTGTGTTTGTGCTGGAAGTTTTATAACTTCTCTGTTAATTTACTGGCTTACAACCAGGACAAAGTGGCCAACATTGGTGTAGATTCCTCCTGCTAGATTCTCTGCAGCAGGGAGTCTGCACCACCCTGAGAAGACCATCTCCCAACATGGGTTTGCACAGTATGTTCTGGCATCAGTGCTTTGCCTGCCTACACCCAGCCACCTCTGTGACCTACCTAAACAGTTCTTTTCTGGTGATCTTCAAAATTACTTTCTGTTGATGATTTGCTGCACTCCCTATATTCTTGGATTCTGCCAGACCAGTACTAATTCAGAGGCTGAATTTGCTAATTAGTTGTGAGTCATTGGAGAAGATCTGAAACAAACATGTGTCTTCACCATCTTGGCTCTGCCCCCTCAGTGAATTCCTCTAATAAGGATCTAAGAATATAAATATTTAAGAAAACAATTTTACAATATAGAAAAATTACAGAATAAAAAAGACACTTTTCAAATGAATAAATGAAAACCATTAGCAGATATATGAAAAAAGGTATAACATTAAAAAACTAATAATTAGAGAAGTTCTTTTTTTAAAAAAGAAATCTAATACCATTTGGTTGATAAATATGATGTGAAAAAAAGAAAAAGACATTATTGAAGAAGTTGTTTAAAAAAGAGCCAAATGAATAATTACTGCAGCTGTAAATTTGTTGAACCTATTTGGAGAAAAATATGGAAGTGTATACAAAACATTATTTAACTTTGAATATTCTTTGACCTAGTTACATTTACCTAATACCTCTAAAAATTAAGGTCAGAAGAAGAAGCTGCATAGATTAGCTAGATTAATAGGTAGTCTACAACAGAAATTAAGAGAGGGGTGTGTGTGTATATTTATAAGATCACTTTTTGGAGTACCAAGAAATTCAAAATAAAATAGTACCCCTTAATTGCAGAATGGCTGAAAAATGTAATATATGAATTTAGTAGAATATTTTTATGCCATAAGAAATTATAAATGTGATGAATTAAAAGAAAAAAAGAAAATTTACTTGAATTGGTAATGAAAAGAGAAAACCAATTCAATGAGTTATAGACAACAACAAACAGATGAAGAAAAACAGTTTTGAAATAGCTCAGAGCTCTGATCAAAGAAATGAATAATAGTGAGTAATAAAATAATAGAAAAGATTGGTGTAATATAACTTTGCTTCCTGGTAGAGAAGTGATGAGATGAGCATTCTCAGGCATAGTCAAAGAAGTGATTTGGTTTCCTAGAATATTCACTCATTCACTCACTAATTTTTTTGTTCACTCATCTTTGCATTAATTCATTCATTTTTAAGTGTATACTTTCTTTTGTTTGTTTATTCCAAGGAAGAACTTCTAGTAGACCAAGAGTGAAGTGGTGCGTTAATAAGTAATGATAGGTAGGAGGAAAGGGAGTCAACAAAACATCTCAAATATACCAAAAAAAAAAAGAGCAAAAAATGGGAAAAGGATTAGAAATTTTGTTATTACTTTGCTAAATTATAGAGTTATAGATATGACTATATTCAAATGTGTATATATGCATTTATGCATGTATGTGCACATATTAACACTGTGAAGGAGAGACCTTAGAAATGAGACCTTAAGGGAGAATGCACTCTCCTCAGAGACTGAGGTGGAATTGAAAAGATTATACCTATAAAGGTATGTGTTTATATGTGTGCAGGTGTACAAGTGTTTATATTTTTGTTCTTATTTATGTCTTTTGAAGTAATCCTCACTTTGTTAAAACTATTAATGTTACATGGTTAAATAAAACTAGGATGCTAGTCACTATAGCTATACTATGGGGGAAATAGCTGATGGAGTCCAAGCCAATTCCAGTAGAGAAGAAACACCCTCAAAATCCTCAGCATATGTCTGGAGCATTTAAGGAGAGATATAACAGCTTGGCTCTGAAATATTAAACAATATGTTTTCAGACAACTGACAAAACAGAATCTTGTACATAATATTACAATATATCCTCCTTGGGCCCCAGATTACATCAGGATGGAATTAATAAGTGAACATATATCATGATATTAGAAACATTCAAATTCCTATTTGCTTCCAAATATCCCCTCCACCAATGCCTTTAAATTGACATTCCTGCCATAGGAATAACTAAAGGGTTTATGGATTTAGAGTATTATCTTTATCATTCTTTATCAAAAGACACAACGATAGAAATAGAAACTAACAGCTAAAAAGCACCTTTTATGACATGCTCCTATGGGAAAAAAATGTTCAACATAGAATTAAAACCCTAGGTTATAATTTAAACCCTGAGATGAGAGATAATGTGGTACACTGGGTAATGCTGGATTTGGAGTCAGGAAGAGCTGTGTTTGAAATGTCTCTTCCTTCTTTCCTTAATGTGTGACCCTAAGCAGCACTTTTTATGGTAGCAAGTAGCTTGAAATAAAGTAGATGTCCTTTAACAGGAGACTGGGCTAAATAAATAGTGGCAAAAGCAAACAATAGATTATAATGGTGTTCTAAGAAATGTCAAATATGATGAAGACAGAAAAGCATGAAACGATTTACATGATTTGATATAGAGTGAAATAAGTAGGCCCAGGAAGAAAACAATTACAGAATTAATACAACAATGTAATTGGAAAGAACAACCCCAAACAATCCAAAGTGAATAGTGAAAATTTATAAAAAAACAAAGAGATATAAGAAACTAACCCTATCTGATTCCTTTTCAGACATAAGATGTACAGGAGAGTGATACATTGTGCAAGTTTTCTGACTTTTAAAAATATATTTGATGACATTTTCCTTTTCTTTTTTAAATTTTATTTAATATTTTGTTTTTCCCATATGAAAATAAAACCAATTTTAATATTTTTTTTTCAAATTTTGAGCTTCACATTTTTTCTGCCTTCCTTTTTCCCCATTGAGAAGGCAAGCAATTTGATTTAGGTAATACATGTGTAGTCATGCCAAACATATTTCAATTTTAGTCATTCTGTAAAAGAAAACACAGACAAGAAAGTCCCAAAGAAAATAAAGAAAAATATATCTTTGATCTGCATTCAGGTTCTAACAGTTCTTTCTCTGGAGATGGACAGAATTTTTCATCACAAATCCTACAGAATTATCTTGCTAAGAATGGCTAAGTTATTCACAGAAAATCAACATACAATATTAGTGTTATAGTGTCCAATGTTTTACTGGTTCTGCTTATTTCACTTTGCATCAGTTCATGAGAGCCATTCCATATTTTTCTGAGATCATCTTGCTCATTGTTTCTTAAAGCATAATAGCATTATATCACATTATATATTATAACTTATTCAACTGTTTCCTAATTGATGGACATCCTCTCAATTTCTAATTCTTTGCCACCACTAAACAAGTTGCTATAAATATTTTTGTACAAAAAAGATCCTTTTCCTTTTTGTTTTTTGTTTTTTCCAAATTGTTCTTCTGAATGATTGAATAAGTATACAACTTCACCCGTAGTCCACCAGTGTTTTAATTTTCTCATATCTCTTCAATAATTGTCATTTTCCTTTTCTGTTATATCAGCCAATCTGATGGGTATGAGATAGCAGCTCAGTTGTTTTAATTTGCATTTTTCATCAATAGTGATTTAGAGTATTTTTATATGATCATTGATAGCTTTGATTATTTTGTCTGAAAAGTCTCTGTTTATATCCTTTGATCATTTATCAATTGAGGAACAGCTTTTATTTCTAAAAAAAATTGACTCCATTTTCTATAGGACTGCAAAATGAAGTCTTTATCAGAAAAAACTTCCCTGTAAAATTTTTTCACAGTAATGATTACCAACTCAGTATTTCCCTCCAACCTATTTTCCTCTGTTTATCCTACTCTTTCTTCTTTTTACATGTCTACTCTCTAAAGTATTTTGCTTTTGATTTCTAGTTCTCCCCCCAAGTGCCCTCCCTTCTATCAGTACTCACTGCTTCCACTGCTTTCTTTTATCCCCTATCCTTTTTACCTTCCTGTATTCTAAAATAGATTTCTACAGCCAACTGAGTATGTATATTATCCCCCTGAGTCAATTCTGATGAAAGTAAGGTTCATGTAGTTCCCCTTCTCACTTCTGCCATTTTCTCTTCCATTGTGAAATTACTTTCAGGCCTCTTTCATTTCAGATAATTTATTCCATTTTACTTCTCCTTTTCCCCTTCTCCCAATGTATTCTTCTTTCTTATCTCTTAATCTATTTTGTTTAGATATTCATCCAATCATACTCAACACATGCCTCTGCTCTATTTGTACTCCTTGCAACTGCATTAATAATGAGTAGTTTTTAGTAGTTATAAATATCATTTTCCCATGTAAACCATTTAACCTTATCAAATCCTGCTATGATTTCATCACTTCTTTATGCTTCTGTGGCATCTTGAATTTGAAAGACAAATTTCCTATTCAGCTTTGGTCTTTTCATGAAGAATGCTTAAAAGTCCTCTATTTCATTGAATATCTATTTCCATCCTGAAGGATTATACTCAGTTTTGCTGGGTAGATGATTCTTGGTTGTTCTGGCCTCCTTTGTCCTCTGAAATATCATTCTAAGCCCTCTGATCCTTTAATGTAAAAGCTGCTCAATCTTGTGTTATCCTGACTGTGGCTCCACAATATTTGAATTGCTTCTTTTTGGGTGTTTGCATTATTTTCTCCTTGTTGGGAGGTCTGGAGTTTGACTATAGTATTTCCAGGATATTTTGGGATCTATTTAAGAAGGTAGTCAGTGAATTCTTTTGATTTCTATGTTATCTTCTGGCACTAGGGCAGTTTTCCTTGATCATTTCTTGAAATATGATATCTATATTTTTTCTCTGATCCTGACTTTTAGGTAGTCCAATTAATTTTTAAATTATATTTCCTGAATCTACTTTATAAATCAGTTGTTTGTTTAGTGAGATATTTCACATTTTCTTATTTTTTCATTCTTTTGTTTTTGTTTCATTGTTGATGTCTTGTAATGTCAGTTGCTTTCACTTGCCCAATTCTAACTTTTAAGGACTTATTTTCTTCAATGAACTTTTGTATCTTTCTTTCCATTTGGCCACTTCTACTGTTTAAGGACTTTTTTCCTTCAGTGAATTTTTGTGCCTCTTTTCTCCATTGGCCAATTCTGCTTTTCAAAGCATTATTCTCCTGATTGGCTTTTTGTACCTCTATTACCATTTGGTCTATTCTGTTTTTAAGGTGTTATTGTTTTCATTATTTATTGTGTTTCTTTTACCAAACTACTGACTCTTTTTTTCCCTCCAAGATTTTCTTGAAACACTCTCATTTCTTTTCCAAATTTTTCTTCTACCTCTTTATTAGATTTTTGAAATCTTTTTTGAACTCTTCAATAGCCTGAGACAATTTATATTTTTATTGGAACCTTTGGATGTTGGGGCTTTGATTTTGTCATTTTCTTCTGAGTGTGTGTTTTGATCTTCCTTGTCACCATAGTAACTTTCTATGATCAGAACCATTTTCTGCTTTTTGCTCATATTCCAGATTTTCTTGACTTTTAACTCTATGCTAAAATGCTTTTAGGGTTCTAGGGTTAAGAATACACTGTCCCAAGCTTCAGGGGCTTTGTGCTTCAAGGGAATCATTTTTAGAGATGCTTTTTTGGAACCTATAAGTTCTCAGCTCTTTCAAGATGCTATGACACAAGAAGAGGTGTATTTACTGCTTTCCTGATCTTTGTTCTTATTTGTGAATGACCACAAGCATTCTTTTCTGCCCTGGTACTGTGAGTAACAATAAGGCTGCGATCTCTGCTGTGCTAGTATTCCTTTCTCTGGGACTGCTACCCAAGACTGTGACTTGAAGCTAAGAATGGGCAAAGCAATGGAGTTCTGCTCCTGATCCCAGCAAAGAGATCTTGTAAATTCTTTTTGGTTAGGTATTTAATGCACTTACTATTTTTGGTTTCAGAGTTCCAGGAATAGCCACTGTCATCACTTATTCAATGGCTCCCAGTCCCTACTCCTGGTTTGCTAGGGCCCAGTCTGTGCTGGTGTGGCCTGTGCTGTATTATCTTCAGTATGAGGGGAGATAGACCTTTCCTGCCAACCTTTTAAGTTTTCTTTAGCTGGAAAATTATTTCATCCCATTATTTGTGGGTTTTGCCATTCCGGAAACCATTCCATTGTTTTATGGCATTATTTAAAAATGCTTAGAAGACTTTTGGGGATAGCTCAGGCTAGTCATTATCTTTTTTTTCACCATCTTGGCTCTGTCTTGGAATCTTTAGTTTCAGTGAACTAAATTGCTTGACCATGCATATAAAGTTTAGTATTCACGTGGTATGGCCTTAAGAAAAGAGGACTATCAGCTTGAGAAGGGAGAAATAAAAGGAAGGAAAGAATAAAAGAAGGAAGGAAGGAAGGAAAGAAAGAAGGAAGGAAGGAAGTAAAGAAGGAAGGAAGGAAGGAAAGGAGAAAGAGACAGGGAGGGAGGGAGGAAGGAAGAAAAGGAGGGAGGAAGGAAGGAAGAAAAGAAGGGAAGGAAGGAAAGAAAAAATAGAAGGAGGAAGGGGGAGAAGAAAGAAGAGATGAAGGGAAGGGAGGAAAAAAGAGATGGAAGAAGAGAGATGAAAGACTGGAGATAAGGAGGAAAGGAGGGAGGAAAGAAAAAAGGCAAGAAAAGAAGGGAGGAATAGAAGGAAAAGGGGAGGAAGGAATAAAGAGAAGGAAAAATGGAGCAAGCAAGGGAAGAAGGGAAGACAGAAGGAAATTATAGCTAATTACAATAGTTATGAGAGATTGTATGTAGAGAGGGCTAGCCTTGGAATGCTGGAGACCTTGATTGAAGCTCAATGCTTTATTATTTTGGAAACGTGACATATCTGTGTGCCAGGAAGCTCTCTATGTCAATAAATTACTGTTGAGTTGTAGATCTACATCAATGGAGTAATTTTCTACACTAGTAGTTCCATGTATCAGTGAAATCTCACTTTCATCTCCCTCTACTAGTTTACTAAATTATAAAATAATAAATGATATTCTTTTAAAAAACATTCTACAAATCAAACTTGTCAGTAATTCAAACTGACATTCTACTCAATACACTCAAATCAATGTTACAATTTGCAAAACTTTTTTCTTGTCCCTTTCCATATTTTTTCCAAATCATCTCAATTATGTTGCTAATAGTAATTAGATTGTGTTTCCCAGAAGTGCCACTTGGAAATACTGAAATTGAAATGATGATGATATAAATAACTTAAAGTATATGGAGTCCTGCCTTCAATTGATATTAACACTCTTATTTTCATTCAGTTTGATTTCTTTCAGTCTTTGTCCACTTTTTAAATAAACAATTTATTCAGCTAACATAGCAGTAACAGGATGACATCATGGATCATAGAATTGTAGATCTGATTACATGTGGCTGAATTCTTCTTTTTCTTAAAAAAAAATATTAGTTAGCAGTTCCATCGTGCATTTAACAATCCCCATAGAGGGATTCAATCTTTTGTGACAAGCTGAATGGAAGTCTGATTATAAAGAGTAGTGGAATAGGAAGGTATGTAGATTTCATTACTGCCCAGAATTATCAGAGAAAGGATAGTTTACAATATGCAGTCAACCAGAGGCACTGAGATCAAAGACTGGCTGCCACGCATCCAGGAAACGAACAGAGCTGCCAGGGGAAGTAGGAGGAAAGCAGATGTTGAAATCAAAGAAATGTGAAAAAGGCTTGGTAAACTGCTCCTAACGGGTCACTGGGGACAGCTCTACAGGAAAAGCTGAGACAAGTCCTGACAGGTTAGGAAGATTAGTGGATTTTCTCTCATCTTTTCCTTTTGCCTCTTGCTCTTTTGCCACTCCTCCAACCTCAAGGGGCAGACAATTAATTGTCTGAGCCGCAATAGTTCCCTGGATGAACGTTGACTTTCATCAGCTCAATTTTCTCCTCCATCATTTGAATCTGAGAGGAAAATTACAGTAGAAAAATGTATCGTCCTCTAGGCAGATGCTAGAATCACAGAATGATTTGCCCAAAGTTGAAGAACTATAAGGAAAGTCTTGAGTCAGTACTTTGGGATATGTTCAAAGGAAGAAGCTTAGTAGAAAGGGAAAAAAAAAGAGAGATGTTCAGTCAGAAGATCTCCTAGCGAAATTCTGACTACGAATTCCTACTTTTATGACTTTTGTTGACCCATTTAAATTTTATATGTACAAAAATCACTCGTTCATTACTATTGGCAAAGAACTGTCATGCACTAGGAAGGCAAATAGAAGCAATTCAATCAAACAAGGTAGTCCTTATTCTCAAGGAGCTTACACTCTAAGAGAGGAAACAGCACATAAAAAGGTACTCCTGAAAATCAGGGGATTGAGAAGTAAAGGCATAGATGGGGTTCCTCATGAAATGCTGGTCTTGATTAAGGACTTACCAGTTGGGAGAGTGGGCTTCAGGATGAAGATTTCTCCAAGGGTAAGGATGCTAGAAAGGGGGTGCTATCTAGAGAGTACATCAAAATGGGAGTACAATGATAATGGGGTACATGGCTTACAATTTGCCTTCTTTCTCTGAGACTTGTGAATATCTATTCAGTCTCTGAGTTGATTGGCTTACTACAACCTGTACCTGTCCTTGCCTCTACCAGGACTAGTTTCTCAGTGACATATCACCATCACAAGATTATACCCCAACTCTCTCATTGTCTTAAAAGTAACTTTATTGATGGAAATATATTGTATTATCTCAGTATTTAAATTCTTGTTTAAAAGTTTCTTTTTAAATTTTCTAAAATTTTTATTTAAAGTTTTGAATTCCAAATTCTATGTTTCCTTCCCTCTTCTTTTTCCCTCCTGAGGGGCTAAACAATCAGATTTAGGATATACATTTGCAATTATGTAAAACATTCCTATATTAGTTATTTTTACAAGAAGATTTGAATAAAAGAAAAAAAAGAAATTGAAAAATAGCATGCTTCAGTACATATTCAATTAATATCAGTCTTTCTCTGAAAGCAGGTAGTATACTTTGTCATTAGTACTTTGGGATTGTCTTGTATCTTTATTTTGCTGAAAATAGCTAAATCATTCACAGTTCTTCATTGAACAATATTGTTGTTACTATGTACAGCATTCTCTTGGTCCTATTCACTTCACTGTGAAACAGTTCATGATTTTTCTACACAGATTTTTCTGAAGTTATCCTGCTTGTCATTTCTTATAGCACAATAATATTCCATAACAATCATATCATAGCCATTTCCTAACTGATAGGCATCCCTTTGATTTCTAATTCTTAGCCATCCCAAAAAAAGCTGTTATAAATATTTTTGTGCAAATTTGTCTTTTTGCTTTTTTGGATGTCTTTGGGATGTAAACCTAGCAGTAGTATTTCTGGATCAAATTGCTGCGTGTTATAATCCTTTGGGTGTACTCCAAATTATTCTCTAGAATGGCTGGATCAGTTCACAACTCTATCAACAATGCATTAGTGTCACAATTTTTTTTTAACATCCCCTCCAATATCCATTATTCTCTCTCTCTCTCTCTCTCTCTCTCTCTCTCTCTCTCTCTCTCTCTCTCTCTCTCTCTCTTGGTCATAGTAGCCATTCTGATAGGTATGAAGTGATACATTAGATTTATTTTAATTTGCATTTCTCTTATCAATAATGATTTAGAACAGTTTTCATATGACTATAGATAGTTTTAATTAGTTTTTCTGAAAACTGTTCATATTCTTTGACTATCTATCAATTGGGGGTTAACTTCTATTTTTATAAGTTTGACTCCATTTTCTATATATTTGAGAAATGAGGCCTTTATCAAAGATATTTATTACAACAATTTCCCCACTCTCATTTTCCATTTTCCTTATAATTTTGGTTGCATTGACTGCATTTTTAGTTTTATATAATCAAAATTATTTATTTTACATTTTATAATGCTATTTATATCTTCTTAAATTCTTCCTTTATCTATAAATCTTACAGATAAACTATAATATGCTCTCTTAATTTGCTTATGGTATCATACTTTAAGTGCAAATCATGTTTTCCTAGTTTTCCTAGAAGTTGTTGTGAAATAATAAGTGTTCTAAAAGCTTGGATTTTGGGGTTTATCAAATTCTAGGTTACTACGGTCATTTGCCACAATATCATTTGTACCTAATCTATTTCAATGATCTAAAATTCTATTTCTTATACAATAGCAGATTGTTTTAACAATTACCTCTTCATAATGCACTTTGAGATGTGAGATGGCTGAACTACCATCTTTTACATGTTTTTTTTTTCCCATTGATTCCCTTGATATTCTTGAGCTTTTGTTCTTCCAGATGAATTTTGTTAATATAATTTCTAGATTTATCAAATTTTTAATAATTTTGTATGGTATTGAATAGATTAATTTTGGTAGAACTGTCATTTTTATCATATTGACTTGGGCTATCTATGGGAAATTAATGTTTTTCCAATTGTTTAGATCTAACTATATTTATGTGTGTAATTATATAGTGTGTGTATAGTTCCTGGGTTTGTCTTGCCAAGTAGATTCTCAAGTATTTTATACTGTGTATAATTATTTTATTTATTTATTTTTATTATAGCTTTTTATTTATAAGACATATGCATGGGTAATTTTTCAGCACTGACCCTTGTAAAACCTTCTGTTCCAACTTTTCCCCTCTTTCCCTCCCCTCCCCTAGAGGCAAGTAGGCCAATACATGTTAAATATGTTAAAGTATATGTTAAATGCAACATATGTATACATATTTTTACAGTTATCTTGCTGTACAAGAACAATTGGATTTAGAAATAAGGTAAAAATAACCTGAGAAGGAAAACAAAAATGCAAGTGGATAATAACAGAAGGAGTGGAAATGCTATGTTTGTGTACAGTTATTTTATTTATTATTATTATTATTTTTTAATTATAGCTTTTTATTTACAAGTTATATGCATGGGAAATTTTATAGCATTGACAACTGCCAAACCTTTTGTTCCAATTTTTCCTCTCCTTCCCCCCATCCCCTCCCCCAGATGACAGCTTGATCAATACATGTTAAATATGTTAAAGTATAAATTAAATACAATATAAGTATAAATGTCCAAACAATTATTTTGCTGTGTGTATAGTTATTTAAAATGGAATTTCTCTTACTACATCAATTATTGAGAACCTCCTACCAATGTTTTTCTGTTTATGCAATCAGCTATACATAATGATGATACTTTTAGCTCCTAAATATAACTATTTACTTACCAATAATGTAAAAGAAAGAACAACAATAATAACATAGGCATTTATATATTAATAAGTATATTAGTAATTAAATACATTACAATATATATGTATATTTCCATTTCTTTTTCAGCATGACCTCAGCAAAAGAGTCATTTTAGCACCTTTCCCATGAGACATATCAAAACTTATTCAATATTCCTTACCAATATTCTAAAAATGTATGATAAAGAGTTGAATGAGCAAAAAGTCTGCAAATTTTCCAAGTGAAGTTCTAAAAAGAAGAAACTTTGGCTATATCCACCCATTTTATTGTCCTGTATTTTTAAGTACCATTGATATCGGGAATATTGGCAAAACACAGACTCAGGTCCAGTGGATGAATCCAAATGCAAAAATGGAGGGATGAGACTTCTCCCCACAAATCCATCCCTCTTCTGAACTTTTCTATTTCTGTCCAAGGTATCCCCAGACTTTCAGTTACCTAAATTTATGCTTGGAGTGGTCTACATGTCCTTATTTTTACTTTCCCTACATATCTAAATTAATAATTGTATCTTTACAGCATCTCATATCTTTCCCTTTTTTTTCTACTCATATAGCTTCTACACTAGCTCAGGAACTCCCAATCACTTTCCTCTTCTGCAATGTCTTCCTAATTGGTTTCTCTGTCTCCAGTCTCTCTTTGTCTCCAATCCAGTCTCCATACAGCTGCCAAAGTAAAATTCCTACAGTGCAGATCTGGCTATGCATTCCCTTGTTCAATAAACTTCAGTTACACTCTATTACCTCTACATTCAAACACAAACTCCTCCATTTGTCTTGTGAAGTCCTTTCATAGCCTAGTTCCCTTGTCATCTTACCAACACTATGTATTATTCACTTTCACACACTCTTTGCTGCAGGAAAAAATAACATTTTTTTTTCTGATTCTCTTCCACACAGTTTCATCTTTTGTTTTCTCATCTTTTCAGAGGCAGCATTGGATGTATTTCCCAAGCTTGGAATGTACAATTTTCTCATCTCTGCTTTTAAAATCTCCCATTTCCCTAAAAGCTCAACTCAAATGCTACCTCCTACATGCGGCTTGTTCTGATTTCTGAACTCCAGGTGCTGCTGCCCTCTCCCCCTAAATTATCTTTTATTGTTTTATATATACTTACATACTTATTTTGTGGGTGCTTATATTCATACACACACATGTATATATATATATATATATATGTATGTATGTATATATATACACAGACACACATATAAACATGTATATATACCTACATATGTATGTATGTATGTATACATATATATACACACATATATATGTTGTAAATGCTACCTCCCCTCAGAGAACATAAAGTCTTTGATAGTAGAGACATTCATTTTTATTTTTGCGAAACTTTTAATTTCTAAAGTGTTTTTATAAGTAGCTTATTGCTATTTTTTTTTTAATTCTACTCCATCTTGCCCTTTTCCTTTATTTTATGGGCAAGTTCATACCATCACATAAATTGTTATGAATATCAAGGGTGTTTTTTCTTCCATCAAATCCTATTATAATATTTCCTTCTAGTCACCCTTCGTCCAATTTTAACAAAGAAAAAAGAAATAACGAAAGGGGATTGCAATGAACACTAGTTAATAATGATAATAGTCCTATTCCCTTTCCTTTTCTTGTTTAATTAGAATTATGATCTTGGATCCTATCATTGATCTTTTTTCATTCGCAACTCCCCTTTATATTTTACCCTCTTCAGTTGGAGTTTTCAGGGTGTGGGGTATATGTGTGACTATTTCTTCTCTAATTCTACTCCCTCTCTTAAACAGTTCTTCCTTTGCTTTTTCCATCCTTGTGGATTTTAATTTTCTACAAAGAAGTTTTTGTCTATGTTTATGTGTTCAGCTTCCTTCTGCAGTAACAAATAATAGTGAAACTCTCAAGAACTAGCAACTCCCTACCCCTCCTGGATTTTCTCCTAATGTACTCATTTATGAGAAATTGTAAGTTCTTTCATCATTCTTATGTTTTGACAAATGTATTCCCCTTTCTCTTTTTATTAGTCTCTTAGGTCAAACTAGCATAAATATTGATGCAGGACCTGTTTATCCATCTTTGCTTCTTATTTTGGCTCCTGAAGATAGCAGGGCTGTTTTTATATAATAATAGCTAGCATTTATATGGTGCTTAGTTTAGTCCTTTGAATATCATAATAACTCTGTGAAGAAGACACTATTATTATGGCTATTTTACAGATGAAAAAGCTGAGGCACAGAAAGATTAAGTGACCTGTATTATTTCTTCATTGTAATAGGAATTCTAGGCTGTTTGCTCATGTCTTTAGTTTTTGGCTTAAGACTCCTTCTTCTCTACTTTTTCCTCCTTCTCTTCCCTTTCCTCCTTCACTTCCCCATCCTTCTTTTCTACTTCCTTTACTTCTTCCTCCCCCTTTTCTACTTCCTCCTCCTCCTCCTTTTCCTCCTCGACCTGATCATCATCATCATCATCTTCTTCTTCTTCTCCTTCTTCTCCTCCTCCTCCTCCTCCTCCTCTCCTCCTCCTCCTCCTCCTCCTCCTCCTCCTCCTTCTTGTCCTCCTCCTCCTCCTCCTTCTTCTTCTTCTTTTCCTCCTCCTCCTCTTCCTCTTCTTTCTCCTCCTTCTTCCTCCTTCTTCCTCTTCCACTTCTTTCTCCTTTTCCTCCTCCTCCTTCTTCTCTCTGTCTCACTCTCTTTTCTTCTTTCCCTCTTTTTTCTCTTCTCTTTTATATCTCTTTCTCTTTCCCTCCATTTCTTTCTCCCTCCCTTTCTTTCTTCCTCTTTTCTATCAGAAATGCCTCTAAGTACAATGCCTTCATTGTTCAAATGAATTTTAGGTTTTTTTTTTTTTTGCCTGTGCCCAAATTCACTTTGTATCTCTGTGTATTAATATGTGTGTATATATATATATATATATATATGTGGATCCATCGTTTTCTCTGTCTATTAGCATTGTAAATTTTTCCACTTATTTTTTATACTACGAATGAATGTGACTTGACTGTGTGTTTGCCTTGTGTGTGTGTATGTGTGTGAGTGTGTGTGCATGTGCGTGTGTATAGTGTTAGAACCTTGAATAAACACAGCTGTGCTTATTTCTTTGTGGGATCATGCATATCAAGATGCACACACACACACACACACACACACACACCCTTACACACACATGTACCAAGGTGAACAAATTCAAATAAATCTAGGCAGGGTGTTTATTTGAATGGGCTGAAGTGTGGTCACCCAAGAATGCTCCTTTGCCAAGTTTATTAGACTCTCGTGCTGCTCAGTGACATAAACACCCTGCCCAGTGTTTACAGGAATCCTTGCTTCACCACAGTCCTTTCGCATTTTTATACTTTTCTTTGCCTTCTCTTCTTTTCCACCTAATGAAAATGATCTGTGAGCACATGTGCGAGTAGTAGGTGATGGCAACCAATAATTGCAAAACAAAAAAACAAGAGAAGTTAGTTGGGTGAAAATATTTTTTTTCTCTCTTAACTCTCTCCCTCTTTTAAAATTATACTTTGTTTAAACATGTTTAAAATGTTCAAAAGAATAATTAATACTTTAAAGAAATCTCTGGCAGAAACTATTAAAAATAACATATATAACCATACAAACTAAAACACACACCCACAGAAGACACTGGGATTAGCAGAGACATATTCTTTGCAAATTCAGTAGTAACAAAGGAAAAGGATGAAGCAAGGTGTATGATTTCCTTGTTGGACAATGACATAGGCTACATTGATTATACAAACTTATTTGCCAATGTTGAGTTTAGATGGGAGGCCTGGGAAGCTTATATTATCCTCTGAGTGGGAAATGAGGTCTTCGAGACCACAAGAACATCAAAATAACCCCAAATTTGTATTTAGAACCTATATTATTTTTTTTCCAAAGGATCCAAATTAGATGTTGCCCCTATAGAGAAAACTGACCATAAGAGGCAGTAGCAAATCCCAGAGCTCTCTAGTCAAAATGTGTTTCTATTTTCCAGAGTTATGCGACTCCTGGACTCACTGGTCTATAAGTGAACCTAATGCCCTCTTGCAATATGGCTGGACTTCAGACAGCTACAATGCTTTATATCCAGGGCCAGGTTTGTACAGCATTTCAATAAATATTCATTAAGTGCTTAATATGTGCAAATACTTTGCTAGGTGCTGTGAATACAAATATACACAACAGATCCTACTCTCAAGGACCTTATAATCTAATGATTTTTCATTTTCTATACTCTTCTACTTAGATCACATGATAGAGAAGCCATAAACCTGAGAATTAGAACAAGAAGTTATTTCACAAAGTCTCATTCTCCTAAGAGTGATTATATTAGGAGCAAACTTAACCTAGGGTCTATGAACTTAAAAAAAAAATTGTTTTGATAAATATACTTTGATATAATTGGTTTTCTTGGTAATTCTATATGTTGTTTTGTGTGATTAAAATTATTACTATTTTAAATAGTAAATTAACTATAAAGAGCATCTAAAAAGATAATATCTGTATCCAGAGAAAGAATATGTATAGAATATATTCATAGAAGTATGTATAAAATAATTTTACATATATACCTATTTGTGTCTAATGGCGATCATCTGTAGGGTGGAGAAGGGGACAGAAAAGAAAAAAGAAGGGAGGAAGTGGGGAATGTACATGATTATTTTATCATATATTTGAAAGAAATAGCAAGTTTTGCATAATAGATTTGCAGTTTTATGTGCAATAATCTTTTTTTTTGCAGCATGTTAAGGAAATGCTTGTTTTATTCTAGAAATTAAAAATAAAATAAATAAAAATTTATTATCCTGAAAAGAATTCTATATACTTTCATCAGTCTTCTAAAGGAGCACATAACAAAAGAGGTTAAGAACTTCTGGGCTAAATAAATAGAGGTCTAGCAAAGGTAATGGTAATAGGGCAGTTCATATCTTTACTCATATAAATGTCTGGAGAAGGTCAGAATAGGTGATAAGTAGCCAAGAATTGCTAATAAGCTCCTAAGACGCCCTGAAGGTAAAAGAAGGTTTTAAATTTCCCTTAAAGTTGAGAGGAAAGCTAATGGTCAGTTAAAGCCAGACATAACTGGGGCAAGCTCTATCTAGATAATTAAACTCCAGACTGGATTTTTTCCCAGACTGATCATCATTCTGGCTGTCTGAAAGGCTAAACTGAATTGTCAGATATCTATCTTTCACTCAAGATAGACTAAGTTATGGAATCAACTATGCTATGAGTGATTTGGCTGCTGTGTACAGACATAGCTTTCTGCGTACTATGAGAACTTTTCTTTCATAATATCCTGACTTATGGCGGCTTAAAGTCCCAACCTTTAATGGGCCATTTAAGTGGTTTCCACATTAAAAACTTTGTACAAACTCATTTTTCTTCATGCCTGCAAAATTATGAAATCAAAGCCATGGATGATTTATGGCCAACAATGTATAAGGCTCCTTTGCTGTAGCTAAGTGTTGCATTAACAGAGATGCCATACATTTCTAAATGTCTTGCCAGTGATGGCATAATAGAATCCACTGTAGTCATCACAGAAAGCAGAATGAAACAGGGACTTGGAATTTCAGGATAGAACTCAGGCATCCTCAGAAAAAAGAGCTCTCCACTAACAATGTGAGGTCTTTCTTAAATTTAAGACTTGGCTTTGCCAGAGGCATTTTATGTGACTTTGAAAATGTTCTAGGATCAGAGAGTCAAGGACCCTGAGATGTAATTAAATGTGATTAATCTCTTTCCCTGTCAAATCATTTTTTTAACATAATATATCCATATACACACACCTCACACACATATATGTGTATGTGTGTTGTTCTTGTTCAGTCATTTCAGTCATTTCCAATTTTTCGTGACCCCATTTGGGATTTCTCTTGGCAAAGACACTGAAGTTATTTGCTATTCCATTCTCTAGTTTATTTTACCAAAGAAAACTGAGGCAAGCAGAGTTAAATGACTTACCAAGAGTCATGCAGGTAGTATCTGAGGTTAGATTTGAACTTGGGAAATGAGTCCTCCTGATTCCAGGCCCAGGTCTCTATCTACTCAACAATCTCTATTTCTCACTCTGTATATTTTTATAAATAGATATACAAATATATTTTGTGAAGAGGATTCACATATTGGTTGCACAAGATGCTTTTTGAGAGCTGTTCTGACTGCATATATATAATATTAATAAAACATAGCAACATATAGTTATATAATATGATACATTGATAATATGTCATGTATATAATTGCTGTATACCTTATTAATATATATATTTTGCTTTTAAAATATATTTATTATTAATTATAACAAATCCAACATATTTGCAAAGCTATTCTACTTGTTTGTGAATCTTTCTGACCTCTATTCTGCATTTTTTTGAAAAGATGTTTCAATGATTCCTTTTTTCCTTTTTATTCTCTTCTTTTTTAGGGACTATCCTATCCCTATTTACCTTCTCCCTCTTAATATTCCTTTAAATTAAAAAGAAAAAGAAACATTTTAGCAAACATTCATAATCAAATAAAATAAATTCTCATTGGCATATATACATACGTGTATATATATATGTATACGTACATATATATACACGTACATATATACAAACATACATACACATAAGTCTGTACAATGAGTCCATCAAGACTTGGATAGTATGTTACATCACTGGTTCTTTGGACAAGTTGCTGATCATTGAAATGATCAAAGTTCTTAGATCTTTCATAGTTTATTAATATATTTTATAGAAATAAATTCCAATATATACATTCACATGCTTATATATGTACATATAAGCATATAGATATATATCTATGAGATTCACTCTGAGATGCTATTTGTATCCAAATGTCAATCATTTTTATTCTATCTCTCATGTAAAGTCATGGATTCTCCACTTGAATGCCCATAATAAGGACAACTTATTTCCATTTCAGGCATTCCCTTTCATTTTGGGGGGAACTCTTATTTTTAGAAAGTCATTTCTTATATTGACTGAATTGAAGTTTGTTTCTCTGTGACTTTGCTTTTAATTTTTATTTTCCGAGTCAGGCAACTCTAATTCTTCTTCCATTATAATCACCATAATTATATTATGTTATAATTATCATTTCTTTCTTTTCAAGCTAAATATGCTAAATAGCTGCTGTTAAGTGACTTGTGAGGTTTTGATTTACTCTAAATTAATACAATACACATTTATTAAGTGCCTGTTATGTGCCAGGCACTGTGCTAAGTGTTGGAAGTTACAATTAATAAAAAAAAATAAAAGAAAGACAGTTCCTAACCTCAAGGAGCTTTTAATCTAAAGAGGGAGACAATTTACAAAAGGAAACAGGAAAGCCAGCTGGGAAGATAAGACATCAGGGAATACCTGGTGCAGAGACATCTTATTCCATGGAATTGAAACAAGGAAAAGGTGGTTTCAGCCAAGGCTCGAGTTAGCAGTATGGTAAAGAATTCAGAAGTGATGACCTGCGAGGGAGCATTTTCTTCCCAGGAATGGAAACCAAGCAGAGCAGTAGATGCAAAATGAATTTAATTGATAAATGCAAACTTCTTGCTAGGAGAGACTATTTTTCATGTTTGTTTTTGCATCCTCAGCACCTGGAGCACAATCTTTCCCTTACTAAGCATTTAATAAATACTAAATGAACTGAAATAGATTAAATTAGTAACATTTGAACTTTCCTTATACTGGAATAACCTGAGAGACCACCACTATGATCTAATTTAGCCAAAGGTAAAAACATAGTCCCTCCCCTCAAGGAGGTGTTATATTCTAGTGGAGGGAGGTCCAATCAAACAATTTTGTAAAAAATGTGTGTATGTGTATTCATATTCATGTGTGTATATACACACGTGCATAAATGCACACAAAATACACATATATACATGCTATAAGTATACCATATATGGACCTATATGTGTGTATATATACATATGCATGCAGAAAGATTGAGAGATAGAGTATATACACACAGAAAAATAGAAATGGAGAGAAAGTAGAGAAATGGTAATCTGAAAGAGAATGCATTGGCAATAGGGGAGACCGAAAAGGCCTTCTGAAGATGGTGGTATTTAATCAGCCTATATTATCCAAAAGTCCTATCCTAACTTAATATTTCAATCACAGAACTAGAGCTGGAAAGAGGTTACTCATTCTAAAATTCCTTATATTACAGATGAAGAAACAGAAGTACAATGCAATTAAGTTATTTACCTAAGAGAGCAAGCATGATGGTCTTTTGAACCCAGGTATTTTGACAGCAGAATCAGTTTTTTTCATGTTGTTTTAAGCCAGCTCGAAATCACTTACTCCCTCTCTACTCATACACTTTCCTCCCTTTTATAATTTCCATATAATTATGATCCGTTTTAATTGCTTTTTGTTGCCAGTCTTTGTATGAATATATATTACATATTTTCATTAATATTAGTAGTGCTAGTGTAGTCAGGGGAAACTGTGTTTTCCTAGTTTGCTGGTATTTTCCATTATAGAATCCAGGAAATAGTATGCTACCATCTAGGCCAGTGTTACCTAAACTTTTTGAGTACAAGGGCTCTTTTCTAAAGGGAAAGGATCTTTAAGACTCCAACACGATGGTAGTAAACATACTATCATGAGACTATCCATCGTTTAATAAAATACATGATAGCAAAAAATGCCATGATGTCAGTAAATCTTTTAAAATTAATTTTTATTTTGTAAATCATAATCACATCTATATATGTTTGATAAATAGCAATGTACATGATATGAGTCATTCCACCTCAGTCATTTATTCATACAGAAAGTATGTTTTTTTTTTTTCATTCACTGTCATTTAATGACATAATTGATCCTTTTTTGTACCACCAAAATTTGTGTATCCCTGGTGATAACTTCATAGTCTCCCAAGGGTTGACAGCCCACTCGTTAGAAACCATTGATTTAGTCCATATCTTTTAGAAGATAACACAACAGGGCAGTTCAACTAATTTGGAGAGGAGGAAGAATTACTCAAAACAGATCCACTAGGGTTTTGTGAGCCAAAATATCCAGGTTAAAATCTGTTGACTGAAATTTTCACTTTTCTATCAGTTATTTCCCTGTCAGTGAGATAAAGAAAAAAAAATCAGGTGAACTAGTTTATTTTAATATGCTGTTTGATTGATCTGATGACTTGCCAAGTTAGTCAAAATGACTGATCCATGTAGCTAGATGTCAGCATAGGGTTAGTTCAAAATTCTTCTTAATTCCTACTGTATTTATCCATGACTTCTATTATATGAGACCTGGAATAGAGTAGTTCTCAATGAAATATTGTTGCTATTGTCATTGTTTTAGTGATAATGAAAATGAAGTCATTAGATTAGATTCAGACACTTAAGTTGAAAGTTCTGTGGAATAAAAAGCAATTCCTCTTCCCCAAGACAAAAAGGAAGTAGTATTTACAACAGTTACCTATACAAGTAATTTGCATCATGAAATTAATATAAATGCAAACGCAGAATAACATAATATGTAATGCTTACAAAGTGCCTATTGATAAATACATGTACTTACATATACCTCTGCCAACCAAACAATTAAACAAGTGACCTCATTTTGCATTTTTATGACAGGATGCTGTGTGTTTTATTTCATGTTAATTATTTACAAGGTCACACTGTAAAAATTAAGTCGTTTTTATAACAAAAGCCGTTAGCCAATATTTTATGGACAACACACAACAGTTGGAAACAGATGATTTATAGATCAGGAAATAACACTTAATCAGCTTCTCTGGCTTCCCAAGCCACACTGGGCAGTCTAGGGTCAACTTTTAGTTTTCAACTCATTATATACTGGTGTAGGACTTTCATATACTGATACAAGATATGTATGTTCTAGGAAGTATGCGCTGGGGATTCTCCAAAATGTGGCAGGATAGGCAAAGGTTACCCAAATATATCATGAATCTTGCCACCTAAAATAGCATGAGGTATTTATGTCACACAGCATAAAACCTTAACAATCTACCTGTCCCAACAACCCCAATATATATTCCTATTTATAGCTATCTCCTTACTACCATGGGATTGAGCAACCCAGACAATGATTGAAATGGATGAATGAATGAGAATTTATTAAATGTTTTGTCATGTTTTAGACACTGTGCTAAGAATTATAGAAACACAAAAAAAAAAAACAAAAACAAAAACAAAAAACAAACAAACAAAAAAAAAAACCAAAGGTTCCTGCCCCTGCCTTTCCCCAGAGCATTCCAATGGGAAAGACAATACAGATAAGAATACATGGATATTATACAGAAAGGGAGCAAACCACAAATTGTAACAATGGCAGAGCAAATATGATTGTGATTCTTGGTTACACAGATAGAGGGGAGGGAAGAAGAACGAAAATATGGGATGTGGAAGAGAGAAGCAGAAAGCAGAGAAGGAAATGGAAGATGGCAGTGCTTTTCTGAAAAGTTATGTCTTTATCTGTTTTCAGCCTCTGACAAAAGGGCTAGTGAGCAGAGGAGGGCAATGCTGTCAGAGGCTGAAAAAGGGCTAGTGAGCATTGCTCTCCTCTGCCCTAATCTTTCTTTCTGTCATAGTTAACAATTTATTTAGGGTTACTTTGGCCAGCTCCAATAATCTTGGAAATGCAAAATTCATTATCTTGTCCCTTCTGTACCATGCGTAAGGAAACATTCTTTCCCCATTCTTTTTGGTCCCTTTTGTCCCTTTTGTCCCTTTTTCTTGAGACATATCATAAGAAAAACCTTGAATTTCAGGGTTCTAGCTTCAGGGACCAAATGGGAGTTATAAGTAATTGATTTTGTTTCCTTTGTAAATAAGATCATAGACCTATAGGTGGAAGGGACTTTCAGGACCATTTTGTATTAATTTTTCATTATACAGATGAAGAAACTGAGACTGGAGAGATTTAATGGCTTTCCTAAGGTCACCAAAGCAATATCAGAGGCAGTGTTTTAACCACCTCTGATTATAAAGACTCTCCTGCTGATGTTAAGATAGCCAAGTAGCAATCTATTCAGTTTTACTTTCCTAGCTTTTAATTCTTAGGAACCAATGTCTTCCATTCTTGGAAAGTCACTCTTAGAATGCCCAATTTCTCCTTGTGCTTCTGCAGAGAATTTTCCTAACTCTAGGTCAGGTGGGCTATTATGTGTTTATAGCCTCCTGTACCTTACCAATAGTTCCTTTTCCATGGAGATAGTGAATGTGAAAGCATCAGGCTTGGTGAGATGAACTCATGCTGGGCGTGAGAACTTAATTTCATTAACACTAAAAGTTCAGACCTGATAGACTGTGGCCACTCCAGGTCATCATTCGATCATTCATGTTGAGTGATAGAAGGGTCATTTTCTCACCTTGAAACCTGATGGACTTGTGTGGAGAACATCAGGGTGTTCTGCTATTTCAGTCCCTAGGAGGCAACAACAGATTTCCCATAGGGAGCCTCTGGCTTTTGACTTCCCTTCCCTCTAGGTCAACAAAGCTCTAGTTTCCTGGCTCCCAGGGCATGGTATAAGTCAAATTCCTGTCCTTTCACCTCCCCTTCTTAAGGGGAAGGCTTTGGGAGTCAGGGGAGATTTACAATTCCAGTTTTTTGTTGATTTTTCTCTCATTAATAGCTGTTACTCATAAAATGCATTGGGAACATTTAAAAAAATAAATCTGAAAAGTAAACAAATAGAGAGAAACTTGCACTATTCCTTTCCTCAGGGAAGAAAATACTCTGAGAGGGAAAGGGGTAATTGGGTTGCAAGGTAATAAGGACTTCTGGATAAATGCAGTGGTTTGCTAATGGAGAAGGCCATCTCTACATTCTTTACTGTTGCCACCATGATTTATTGTTTAATTATCACAGTAAATCAATAGCTGAAGAATGAATTGATTTAATTCTCAAATATTTAGTCTAATAACTTGCCTATTTATTGAATGAGGGAATGAATTCATAATAGTACCATAAATTCTTTGAGGCAGAGACCTTTTTTTGCCTTTGTATCACAAATGTTTAGTATGGTCTCTGGCATAATACTAAATACTTAATAAGTGTTAATTGAATTGATATAAAATAAAAATCACAGGTAACAAATACAGTGGTCAAAAGCTTGAAGACTTAGCTCCACATGAAAATTTCAGAATGAAGTGTCTTCAAACCACAATTTTACACATTTTTTCCTTGTACTTAAATATTTGTAAGGGTTTACATACTCTTAGTTCTTTGCTAGATCCCTGCCAGTTAAAGTGTTTTCTTTTTTTTTTTAATTGTTAATTCCATATACTTACCATATGGCAAAATTTAGGGAAAAAAGAGAGGGAAAAGCTAAGAGAAGGGAAAAGGAAGCAGCAGAAATGGTGGTTTCAAAATAAAAACCTTCTGGGCTTCACAATACTGGCCGTAGAGCTGACTGAAAAGTGAACTTGGCAATAAACTCTCTTGGTCTACCATGTTTTTCTTGGCTGGATTGCTAAAATGTCTCTTGCTTAGCTGTAGATCTTACTGAGAAGGTCTTATAGCATATGAGACCTTGATATTATTCACATAGTATTGTCCACAAACATATGACTTTTCAATGGATTTTCTATTGGTGGACAGTCTTTGAAGTGAAAAAAAATGGGTTTAAGAA
The DNA here is from genome assembly GCF_016432865.1 of Antechinus flavipes. Lineage (NCBI taxonomy): Eukaryota > Metazoa > Chordata > Mammalia > Dasyuromorphia > Dasyuridae > Antechinus > Antechinus flavipes. The sequence goes on from NC_067401.1 coordinate 44,225,963, forward strand.
TTCCTATCCATGTTGTTTCCTATTCTTCTGCAACTCTGGTAAGAGTGTAGCTGATGAGATATCAAAGAAACTCATCAGAATGATGCTTGCTTAATTTAGTGTATGTTCCTCCTTCATTAAAACAAAGAATAGGCTTGATGTAATGGAATATTTTTATCTAGAAAATTAACACACAATAAAACTACAACATAAAAATCATAATTCTATCAGTAATAGCATTTATTGCAATTCACTGTGCATTACTGCTTCTGATGATGTCAAATTATCTTGTATTCTCACTTAACTCAATGGTTCTCAACATGATATCAGCAAACATAAGAAGCATTTTCCTTCTAAGTTTTAGGATATGGGAAATATATACTATCATCATATAACCAGTTTTAGTTAGAAGTGTATATTTATGTTAGTGAGTATTCCTGTTTCGTACCTTGAGTGGTGAGGAATCTCATGGCCAATGCCTTTTTAAGTAGAAGTAAGAAGCCCATGATAATAATATCTGGCATTTATACAATACTTTAAAATTTGCAAAGTTCTTTCCAAATATAATTTTATTCATCCTTATACCAACTCTGTGAAGTAAGGAAATTTGTGATCATGATTTTGAAGAAGTGAAACCATAACTTATGAGTATGATTCCTTATTCAAAGGCACATAACTAATTAGTATAGGAGGCAGAATTTGTACCTAGATTTCACCTGACTCCAAAGCCCACACTTTTCATTATGCATTATGACAACTATGATCATGTATGTTTGTCTATGTAATAGCAGAATTTGCCCTCCTAGAGTGTAGTCATTGTTTCATCTTTATTTGGGGGAGTTCCAATTGCAGGATCTGGCATAGATTTTGCTCTTAATAACATTCAATTAATTTGAATTACTTGACACTTTAAAGTTGTGGTATCATAATCTATTTCATTTATTTTATTAAATGGATTTTAACATGGTTAGTAAAAAAAAATTATTACTTTATTTTATTTTCTACATTCTACCTTCTTTTGGGTCAAGGACTCTCTTTGTTCTCTGTCTGGGAATCCTTTCCTTTATGTCCCATTCATTTCTCTAAATACTTCATTAAAAACTTAAGTGAATAGCAACAACTAAATAAACTTGCTTTTAAAATCTTTATGTTTAAACTAATTAATTTTAGTGTTTAGATGACAACTTTTTAGTCACTCTAAGTTCTTATCAGGATTCTTTCTTTGTCTATTCATTCTCATGCAATTTTTTTCTAATAAGATCATAAACTGCATGCTGTTTTTCTAGTTCAGATATGTGCATACATTATTGTATATGTACACTATATAGTATATGTATACATTTATATATACATATTTATGTGTATGCACATACATGCATTCACAATATATGTACTTATATGTGTATATACATATTTATTCATGTATATTTCTCTCTTTCTTTCCTCTCTTCCCTGGCTCTCTCTAATTTTAGGTCCTTCCTGATACTTGCAGTGTCTTAATGGCATTATTGTATTCTATTACATTAATGTACTGCTTTACTTAACCAATTCCCATATTGTTAAGACATTTCAGTAGTTTTCAGTAGGGGACAATTGTATATAATGCTGCTACATGTCTGAATAGATGGTATATCTATCTAAAATAAAGACTATCTTATCATCACCATTTTGTAGATGAAAAAGCTGAGAGACTCAGAAAGATGAAATGAATTGAAGACCAAGAAAAGAATGGAAAATTTGGAAAAATGGAGTTGGATTTATCACCCTTTGTTTTGTTCATTTTTAGAATTAGAACCTTGATTTCTTACCCTTTGGGTCAGTTGACTTTTTATATCAAATTTTCTGTTATCAAATTCTGTTCAGCCATTATAATCAAATTAGCTAGCCTGAATATGCCTTAAGGCATATAAGGTAGAATTTCCCCTTAAACAGCATATGAGAACAAGGAGAGTATGTGTCATTTTCTCCTCCTTTTCCCTCTGAATTCAAACTTCTCCAGAGATCATCCAAAATCCACAAGAGGTTATGGAGTGCAGGAGTTTACTTTGGGATATTGACATTAGCTAATATATTTGTATAAACACATGGTTGGTTGGCTGGACTTTTCACAAGGCCCCACATCAGAGCCATACTGAATCCACTGTTGTGGGTTTGAATAGAGCCTAATGCCATAGACTCAAGTGATTAATTGATCTATTGAATAAAAGGCTTGGGGTAATTTCTCTTTTTCCCCTTCACATTAGATTCCCTTTTGGATTAAGTTCTCTCTGCTCTTTCTTTTGATTGCCACAGCCCATCTGTGAAGACCTGCTCAGGGATGAATTTAAAAAAAGGTAGTATTACTGAGAAAGGAGTATCTACCTATTCTGTTTGGACATGAGATGATTTTTACATTTTAATGAATTGGCTTTCCTCTTTCTTGACTAAAGTGGCCAGAGTCATCGAACAGTGCTAAAAACATAGAGAGAAAATTTAACAATTGCCCGATGCTGCCAATTAGAGTCCATATGGTACAGTAGATAAAGAGTTGTTATTCAATAATCATTCATGTCTGATTCTTCATGACCTCATGGACCATAAGATGCCAGTATTGTCTATGGGGTTTTCTTGGCAAAGATACTGGAGTAGTTTGTCATTTCTTTCTCCAGTGGATTAAAGCAGACAGAGGATAAGTGGCTTTCCCTGTGAGTGTCTGAGGCTGGATTTGAACTCAGGTTTCCCTGACTCCAAACCTAGTTCTCTATCCACTGAGCCTCCTACTGCCTCCAGAAGACAAAGTACTTTCATTCGAATTTTGTTTCTTGGATTTAAGCTGGATTGCTTGGGGTAAAAAATGGAACAAAATAAGATACTTGTGGTCCATCTAAGAGTTCTTAGAGGGAGGTTTGTTGCTTCATGGCAGGGAATAGACATTCAGCAAGGATACAGCATTGTGTTAGTTGGTCATGGGTTTCTTGTGCCTATGAGGGAAGAACAACAGACTTTCATTGACCTGACTTTTATTCACCTACAGAAACATAGATGACTGGCCCTAATCTTTTATTTCTGGAGTCAAATAAGTTTCAGGGATTGTTTCAGTAACTCTGAAGGAAAAAAGTCTAACAGCTTTAGGATAGTCTTAAAATATTACTAATTTCATAGTAGTTGTGTTACTCTGGGGAAGGTAGCACAGTGCATGGTCTAGAATCAGAAGAACTGATTTCAAATTCAGCCTTACTAACTTACAAGCAGTGTGGGCACTTTGCTTAATTTTTGGCTGCCTCAGCTTTTTCAGATATAATAAAGAATAATAAGGTTGTTGAAAGGATCCAATGATTTAAGTGCGAAGCACTTAGCAGGCACAATGCAAGTACCTAATATATGACTTTTCTTACCCTTCCTGTCTATGAGTCTATGAGTCAGCGAGTGCAAAAATGGTAAAGAAGAGTAGCGTAGAGATCAGGAGGAACAGTAGAGATGTGGACAAAATACGTTGCAATTCTTAAAGCAATGTATTTGAGTGATGATGATGATAACAACAAAATCCACATTTTGGTAGGGTTTAGACATTTAAAATTGTTTTTCATTAACTAAGGGAACCAAGGCATACACAGAGAAAACTTTGACCACAATCGCAGAACTAGTCATTCAAATTTGTCTTTTTTAAAAAAAAAAATTGAAATTTAAAAATTTAAAAAACATATGCATATAGCTACAAACATACAAATATTGTTGTTCAGTTCTTTCTCTCATGTCTGACACTTCATGATGTCATTTGGGGGTTTTCAAAGACAGAGATACTGAAGTGGTTTTGTCATTTTCTTATTTAGCTCATTTTATGGATGAGAAAATAAGCAAACAGGATTAAGTGACTTACAAAGACTCAGATACTGACATAACACAGAGTCATGTCTGAGGCTGGATTTGAACTCAGGTTTTCCTGACTCCAGACCCAGTGCTCTAATCACTGTACCAAATAGCTGCTCTGTATGTGTGTATGTGTGAATATATGTATAAAAAATTCCCCTACATGAATAACAATTTCCTAAGCTATATCTTAGTTTAAATACTATGATGATACTACTTCAGTGCCTTATTTTGACAATAAAGTGACCTTGGATTCTTAAAGATATGACCTACGAAGCCAAACTTCTGATAGATTCTACCAGGCTAGAAAATATTTAAGTATAGTTTTGGTGACTGTGTGTCATCCATAGGCCAACCTATCTGTAGAAGTGCATTATTAGTAGGTTGACTATCAAGTAATGAGATAATTGGCCACTAGAATTGTTAAATATACTACCTTCTTTCTCCTCCCTTCTTTTCTCTCCTTCTTCCTCATTCTCTTCTTCTTCTATCCTTCCTCCTTTTTCTTCTTCCTTCTGTTTTTCTCTTCCTCTTCTTTCTTTTTCTTTCCTCTCCCACAACTTTATTCTTTTTTTCCTTCTTCTTCCTTCCCCTTCCTCAAATTTATTCTTTCCTATTCTTCTTTCATCTTTGACCTCCTCCTCCATCTTCTTTCTTCTGTGGCCAAAATATAACCATGACTTGTCCTTGGAAGCATTTTCTGGAAACAGCGAGAAGTCCTAAAGAAATCATGATAAAAAGAGAGAAGACAATGCTGGGATCTTCCTGGTAACAATGGTAGACTGTAGCTCCAACATGATAAGGGAGAGCCATACCCCAAAGCATCTAGTGGGAATTAGAATGGGTGAGCTAAAGAAGTAAAGTGAAAAATTGGCTGGATTTGGATCTTTAGGACCTTTGAATTGTGGCTCTGTCACTGATTTACTACTTGTGTGGTGTTATGTTTTTTAACTTCTCTGAACCTCAATTTTCTTACTTGTAATACAAGAGGTTTAACTAATGGTCTCCTCATTCAAAACTTAGTGTAATCTTATTGGGAAATTCTATTTGTTCTCCTTTTGCATTGCTTCATTCATTCCTTCAATAAAACTCACCTCCTTCAATATTGTGAGTGCACATCTGCATAGTACTTGGAAAAGTGTAGTGCATGCACAGAGTGCCAAGCCTAGAGAAAGGAAGACTCATTTCCTGAATTAAAATCTGGCCTGTGACATGTCCTAGCTATGTGACCCTAAGCAAATCATTTAACTCTGTTTGCCTCAGTTTCCTCATCTGTGAAATGAACTGGAGAAGGAAATGGCAAACCACTCCAATATCTTTGTCAAGAAACCCCCAGATGGGACCACAAAGAGATAGACATGATTGAAATAATTGAACAACCAACAATGATAGATGGTGTCAGCATGATGTTAGTGTCAAATAGTAATTCTCTGATCATTTACATATAAGAGCTATGAAACAGAGAAGGAAGAAATCTCTCAAAGTTCACCTCTTCATGTCATATGAGTCTCATGCATTTAATATATAAATACATGACATAAATACAAATCCATATACATCTGTGACTTTGTGGAAAGGGGTTATCTAAATCATTATAGCATATTATGCATGCATGTGTGAACACTCCCTTACCTTATTCTTTCTTACCCAGTAAGGTAGGGAGAATCTCTCCTCATTCAATTCTAGTGATAATCCATCTACACTCATTTAGGAACCCCTGTTGTCTGAAAAATGCTGACACAGGGAAGGCAACCTGGTAAGGAGTTGAAAGCAGTAATAATGAAGAATCTGGAAAGTGTAATGCTATTTGGGGCAACCACATGCATGCCACTTAAATGAGCAGTTCTAGAATTTGAAAAGGCCTTAGAGATCATCACATTCTATTCACTCATTTTACAAGTCAATCAACTAACAAGCTTTTATTAAATGTCTACAATGTGCAAGGCACTTAGCAAGACCCTGAGCATACAAAGAATAAATCTCTCCCTACTCTCAAGAAACTGTTTTACATCAGAGGAGATAACATAGACAGAGGAAAAGCTGAAATTCAGAGAGGTAATGATTTGCTCAAAGTTCTGAGATTTGAAAATAGGTCCTGTGACTCCAACCAGCTCTTTTCCTTTAACCACACAGGGCTTCTCAAAGTATGTGAGATAAAGGATCATGTTTCTAAATCTATTTTCCAAACTTATTATTCCCAGTGCTCAACACAATTACCAGCACACAGTAGGAGCTTGGTAAGTATTAAATTTGTTCAATGAAACAAACAAGGGGCAGTGTCACTATATGGGCAATTGGGTGGTACAGTTGGGAAGAAAATTTGCCTTAGTGAGCTGCACTCTCAGGAACATAAGAGTATAGTTCCTGGAACATAGTAGTCCTTATTTAGTACTTATTGATTGATATAAAATCAGAACAGGGAGGAGGTAGACATCTCAATAAATTGGGCTGGATTCATTATAGGTTATTCTCTCACTTAGCATTTAGCCAAAGTGAATTGACTCATCTTTCAGGAATGATCTCATTTGATCCTTTGGGGGCCACCATTCCAGACAAATGACTGTTCTACAGGGGTTCAAGCAAAGCCAAGTCTTTCCCATTTGATACTTCTCAGCATTTTCAGTTACTCCGTGCCAGATTTATTCTCAGCTCATTAGATTCCCTTCCCTTAATATCTGGTTGAGAGTCACTGCCTGCCTTGTGACTCTGCAGGTCTTTGAACTGCTGGGATCCAGCCTTAGGAGTTGCATTTATAATGGAGGATGTCAGATACTGCTAATTAACCGTGCACAGCACCAAATAAATTCACTTCTTGGGGTAATCTGATTTTTTAAATGGTTGAGTAGATTAACAATGCTTTTACTTAGGAGATATAATATCTTGGGGAGCAACTAGGAATCAGGAAGATCTGCTTTGAATTCCATTTCTGAAACAATCCTTTAGTCACTCTGTGCTTCAGGCGTACTTTCTAAGGTGATAGGTGGCAAACCAGTCATGGATCTGCATCAGTGGAGTGCCTTTCTTCTTTCCTTTTTTCCCTTTTCCTTTTTACTGATAAAATCACAGAAAGGAAGAAAAAGGAGGAAAACAGGGAAGAGGAAAGAAGAAGGAAAGAAAGGAAGAAAGAGGAGGGAAAGGGGCAGAGGAAGGAAGGGATCTTTCTTCACATATTTGTTATTTACATATTATCAAAGTTAAGGAACAACTAGATAGTGCATTAGAAAGAGCACTGAATCAATTCTGATAGACATGGCCCTCTTCAACAATGAGATGAACCAAAGCAACTCCAATAGAGCAGTAATGAATTGAACCAGCTACACCCAGCGAAAGAAACTCTGGGAAGTGACTAAGAACCATTACATAGAATTCCCAATCCCTATATTTTTGTCCGCCTGCATTTTTGATTTCCTTCACAGGCTAATAGTACACTATTTCAAACTCCAATTCTTTTGGTACAGCAAAATAACTGTTAGGACATGTATGCTTATATAGTACTTGATTTATACTTTAACCTACTTAACATGTATTGATCAACCTGCCATGGCAGGGGGAGGGAATGGGGAGAAGGAAGGGAAAAATTGAAACAAAAGGTTTGGCAATTGTCAATGCTGTAAAATTACCCATGCATATAACTTGTAAATAAAAAAGCTATAATAATAAAAAAAAAGAAAAAAAAAGAAAGATCATTGAACTTGAAGTCTGGAAGAACTGAATTCAAATTCAGCCTCAAATACTTATGAGTAAAATGGAGAAATCATTTCACCTCTGTCTGTTTTGGTTTCCTCAGCTGTGAAATGGGAATAATAAACACTTACCTCATATAGTTCTTGTGACTATCAAATGAGGTAATATTTACAAAATGCCTGGCACACAGTAGGTGTTTCATAAATCCTTATTCTTCCTTTTCCACAGGTAAGGAAAACTGAGTTCTAAGTGACTTGCTCAGAATCTTACAGCATCTGAGAAGTGATTTCAACCTTTCTTTCCTGACTCCAGTCCTGGAGCTGATCCATTACCATTTTCACTTATGTTTCTACACTGCTCTTTGATCTTTAAAATCCTTCTGAGGGAATTGTGTCTGGACAAGACCTGCCCTCTTCCTGTAATTGAATATGACACCTTCACTGTCTTCGGTGCCAAGGTTTGGGCTGCTAGGTGCTCTGTACTGAAGGTAATCTGAACATTTCTCCCATATGCGACTCTAGGGTCTTTATTCATCAGACATCTGGACGGCTGGACTATAGGCTAAGACTGAATGCCAAGGTGAATTCCGACCTCCTGAGTGTTCTTTGCAAACACTTAGTTCCTGGAAACTCTGACCTTTTTCCATCAAATGGTTGGACATAGATCTCTCTGCCTCCCTCCCTTTTCCCACTTCTCTTCCAATCTTCTACTCCACAAAATTGCTTAGGAAGACCCTTTTCTTCAGAACATCATACTGGGATTCTGTTTTTAGCGTGTCTCTATCTGGTTCCCAATGCTTTTTGGTCTCTGTCCCTCTCTGAATCATGAACTAGAACTTGAACCCTGATTTTGTGCCAATCATGTGGGTTCTTTTGCTTTCTCCTCCTCTTACTTCTTCTTCTCCTCTTTTTCCTCCTCCTTGGATTACCGTGGCAGAGAACTATTCACTTTCCTCCACTTCCCAGAACCCATCTCCCTACCCATATCAAAATCTCTGCCAAGGAGAGACAATCTCAGAATAATTATTGCCCCATGCTGATGGGCTGCATGCCAGTCAGAACCTTCCCTGCTCCTCAGTCTGAAGAGCTCACTTTCAGACAACTTAACTTCAGGATTAGTTATCTTTTAGAAATCAACAAGATGTTGGCTTCTGGAAGCTCTTGACCATAAGAGCCCTAAAATTGACTGGCTAACACAACCAGCCTAGAGAAGCCCTTGGGGGAGAAGTAGCTAGCTGGGAAGGGAGAGAATGCAGGTGGTGTAGAAGCTGGGGTGCTGGTTCTTGAAAGCCCTTTGAGACTAATCCCAAGCATGGAGCTCCCTTTGCACACAGGGCACAGGGTTTCTCTCCCCAGGCCACAAGTGTTAGGGAATGGTGTACTTTGCCCTGCACACATGCACTTCATTGTCTTAAAGCTGCAGTCTTGATTTATGAGGGCTCCGTTTCTTCCCCTGATCCCTGCTGGTATAGCGCTGGATGCTTTGCTTTTATGTGTCCCTGTCAGGGGGCAACTGGCGACCAGCTGTTGGAAACTGGTTTAATAGAAATAAAAATATCCATGGGCTTGGCCTGTCATCCCAGGTGTCTGGTACCTGCCATCAGTCTCAGAATAAAGGAGGGAGACTTTGCTGCTTAGTATGGGATTTCTCTGTGACACATAGATTTATGTTGTGGTTGGATGATCGCTCCATGCCCTGGCTCTCCCTGAGGTCTGAGTTAATAATAGGGGCCACTAGAATAATAACTTACATGCAAACCCCCCTTTTGATCCCCAAATGATCCAAAACACCCTACCCATGCAATATACTCCAATTTCTAGACCTAGATTGGTATTTCTCTAAACTTAATTCTATCTGGAGTGGGAAGACAGAGATTGCAGCTTTGGTAGGGGCAGAGAGAGCTAGGGAATGCAAAAGGTGAGAAGTAAAGGCAGGTATCTCATCCAGCCAGGATGAAGAATATAGTTAATCAATTAATAAAATATTTATTAATTTTTTTTATTATTTGAAAAACACTATGCTAGGCGCTGAGGATACAGTATAGGAAACAATTTCTACTCCTAAAGAACTAATCAGGTGTGTGTGTGTGTGTGTGTGTGTATACATATATATTTTAATTTATTTGTATATGTGTGTGTGTATAAAACAACTATATATAAACATGAATACAGTATAAAGTGAGTAAATTCAAATATATCTGTATGCAAATACACACACACATATATAGATATATGTATTCAAAATAATTCAATACAAGATTGTTTGAGAGGAAGAACACTAGCATGGGAGATCAGAAATTGCTTCCTACATTAAATGATTCTTGAATTGCATCATAAAAAAAGAATGGTTCTTTATGAGGAAAAAAGAAAAAAAGGAATGCATTTTAGCTATGAGACACAACCAGTGGAGTACTTTGCATGAAGAACAGAGAGAAGACCAGTCTGGTCAGATTGTGAAATACAGGACAGAGGCAATTAATGAAGCTAGAAACATATGTTGGGGTCAGATTTTAAAAACTAAAAAGAAGAGTTTATGTTTTACCATAGAGATAATTAGGAAGGTGCTGCTGATAATTAGAATAGCATTTTGACCTATGCATGGAGTTCTACTTCCTGAAGATAATGCCTGGAAAGAGATATGGTAGTCATCAATACTCATCAAACTCTACAGATAAAGTCCATGTGGCTTTTGATTGTGTTTATTATGTTAAATCCCCTCTCCTTCATAATTCTGTGCTTGGACTAAGTCTATAAGCCTTTTAAATGTCAGTGTGGTATCCTTACTGCCTATATTATTAACTATCAACTAGACAAAGACCAAGTCACATATATCTTTCAATCAAGAAACAAGAATGTTATAGTATTCGTAACTTTATTTTTTCATCTTATCTTTGTGAGTAGACAGCTTTCAAGACCAGGCTGTCTTGTACACTCTTATCCCTCTAAGACATCTGAGGCTTGAGGTTCCATGTAGTGTAGTTAGAAGACACTAGGACCTGGATCCCAAATCATGTACAGAATTTCAGACTTAACAGATGCCTCAGAGTTCATATAGCCTATGTAATTAAATAAGAAAATTACAAAAAAATTATCAATAGTCCATCCAAGACTTTGCTTACACATGCTCAATGAGGTGAGCCCTCTACCTTTGAGAGCGCTTTGGGACCAATTTTGTGTGGTAGATCTGTTGGCTAGACCTGTCACTTCACTGTGCCTTAATTTCCTAATCTGTGAAGTAAGGGAAGTGAAGCAGGTGATCTCTCTGTGTCCTCCCTAAATTGTCATAGGCTGTCTGATTGTATTCTAGCAGGGCACATGTACTCTAATTACCTCCTCCATTATCCAGCAAACTCATAGCCCTTCTTTCCCTGTCTACCTTTGGTGGATGGCCCTGAATCAGGGAGAAACTTTTATTTGGTTTTGCTGAGTTTGATAGGATTTTACCTCCTAGGTGCACTCCCCCAGTATTTATCACACTACCTGAGCACTTGTAGTATATATTAGCCTTTTATGCCTTCTCTGTCACCTGTTGAAATGAGAACTTAAGGTCTCCGGGCCTCTGTAGCCCTTTCCCTTACATTAACTTAAATCACACCAGATGTGGGCCTTTACCCGCTCAGGAAGACTAATTGATTTCACCAGTCACAATACGCCTATTGTTTTTTAACACAAATAAACACTGTGGTGGGTTCCCCCCACCTCTCTCCCTTTGCCTGGAGAGCCAAAGGTTATTCAATTAAAGGAGTCCAGAAAGTGTGACTAATAATCCATGGATAGAGTATTTCTACTGTAAAAATAGGGGGAAAGAATGAAGGGGGAAGGCAGAGGGGAAGGAGGGAATGAGGGGAAGCCCCTTGTTACTCTGGGAGAGCTGGGCCATAACTCTGATGGATGGCTGGTGTGTGTAAGACGTTATTATTTGTTATGTGAGTGGGGGGAGATGGCAGCCACGCAGGGCGATCCACCTGCTGGGCTCCAAGGAGCAAGAACAGCTGTGACCATTGATTTAGAAGCTTGCTACTTGGGGCTCCAGGAACGGCTCAAGCGACAGCTCATAAAAAAAGAGGGTTTTATGATTTTTTCCCCTTCTCTCTACAAACAAATGGCCACATCATATGTTTTCCTAACGCAACCATAACTCAAAATTAAATCCCAGCCCAAGGTGTCAGCTTGGTACCATGTCAGGATCCTAACGGCTTATTTGAGAAGTCATTATGGAGATGCTGGCTAGTTGGGGAGTGGGGGACTAAGTGGAGGAAAGGGAAGGGGACACAGGGACACAGGCAAAGGGTGCCATTTTATCTCCCTGTGCTGGTCATTTAAGAGCAATCAACTTCAGTGTTTAAAAAAATGAAGTGGGGCTGTTGTAAATAGTGATTTTTATGCTAGTTAGAGTGATTAATTCATATTGTTAAACAAAAAAAATGTAAGGCCAGAGTGCTGAAGGCCCCAGTCGTTTAGGACCAGCCCCTCTTGGATCTGCCAGACTGTCTCCTGCCAAAGAGCGTGCAGGTGTGCCAAATAGGACATCCTGCCCTAGATGAGGCACTCAGTGATGAGAGGAGAGTAAACCCTCAGGCCTAGCTATGTAGGGAAGTCCATCTCCACTCTTTGGAGGGAATGTACTCCCAAGGTGGCCTCCCAAGGTATTAATGGTACTGTTGTCATTTCAGGTGTTAGGCTTCTGTTTTTCCAGCTCAGTGATTTGGGGGGTCAGGTCCTTCTAACACACAGCCTTGCCACCCAAGAAAAATATTTAATGGAGTCATAGATCTGAGAGGGACCTTTTAAGGTCATGTTGTCCAGCCTCGTGCTTTCATCCTGGTGCTACACCAACTGAGTTATATAATTATTCTGAGCCTTCACTTATCCCTCTCAAGAGATGCTACCATCTCCCTCACAAAATTCTCTTCAAGGTTCAGATTGTCCTGGAAGACATGAAGACCTTCTTTAAGTCTAAATAGATTCTTTCCTACTTCAATTTCTTTTAGTTTCTTTTTTTAAGCCTGAAGACTATCCTTACACTTCTATTCTGCATCCTAACATGGATGCATCGCTAATCATTTAAGTTTTTAGTTCCAATGTTTAAGAGTCTGGGTAATAAAATCAGTGTAGAGAAAAGCAAAATTGTATGGTTGAGGAGGATATGAATTCCAGTTCCTGCTCCTTGAATCTATCTTGAGCAAGCTTCTTGACCAATCTATGGTTCCATTTCCTAATCTATGTAATTAACTTTTGTCAAAGATGGAAGAGATTTTTTTTTTTTTGCTGTATCCCTAACATCTAGCACAGTGCATTTCACATAATAGCTGCTAAATTAATTCTTGTCAAGTAAAAGATGGAAAATTAAAAAAGAAAATAAATTGGCACATATATTTCAAAGTAAAAAAAATGGTAATTCAGATGATGAGAGATGATTAACCCTAGTTTTTACAAAGGTAGGTAGATTTAGACTTAGTAAAGATTTCAAAGATCATGTAATCCAATTACCTCATTTTACAGAGGAGAAAACTAAGATCCATAGAAGGTTATATATTTATATCCCCAAGTCAGAGAAATGAGTGGCAAGTCTTCTGAGTGGAGAGCAGGTGTTTTCTTCTCTACCACAGCACTGAGAGTTAGCTGTATTAATCCTTATCAACTAAAAGCAAGAATAAATGTTATGTAAAAAATTGTGGATCTAGTGAAATAGAGGGGGTGGGGATGGATTTCCTTGAGGGTTTTTTATAGAATCATGGAACATGGATTAGAAGGGAATTTAGGGTGCATCTAACATCTCATATAATTTCCTCTGTATTGTACTTAGCAATTGATCATCTCGTCTTTGGTAGAAGACTTCCCACAATAAGAGATCTTCCACTTCTCATTTCACTTTCTTTGGCTCTAATTTTTGAGAAAGTATTACTTCACATTAAATGGAAATATGCTTCTTTATAAGCGTCTTTTTTGTGAACTATTACTTATTTTGTGCTTAGGGGTCAAGTAACAAACTTCTAATTCCTATTCTATATGAAAGCCCCTCATATACTTAAAGTTGGCCTTTAAGAGAATCATGTTTAGGAGAATAAAGTTGGCCATCAGGATTCTCCTGAATCTTTTCCCTTCCTGGCTAATCACTGCCCAATTTTTGCTGGGCATTTTTATTAGACATGATTCAAGATTCTTCAGCATCTTTTCACTCTCCTTTGAAATTCCTGTTTTATCAGTCAACAAGTAGTCATTCAGCCTTTGTTTGAAGACTTCTCAATCAATTGCTCAAACAGCAACTATTGGATACATAACTGTTGAGGGGGTGATGGTAGAAGAGAAAATAGAATAATTCTGATGGAGGTGATTCCCATAGGAGCAATTGCAAGATGCAGGCATCTTGTATTGCAAGACTTCATCCCCATTGGAGTTGTTCCCCAACTCTTACTTTCATTGATGGGCAGGTTCCATAGAGGATAGCTGTTTCTACTCTCAAGGAGTTTGGGATTAATCTCAAGGATCTGGGATTTCTAGTACTATCAGCTATTAGCCAAGATAAGTGACTATCAAATAATAGTCTCAATTAGCTTTTAGAAAATAGCTGTTTCTAAGATAATTCAACCTTAAAACCTTAAATTCAACCTAAAAACCTAAAAAATTGAACCTTAAAATTCATTAAGAACTTTTGGTACAAAACATTTCCTTTGTATCAAACCTGGGTTATACTTTCCCACAAGCTCACACAGAGTCAAAGGAACAAATAAGGTTAAATTTAGAGATTCATACTAGTGAACTGCATATTCAAAGGGTAAATTCTTAATTCTTGGTTACTTTTTCTTTGAATGAACTCATAGGAAACATTATTTTATGTCTTCAAGTTGTTTCCTCCCTTTGGAGGCTATCTTTCTGCAACTATCTGTGTCTGTTTTTTTCATCTTGAGTGAATTTCCCTCTCTACTCTGAACTGGAAATATAATCCTCTATTGATACCTTTTCTATGATGATGAAGTCAATGTATGTTAGTTGATGGTGGGACAGGGAGGAAAGAGAGAGGGCGGGGAGGGGGAGGACAGAGAAAGACGACAGAGAGATGGAGACAGAGACAGCAAGAAAGAGAAAATCAAAGAGAGGAGACAGAGAGATATGGACAGAAAGAGATAGACAGACAGACAGATAGATAGAGAAAAGACAGACAGACATAAAAAGACAGAAAAAGAGAGAGACAGACAGAAAGAGAGAGAGGAAGAGAGATAGAAAGAGACAGAGACAGAGAGTGAATAGCTGATGTTTAAGTTGTTGGAATGCTTCACTGCTACTATTTCATGTCTGTATACTTGAATTGTCATCTGTTTCCAAAACTTAATATCTAGTCCCTCTTTCTACCTAAGTGGTCTGTAGTACATTCCAATGACATTAAAACTTCAATTTTTCCTTCTATTGATTCTTAGCCATATGCCTTTCACCATGTTTGTGTCCTCTATATGGATTTTTTCTCACATATGTATAAATGCTTGATATACTTTGCTTTAATATTATCTTTTTTAAACCTATTTTCTTCGTTTGGAATGAGGTCTACTTTTCTATTCTCATATTGTAATCTTATAAGTCAAATCCCATCAAATGTTAGTTTTATCTCATTTTATTAAAATCTCTGTTCCACTTAATTGATTCCCCTTATTCTGAGTATTTTCCTTACTCCCCAGACTTTGGGAGATACTTTTTTCCCCTTATATATGTGTTCATCTTGATAAATTTAGATTAATAGCTATTTGTAGATTATTTTTCTCCTCTTTCAATTTAAATTGTGTGTGGAGAGATAGATAGATAGATATAGATATAAATATAGATAGATAAGTGGAGATAAATGATAGGTAGATGTTGGAATCCTTACTAACTGCTAAGTAATTAGAGTTGATCTAATCTTACAAGAAGTTGTTTTGGCCAGAACCTGAAACAAGGTACTAAGTAGAACTAATCAAGACAAGGCTTGTGTTCCCACCTTTACTCAAAGTCCACACCTTAAAGCTCAGGTAGAGACAGAAAGAATTGTTTCCCCCATTAAAATTAAATCTCCTTGAGGGTAGATATTTTTGATTTTTCTTTGTATCTCTAAGGCTTTGAGTAGTGTCTCATATATAGTTAAGTGCTCAATAAGTGCTCATTGACTGAGAAGGGACTCTAATTTGTTATATAGTTTCATGTGGTTGGTGATCTTTCTTTCTTTTTTTCTGGGTTATATTCTTCCTCCTTCCAAAATCTTGACACATTTTTGGATTCCTTTCTTCATCTTTGAATTCTGTTTATTTACTTTTCCTCTCAAAGAATTTCCTTTTACTCTTTTAAAGAACTATTTACACTCCCTCATCAATTCAAGGATAAAGGAATCGTCCTTTTTTCCCTCTGCTCTACTACTTTGGCTCATTCTAGTGGCTATTTGGCTCCAGTAGAAACACAGGCATAATTCAGCCTTTGCCATTCACTGGATTATTTCCTTTATTCTTTATACTAGCTGAAATGGAGAGTCTTTTTCCTTTTAATTGTTAACTCTTAACATTTCTCCTTTGGTTTCTCTCTCTTTTTTTATTTTTATTTAGTTATTTATTTATTTATTTTTACAGATAACCAAGTTATCTTTCCAGATCTGGATTAATCCATTCTACTTTGGAATTCACCCTGGGTTTCATCTACCCTCCCTAACCATAACTAGCCAGCTCTAGGCTTCTTTCACACTCTATTTATACACAGGAAAGTAGGACAGGATCTCTTCAGATTTTTCATGCCATGTCCTCTACCATTCAGTGTGTGTGCACCCTGATATCCTCTCCTCCTTCCCATCTCCCTACCTTCCACTTCTTTCTTTGGGCACAGTCATCCTATCAATACCACCATTGAAATGGTATGTCAATTTATATATTACTTTTTATTTTCTTCTATTTGTTCATTTTTTATTTTGTTTGATTGATTCTTGATGTCTTATTGAATCATTAACTTTCATTTTTCAAGTTTAATTTTTAGTGAATTTTTTTCAGTCATCTTTTTAACCTTCTTTTGCATTTGACCAACTGAACTTTTAAATATAACTATTTTAAATATTGTTCATTGGAGTTTTTTCCATTTCACCAATTCCTGTTTTTATGGAGTTGTTATCTTTTTTATTTCACCAATTGTGTTTTTCTAGGATTTATTTTTTTTTCCATTTTGCCAAATCTATTTTCAAGCAGTGGTTTTCTTTAAATAATTTATGTTTCCTTATCAAACTTTCTTGCAAGGCTCTCATTTCCTTTCCCCATTTTTCTTTTAATTCTCTTTTAAGATCCTTTATGCATTCTTCCAAGAAAGCCTTTTGAATTGAAAACCAGTGCATAACATCCTTTGAGGCTTCATTTGGAGAGTTTTTGTCTTAAGTGTCTTCAGGGTTTGAAATCTATTCTTCTCTGTCTCCATATTATCTATCTATGATCAGAGGTCTTTTTGCTTTTTTGCTCATTTTTAAAGATTGAGATCTACTCCTACAGCAAAGAGAAGATTATCCAGAACTTCCCCAACAGGGGATCAGGGATTTTATGCTTCCCTGGCTTCCTTCCCTGAGCTGGATGGGTGTGGTCAAGTCCTCCGTGTTTGGTGGGCATCAGGAGCTCACTATTTGCCTTCTGTAATTGTGTTTGAAGTCTTGCCTATATAGGCAATATATATATATATATATATATATATATATATATATATATATATATATATATATAGTCTTTCTGGTTAGAATATAAGCTTCTTAAAGATAGGGACTCTCATTTGCATTTGTATCACTGTGCCTAGTACAGAGTATCCACCTAATTCCTGTGTTAATTAATTAAATAATTAAATGCATAAACAGTGATTAAATAATTAACCCAAAATAACTAAATAAATTAGTAAAAATTAGCAATTAAATTAACTAAATAAATAAGCGGGTAAAATTAATTAAATACTGCAACTTTTATGGCAAATAATATAATCATTGGTTAAATGACAGGTCTTTTACTAAGAATGCTGTTGTTTGCAGGCAGGAAACATGGGTTCTTTTCCCCCATATCATCTGTAGCTACATTTTGTATGCAATTTGCTTTTGTTGTTCAGTTATGTCCAATTTTTCATGACCCTATTTGGATTTTCTTAGCAAAGATGATGCAATAGTTTGCCATTTCCTTCTCTGACTCATTTTATAAATGAGAAAACTGAAATAAATAGTTTCAATTGACTTGTCCACAATCACACAACTAGTAAGAAAATTAAGTCTTTCTGACTCCAGGCCCAGCACTCTATGTATTATGGCCCCACTTAGCTGTCTATGTGATTAGCTAACTCCTAGCAACTCCCTAAAGTAAAGGGTAGTGATCCTCAAGAGAATTGTCTGTGAGAAAATACAACTTCCACTCACTTCTGGTTCTTTCTCTTCTCATCATAAGTGAGACAACAGATACTATTTGTTACTGGTTATTCTGCCATTTTAAAAACAACTCATAGTTACAAAAAGCTCCTTTAATAGAGTGTTGAATCTGGAATTAAGAAGACCTAAGTTCAAATCTAAACTCAGATACTTATTAGCAATGTGTTCCTGGGAAAAAGATACCTAATCTCTGCTTGCCTCAGTTTCTTTTAACAGAAAAATGGAAATGATGTTAAAATTGTTATGAGTATCAAATGACATATTTATTAAAATGATTAGCTAGGTACCTGGAACATAGGAGGTGCTGTATAAATATTTATTGATCCCCCTTTTTAGTTACTCAAGAATGTTCTAGGACTGATCAAATAATAACAATTTATATATTTTTTAAGACAGCAGAACCATGACCAAGGAAGGTATCTCTGCCCCAAAATGTCTTAATAAAATCTCATTTTAGAAATTCATTACTTCAGTTTGCTAAGTTACTTTTTAAAAGTGGGACTTCATTCCCCT
Source organism: Antechinus flavipes (assembly GCF_016432865.1). Taxonomy (NCBI): domain Eukaryota; kingdom Metazoa; phylum Chordata; class Mammalia; order Dasyuromorphia; family Dasyuridae; genus Antechinus; species Antechinus flavipes. Next base: position 44,244,371 of record NC_067401.1, read on the forward strand.
TCACCTCCCCACCCCATTTCCCTTGTAGGTAATGGATAATTCCAACTATCAAATTATTCACATTTTATTGTGAATGAATACATTTTCCTCCTGATATTAAGATGCTGGAAGAGGAGAGAGGAAAGATAAATTGCCTTGTGGGAATGAAAGATAGAAAAAAGAAGCAGGAATTATAAAATAATCAGATTTTTTGGCAACTTCTAAATCAAACCAAATTAAACGAACAGAAAACAAAAATCATTCTTGATGTCACCATTTTGCACAGATGCCAGATTCCATGAAATATGATACAAATGTTCTCCTCTGAAAAGTGAGGCTTCTCTGGTGCTTACCTTATAAAGTAAGAACTTCAGATAACTTCTATATACACCAATGGTTAAGGGAATTGAAACATCATCTCTTACCTTATTGACCTGTGTTTGCAAAGCAAAGCCTCAATATGTAGTTTCGTTTCCATAAAGGCCAGAGTTCTAAATCTGGAGTCTGGAAATTTGATTGTTAATAATAACATCATATAAACGTGGAAATATGTTTAAAAGAATTGCATATGTTTAACCTATATTAGATTACTTGCTATTTAGGAAAGGGGTAGGAGTAAGGGAGGGAAAAAACATTTGGGACAAAGGTTTTACAAGATTGAATGTTGAAAACTACTTTTGCATGTATTTTTTTTTTAAATAAAAAAGCTATTAATAAAAATTTTTATAAATAATAAATAATAACTTCATTTCAATAGAATTGTCTTTCTTTGTAATTCTACACATTGTATATTCACTTAACAACATTATTCTGAGGCAGAGTAACATAGGTTTCACCAGACTAAGACACCAGTGTAAGACTACACACAAAGTTTAACAACCTCCATGGAGTTGTCACCAGGTTAAAAGTAATAACTGAGATATAGTCATATTATACAAATAGGAAAAATCATAGTTTTAGTACCAGAGGAAACTTTAAAGATTGTAAAATTCAACTCTCTTTTTATGGATAAAGAGAGAGAAGCATATAGGTGTAACAATTTGTGCATTCATTTAGTGTTTCCAAAATTGTGGATGATTGAATCAGGGCAGCTTTTCATTTTCTACAAAACTAAATTCATCACAAAACAATAGAACATTAATATTAATCAAACACTGTTTGCATCACATTTTAAGAAAAAAAGATTGCAATATTTAAAGAAATATAATTACCTAAGTAGAATTAGATACTGTCTCACTAATATTCAACTCTTATCAATCAATGCTTAGCCTAATTCTTTATTTCCCTCCCTGCTTCCAAGGCTTAAATTGGAAAATTCACCTCTAGTCTTTCTTGGCTTGTCTGGGAACTGTCTGAAGCTCCAAGGTTTCTTGTCAGCCAAAGCCAACAGATTTTAAATGCCTGGAGCCTTTCTTCTATTACAGGCTTCAACTGAGAATCTTTTGATCTGCAAGCTTTCTGTCCTATATAACTTGGGTTTGAAGAGAGAGAGATTACAATCATTCCATGTGCACCTATCCCAAGTACATTTCCAGTGACAATCTTTTTCCAATCATAAGGGAGTAATTTTCTTCACCCTGACTATTTCTCCTCCCCCAGTTCCCTGTTCTTTGAAGCTGGAACTGGTCAAAAGGCTAATTTGAAACTAGAATACTGTCAAGGTTTCAGGTTTTGCACAGATGACAATAGGCAAACAGGCATAGGTTCCCAGTAGAGCAGGGAATGGGCATCAGAGGGGACTCTAAAGCATAGGTGTGACAGGATGTAAACAAATCTATATGAACACAGGAGAATTCACATTCATCAATCAGCAGCTATCAATGGAACTGCCCTCACAGTTGTGAGTCTAAGTGAAAACTGTGGCTGGGCACATAGATAAGTTTGTAATATCCAGGAAGCAGCTTCACACATCAAGCACCTAGACCCTGAGTGTCTAGGAGACATTGCCTTGCTCATGAGCAGTTATTGGCTACAGTATCCTGTAGTCAAAAAGATTCCTTTTTCTGAGTTCGTCTGGTCTCAGATGATTACCTAGCTATGTGATCCTAGGCAAATCACTTAACTCAGTTTTCCTCAGTTTCCTCATCTATCAAATAAGCTGGAGAAGGAAATGGCAAACTACTCCAGTGTCTTTGCCAAAAAATAGACCATCTGGGGACATGAATAGGCAAGCAAAAATGACTGAATAACAAGAAACCCATAAACAGACCTTTATCAACTTGAATCAAGGATGAATCTGAATTAACACCAGGGATTTAGGAATGCTACTTGAACTCTGATGAAGTACTCTGTCTCACCAACCTAGCAGAATGAAGGAGGCCAAAGTCTCTGTACAATAAAGAAACTCAATTGTCATTCTTATAACTACCTGATTTCTTATAGGAACTTATAAGATTTACCTCAGTTTCTCCCTATGGCTGTCCTACTAGTTGCTCCAGGGCTAATCCACACAGCTATTCTGATACCCATTCCTAGCTGTCTAGTTTGCTTTGTTTTGTTTTGTTTTTTTCCATACCACTCCTTCAATCTGAGGTCAGCTTGCTTTATCAAGCTGACAAAGCTTGACACAAGCTTTGTGAATCATATTTTTTGACTCTTCCGTTGTGTCCCCAATCCCTATTTCTTAAGTAGCTATCACTTAAACAAGACTATTTAAGCTTGGTAGGTGTCATCACTTTATAGAATTATCCAATAAACTTTTGTGAAATGTAATTTCCAAGACAAATATGACCTTGTATCACTTCTTGGATATATTCTCTTTTTTGTAGTATCTTGTATGTTCTACAGAGCACATCCTTCCAATTATATGTGGGTGCTCATAAGGGGATCTTAAGTCTATCTCAGAAACTTACTCTGCATGTCATTCAACTTTGATGGGTCAAATTTTCCTCTTTTGTAAAATAGGAATAATGACTCCCTACCTTGAAGAGTTCTGAAGGTCAAATCTTAAAATACAAAATCTTAAAAAATCTTAAGTACTTTGCAAACCTTAAACTGCTCTGTAACTGTTGTTCATTTTGACATATATTAGCTAACTATTGAGTATAGAACTGTTCATTACCTCATTACCAAAGAATGACTTATGATACAATTATTGTGTCAACTGCATATTTTTTTTGGCAAGACCATTGGTGTTAATGACTTACTCAGAGTCACACAGCTAAGAAGTATTAAGTGTTTGAGGCTGTATTTGAACTCAGATCCTCTTGATTCCAAGATCATTACTCTATCTAACACACCAACTAGCTGCCCCTGTGATACAATTATTTAGCTATCATCTCATAAAGAACTTAGCACAGTATCAGGTATACAGTTGACATTTAATAAATGCTTATTTCTTCCCCTCTTCCTTTCCTTCATTAAAAAAAATTTTTTGATTATAACACTGCTATCAATATATCAAATCAGTTGTAAATCTATTGTCATTGCCAATAGAATGTTAAATTTTATGCAAATGGAGAATTTTTCACTTGCTCTCTTTCTATTCCCAGACACTTAATGGAGGCTTGCTGGTTGACTGAATGAATGCAGCACAAAGCTGGGTGATTCAAGGATAGCAACAGATTGTAATTCCAAGATTATTTGCATATCAGTCTTTTGAATAGACTTATTGTTCCGTTGTTTTCAGACATATAAGAATCTTTGTGAATCACTTTGGCAGGTTTTTGGCAAAGATATTGGAGGGGGTTGCCATTTCCTTCTCTAGCTCATTTTACAGATCAGGAAACTGAGAAAACATGCGGAAACATAATTTGCCCAAGTTCATATAGCTAATGAGTGTCTGAGGCCAAATTTGAAGTAAAATGAAATCTTTTTATTCTTGGTCTGGATCTCTATCCACTATGGCGCCACCTAGTTACAGACCAAGATGTTACCTTTTAGTTTTTTAAACCCCATGCTCATAAATTATTAAGTAGGATAAGCAATCTTTCTCAGGGAAGAGAGCTGGACAGGCTTTCATAGAAATTAATAGGAGTATTCTTATGTATAAAATGCAACTAAGTAAGATCTACAGCTTTCTGTATGAATGAGCAATCTCTTTATAATGAAAACTAACATTTATATAGCCTTTTAAGATTACAAAGCATTTTTCATATATTATTTCATTTGTTATTATGTTTATTATTATTAAACTCAAAACACTTATTATTATTATTGATGAAAATGAAGTCCAGGAAAATCAAGTGCATTAATATCATTATAATGAGATTTTATATAAATATATTTTTACATATAAATATATATATATATATATATACATATATATATACATAATTATTTAATTTTCCTAGGCTTCAGATTCATTCAAGTCATTTGAATCAAAGCTTTTTAAATTGTAAGTTGTGTAACTGAATGTGAAGGGTGTGAAATTATGGTTTATTATCAGTAAATGTTTGATTTGTATGTTTGTATATAACCTTTATGACTGGGATCATGTAAAAATTTCTTGGGTGAAAAGGGGTCACAAATGGATAAAGTTTAAGAAGCCCTTAGTTAAGTGATTTAGGTTATTTAATCTTCCTGAAATCACAAGCTAATTATGTCTGAGGTAGCATTCAACCCAGGTTTTACCTGACTTCAAACCTGGTGTTCTTCAAACTTAAGTCATTGGTGATGCTATAGTTGTAGACTTTAACAATTATTCATAATAATTTCAATATCATACCTATGGTAAAATCCACATGATTAGGAAAATAATTTTTTGTTCTTGTTACTGTGTATGTGTGTTTGATGGATGTATAACTTCATTGGCTATTTTCCATTAATTCCAGTAGCATCTCACCAATTCTTTTCATCCTATGTAATTCTTGTTCATATTCTTCAAAACCATCACTCCATAGGCTGTAGCCAGTATACATAGAGGTGTTCTTCTAGGCCTTTTATCTTTTTTAGTGGATCGATTTCTGGAACTCTGTACATTTGTTCATTTGCAATTGATAAATTATCATCCCTAACTCCTATTTTACTCACAGATATTCCTAGGAAAAATGTTTGATTTAGATTCAAGGTCATGCACTTGAAAACTGGATTTGTTATTTCCTACTTCACAAGTCATTTGTTCTCTTTGGGATGTAGTTTCCTCATTTGCAAAAAGAAGTTGTTAGTTCAGCTGACTTCTCTGGTCCCTTCTCATTCTAAATCTATGAAGTTTAAAAATGCTGTGTTCTATCTTCAAGTAATCATTAACAACAAGTACAATGTAGACTCCCATGTACTTCCACGGACTTTCGGTCATTAGCAATTTTGATTCTTTCCAGATTGTGGCTCTGGGTTTCAGAGCCATATAGCATCACTGGGAGAAAATTAGTGATATTTGGATGGGCTTTGGCAGCAGGGAATAATAGCTTGAGCTTATTGAAAGCCTTGCATAATTTCCCCAAAATAAATCAGCCTGCTCTCTTCCTCTTATTCAATTCTAGGTCCAACCCAGGTTTATTTATTTTTTTTAAATTATTATTTACAGTGCCTGTCCAAGATACACGTACTAATGAAATAATTCAAAGATTGCTCATTTTACTGTATATCATACTCTGGACAGCATGCCTTTGTCATATTAATTACCTAAAATTGGCCAATATAAGGAAATAAATAAGCATTTCTCAGTGCCTGTGTCTACCAGATACTGTGATAAGTACTTTATAGAGATTATCTCATTGATCCTCACAACAGCCTTGCCAGATAGGTGTTATTATAACCCCAATTTTGCAGTTTAACATAGTGATGTAGACAGAGGTTAGGACTTCCCTAAAGTCATACTGTTAGCAAGCAATTAATGCTAGATTTGAATTCAGGTCTTCTTGACTATTTAACAATGCTAGAATCATTTCAGCTCATTCAAATAGAAAGATGTAGACCTTTTTTTTTTTTTTTTTTTGGTTGCCTAAATTGCAAAAATGGATTCCTATTGGTGTCTAAGAAACTTACTCACCTGAATTCATTGGGAAGCATTAGTCATCTGTTGATCAATTTGTGAGCACAGGGTTTTAAAAAATAAAGGCAACATTACCTATTTAATACAAAACACTGAAATGATCTTTGGATTAAAATCCATGGTATTCTATTTTGTCTCTATGCCTTCTCATTTGTTGGTGTGTGTGTATATATGTGTGTGTGTGTGTGTGTGTGTGTGTGTGTGTGTGTGTGTGTGTTAATAACAGAGTGAATAAGAAGAAAAAGAAATAGAATAACAAAAACTGGATCATAAGGCAGAGTCATATGGGAAGATAAAGAGATATTTAGTGTTAGAACAGGTAAAACTGAGCCAGTGAATGAAATTGTAGATTATGTGTAGACTCAAGCAGAGTTTAATTTGTCAATCAAGAAATATTTATTACTTGCTTGTTTATACTCAGAGCTCTGGGAAGATACTATGGGGTTTCCCTCAGTATGTATGACAGGTAAAGAATGTATGATTCTTGCCTTGGCCTGAATCAATTCCACTGGAAGAAGATACTGGCAAAAGGAAAAGGAAGGTGCCCAAACAATCCCACATGTTGCCTCAACTGATTAAAACCATATTATTTCCCATGAAATTCTAGTTCTGGCTCTTTCTGTCAGGGAGTAAAACATCATTCTCTCCCTTCCAGGCAGGAATGTTTTACAGATTGTTACTTTTGTTCACGAGGACTACTCTATAAAATTGGAACTCCCCAGTGCTTTTCACCAGTACTAGATCCTGCGGGTCTACAAGAAAGAAAGGAAAAAGTAGGAAAGAATGCTAAGATTCAACATGATTGATAGTAATATCTATGATTTTCATTTCTCTGTTCTTTAAGGGTTTTTTGAAAGGAGGAGGTAATGACAACAGTCTAGGAATATTATAGGAGGTCTTGGACCTGACTATGCAAGTCACTTAAAATCTCTGTGCCTTCCATCCCTAATCTGTAACAAGAATGCTGTTTTATTATAGTGACTCCCACATTTTTCCAGCTTACAAAGCACATTCAACATCCCAATGAGTTAGTTTGTATATTACCAGTTATCTTCAAAACCAGCATTTTAATCCAGGACTCCCACATCCAATTGCAATGCTTTCCCAAATTTATTGTCCTGCTTTTATTACCCACCTTCCAACAGTAATGTTCAATAAGGAAATGAAGCATGTAAGTTATACTTTTCTCCAAAGAAATGGGCATTATTTTGGGAATAGAAGCAAAAAAAGGAGGGAATACTGCATATTATTTCTCTTTATCTCCTCTTTCTGCTGTACTCTGATGTAAATAACTAAAAAAGTCCAAGGAGTATCCTACTACATGTCCTCTCTTGACACTTCTTGTCACTGGATCCACATGACTGTGAAGCAAAAAGTAAGGCTGGTGACTTTGCACAGCCCTCCCTTGCTTAAATTCAATTCACTTCTATGTCATGACGTCATTTCACTGATGTCATGGTCCTCTTCAAGAACAAAAGGCAAATAACATGTATAGCTCCCTCACCATCCCCAATGCAAAGGGAAGAATTAACTAATAAGAATCTCAGAATCAGCAAATCTTATTGTTAACTGAAATGAATGAATGAAAAGTAATTTACTAAGTACTTCCTATGTATCAGATATTATGCTAATATTGTTTATATAAGGAACTTATATGTCAATAGGAGGAAATAACATATATAAAGGAATGATGACCTGAGAAAGATATTTTCATCCAGAAAGTCAAAAGGATAATAAGTAAATTCATAGATCAATAGATTAAAACGCCCTTTCCAATTCCAGTACTGATTCAATTACTTTGTCCCAAATGAGAAATGGAAAGTGGGTGAAAGTGGGGCAGAATGACAAAGAAATCAGAGTGTATAACATGTGAAATGATTGATGGCAGGTATGGTAAATGATAGAGAGATAGATGGATGGTTGGATAGAAAGAAAAAGAGAGAAAATGAGAGAGAGAGAAAGAGATTGATGTATGGATAGATGAATAGATGGATAGATGGATAGACAAATAGAGCATTTGTTAAACACTTACAATGTCTTAGGTACTATGCTAAGCACTGGAAATATAAATAAAAGCAAAGAAGGTAATTCTTACTTTCAAAGTGCTTTAAAGTTTTTTAAAGGAGTAGATGGGGAAAGGGAATAAGATGCTTACATAAGCACAAGGTATTAAATGTTTAAAGAGAGATGAGTGAGCATGGATGACCTAGGGACTTCATGGAAGGACAATCCCAGACAGGAGCTCATCAAATAGAGAAGGGGACCACATGAATGGGGGCATCTCTAGGGGTGAGAAGTCACATGTTTAGGAGATATCAAATTCTAGAAAGGTAAGTTTTCATTCATTTACTTACCAATTAAAAAAAATTAAATCCCAGAGTAAGAATACCACAACTGCACAAATTAACTGTCCCAAGAACTAGGGACATAATTTCTGGAAGACTGATTTTTGAAAGTCTGCTATCCTACATAGAGAGAAATAAAAAAAGTAGAAAGGCAATTCCTAACAATGAGATAGGTTATGGAGCATGTTTTGTTGTCACTGGAGATCATAAGAAAGGTGAACTTATACTTAATCATTTCCCAATAACTTTTCAATTACTTCAATGCATTTGTCCTAGTCCTGCTCTCTAGATAGACACAATGTACATTTGATCCATCCTCCAAATGATAATCTTTCCTATATTTGATGAAAAAGATCAATTTTTCTTGGTCTTCTCTTTTCTAGGTTTAGAAAATCCTTAGTTTCTTCAAGTATTCACCAAAATACGTGATTTCCCTTAAATATCTCTTGCCTTTTTGTAGAAGTCTCACAGAATAGGATTCATTGCTATAGCCAGAGTACCTTGATCTTATTGCTTCCCTTGAACTGGTCATTCCATGACTGTCGATGAAGTTGATGGCTGTGTCTTGTTTTTTCACAGTGAATTTGTAATTCACTTAAATTTCCATGTTTTTTTTTTGGTCCACATGATGTCAAACTCTCTGTTACCCTATGTTTGTATACTGTATTTGATATTATATAAAGAGCCAAATACATATATCCCTGTAAAATCTCTTCAATAAGCACTGGGCCTACCCTGTATTTCTTTTTATTATTTCAAAAATAACTTTTAAAGCCTTTTTCTTTTTTTGAAGCATTTCTTCCTTAAAGCTCATTTATTTGGAGACATTCTCTCAGATGACATTCTCATTCAGCTGAAAAAAAAAATTGTCAGTGTGATGATCATGTATTTAAAATCAGCTGGAGTCAGGAATTCAGGTTAAGGGGAAAATCTTCAATCTTTATTGAAGTGAAGAGGTGAAAAAGGATTGTGATAGGAATATGGGCAAGAACGATTGCAATAGCAATATGGGCAGCTGCGACAGGAAGCCAGCTAGCAGAGGGAGATCTGAGCTGAAAGGTCGTCAATGGCGATGCGAGCAGCTGTGTCAAGACGCCAGCCAGCAGTCTCTCCTTCTGCTTCCCTTTCCACTCCCTTGCCTCCACCCACCAAAAATGTCATTTCCTATACAACACATCAGGACTTGCACAAAGAGTGGGCTGGGGCCATTCTTTCTCCAAGCATATGTATTAATAGAGTATGGTCCAATTACTATTTAGCCTCACGTGCTTGGGACCTCAGTGCATCAACTCAAGCCTCAGCCCATTACAGTCAGCATCTACAATGTGCAAAGCATGGTGCTAGATGCTAGAAACACAAGCACAAAAGTGACTCCAAAGAGTTGATATTCTACCAGATGGATACAATATGCACACAGATAAACAAAGTAATTTGAGAAACTAGAGAGGTCCAAAAATTGGGAGGGGGGAGAGAGAGAAGACATGTGTGTATGTGTATGTATGTACATAACACATACATATTTGTATAAAGACACACACATATACATACATTGTATGTGTTTGTATGTATGTGTGTATATATATATATATATATATATATATATGTATGTGTATATATGTGTATATGTGTGTGCTCAAATGTTGCTTTTTGAGTAAGACATTCTATTCAATGTTTGAAAAGTTGAGGTCTTTCATCTTTATTTTATCTTGTCCCATCCTAGTTTTGGGGCATGTTTTAGGAAGATCTTACATCTCCTGGCTTGGTGGCCCCTCTGAAGTGCTGGTGTTTCACATCATTTCTTTTTTTTTTCTTTCCTAATATCTTCCCATATTTCCCACTTCAAATGCTCTCAGTGACACTGATAGCCTCAGAGTCATTCCATATGTCCCCAGGAGGCATTAAAGACTTCCTGTTCTCTCTGGGGCAAAAAGAATGTTTTTAATCTGTCACAGGTGTTAGAACTTAATAATTATTATTTATTAAGTATCAAATCCATCCTTCTTTCACAAAGAAAAGGACACATTTACAAATTCTATGGAAAAATAATACATGAAAATGCTGCTTCAAATCACCTCCTATATGAAAACTTCCTTGATTTTTTCAGCAGTTAGTGCCTTCCTTCCCCAAGCTGCTTTGCATTAATTTTGTATGACAGTATGGCACAATTAATTAAGAGCTGCTCTCTAAGCCAGCAAATCTTAGGTTCAAATTCTATCTGACACATATTGATTGTGAAACACTGGGACAAATCTCTTAATCTCTCAGTGGTTTAGGCTACTCTTGAAGATTATAAATTAATGATACTAATAATTAGCATTTATAAAATACTTTGTTATTCAGTTGTGTCTGACTCTTCGTGACTCTATTTGAATTTTTTTTTTTTGCATAGATACTGGAGTGATGTGTCATATCCTTTTCTAACCCACTTTGCAGATGAAGAAACTGAGGCAAACAAGATTAAATGATTTGTCCAGGTTCACAGAGTAAATGTTCAAGACTAGGATTAAACTCAGGAAGATAAGTCTTCCTGACTTCAAATCTGGCACTATATCTGCATGGTGCCACCTAGCACTTTAAAATATACAAAATGCTCTATTAATATTATCTTATTGGATGCTCACAAAAACTCTGGGAAATAGGTGTTATTATTATCTCCATCTTACAAATGAAAAAAACTAAAGTAGATGGAGACTAAGTGACTTGCCCAGGATTACCCAAATAGCAATTATATGGGATTGGATTTGAACTCAGTACTTCCTGGACAAGATCCAGTGCTATCTACTGCATTGTAAAAGAAGAAGCTAACCTGCATTGGTAGAGGAAACTTTCCTCAAATGGCAGTTATATATCATTGAAGTTTCAAGCCCAAGGCCTATTCTTATTTGCATATATTTTGCATATGTTTATATATATATATATATAATTTCCTCTGTTAGGATGTAAACTTTTTGAGAACTGGGACCATTTTTTTTTATTTTTCATTAGTCTTTTTTATTGTTGTTGTTTCTAGTTTATTTCCTTCTTTTTAAAAATTATAACTTTTTATTGACAGAACATATGCCTGGGTAATTTTTTTACAATATTATCCCTTGCATTCACTTCTGTTTCAACTTTCCCTTCCCTCCCTCCATTGCCTCCCCTAGATGGCAAGCAGTCTTATATATGTTAAATATGTTATAGTATATCCTAGATACAATATATGTGTGCAGAACTGAATGGTTCTCTTGTTGCACAGGGAGAATTGGATTCAGAAGGTAAAAATAACCTGGGAAGAGTTTACACTCATTTCCCAGTGTTTCTTCTCTGGGTGTAGCTGCTTCTGTCCATCACTGATCAATTGGAACTGAGTTAGATCCTCTCTTTGTCGAAGATATCCACTTCCATCAGAATACATCCTCATATAATATAGTTGTTGAAGTATATAATGATCTCCTGGTTCTGCTCATTTCCCTTAGCATCAGTTCATGTAAGTCTCTCCAAGTCTCTCTGTATTCATTCTATTGGTCATTTCTTACAGAACAATAATATTCCATAACATTCATATACCACAATTTACCCAACTATTCTCCAGTTGACGGGCATTCATTCATTTTCCAGTTTTTAGTCACTACAAACAGGGCTGCCACAAACATTTTGGCACATACAGGTCCCTTTCCCTTCTTTAGTATTTCTTTGGGATAAGCCCAGTAGTAACACTGCTGGATCAAAGGGTTTGCACAGTTTGATAACTTTCTGGGCATAATTCTAGATTGCTCTCCAGAATGGTTGGATTCATTCACAACTCCACCAACAATGCATCAGTGTCCCAAATTGGGACTATTTTATTTCTCTATGTATACCAAGTTTTTACTTAGCTCATATATAGTGCCTCTTATATTGTAGGTTTTGATTGGGAAATTATTTGCATATGTAAATTCCTGTCCCTGGATCTGAGCTACAAAACAAAGACTAGAATAGGATTTTGATTATTGGTCTATTATGGAGTTTCAAAGACTGAGTTCATGATGCTATGGCCTAAGAAAAAATGTTGAATGCTTTTTATACTCTATCAACTATCTGATTCTCTGTTTTGGGCTGTAGATTCAAGAGAAATGAAGATCAGAGCATCCATAGACCAGATTAGCCATTTTAACTGGTATATAGAATGAGAAACCCTTACAAACAACTAACATTTGTATAGTACTTCAAGTTTTACAAAGCATTTTATCATTATTTTATTTTATTCTCACAAAAACTCTGTAAGATAATTATTATCCCCATTTCACAGATGGGAAAGCTAAGCTTCTGAAGCATTCAATCACTTGATCATTATCACATAGCTAAAATGTAACTAATGTGAGCTAAAAATGAAATTCAAATTCCAACCTCTCTGAATTCCAGAACCAGTCTTTCTTCTATGATACCATATTGCCTCTGAAGAGAAAGCAAATTGTTCCCACCTTGAACAGGTGAAGGTCCTGAGTTAAAGTCCTATTCTACTATTTATTAAAATGACTTGGGGCTAATCTCTCAAGGCATTGGTTTCTGCATCTATAAATTTTTTTAATATTTAATTTTCTCACAATTACATTTAAAATTATTTTCAACATTAGTTTTTAATATTGAATCCCAAATTCTCCCAAATCTCCTCATGTCTCCTCATTGAGCAGGCAATGTATATGTATATGTAAATGGTATATGTAGTCATAAAAAAATATTTCCATATTAGTTATGTTGTAAAAGAAAACATAGACTGAAATAAAAACCTATAAAATAAAGAAAGCAAAAATAAAGTATGCTTTGATCTATATTCAAACTTCATCAGTTCTTTCTCTGGAGATGGATAGAATTTTTTCATCATAAGTTCTTCAGAATTGTTTTAGAGAGTTGTGTTGCTGAAAATAATTAAGTTATTCACAGATGATCATGTTACAATATTGCTATTACTGTATACATTGCTCTCTTGATTCTCATTTAATTTTGCATCAGATTATGTAAGTCTTTCTAAGTTTTTCTAAGAGCATTTATAGAGCTCATAATTTCTTAAGGCAAAATAATACTCCATCACAATAATAGACTACAACTTGTTCCCAATTAATGGGCATCCTTTCAATTTCCTTTTTTTGCCATTAGAAAAGAATTGCTATAAATATTTTTGCACCTATAAGTCCTTTTTTCTTTCTCTTTTTTTTATTATCACTTTTGGGATACAGACTTAATAGTGGTATTGTTAAGTCAAATCTTCCCCATTTTCAAAGAATCTCAACAAATTGTAAAACTGATCTACATATGGGGAGATATTACAACAGAGCTGCATAACAGGAGGTAAACACCTAATTTTTTCTTCAGGGATAAGGCTAAATTTGCTCTCATCCAACACTCTGCATTTGTCCAGGCCCTCTTGACCAGAAGCACACACACCTGCATGATGGCTAATGGGGATTAGGGGACAGCCTGTGGCCATAGAAGAGAAAAGTAAGTGCTCCCCAGAGATTGGAGGCTGGAACTTTGGCCTCATTAGCGCCACATGTGAACCAACTGAATTCTCAGGGCCACAGGCTAGTTTTACATTTTTGTGGGAGTGAGATGTTCTCATTAAAAGAGTATATTAGAGTAGGAGAGCTTTTGTTCCATTTGAGCCATATGAGTGAGGTCCCTGAGGCAGAAAATGATCTGGAATACTGGAATGTTGTACTGTGGCTTGAACATTTGAATTTTGCATCCATTTCTTGAAGAACATGATTTTAAGGCTGAAATTGACTTTAGGGCAAGAGAGTTCCTTGCTGATCAAGCTTACTTGGTGTGCTATTCACTTAGAAAAGTCAGATAGAGATTGAATCAAAAATGTGAGTATTGATAAGTATGGATCATCTTCCCCATGCGGCAGATAGTCTTTTCTCCCTATAGAATTTGCTGGTACTCATATTCTATAACAAGTGGGCACTGGGAAGGTCTGACTATAAAAGATATATATTTATATTAAATAATATTTCTAATTGGCTAGCAAATTTACTAGATAAAGAAATTCTACATTTTTTTCTTTTACAGGAGAACTTTTTCTAGTACAGTAGACTTCATCTGCCAGTTGGAGATTTATCTAATAACCTTTTGAATCTATATATTCAGCCGGTTCCATTTTGTCATATAAAGCCAATAGTCACCTGGAAATTTGATCCTCATCCATTTTACAAATTTGATTTACTTGGGAGAGTTATGAAAAAAGTCAAATATATTAAATTTTAATTTGATAACAGTATCTAGCATTTTACACAAAGCTTTAAAATTTGCAAATCACTTTACCTATGTTATCTTATTGGATCTTTACAACTCTCTGAAGTAGATGTTGTTGTCACACCTATTTACAGCTAAAGATACTAAGAAATTGTGACCTGTGCAGAGACAAACAGATAGTGAGTGGTTTAGAGAGTATTGTCTTCAAAATATCAGTTTCAGCATTTTATATATTTTGTCACCTACCTGTCTCAAAAAACTATAATATATTTCCTATTTGAAATTGATAGAGAATATGTTACAATGAATATATGTGTTGGCCCAAACAGCAACAATTGTTCTTTCCATTTACTGTGAGATCGTTATCTGGCCTGTGAACCTCAAGATATGAGGAAGGAAAGGAAAAAGGAAGAAAGGAAGGAAGGAAGGAAGGAAGGAAGGAAGGAAGGAAGGAAGGAAGGAAGGAAGGAAGGAAGGAAGGAAGGAAGGAAGGAAAAAAGGAAGGAAGGAAGGAAGGAAGGAAGGAGAGAGATTATGTTGCCCCATCCTCAGTGTGGTAACTCCTATTCACAGAGGTTGTTTTGGGGGAGTGTTTAATATAATCTATTCTTTTTCAGTAATGTCTAGCTCTTTGTGATCCCACTTGAGATTTTCTTGACAAACATTCTGGAGTGGTTTACCATTTCCCTCTCCAATTCCTTTTACAAATAAGGAAACTAAGACAGATTGAGTTAAATGACTTGTTTAGGATCATATAGTTAATGCCTAAGGACATATTTCAACTCATGAAGGTGAGTCTTCTTGATTTCAGTGCAGTGATCTACTGCACTACTTGGCTGCCCTATATAATGTACATGTAATAGTAATTTTGTAAGTCAGAATTTGAGCAATTGTCAATTGCATTAAACTCTCCTCAATGGGGAGAGCTCGATTATTTAACATTCTGTGCCTGCATGAAGGGTGGAGTTGGTGAGAACTTGGACAGAAAAGCACTTTTTCTGGCTTCCAAGGTCAGGAAATGGTGTGTGAGATTCCAGGCTCCCTTCATGGAGAGACCCCTGGAGGAAGCGACTTTGGGAAGAAGCAGACTTGCAAAAGAGCCATTACTTTGACATATCTTTGGTTTATACACTGAAGTCTTTGGGGAATTTCTTCTTGGGTGAGATCAGAGACTCCCTCCCACTTAATTGAACTGAGATATCTTGATTCCAGAAGGAGAGCTTATTTAATTTTTGTAATGTCTGACATATTGTAATCAACATAACTTTTCAGATTTGTTTGTTATCAGCTTGGATAAAAGGATTCATTTGGTATTCACTCTATTTAATGATCTTTGTTTAACTAGTTTTTGATAGGAAGGTAGTCAAACTTTTGTATATAGCATGGGGAAGTCCTTTCTTTTTAAGGATTAATGACCAAGAAATCATCTTGAACTTAAAAATAATTTCCAATAAATCAGTAATATTTGGGAGGGCAGAGAGATTAATTCTGATATAGTATCCCCTCTCTAAGGCAAACAGAATGGGTTACCTTTATGGGCCCAATTTCCTGCTCCCCCTCTAGGCAGGAATCAAAGTCTCTCTTGGAGAAGGGTGGTCAAGATTCCAAAAATATTTATTTACACTTCTCGTTGTAGACATTTGGACATACACAGTAAGCCACATGGGCCACATATTCATCTTACCCATTTCTTGCATATCTTTTGTTTTTTCAAGCACTTTGACAGCTATAAAATTATTGATCTCAGTATGAAGTAGAGAGAATTGATATTATGTCTCACTTACACAGAAAACCTGAGGTACACAGAGTCCCCAAATTTAAATAATATTATCTCATTTGGCAGATGAGGAAATTAAGGCTCAGAGAAATTAGTTGATTTTTATGATGATCACAAAGCTAATCAAGCCTACAGGGGAGGGAAAAAAGGAGGGGCCACTGCAGACTCAAAACTGTTTTGATTAGTGCAGGGGAAGGAAAAGTTAAAAGTTAGGCTATTACTCCAAATGGCTGATGTGACACACTCCTGAAATAGAAAGCAGGCTACTGAGCCTCTTTGAGAAAGTACCCCCTTTCACAAAAGGGAAGTTCGGGGAGCTCATGATAGATTTATGGATACTTTCTCACATTTCAGCCAAATAGGTTTGTACTGTGGCCCTTGTCAATCTCCTGGAGTTCTATCTCCCTAGTGTTTAGTTAAAGTAGAGTAAATCTGTTGCTATCTGCTATTCTCCTTGTTAACAAATGTAAGACCTTCAGCTCAGCACAGGTGTCTGTTTCTTGTATTTGTAATGACAGCAGGAGAAAGAGCACAGCCCACAGTGCAACATACACGCAGAGGTTAAAAGGGCTTCCTGCTCCAGTGCTCTTGCCTTATAAGCAGTGTGGTGCCAAAGATATTTACCTGTAGGCCTAGTTTCCAATTGATTCCGCATGCCGAATAAGGGGAAGCCTGGGCTTTCTCTATGAAGAATGGATTTCAAATTAAAATAATGCTGTGTTTAGATGAGTTGATGTAGATCCAAGATGATGGAGCCAGTTCCAGGATCAGGAGAATTGAGTTGTCTTTCTGCACCTGTCACCAACTTATTTTGAAACTAGGGAAAATGGATTCACTTAGTTGTTTCTTGGTTACTTTCCACTATTTTGCACATTAATGGCATCAGCAGAAGAAAGAAAAGGGTGAACAGAAACACAAAAAGGTGTTTTGTGCTTCTTAGATATAAAGGTTTTCAAGGAGGAGAGCTACTTTTTTTTTTTAATTCTCACAAAACCCAATGAGGTAAGTGCTATTATTACTCACATTTTATACAAGAGGAAACTGAGGGTGAGTGAAATTAAATGATTTGTCCAGGGTCAAATAGCTAATAAGTGATTGATTCCAAGTTTACTATATCACCTTACTGCCTTGTGCCTTTTCCCTCCTTCTGTGCTTAAAATAATACATATCCCAGGTAAGCAGATACTCCTAAGTTCAAATTTTTTTTTTCTAAGTGGACATACTCTGAGGATGACTATTAGGGCACAGCAATAGTCCAGAATTAAAACAAGCAAATAAATAAAGAAAGATTTCATTGTCAAGCTTATACTTCTCTGCTACTGTGATCTTTATTGCTACTGTAGCCTGGATATTATTTCCAAGGCTGAAGAGAATGGTAAAACAAACAAACAAAAAAAGCAAAACCAGGGCAACTGAAAGACACAAAAGCACAGAAGTTCAAGCAAGATATACCTCCTCAAAGCAAGTGGAGTCCAAAACTAACATAGAATCCAAAGTTAAGATGGAGGCTAGAAGAATGAACAAACAATAAAAGAATTCAACTGTAGAGTTGTTATGGAGAAGAGAAAGAACAAGACTAACTCAGAAAAAGTCAATAATTGGAAAATATATATTAGCAAATCCTCACAGGGGAAAAATGTATATTGGACAAAAGCCCCACAAAAATTATTAGAAGAGATTATAAAAGAAATTTAAAAAAGAGAAACAAAGTTTTTAAAAATCAAATAAGAGTAGTGCATGGGGGAAATGAAGAGAGAAATTAGAGCAATGCAAGATAATTAAGAAAAGATAATTTAATAGTTTAGTTAAAAAAAGGTACAAAACCTCACTGAAGAAAATAATGTCTTAAAATTAGAATTGGCGAAGTAGAAACTAATGTACCTATGAGACATCTAGCAGTAAAACAAAAGTAAAAGACCAAAAAATAGAAAATATGGACTATCTCATAGGACATATATCAAGGAGAGATATTTTAAAAATCTTTGGGCTACCAAAAAACCATGAACAAAAAAATATTCCAGAAACATTATAAGAACATTGTATGTTTACATTTGCAATTACAATAAACATTACAAGAAATTGTAAGAGAAAACTGCCTAGATATCTTAGAAACAGAGAACAAAGTAGAAGTTTAAAAATTCCCATATGTCCTAAAAGAAGCACCAAAATGAAACTCTTAGGAATATTGTAACCCAGATCAAGAATTCTCAAAACAAGGAGAAAATGCTAAAAGCAGGTGGGGGGAAAATTTAGTACTTTGGAGCCATAGTCAGAATCACACAAGATTTAGTAGCTAACATTATAAAGAAATGAAGGCTTTGAAATATGATATGACAGAAGGCAAAGGGGTTAGAATTACAACAAAGAATTATCTACTCTACGAAATGAAGTATTGTTCTACAGGGGGTAGGAATATGGGAATGTATATTTAATGAAATAGAAAATTTTCAAGCATTCCTAATGAAAAGACCAAAGCTAAATAGAAAATTTGACATTTAACTATAGTACTCGAGAGAAGCATAGAAAGGTAAATATGAGTAGGAAATTATAAGGGACTAAACAATGTTTAGCTGTTTATATTCTTTTATGGGAGATTATATAGATTAAGTTATAAAGCATTTTTAAATATATATTTTAAAATGCTTTATAACTTAATCATTACCAGGATTCTAGATGTAGTGTACTTAAACATAGAACCTGAATGTGATTCAGCTATGTTTTAATGATATCAAAGGAAGAATTTAAGGGTCTGAAAAAGAAATAAACTGGGAAAAAGGGAAAAGGAGGGAAAGAATAGGGAAAATTGCCTCACATAAACAGGACATACAAGGAAAAGTTTATTCAGTTGGTGGCACAGCTATAGAATTATCTCATTCATAATTATCTCACTCATCCCCTTACTTGTACTGACTAACCTCAGAGTAGCAAACATAGTTTTTGATTTTATGATGAAAGACATAGAAGGCAGTGGTCAGAAGCAATACAGACTTATAAAGAGGGACATGGTAAAAAATAAAATAATAAGTATAAGAGAATGTAATGGAGAGAAATACATAATTAGTAAACTCAACTGTTAATGTTAGTGGGATTAACTCACCCATAAAATGGAAGAGGACAGCAGAATGGATTAGAAACCAGAATCCAACAGCATGTTATTTACAAGAGATACATTTGAAATAGAAAGATAAATAAGGGATTGGAACAGAATTTATTATCATTCAACTGAAGTAAAAAGGGAGGTGATTGCAATCATGATTTTAGACAAAGTAAAAGCAAAAATAGACTTTATATAAATGAAATAAACTGGGGAATCTATAATTTGTTAAAATAAACCATAGATAAATAATATTAAAACTGAATATATATGCACCAAATGACACAGTATCTAAATTCCTAAGGAAAAATTAAATGAATCACAGGAGAAAATAGACACTAAAAGTATAATATTAGGAATTTCAATTTACCGCTTTCAAACTTAGCTAAATGTTGGCATGCAAGAAACAAGAAAATAGTTAAGAAAATGAATAGGATTTTAGAAAAGTTAACTATATTAGACCACAGAAATATTGAATTGGATAAAAAGTAACACATTTCTTTCTTAGCTGTGCATGGCACCTTCACAAATTTTTACCAGATATTAAGGCATTAAAAACCTCATAAACACACATTAAGATCTCTGGCAATTTTTCTTTCCTTCTTATATTATGGAGCATAGATCTAGGACTAGAAGGGACTAAAAGTTTTTCATTTTTCAGATGAAGAAATATAAGTTCAAGGAGGTTAAGTGAACTTCTTAAAGTTATATAAACAATGTCAGAAATGGAATTTGAACTTAGACACATCTGCTTCTAGGAAATAGAATAAGAGACTCATAATAATATGGGCTCGCGTACTTTTGATTATGTTGCAGGTCTGGAATAGTTCCACATTAAGGGACTATTTTTATTTTTGGTAAAGCACCCTATAGAGACAGTATAATAATGGCAGATAATGATTTGGATTCAGGCTTGAGTTCAAGTTCTGTTTCTAATCATCTATGTTATCATGAGCAAATCCTTTAACCTACATTACAGATGAATGGTGGTGGATCTTCTTATATGTAAGAAGAAAATTAATGAAATCAATAATCTGAACTTAATTTCTTTTTTTTTAAAGGAGCACATTGCCTCTGTTTAGATTGTTGAATGCAACTGTGAGTCCTTGGAAACTATGCCTTTTCCATCTTTTTATCATTGTATCTCTCACACCTCTCATACCTCATACTAACTGCCTTACATATTGTCAGTCCTTGAATTGCTTGTTTTCAGTCTTTCCTTAAACAATATTTCATTTTAAATTCACAATTCCATTTGTGAGAAAATGATCAGCATAAAATCCTTATTTGGATTTAACAAAAAACAAAATAACTTTTAAAATACAAAATGAGGAAGCAACTCACATGAAAAGAATCTAGGAAATTAAGTGGAATATTAACTAAATATGGCTCTACTGCATGATAACAACTAAAAACTTTAGACAATCTTATGCTTCATTAAAATAAATATAATATAAATAATAAGTTCAAGTTCATTGTCCTGACATAGTCTTCCCTTATCAAATCACTTTAGGAATATTGTATTTAAGAGGTAGAGGTAGAGGGAATAGTTGTGAACTTGGATAACTAGAAGATTAGAAATCTCCTCATTAGAAACAGAATTTAGAGAAGAGTTGGTTTAAAGAGGGTTCTAAAATCTGTTGGGAATATTTTAATTTTGAGATAGCTATGAAGCATTCAGTTGCAGGTATATTATGGTGAAGTATAAATGGAGTTCAAGAGAGAAATTTAATGCCAGAAATGTGTATTGGAGAGTCCCTAATGATATGATAATGAACCCATGAAAACTGCTGAGATCATCAAGAGACTATAGAGGCAGAAGATAATGCAGAGCTATGGTAAATAGTAAACATTTTGGGAGTAAGAAAAAAGAAACTGAGAGGGAGTAGTCAAATAGATAGGCTGAGAACCAGGAGACTTTAGACTCATAAAAATGTAAAAAGGAGAAAATATCAAGGATAGAAAATGACCAAATGTCAAATGTGACAAGTCAATAAGGGCCACAAATGGGGAAAAAAAGATTAATGAAACTATTAATATACCCATGGACATCTTTGAAAGTGAAATTTTAGTTGAATGGTAAAATTGGAAATCACATTATAAGAGATTGAGAAGTAAATGAGAGGAGAGAAAGTGGAGAAAATAAGTAGAGATGGCTTTTTCTTTTTACTTTAACTGTGACTGAGAAGAGAAATAGGACAAAGGATTGAGAAAAATCTCTGACTTCCATATTATACTAGAAAACATCATATATTTCCTTCTTCAAGATACTGGCACAGCTTAAGAATTATCTCATTCATAATGCCTTACTTGCACTAACCTCAGAGTAGCAAACATAGTTGTTGATTTTATGATAAAGGACTTCAGTATATTACTCCCATTCTCTTGGGCCAGAAATGAGGTTATCTCTGTATCTTCTTGGTATTTCACATCCTAGAGCCAGTCTTTAGATTTATCCAAAAGTATTCCAAAAGGGCTGTCTTTGGTAGTAGTGGTTTTCACTTTAATCAAATTCTTTTAATGAAGTCTATGTGTCCTATAGAGGGACTTATTAGTTAAGAATCAATCAATGAGTAATTATTGACTGAAATACCGATTAACTTAAGAATGGGTTCGATTAAATGATCTCTGAGATCCTTGTGAGTCTGTTTCTTCTGCCTCCACAATATTGTTCCCTTCCATAGCTATGATTCTAACTACACTATTAATTCAATTCAATTAATTGTTGATAGGTGTTTTCTTGGATTGAGCATTTATTCAGCACCTACCATATGGAAGGACTTGATGATTCAAAACCAAAATTAATTAATAAAATTAACCCTATTAAACAAAGAAGATTTCTGTGTTCATCCTGGTGGCTTGGGAGATCATCAGTGCTAAAACAGCAAACATCTCTTTGGTCCTCAAAGAGTAGATGATCTTCTATTTTCAGCCATGCTTTTATCTACATGGCTGTGTCATCTCATCAGTCAGGTGGGTGAAATCAAGTTAAAAAGTATTAAGAACTCACTGTGTGCCAGATACAGGGCTAAACACTGGGGATATAAAGAAATATGACAATTGCTTCTTACCCTTAAGAAGTTTCCAGTTTAATGGTGTAGACAGCAAGCAAACGCAATATGTGATAAGAAAATGTATACAGGATAAATTGAAGGTAATCTCAGAAGGAAGACACTAGTAATTAGTGGGTCTAGGAAAGGCTTCTTGCTAAAAGAATCCCAATTTGAAAGAAGCCAGGAAGGCAAACAAGTGGAGATAAACAGGGAGAGAATTCCAGGCATGGAGAGTTAGCCAGTGAAGATGCAGTTTGGAGAAGGACTCTAGTGGGCAAGGAATAGCAAGGAGGCCAGTGTCACTGAATTGAAGAGTATGATAGGATAGAGCACCTAAGTTCAAGTTCAGCCTCAGACTAATTGTATGACCCTGGGCAAGTCATTTAACTTGGATTACTCATATTAAAAATATATATTGAACTGAGTAAGGTTTAAGAAGGTTGAAAACTAAGGAAAAGGATAGGTTATAAAAGGCTTTGAAGGCCAAATAGAAGCTCTTACATTTGATCTTGATAATAAAGGCAGCCTCTTGAAGTTAGTAAAGTTTAGCTATGAGAGAAGATAGATTTTATAATTAGGGATAAACTAAAGTGAGAAGAGGCTTGAGCATAAAGACCAATCATAAAACTATTGAAATAGTCCAGGTATGAGGTGATGATGGTCTGCAACCCCAGCTTTCTTTACTGTGGTTCTCGACACCATATGGGATCTTATAGCTGAATGTGGATGTTGCAAAATTATGATTTATTATGAGTAAATGTTTGATTTGTATACCAATTTTACACACACACACACACACACACACACACACACACACACACACACACATATATATATCCAGGGCCACATAAAAATTTCTCAAGTGAAAAGGGGTGGTTAGAGGGAAATCCTTAAGAAACCTTGGTCTACACCAGGTTTGTGGCAGTGCCATAGGAGAGGAGGGAGCATATATGAGAGATGTTATCGAGATATAATCTATAAGACAACTACAGATTAGATATACGGAGAGTAAGAGAGCATTAGGAGTCAATTATGATAACTAGATTGTAAACCTAGAGATATGAAATCATAGTAAGGTCCTTTACAGTAATAGAAAAGCAAGATAGAAGAGAAAATTTTGGTTTAAAGCTAATGAATTCAGTTTTAGATAGTTTAAAATGTCTATAGGACATCTAATTTGAGGCATTCAATAATTATCTTGAGCTGTGAGATTGGAAGTTAGGAGAAAGATTAGTGTTAGATTTATAGATTTTAGGATCACAAGTATAGAGATGATAGTTTTATTCATTAGAGTTGATTCAATTGTAAAGTGAAATAATATACAAGAACACCCCAGACTAAGCTTTAAGGACTCCCACATTTAGTGGGCAGGGACTGGATGAAGAACAGGCAAAGGAGATTTAAGAATGATCAGAATAAGAAGAAAATCAGGGAAAGAACATTTACCAAAACCTAGAAAATGTGTTAAAAAGAAGAGGGTAATTGATAGTTATCAAAGGATAAAAAGAGAAGGTCACTAAATTTGGCAATTAAGAGCAATTATTAATAATTTTGGGAAGAATCAATTGAATGATAAATATAGTAGCCAAACCACAGAGAGTTAAAAAGGAAGTGATAAGCAAAGAAATAGAGATATTAATTGTAGACAACTTCTAGGGAGGGAGATGGGTTGATAACTAGAAGGGATAGATAGATCAAGTGAAGGTTCTTAGAAGATAGAGGAGAAATAAATCTGTTGGTAAAGTCAGCAGACAGAGAAAGATTAGCAAGAGAGTGTGAATGATGGGCAGCTAGGTGGCATAGTGGTTAGATCACTAGCCCTGAAGTCAGGAGGACCTGAATTCAAATCTGGCCTCAGACACTTAACACTTCCTAACTGTGTGACCCTGGGCAAGTCACTTAACCCCAATTGCATCAACAACAACAACAACAAAAAATAATAAAAATAGAAAAGAGAGCAGGAATGATAGGGAAATTGTTGAATGAAGATGGAGTAGGAGAACATGTATATATACATATACATATACACATGTATACATAGATATACATTTACACATATATACATATATATATACATATATGTCTAAATAGAAAGATATATATATGTCTAAATAGAAAGAAAACATATATATATACATATATATATACATATACATGTATATATATATATATATATATATATATATATATATATGTTTTCTTTGACCAGGAGAAAGGCCACAGATTTCTGAGGGACAAAGATTTGAGTGATGTGAGATAGGGGGAAAAGAGGGAATTAATCTCTTTTTGTATTGAAACTGAGGCAGGTTTCTTGGCTGATACAATGGGAGAAGGGAGAGCCACAGAAGGTTTGTAGTGGGATGAAAAGGTTTTGGAAAGCAGTTGAGGTGAGTAAGATTGTGACTCAATCAAGGTGTGTGTAGTTTATATTTAGTCAATTAGAATTAACTCTAAGATGTCCATCCTAATAATACAATCCTCTCTTTATTTGCCAAGTTTTACTGATACCAAGATATTTCGATCTTGAAATAATGGATTTGCTTCCCAAGAACAGATCATGTTCGAGTGTTTTATTCTTGGCATTGAAAGCAATGACTAATAAAAATTTACCTACCATGTGGCGATTTAAGAACAGTTTGTTCTAGACCCATGCAGTCTCAGATAATTCATATCATCTTGAACCTTTGAGCTCTAGGGAAGACACAGATTGTTTTGTTTAATTCCTAATGATTGATCCTCTACAAGAGGTCAATAAGTGAAAAAAAAAATAACAGCTTCCAAATAATGCTCCACTATTTAGCCATTCTTCCAGGAGAGCCAAATCTTAGATGAAGAACCAATTTCTCTGGATCTTAGACTTTGGTAAAGAGCATGGACATGGGCTCTGGATCTTGGAGTCATCCTCCAGTCTTTCACATTCTACCCATTCAGTCAATTCACAAATTTTTATCAATTCTACCTCTATCAAATCTCACATACTATATTGTTCTTGACACTATCATAGCCAAGAGCCCAATTCAAGTTATTGTTTCCCAATTTTAAAATTGATTTCCCCACCTCCAGTCTCTCCCTTTTCTAATCTTCCCTTTACACAGCTGTCAAAGATAGTCACAGGGAAGTGACCATGTCACTCTCATAATTAAAATATTCCATTGGCTCTCTTTTTGACTCTAGGAAACAAAAATAGGCATTCATTTGCCTATCTATATATCTATATATCTATATACATATATATACAGAGAGAGAGAGAGAGAGAGAGAGAGAGAGAGAGAGAGAGAGAGAGAGAGAGAGAGAGAGAGAGAGAGAGAGAGAGAGAGAGAGAAAGGGGAGGGGGAGGGAGAGAGGGAAAGGGAGAGGGAGGAGGGAGAGGGAGAGGAAAAAGTTCCCTTTCATGCAATGGTCCAGGTAATCTTGATTATTTATTCTGATTATATGTACACAGTATAGCATTCCCCCATCTGCCTTTTATGACTAGAATGCATCTTCTTCTAATCTTTGCTTTTCCATAAAAATAATAGCATTCACTTATTATTTTAAGTTTTAAAGAAAACTATATATGTGTAATATATATACTCAATGATGTTAAATTCCTAACTTCCTTCAAAGCTCATGTCACTTTCTACTTGAAACCCTTCTTGATCCACTCAGCAATTAGAGCCCCATGTTGAAAGTATTTTGTATTTTCCTAGTATAGGATGGAACTGGATTGGTGATTTCATGCACAGAGAATTCTCAGAAAGGAAGATCCTCCTGCCTTTCCCAAAGGAGAGTTAAATCTTCTTTGCAGTGTAATACTTTTTTTGCTCAGTCACATAGTCACTAGCTATTAAAGGTGTTATGTGAACCCAGAATTCTGACTCTGAGGTCAACTTCTTGGCTACTAGTTCACACCATCTCTCTATTTATTTTGTATAAATGCTCTGTATTTACTTATATTTATTGCACCCCTTCTGAGTTACTTCTGCAATTTGACCTCAGTGAATTGGATCAGGAAACTGAGGCAAACAGAATTAAATGATTTGCCCAAGGTCACACAGCTAGTAAGTGTCTGAGGTCAGATTTAAGCTCAGAAAACCTAAAGCCAGTGGCCTATTCACTGCTCCATCCTGTTGGGATGTTTATTTTATATTGTGAGTAATTATACCCTCATTCATTTTAAGTCTAATTTCCTCATGTCGGGATTTTGTAAATAAGGTATCACCTACAAATGCATATGTATACAAAAACATATTCATATAAATAGATAGATATTTCAATGTAGCAATTAGCTTTTGATACTTGATAAAAATTTTTTTTCTTCTTTAATAGTATCCTGATGTATAGCCTATAATTGATCAGACACTTGTTACTTGGTAGCATTCAGTCATATCACTGGCCATATAAGTATCAGCTGCACAGATCATGTGATTGTGCTTACCTTGAAAGGATCTAGAAATAACTATTTTTAATAATTCAGTTACCCCCCACCCCCAATTCAAAATCACAACTGAGAAAATTTAATTAGATTAAATAAAAGCATAGTGAGTAGTTAAGTGGCACAGTGGATAGAGTACTGGACCTGAAGTCAGGAAGACTCTGAGTTCAAATTCTCAAACTAGCTGTGTGTGACTCTTGGAAGTCCCTTAACCCTGTTTGTCTCAGTTTTCTTAACAGTAAATGAGTTGCAGATAAAAATGACAAACCACCCCAGTACCTTCACCAAGAAAACCCCAAACAAGGTCAATTGGATATGACTGAAATGACTGAACAACAAAAAAAGCATAGTAAAATCCCAAAGCAGCAGATATCACAAAGCCCGATGTTTCATTCACATCTTCCCCAAAGGACAAAAACGCATTTAGGTTAGAGTACAATTTCTCTCTTTTCAGCCTTTCAGATCAAAGCTCTGGACCGGGAGAAACAACCTAAAAAGTCAGTGTCTTATAATATATTCCTGTCTCTCCTCATCTCAGTCAGGCAGAAAAGCAACTGTGTAAAGATTAGCTCAAACCCCAAGCTACTCCAGAGGAGCCATTACTACATGCAGTAATACTAAGATCCATATCATCAACTCTGGGTTGCCTGACTTATTTGTTCTTGAAAGGAAAGTCTGATCTTTTCTTTCTCATTCTACCTTCTGTCCTTGTCTTTCTCCTCTCCTCTTTCTCTTTCTCTTTCTCTTTCTCTTTCTCTTTCTCTTTCTCTTTCTCTTTTCTTTCTCTTTCTCTTTCTCTTCTCTCTCTTCTCTTCTCTTCTCTTCTCTTCTCTTCTCTTCTCTTCTCTTCTCTTCTCTTCTCTTCTCTTCTCTTTTCTTCTCTCTTTCTCTCTCTGCATCTCTGTCTTTGTGTCTCTCTGCCTCTCCATTTCTCTGTCTCTGGATGTCTGTCTGTCTCTGTATGTCTCTGTCTCTTTGTATGTTTGTCTCTCTCTCTCTATCTCTCTGTGTATGTGTGTCACTTTCTCTTTCTCTGTATCTTTATATCCCTGTCTTTGTCTCTCCATCCATTTCTCTGTCTCTTTATTTCTGCCTCTGTGTCTGTCTCTCCCTCTCTGTGCATTTCTATTTTTTTCTGTTTGTCTCCCTCTTTTTCTCTGTACCTCTCATCCTCAACAATTTCAAGAGCACATTTCTATCACATATTGCTTCCTCTATCTTCCATCTGTGGCTACTCCTCTCACTTCCTCATCACTAAGAGTGAAACTTCTTAGGCTATAAAAAGAGAAATAAAAATATTTCTAAATCATCAAAATACATATAGGTTGCTCTGAATATGCTTCAATAATATAGAAAACTTTTTTTTATTTTATAAAATATCCCTGATTATCATTGAAATTGTGAATTTGATTCCTCACATTTCAGACTTAAAATAGTTATTATTTATTATTTTTGTCATTGTTTTAATCTTAGAAAACAGTGGAGGAAGCTATAATTAGGTTTATGAGATATAGAAGGAAGTTTTAAAGGAAGTTAATTGCTACTTCTCATCCTTTTTACAAAAGCTCTCTTCTCTGAGAATAAAAAACTGGTAGAAAGAGCAGAAGGATGACGAGGAGTCCTAACTTTATCAATGTGGCACTATTGGTCTGCATCTTGAAAACTCATCATGTTTTTTATCTTGAATATCATTCACTGTTTTGTTACTTTGAACAGGTATCCTTCCTTTTGAAGAATAGGGTGAATATTTTACTCTTTTCCTCTTTAATATTTATTCTCTTTAACTAGAGTCTATTTAGGCAAAATATTTTTCAAATTTAACAAAAGCACCAATTCAATAAAAAATGGAAAGCTAAGTTCAAAGTGCAGCTGTTAAGCATCTTATTAAAATATGTGAACCACCTGCCATCACACCAAGCTTTAGAATAGTTATATCTCTTTTCATCACAAAGCAATTTGTGTGCATATCTCTTGTGAATGATCTCTGAGAGTGGTATCTGACACCAGCTGTGTACTCTCCAAATATAAATTTCTCATCTCAAACAGATGGGCAAGGATATGGAGCTACCATCCTTATCAAAATCACCCTGCCCCTTTTTGTTGATGGGACAGATCAAAGTCAGATGTTGGAAAGGACTCAAAGACACTGCCAAAGATGAGAGAGTAATACTCTCTAGATATTTTAAGTTTAAAAGTCTATGAAGATTTAGAATGTTTTAGTAAAGTCCTGAAAAGGAACTTAGTTTTCTAATTCCTGGATTATAAGTAAGAAGGATACTCTAAACTCATAGAATAGATACGATTCTTTCCTATTTTGTGGAATATCACAAAATCTTGACATTTTTAGAAAAAATGTTAGGGGTCCTGAATCTATTCAATTCAGAAGATGAATGACATAGGAAAGTGGTTACATCTCCTATATCAATCAAGAACTCAAGTTCTCTTGACACTATCCTTGAATTGCAATTTTTTTTCCCCTAAGAGTCAGTTAGGTGGTGTAGCAGAAAATATACTGGACCTTAGTCACTTACTAATCTAGTCGAATCCAATAAATTTTCTTAAGCACCTAATATATGCTAAGTACTGGAAATACAATTAATAATAATAAAAAAAGTAGTCCCTGCACTCAAGGATCTACATTCTAAAAGAGGACGGAGAACAACACACAAAAGGAATCAGAATAGTGGGAAGAATGTAGAGGGAAACCATGGGGTATCCAGAGCAAGGCCATTTTGTTCCAAAGGAACTGAAAGCAGGCAGAGCAGCATATGCATAATAGAATGAATCCAAAAGTCCAGTTTTAGCCTTCTATAAGGGAAGGCATTAGGAGAAGTACTTCCTATCTGTATTACTTTGAGCAAGCAAGTCAACTGCAAAATGAAGATAGCTAAAAACAGATTTTTTGTAATGATATAATGTTATAATAATCAGAAGAGATAATATACTCAAAATATTTCATAAGGATCATCTATTACTTATAACTAGCTCTTTCTGATATGCTTGTACACAGAGATTCTAGTTATTCCCTCTAAAGAAATACAAAATGTCTTTTTTCCCTCTATTACATATTAGATCTTCAAACAAAAATCTTAAGCTATTAAAACTGAAAAATACACTAATATTTTTGAGGTATCCATTACTTACAGATGGTTATCCTGATTCTTCTCCACTTTCTGTTAAAAGTCACTAGTTCCTTAAACCATTCCCTGCATTTTATACTTTTTAGTTCTCTCCCCATCCTGGTCATTCTTTATGAACACTGGCTGTTTAGGTTGATAATGAGCCTATTTTAATATGTCTCTCCTAATACTGGGCATCTGTTTCTTGTGAGTTGGATTGTCTATTCCATTTATGTAAAAGAACATTCATTTACTAAATAGCTATGAATGTCCATCCATGATATTGTAACTGAGGGGAATGAGGGTAAGAGAGACTCTATTCATGGACATTTTGGCTGACCCTTTTAAGATCATGAAATCCCACTGCAAAATATCTCTTTAGAAATGAAAGGTGACATTCTATATTTTTCACTATTTGCTGTTGTTCTGTGTATTAGGTTTGTGTCTCCAATTCTACTGAAAGTACTGAGAGAAGAGGAAATATCATATACTTTTAAAATACACTCCATAGTATCTCCACCAATAACAAGGCAGTGAGCTACAGTGGTAAGACAGTTGATCTGGTGTTAGATCTTGGTTCAAATCCTGTCTCTAATGCTAAGTATCAGGGTGACCTTCAACAAATCACATCACTTCCCTGGACCTTAATTTTCTCATGTATAAAATGAAATGAAAGGATTGGATCTCTGAGGATTTTTCTTTTCAGTTCCAACTCTGTGGTCTTAATCTATAACTCCATCTATATGACCTTGAATAAATTATTGAGCTACCCTGAACATCAATTTCCTCACCCATAAAATGAGGAAATCTGACTAGACCCAGCACTAATATTTTCTGAAAGCCAAATGTAATTTTTCAGGGTAAACATACTTCAGGATTTACAATCATTACAACTAAGGGCTTGATTTGTTCCTTTGCTGATTATCTAAATTAAAGAAGTATTAGTATTGCAGATTATACTTTATAGTATATATGCACCTATTATGCTTTTTCTGGAGTATCCAGCTATCAAACATTTACCAGAATGGTACAAACATAGTTGAAGCTTAGAAGACTCATGGAATGAAATCATTGCCAGATTGGAGATCTAGTGATCTAATAAATAATAATAATAATAATAATAAAAAATCACATAAAGAGAACTTTGCAAAATGATTTCTATCTGTGATCTCACATGAACCTCACACTATCTCTAGACTTCTTTTATTTCTGATACATAATTAGGGTTCCATTGAAAAATCATCGACAAGTTAAGTCATCAGCATTTTTAAAGAGCTTTCTCTGTTCCAGGTGCCATGTTAAGTGCTAGAAATACAAATACCAACAGGGAAAAAGTAATCTTTATCCTCAAGGAGCTTACTTTCTAATGTAGAAAACACATAAAAAGAAACTGAAAAGATGGGAATGGATAAGGAGAAGGTACCCAGAAATGGACATGGTAGAGAAAGCTTAAGAGTCAGGAGTGGAACCCAGAGAGGAATGAAAATATGACCGACTTTAATGCCTTCCTTAAAATGTAGGTTCTAGAGGGAACCAGACAATCAAAGAAAGAGACTACAAGAGCAGAGTGTATTTCCAGGGTGAGGTGGCTGTGAGATACCTCAGGAGATCTAGATCCTAGTTTTGCTTCTGCTAAGGACTCAGTGTCTCTTATGTCTCTATATGTGCACTATGAGTCTGTGTGAGTATGTGAGTCTCAGTATGTGCAAAATGAGGGCCATGGATCAAATGGTTTTTGAGGACCTTCTTAATTTGAACATTCTGTATTCTATGCATTGATGTTTATGGTGACTGGGTTTCAGCAAAACTTATTTCTGTAAACTGACAAAACATGTAAGGGGTTTGTTTCGATTGTTCTATACAATATGCTAGGAGAAGTCTAAGTCTCAAGACTTAAGACTAAGCTCTAGACTATTCATTTCAAGTCTTATCTTTGGCAATAAAGGCAAAAGCATAGGTAATAAAAGGGCAATATATTACAAACATTAGTGAGAAAGATAATTGGGGCTGCCAGTCTAATATATCAGATAATTTAAGTTAGTTAATTAAATTATAAGTAAAGTTCACATTTCTATAACCATTTAAGATAAGTCTGTGAAATAGAATAGATATTTATGTTCTCATTTTATAGATGGAAAAGAGAGACTAAAACAGTGATTTACCCATGACCACACAGCTAACAAATGTCATGTCTTTGACATGTGTAATGACTAGTACGGTAGTAGTATTCCTAATTCTAATACCCTTTTCATTATACCATGGGACCTCTTACTGAATGAAAAACAATCATCACTCTAGTACTTTACTTAAGGTAACTAGACAAGCAAGAACCTTACAGCTTAATTGTAGTACTAATCAAGTCAATTTATAACTGCAAAGTTCAGGGTAGTGAGTGGTATGTGATTTGGAATAAGGATAATAAAAGTTAGAAATGAGAGGGAGATTCAGTAATACATGTGTGACTTTTCCATCTTTGCTCCCTCACTACAACTCTATAAAATACCATCTTTCAAAGAAAGGCAGACAAAAACTAGAGATTATGTTTGAAATGTTGGAAATTGGAATAATAATGATAATAATAATAACGGTAGATAGAATTTACATAGCAATTTACAGTGCATACAAATATAGCACTTAAGATTTACAAAATATTATCTCATTTTATCTTCATAATAATCCTGAGACAGGTGCTATTATCTCCCTTCTACAAATGATAAAATTTAAGCTAATTGATTTACCCAGGGTTGCATAGATTGAGGCAAAGTTTGAATGCAAATCCAATATCTAAATTCACTGCATTATCTATTGTATTACCCATGTGCCTAATAATATAATTCAAATTGAAGGTCTAAATAACTGATTGAATTTTTCATGGATGTTTATATGAATTCTTTGACATGATTGACATGAAGTCTTTCTCATTATTTTCTTCTTGTTCTCTGGACAGTCTCTGTGACTATCATTTTTCCTAATACAGCATTAGCAGTTTTGTATATACTCTTTATTGATATATCAGAGATGACTTTATCCTCTCAAGACAAACCCATTAAAACTTCATTAGAGGACAACCAAGTTTTCCAAATGTTCTGTCTCCCAATGTCTAAGGTGAAGGGAAATGTCAAACTATAGTTTCATTGTTTATGATTACAGTTGATACCGGCATCAAATCAATACTGATTGAAAAAAAAAAACCCTACAAATTTCTCATCCAAGGAAAAGAAAGGAAGGACCGTGGGGTTTCAATCCTGAATTAATTTAAATGGCCTTGTATCTCCAGTTCTGGGTCCTAATTGTCTCCTCTTGAACCTTCAATACTTACATTCATGCTTCTGAGCCCCAGGGACTGTAGAGCAGCCCACTGTCCCTATAGAAAGGAAATGAAAAATCGGCTGATGCTAACCAGACGCCCTTCAGCAATGCCAGCCATCTAACGGGCTGTATCCTGCAGAGTGATTAATGATTTTTCTTTCCTTTTTACATTTAAGAGCAATGTGTTTCAAAAACAAAAACAGAGAAAGAAAGAGAAGGTAGAGAGGTTAAGAAAGGAGAGAGAAAGAACAAAAAAATGGAAGAGACGAGGGTGTAAAGAAAAGAAAGACAAAAAGAATTTTAAAAAGAAAGGAAAGGAAGGGGAAAGAAAAAAGAAATAAAAAAGAAAAATTAAAAAGATTTTGAAGTAGACAATTTTAAGTAAAAGAAAAATAAGAAAGAAAGAAATAAAGAAAAGAGAGGCCGCCTGGTTGGTTTACCAGTTTAAAATAAAAATAATCTTTAATTGATATTTTTGTCCTTATTTTCTCCTTATTTTTTAAGGAATAGATAGGACCCACAGTAATCTGTGTGGTCTTTTGGTTATAGAGAACATGTTGTTCCTAGGGAAATCTCTGGAGCGTCCCCAATATCTCACATCCCTACAACTCAGTCAGCTAATGAGGGTCATTGGAATTGCCAAGAAATAACTCAATGATGACAAAGAATTAAAATACCAAATTAAATCTCAGACTCCCCAGACAAATCTGGATTGGACTCAATGACCTTTGCAATCTATTTTAGCTGTAATTCTTTGATTCTTTGATCTGTGATTCCATGATCCTGGAAATGCTGAAGAATAAAAAGGAAAACAAAGAAGTAAAATTGTATTTAATTTCTGCCTCTCTGTCTATTTGACACTGAAAAAAAAAAGAAAAAGTCAACAGTAATAGCTGACTTCTATATATGATTTACACATCAATTTATATGCATGATCATGTGTTTCAACAATACTTTAAAATAGATGCCAGAGAAGCAATGGAGACCAGAGAGAAGGGGAAAAGAAAATTAACTTATCTAAAATCACATACATAATAAATGTCAGAATCTAGATTTGAACTCTTGTGCTCTTACTTTGGGCATCTAAGTTTGGGGCAGCTAATGGCATAATGGATCGTAAACCAGACCTGGAATCAGGAAGACTCATCCACTTGAGTTCAAATCCAACTTTAGATACTTACTAGCCATGTGTCCCTGGGCAAGTTCCTTAATTCTATTTACCTCAGTTTCCTCATTTATGAAATGAACTGAAAAAGAAATGACAAAACCCTCCATATCTTTGCCAAGAAAGTCCCATATAAGGTCATGAAGAGTTGGATTAAACTGAAATGTCTAAACAATAATGAAACTTCAAATCCACACTACCTCATCACCCTTACTTCTTATTGATCCCCCTTAAGTGACTTACTCTTGATCATAAACTTTTTAGGAAGGAAGGAAGGAAGGAAAGAAAGAAGGAAGAAAGGAAGGAAGGACAGCGGGATGGAGAAAGGGAAGGAGGAAGAAATAAAGAAGGAAAGGGGGAAAAAAGAAATAAAAAGGGAAAGAAAGAAAATGACAACCACTCCTTACAAACTCTTTAAAGTTTTTTAAGCTTCCAGTCCCCAAAAAGTATAAAACTTCTACCCAACCTTTGCCCATAATGTAGTTACCAGCTACCATTGAAGGGTTTGGGTTCTTGGTAAGTGTGTTGGGTGGCAATAAAAGATCCCATTTAAGGCTTGTTGACTTATATTCTTTGCACTGTGAACTGTTCTACTTTCAACTAGCATCAATTAAAGGAATGAGGTTTTACCTCTTTCATTTTAAATACTCTGCATTAGCTTATTCACAGCAACTTAATTATTAGTGATTTCTCTTTCCTTTTTCTATTTTCTTCCTTCCTTCTTTCTTTTTTTTCTTTTATGTTCAAAACAAAAGCAAAGAAAGAAACAAGATAGAGAAGTTAAAGAAGGAGAAAAGAACAAAAGAAAGAGAGAGATAAGAATCTAAAGAGGAAAGAGACAATGAGTATGAAAAAAGAAATAAAGGAAAGGAAAGAAAAAAGAAAAAGGGAAAGAAATAAAAAAGAAAGAGAAAAAGGGAGATATTGTTTATTTGAAGGTGAAGGCTACAAAGAGAACAGGGAGATGAGTAGTTTTCCTTATTCCGACTTATGGCATACTGAATTCTTTCCTGAAACCCACCAGAGAAACAAACAAACAGACAAACAAACAGAGAAAAAAAAAACAATTTTTGCCTGGATCATGAGATAATTCTCCCCAATAGTTTCCTCATCTGTAAACTGAAGAGGCCACAATAAATGATCTCTACAGGACTTTGTAGCTCTTACTTTTTGCAAAGTAATCCTATTCCTTCTGAATACATTTTGTCTTCCTCTAAGGATTCAATCCTTTCTACTTGGATATTTCAATAAGAATTAATAGGAGAGAATCCCATTAAAAAAAAAATTTAAAAATCCTTAATTTACAGCACATTTTTCAAAATACTTTCACATGTTTTATTCATTCTTGCTCTATAATCTTATAATGCAAAGTATTTAGCATTATTACTGTTTGATATTTGATGAAACTGAAAATCAGGAATAATAACTTGCCAAAAATTATACAAAGGAACTGAAATGGCCTCCCCATGGTCACAAAGCAAGTCATTGTTGAAACCAGCAGTAGAATCCAGCTCTTACTTTTCAACCAACCTTTTTAGTTGTGCTATGGTATTGCCATCATACACTTTTCTCCAAACATTAGTAGGATTTGTCCCAAACAGGATTATCTTCCCCTGCCCTTAAACCCACTGTCTTCTAAACTTTCCTAGCCTTTTCTTAAGAAGTCACCATCCTTCCCATGTCCCAGTTTTGAAAGTCCAGTGTTATCCTCTCTTCCTCAATCTCATTCACCATTTAATGAGTTGTCGGATCTTAATAGTTCTGCCTCAATGGCATCTGTCAGTTGTGTCCCCTTCTTAGGTGTACAGCCTTCATCACCTCTCACCTGTATTATGACTTTCTCCTCCTAATTTAAGTCTCTTTGTCTCAGATCTTTCCCCACTTCATAACATCCTCTGCACAGCTGCCAAATGATTTTACTAAAGCACATGTCTGACCATGTTACCCCATTATTCAATAAAGTCTAGTGGCCCCCTGTAACCTCTAGGATCTGATATAATCTCTCTGTTTGGCATTTAAATTTCTTCATAATCTGGGCCTATTTTACTACTCCAGCCTAATTACAGAGTACTCTTGTCCATGTACTCTATGTACTCTTCCTCACATAAAAAACTCTTTTTCCCTCTCCATTACTTTGCAACCCTAATCCTAAAATGCATGCTTTATAATGCTCTCCTTTCCCACTTTTCCATCTCAGAATGTCTGATTTCCTTCAACACCTGTTGACACTATCCACAAGAGATCTTTCCCCAAAAAAACATTCTTCCTTTCATTAATACCTTTGCTTCTAGCATCTAACTCTATGTTAATCACATGTTTGTATATGTATATATTCATATAAATAAACACACATATAGAAACATATTTGTATGTATATATCTGTGTATATGTATATGTATATAACATATTACATATGTATTTTATACATATATATGCAGACATAAATGCCTTTTTGTGTACTTGTCTCTCCAATTAGAATGTAAGCTGTTTCTTTTAAATAGTATTTTCCAAATATATGCAAAGATAGCTTTCAACCTTCATCTTTGTAAAACCTTGTGTTTTTTCTCTTTATATCCCTTTCCCGCTCCCCTAGACAGCAAGCAATCCAATATTAGATAAATATGTGCAATATAATGTAAGTTTCTTGATTAAGAAGGATAAGATGAAGTTAAGTAACTTGACTGGGCTCACAAGTTAAATGTCTAAGGCATTATTTGAATTCACATCTTTCTGACTTCAAGTCCTATGCTCTATTCATTGTACTATTGCCTATCTGCCTGACACATTAACTGGTTTTTAAATAAATGTCTAGTGACTGGATTTTTAAAAATCTATAAATCTGAAGTTCATTTCTTCCATGAATTCTCCCCTGATTTCATTATTACATTGTGTCCCTTCCCTTGACCTAAATATTTGAACTCCTCCTTTATTGCACATTCATATTCTATTTAGTATTAAGATGACGAATTTAGAGCTAAAAGGCACCCTTAATCAAATACAAACCCCCTCATTTAATACTTAAGGAAAATGAGCTTTTCAGAAGTTGTGATTTGTCCATGATCATATAGCTAATAGTATCTCTGTTTACCCTGCACTGAGTGTGTATTGCTAAATACGGCAGACTCCAGGTAGGGCATGGAATAGGGAAAAATGGGAAAAAAAAGAGGGGTCACCATCATTTGACTTTCCATCTTCTTTAACTAAACTTTGGACAAATAGCTTAATCTCTCTTTTCCCCATCTGTCAAAGAAAGGAGTTGAATTTGATATACTCTGAAGAGCCTTCCAGCTTTAAAACTGTGGTACAATAATGGGATCCTAGGATCTTTAGTTTTTTGTTTGGAGTGGGATCCCATAGCATCTGGATGCCTAAATATAATATTGCACCACTCTCTGCTGTTGCTCAATTGTTTTAGTTATGTACAACTCTTGGTGACCCCATTTGGGGTTTTCTTGGCAGAGATCCTGGATTGGTCGGCCATTTTTTTTCCTCCAGATCATTTTATAGATAAGGAAATTGAAACAAAATGGGTTGTGACTCACCCAGTTAGTAAATACTGAGGCCAGATTTGAAGTCAGAAAAATTATCCTTCTTGATTCCAGGCCCAGTACTCTATCCAATGAATTACATAGCTATCCTTACCATTTTCTTTTCTTTTCTTTTTCTTTATTAAAGCTTTTTATTTTCTAAAACATGTTCATGGATATTTCTTCAACATTAATTCTTGCAGAACCTTGTGTTCCAATTTCCTCCCTTTCCCCTATATACTCCCCCAGATGGCAAATAGTCCAATACATGTTAAAGATGGTAGAAATATATGTTAAATCCCATATATGCATATATATTTGTACAATTATCTTGCTACACAAGCAAAATCAAATCAAACCAGAAAAAATTGAGAAAGAAAACAAAATCCAAGCAAATAACAACAGAGTGAAATTGCTATGTTGTGAACCACACTCAGTTTCCACCAGGCCTCCCTCTGGGTGTAGATGACTCTCTTCATCACAAAACCAATGGAATTGATTTGAATCATCTCATTGTTAAAGAGAGCCACGTCCATCAGAATTGATCAACATATAGTCTTCTTATTGTTGTGTATAATGATTTCCTGGTTCTGCTCATTTCACTTAGTATCTTTCATGTAATTCTCTCCAAGCCTCTCTGAAATAATCCTGCTGATCATTTCTTGTAAAAAATAATATTCCATAACATTCATATACCATAACTTATTCAGCCATTCTCCAACTAATAGGCATCCACTCAGTTTCCAGCCAGTACAAAAAGGGCTTCCACAAGCATGTTTGTGCATGTGGGTACCTTTCCCTCCTTTGAGATTTCTTTGGGATATAAGCCCAGTAGCGATACTGCTGGATCAAAAGTTATGCATAGTTGATCACTCTTTGGGGATAGTTCCAAATTGCTCTCCAGAATGGCTGGATCCATTCACAATTCCACCAACACACATCCCCTCCAACATTCATTATTATCTGTTCTTGTCACCTTAGTCAATCTGAGAGGCATTTAGTGATACCTCAGAGTTGTCTTGATTTGTATTTCTCTAATCAATAATGATTTAAGAGCATCCTTTCATATGACTGGAAGTGCATACCATTTTCTTTCTTTTTTCTTTTTTGCTGAGACTATTGGGGTTAAGTGACTTGTCAGAGTCACACAACTAGGAAATGTTAAGTGTCTGAGACCAGATTTAAATTCAGGTCCTCCTGACTTCAGGGCTGGTACTCCATTTACTGTGTCACCTAGCTATCCCCTACCATTTTCTAAATGGGAGTATATTGATGGTAGAAAACCAGAGTCCTCTTTGGTCTTCCAATTCATTAGGTATACTGGGGCCATGAGGGTAATTCCTGACTTATTCTAGGGGATGTAAGATGGAAATTGGGGAAAGATTCTTGTGTGAAGACAACAGAAGATCATTAAAATCAACCTTCTTGTTTGGATCTTTGATTGCTGCTTCAACCTAACAATAACAAAGACTGACAGTTAAATTAAGCTTTACTATTACAAAATGCTTTATATTTATATCAGGTGGTTGATCCATACAACAATCCTTTGAGGTAAGTATTATTATTATTATTATTATTATTATTATTATTATTATTATTATCCCCATTTTACAGATTACAAAAATTGAAGCTCAAAAAAATCAAGTGATTTGTTCTATCTAGAAAATGGTAGATTTGAAATTTGAATATAGGATTTCTAGATTATAAGTTCATTGTTCTTTCTACTCTTTGTTCCCCCTATCATGAAGGAATGGAATTGTAACAGAAGCAAATAGAAATACCTACAACTTTGTCTATTGAAATATTTTTATTTGTGTGTCATAAATGGGGTATGCTGTTAGATTCTTCCTTATTTAATTTTTCCAGAGCAAAAATTGGCAATTTGCTGAACAGGAATATAGTATAAAGCACATTTTTGCCTAAGCAAACCTGAGAGGTGACCTCTGGGACTTCCTTTGCTGGCAGTACCTTCATTTCCTTTTCTGAGCACAGGTCAAATTCTAGTGATCCTGACAATGGACGTACCCAGTCTCAGAAGTTATCTTGGGAATACTTCTTAGTTCAGAGGTTACTAAGTTCAGAATTTCAAACTCCAGCACTGGCCTCTCAAAAGAAAAAAAATGTTTCCTTAAGAATTCATTTCTAGGAAAAACAGATGGGGAATCCCTGTAGAGCATTATTGTGAAGATGAAGAATCAAAGTCAAGCTATGAGGGACCAGATCTGGGTCTTTTTGACCTTCCATGATATTGCCACCATTCTGGGTAAGGCCCCAATCACTTTCACCTCAACTATCACTATAGTCTCTTGATAGGTCCGCTTGCTTCAAGCTCTTCACTCTCCATTTGAAACAATCCTCCATTCAGCCACAAGAGTGATTTTCCTAAAATAGGTCTAATCATGTCACCTCCCCTACTCAATAAACTTCAGCATCCTTTTTTTGCCTCCAAATACTTGTTTTAGCATTCAAATCCCCATAAACTACCCTCCTCCTACCTTTCCAGTCTTCATATACCTTATTCCTCCACATATACTCGTTGATCAGTGAAACGGTCTTCTGTCCATTCCATAAGCAGGACACTCCATCTCTCAAATCTGGGCAGTCTCTCTACTTCCTAATACTTGTAATTTTCTCCCTCCTTTGCTCTGCAAATTGACCCTTCAGTTTCCTTTAGTTGCAACTAAAATTCCATCCTTTACAAGAAGCTTTCTCTAATCCCTCTTAATTATAATACTTTCCCTCTGTTATTTCCTATTTATTAATTTATCATGTATATATACATACATATGCATATGTACACACATACATAAATATAAATACATATGTACACCTGCAAATACCTGCTACACAGAAATATACAGAAACACACATGTATACATAATATAGATATAGTTATATACCTTGTTTGTACATATTTGTTTGCATGCTATGTTCCTCCACTATATTGTAAGCTACTTTAGGGCTCAGACTTTGGTCCCCTTTTCTATTCCCTGTGATCACTACTATGTCTGACATATAATTGGTACTTAATAAAAGTTGTTGTGAGTTACTCAAATGATACAGGTGGAAGGTCAAGGGAGAGTTTGGGTTAGGAGGTAAGTTCTAACATTGTTTTATGCCTTATATATATATTTTTTCTGGAATTTGTTAGTGGGATCTGATGAAACTTATATCTGATACATTTTCAGTAGTAGAAGAAATAAAGATTATCAACCAAATGTCTTTATTGTCCTATGTCTAATACCCATATTGTACATTGATACTTAAGAAGAATTGGGTCTGGTACATACTTTAAAGAAACATAGAAATGAGATTTTTACCATTCTTCATTCATGCCCAACTCCTTGTGACCTGAAGGAGCATAGCATGCCAATGATGTTGCAGGGGTTTTCTTGGCAAAAATATTACAGTGGTTTTGCCATTTCCTTCTCCAGTGGATTTAAGGCAAACAAAGTTTAAATGACTTGACCAAAGTTGCACAGCTAGTAATTGTCAGAAACTGAATTTGAACTCAGCATAACACTCTATCCACTCAGCCATCTAGCTGCCTCTAGTAATGAGCTCTTCTTAGGTTTTTTCAGACTTACTGTAACCTAGTTTCACTTCAAAGTAGGGAGCTATGAGCAAGAGAAAGATAATCCCTTGGGGGTCAGGTCCAAGGGACTGAGCCCTGTCCATATGAAGTAATAATCTTTTGGATGGGTCCCAAGCTATATATCAAATCAAACGATTATTTTTCTTCCTTTCTCTCTGTTTTCTTCCTGATCTTTTAAATTATGTAAACCTAGTCACCCTCATTTTAAAACCTGATGAGAGGCAGTGTGCAACAGTAAATATAGAGTGCTCAGACTTTTCTTGTTTTTCCTTTCTTTTATTTCTCTAAATGATCTAGGTGATCTAATTCATCTCTAAAGCTTTAGCTTCTATTCACCTGATTCCATTCCTTATTTTCTAAATGCCTTTGGGACTCACCTCTCCAATTGTTTACAGACTGTCTCCCAGGACCCAGAGGTCCTGCCAGTATCTCAAATTAAAATTGTCAAAAAACAGGTTCATTACCTTTCCTGGTAAACTTGCTTCTTATAACTTCATCAGTCCTATTAGGAGAATTATTATTCACCTATCATTCCTGGTTCTAAGAGTTACTGAGAGGGACAGTATAGAGTACACTGGAGTCAGAATGGACCTCAATTCAAATTTGTCTCAAATACTTATTAGTTTTGTGATCCTAGCCTCTGTTTCCTTATCTTTAAAATGGGCATAATAATGGTACCTCTCAGGGTTCTGGTAAGGATTAAATGATTAAAATGCCCCCAATCATTCTTTCACTCATTCATTCTCTGTCCTTGTGATTCTCTGTATGTCTCTCAATATGTGCTTTCTGTTAATGTGTGTTTCTCTGTGTCTATCTCCCTCTGTCTCGGTAAGCTACTTGAGGGCAGAGACTGAGACTTATTTTAAAAAATAGTTTTTTCCAGCTAGTGTTTATTAAACTACTTCATATGCTTTGGAAACTTAATAAATGCTTATTGAATTGGGAAGAAATGACCATCCTGTCTAAGCTATGCTGGGAGCCTCCTTGCCACCCCGTTATTGATCTGAGTTTTATGACACAGGTGTAATCATTAGTCTGAATGGCTAGCAGATGTGGCCCTCTATTTCTGTGAATGCAGGACCAGAAGCAATCCCCTAATCAGTATGCCAAGGCCAAAGAAAATGAAAGAAAATAAATTCTGTTGAGATATTTATGGAGGCCACCTGGTTAGACATGCAACTGCTATCAACTAGCCTGAATGCCTGGGCAACTAGGGAAAGGTCAGAGCCCCAGAGCAACAGCCCTGTGGTAGCCAAGTGAGGCCAGAACATACACTCCAAAGGCTTAGAATGAAATGCCCCTTACTTGAGAAAAAAATAACTAATTCACCACTACTCTCATTACCAACAATAACAATCAAATTTCTCAACATATATTTATAATGTGGCAAAGTGAAATTCCACATTAACCATGTCTGAAAATATAGGTCTCTTTCTAAATTTTAAATTTATCACCTTTGTGTCAAGATGTGGCATGTCAAGGTTCAAGTCCGTTCTTTTGGAATTTTTTGTTTATCATCGTTTTTGTAAGAATTTTAGTTTTTTTTTCCTTTCTGCAAAGTTATCATTGAGTAAATCGTTTTCCTAGTTATACTTTGTGCAACATCACTTCATAAAGATCTTCCCAGTTCTTTCAATGTCAATTTCCTTATTTCTTATCACACAATAATATTTACTACATTTATATATCTCAATCTGTTTAGTCATTTCTCAATAGGATGACACCCCCTCAGTTTCAAATTTTTGGCTACCATGAAAAGTGCTGGTACAAATATTTTGTACATAAATTCCCTCTACCTCTTTTTAAAAAATTTCTAGATGTAATAGAGAAGGAAAAATAATAAGCATTTATTAAATATCTGCCGTGTGCCAGATATTGTATTAAGTATTTTTTACAAATATTATCTCATTAGACTTCCCAACCACGAGGTATTGTGAATAGTGCTTAATAGTGTTCTAGCATAGTTCTAGACTATGCACAGTTTAGTAACTTTCAGTGAATAGTTCCACATTGCTTTATAGTAAGAGTGCTTCTGCTACTTTCCATCCTCACCCTTGTAGATGCTCTCTTTGTTTATTTCTTGGATTGTTAATGAAGTCATCCCAGTCTCTTCCTTCCTTAATCTAACCTGCAAACATCTTCAAACTTAATCTCCCTAAAGCAGATAAAATCTGGATCTCTTAGATTGACATTCATGGTTTCAATAATCCTTGGTGACTTAATGGCACACTATTTTCTAAATGTGCCATGTGTTTCATCCAAATTCAAGTAATTTATTTTGACCTAGTTCTGTCCTATGGCTGATCATTAAATATCTGGGGGGCTATTGACCTAGATATAGAATAATTCCTTAAATTCAGGATAATCATCCCCTGGGGGATATAATCTATGAGTTTGGGGTACTGTGCCCAAGGAATTTCACAGAAAAATCTGGAATTAGAACTCAAGTATTCTGACTTGGAAGCCAGTAACTATTGCTCTACTAATTAGGATATTAAGATCTTCCATAGTTAGATCTCAGGGAAAAAATCA
Source organism: Antechinus flavipes (assembly GCF_016432865.1). NCBI lineage: Eukaryota > Metazoa > Chordata > Mammalia > Dasyuromorphia > Dasyuridae > Antechinus > Antechinus flavipes. The sequence continues at coordinate 44,288,422 of NC_067401.1, forward strand.
TACAGCAACATAATCATGGCATCATAATGAATGCCATGTGAAGATGGGTTGGTATATTCTATGAAGGCAACTGTGCATTTCTTTTTTTTAATTTTAATTTAATTTAATTTAATTTTAATTTTCAAAATACATGCATGGATAATTTTCAAGGGTTCACCCCTACAAAACCCTGTGCTCCAATTTTTCCCTCCTTTCTCCCTATCTCCTCCCCTAGATGGCAAGTAATCCAATATAAGTTAAACACATACAATTCTTCTATATATATTTCCACAAATGTCATGCTGCACAAGAAAAATCAGATCAAAAAAGAAAAAAAAAAAACAAGAAAGAAAACAAAATGACAGCAAACAGCAACATAAAGAGGGAAAATACTATGTTGTGATCCACACTCAGTTCTCATAGTTCTCTCTCTGGGTGCAGATGGATTTCTTCATCACAAGACCATTGGAACTGTGTGTATTTCTTTTTAAGAAACACTGTAAGAACATTTGTTTTAAATTGGTCCATACCATTTTCTGTGGAGGTTTTGACATGTTTCAGCATCAGTAAATTAGGATATCTGACTAAAGAGAAAGATAACAGATAAACAAGCCATTATTCAACTTTTATTAAAATCCATACTCTCAACTTGAGCCTGATTTCTTCCTGGATTTTTCTTTTTTATGTTATACTGGATAGAATCTTTAATGTTAAAGTCAGAAGGACTTAAATTCTTGACTACTTATTCTGAGTTATGCAACCCTAAAGAAATCACTTTATTTCAGTGAATTTCAAATGTTTCATCTGTAAAATAAAAGTAGTAATAAATGTATTATTAATCTTATAGAGTTAAGAGAATATATGTAAAGTTCTTTGAAAATGTTAATGCAGAGTGTAATTGTAAACTATTGTCATAATTATTATCAAACCTTCTAAACATAGACTCTCCTGAATTTGTAATGTGATTCAATTATATTGTTATTGACTGTCTGTCCTACTCATCTCTGGGTGGAACAACTACTGTGTACTATGTATTATTGGAATCCACTTGCTGAATTAGCAGTCAGAAAAGCTAAAAGGACAGATTTGTTGGATCTCACTCTTCCCTGATGTTTTCATGAATTTTCTATTTTTTGTATGGTTGGTTTCCCAAACTAGATCCTGGCCTGAAAAATAGTTCATGGTTCAGAGACCTTTCTCTGTAAAGAATTAACTCATGTAGAGTGTCATTTGGCTTGGAGCCTTTACAATTAATGATTGTTAACACCCAGTTCTCACTATGAGTTCTCTCTGATTGTTCCTTCTAGTTTAAAAAAGCCCATTACCTAAATAATCTCATTTGATCCTTAAAACAACTCTCTCATTGGTATGTTGGTACGGCTATAATCATTAAAAGATTAACTGCCAGTCTATCCACCCCTCCCTTTTTTCTAGTTCTCAGTGAGAACCAGGAAGGCTGAACTGGGAATTCCCATCTTTGTTTGTTATAAACGCTTGTTTAATTGAATCGACTTTAATACAGGGTGTTATTGTAGATTCAAGCTATTAAAGCTTAAATAATAGCATTAATAAATTGAATATAAATATATGACAAAATAATATAAATATATTTATATTTTATAATATATAATTTATAATATTTATATATTATATTTATGGAAATAAATATAATACATATTAAAGTTCTTTAATATATCATAAAATATAAGTAAGCATATTTAGTATTAATATATTTATTAACTTTAAACTATTAAAGTGCAAAGATATATTAAGACTTTTGGGACAGCTTATAGAATTCTTAAGACTGTCTCCACTATGTCTTATTCCAATGCCTCATCATGGAGTGGAGATGACCTTGGTCTCAAATTCCAGAAAAGCATAAACTATTGAAAATTCTATCATACTGGTAAGGCTTTGGGTATGGACCTGGCAGCAGACCATTTATTTGCTTTCTGAGGACAAGCATGACAAGGTATGAAAAGGCTCATTAGCAATTACTTGATCTCTTAAAAATGTATTCTTTGACATGGGAACCCATGAAAGAAAAAAAGATACCAAATGATTCTTAGTTCTCTGAAGCCCCCTCTGCTTCTGCCATGATGATGGCAAAGCATGAAAAAAGGAGAACAAGTAGCCTGTGAATCCCACAAGTTTTAAACTACTTAACTTACTCTAAATGAAAATGATTAGTAAATATCAGTTCTGCTGGACAAACTGAATCTTAAAATTTTTCATATTCTCACTATTAAAGAAGAAAGCTACAATTAAAGGAAAAGAAAACCTACATTTCCTGGGAAAGGTAAAGAAAGGAGGTGATAGAGTTGGGTTTGTCATAGATCCAAAACAAGAAACATTATTTCCTAGGATATTTAATTATCTTTTATTGCCTTTTTTCAAGGCAATTGGGGTTAAGTGACTTATTCAGTGTCACACAGCTAGGAAGTGATAAGTGTCTGGAACTGGATTTGAACTCAGGTCCTCTTGATTCCAGGGTTGATGTTCTCCGTCCCCTATTTCTTCAACTGAGGTGTAATGCATTAAAAGTTGGTTTTAAAAACAGGAAAACCTGGGATCGAGTCCCATATATCCTGTGTATATGACTCTGGGAAGATTATTAAATCTTTCTCTACAAAGGTAGCATTCTCAGTCTCTCTCATGCAGTAAGAAAAGTACTAATCTTAACTGAAAGAGGAAACTTATCCCAGCATACACTATACTAACAGTCTCCACAAGTACAGCGCAAAAAAAAAAAAAATGAAGATCAAGCTTCCCCTCAATGTGAATATCTGGGACAGACAGGACGAATACACAATAAATTGTACACAAAATTGGATCAGAAGAAGAAAGCTGGCTGGATTGCTTGCAGGGAATGACAGAGCTTTTTCTTTCTTTCATTCATTTTTTTTTTTCAAATAAACAAAGCTTCTGCAGGAAACAAGGATCCATTTTTCTTAATGTCAACATTTTATTGGTGTTAATGCATGACTTACAAGACATGGAATGTAATACTCACTCAGTAATTAAAAATGATTAGTAAGCAAATATAAGGGGAAAGGCACATGGCGAGTGTGAACAAGTGGTGACATTTAACCAATGAGAACTTCAAAGAATAGTGGGACTACAGGGTGCCAGTATGTTAAGCAGACAAAATCTTCTGATCATGGGGTGAGCACAAGGAATGACAAGTAGAAAGCCAGAATGCTTCGTGGTATCCTCATGATGTCAAGAAAAAAATGGGGAAGATTTCCAACATCCCAAATGGATTACTTGTGATAAATTGATTGGACAAACATGATCAAGATTAGTAAAGGAATGACATGCATACATGTGTTCTGAATTGAGATCATTGGTGGGAAGGTCCCAATTGATGAGATTTGGGATACAGTTGAAGATTATAGAAATGGATCTGACTTTAGAAGATCATTCTGTCTAACAATCTCTACCATTTTATTGATGAATAAACCAAGATCTAGACAAGGGAAGAGAGTTGTCAAAATTCACACAGGTAGTAATTAATGCTCCAAACTTCTTGCTTCTCTTGATGCTACAGCCCTACTTCCAAAAAATAAGCACAATGTAAGATAAGAGGATATCAATTGACATATAATTTCTGTGTATCATATGGAGGTGAAAGTATTGGGGCCTGGGAGCAAAAAGGAGAAAAGTCTTTTTAATGACCTCCCAAACCCAGGTGAGCCTACTTGAATGATAATTATTCCTAAATCTCAAACCCATTCTCAGAGATTTTTACCTCAGGTAACTTAACCATATTAAAAAAAAACAAAACCCTTCATAGTCTAGTCATGTAAACTTCAAGGTAAAAAAAAAATCTCTTTTTGTTTCAAAAGACAAAAAGATGCTTCTTAGAGACCCTAATGTTTTCTAAGTGTTTAATAACTTTGTGAGTTTCCTCTTAGTCTTCTACTTTATGTCCTGGCATTCCCTGTTTAACATATATAGCACCAGGCCCTGGAAGCAAGAATCCAGATGACTCCTGCCATCTGAAACTTGTCTCCACCTTGCTCATTGTCTTCACTCCAATAGCAATGCAAACCATCTTCTCAATTTTGCCTCTACCTCTCACCATCTGCTATCACTTACTGCTTAATTCTGTGACTATTATTTTACTTCAGAAAGTATTTTAGGAGAGAGTGTGCCTGAAAGACTATTTGTACAGCACATGGAATAGGGAATGGACTTGGTTGAATTGTCTTGTTTCAAGCTGTGTTGTCTGGAATTATGTTATTTTACTGGGTATTGGCCAAGCTACATGCACTCTCACAAAAATCAAACCAGAAAGGGAAGGTGGAATATTGAGAGAACAGGTAGACCACAAGTAAGATGTTTTAAAGGTGAAAATTAGATTATGGAAAAGCAGCCTATATAGTGAAAAATTCCTGGGTCTTAAGAAATTTTGATTCTAACTCAGTTCTTATCATTCTTCTTCAAGTCTTACCAAAAGAAAGCTTTTTTGCTCCAGATTTTCTTAATGTCCCCTCTGAGATTATGCCCAATTTATCTTTATATTATACTGCTTATACATATTTTTGCATGTTGTCTTCCTTAGTAGATTGTGAATACTTTGAGAGCAAGGACTGTTTTGTGTTTTTTGTGGTGTCCCCAATGCTTAATGCAGTATTGGTTGTTGTGTTATTGTATAATTTTAGTTGTATTTGAATCTTTATGACCACATTTGGGGTTTTCTTGGCAAAGTTTGTTGAATAGTTTGATATTTTCTTCTCTAGCTAATTTAACAGATGAGGAAACTGAGAAAATGGGATTAATTTCTTGCTGAGTGTCACACAGCTAGTAAGTGTCTGAGGCTAGAGTTGAACTCAGGAAGATGAGTCTTCCTGACTCCAAATCTAGCACTTTATACACCAACATGCCAGCTAACCATAGCCACAACAGTAACTCAGTCCTTGGCCCATAATACACACTTAAGAATGTTGGTTGTAAAATAGAGAGGGCCTACTAGATCATCTTTGAGCTATCTTTCAGCTAAGACTTGAATACCCATCAGTCTATGATCCTATTTAGAAAGAACTTCTGGAAGTATTTTAAAGAAATGCATGCATTCATTCATTTTTAGAATGGTTAAACATGATGTTTATATACTGAGCATTTGTGCTGAGCAAAGTTTAGATAAGACAGTCCCTGCCCTTGGGGAACCAATTGGTGGTGCTAAGTTACATAAAACACTGGACTTGGACTCTTCATGAATCAATTTGACTTTGGGCACTTGCCAACTGTGCAACTTTGGGCAAATCACTGAACTCTGTTTGCCTCAGTTTCCTCATCAGTAAAATAAGCTAGATAAAGAAATAGCCAACCACTCTAATATCTTTGCCAAGAAAATCCTATATGGGATCATGAAAAATTAGACATTACTGAAATATCTCAACCATAAACACCACCACAATAGGAACTATATATATATATATGTATATATATATATATATATATATATATATATATATATATATATACATATATATATATATATATTTATATTTATATATATATTTATAATATAAATACATGTTACATATTTGAGAGTTGTAAAACCAAGTGTTATGTGACACACTTATTAACACAGGGATCAAAGAAAATAAGAACCTATATTTCAGATAAACTTAAAACAGGAACAAAGAAAAATTAAGGATACCCTAATTGTAGGAAAGAGTGGTCATAGATATATAGAGGCAGAAAAATTATGATGTGTTAATAGGATGCTGAATATTTTTATTTGAGTATGATATAAGGAGCATTGGGAGATGGGGGAGGATCAGAGTTCAGTGTCCATTCTACATGCTATCTAATAAATAGATTCCGGCCAAGCTTCTGATTTGATCTCAAGACCCTCCTTTTATCAATACAGATAAGCAATTCCGAGATTTGCTTAGGAACACCTTAATGTCTGACTTGCCCATGGTCAGACAGTTGGTATGTATCAGGGGTAGGGCTTAAAACCAAATCATTCTGATTCTCAAGGTGGTTAAGCCATCACTTTGCATCTCTATAAAGAGAAATGAAGAGAAGAAGTACCTGGAAAAACCCAAGGTAAGAAAATGGGAGGCCTTGAAAGTTATACAAGGGAATTTGAACATTGATGAGCTTGCAATGTTTTCATTGAATCACTGAAAGTTTTCATTTGGAAGTGATCTAAGTAGATCAATATATCAGGAAAATTTGTCTCCAAGTTTTATGAAGGATGGATTGGATCAAAATGAACCAAAAAGTAACAAAATGGAAGTGGGAAGAATCAGTAGGAAGCTATTGAATTATGCCAGATGAGTCAAAATGAAGGTCTTACTAGGGTAACAGCAAAGATTCCACTGAAGAAAAAGCAGATTCAAGGGATGTAATGGAGGTGGAATTAACAGGACATAGCAGTTAATTAAACCTGAGAAGTGAGGGAGAAAGAAGAGTCAGGAATGAGATCAAGATTACAAACATGAGCAGTTGGAGGAGTCCTGGTGCTAAAGACAAAAATAAAAAATTCAATAAGAGAACTAGGTTTAGGAAAAATGACAACATCAGTTTGGGACATGTTGAATTTGATGTGTTTTTAGTCTATCAAATGGAGAGGGAGTAGTTAGAAATTTCTCTCCAAATCAAGTGGGTCATCTTGAGAACTATCGAGCAAGAAATACCCAAGATGTTACAAAAAGACTCAGTAAATCCTTTGCTTCCATTTTCACTGAAAAACATGTTAACAAGATTCTCATTCTTATGTTGTCCACTGAAAATGAATGATTGAAAACACTAGATAAAATTAATGTCCATATCTAACATGTTTTAAGTCAGATTACATGGAAACTAAGACTGAATTTATGATTTGCTCAGGGTCATTTACCTAGTATGTGTCTGAGACAGGATTTGAAATCATCTTTTTGAATCCAAGTCTAGCATCCTATCCAACACATTGCCTAACTGCTCCACATTTCATTTGTTATTTTTATGTTCCAGTGCCTACTAAAATGCATGGTACATAGTATGATCTTAATAGATGATTATTGACTCATTGATCAATTGATACTAGTCAGAAGAACTTCATGGGAAGTTGAGGAGCCACCTTTATCTACCACTTTCCCCATACTACAATCATTCTAACAAACAATATTATTATCATTTAATAATCCAGTGTTTTGTTAGAAGGTCAAGAAGAGCATATATTAGTTATAAAGTCAAGAGAGAGAAAAATAACAATGAAATCCTCAATCAGACAAAGAAAAAAATGCAAAACTAATATGACCAGTATCCCTTACTAAGTCTTATTTTTAGTGTCTCTTTAAAATTTTGTGAACTAGTTTAATATTTTTATTCAAAATTCCAGCCACTTATTTGGAACCACACTGACTGATAACCTGCTAATTAAAGTTGGGCAAGTCATTTCATCCCTCCAGGAATTAGTTTCTCCATATGAAAGATAATAGCATTGCATATAAATTATTTTCAAAGTCCTTCCCAACTGTAAATTTTCTGATCCCATTAAGGTCATTTACATTTAACATAGCACATATTTATTATGTACTGACCATAGGCATTCATTCATATGTGTGGCCCCATGCTATGGGTGAACATAATACAATTTGCTTTAAGTTTTAATGATTTATAAGCTTCTCCTTAATAGACCCAATGCTCACAGGAAAACAATCTGATGAATAATTGCACAATACTGTTGATTTCCTATGATCCTGGGGGAGGGAAAGAAGGACCAAATCACTGGAGGAAAGAAGGGAGGTAGATACTGCTATGTTAAAACCATCAGTGAGTCCTTGGGGAGTATGGAGAGAAGAAAAAAAGTGAAAGCTTATGGGAGAACACAGGAGTAGGAAGCCTGATGTACTTTGTCTCTGTTAGTTCCTGAAGGCAAAGGAGTAAACCAAAGACTAGGGGAAAGGCAAGCCTTAACTACCTTTATAACATCTTCTCCTTCACATTCCTAAGTCTCAGTCAGAAGGAAAAAAGAATGAATTTTGGGAACGGCTTTGCCTTGTCCAGATCTGCCTTCACTTCAAACATTTTTTACATGACAGAAAGTCAGACAATATATTTCTTTACCCATATTTTTCACAGATCCAAATGAAAATGCAAAGAATCAAGATGATGTTTCAACATCAAAAGGAAGAAACTAACTTAGAAGCAAGTTAGTTCAGTTCATTTGGGGAGCACCAAAGGTGGAGTAATATATAGTTTGATCCCATTCCATTCTATTCCCTGTTCTGCCCCTGATTTATGTGACTACATCTCTGCTAATATAACATAAACACAACTTGGCAATTCAATTCTAACACCTCCCTTGCCCCCAAATCAGGGGAATCGTAGCTAATTTTTTTTCACTTTGAATTGCCAAACATCCACTTGATGCCGAACATCTGGGTTAATAGTAGAGCACTTGGTCAATTTTCCAGATGTTCCCAAATAGCTGAATGTTTATTGATCAAAAATTCAGGTAATTGAATTCTTTACTTTTTGTCCTGGAGTTTGGGGGGTATAGATGTAACTATTCACTAAGGAGATACGAGTAAGTTGCTTCTTTTTCTCTACTTCTGAAAGTGTAAGAATTCAGTCTGTCTCCTGTCTTCCTCATTAGCTGGTCTTGAGCATTAATGGGGCCAAGTCCACAGAGAGCTTTGATGGCTTCAGATGAAAGATGCTGTATAAATGCCAAATGCTGTATTAATTACTAAGACATGGAATTTTTACAGCCCAAATAATATGTTACTCACTGTCATGGTATGGGCCGTGAACAATCCTGATGTTTAATTTGCAATTCATTAGCACCCACACACCCACCGGAAAATGTAGGCTCATCTGTCTCTCCAAATTTCTCCTGTCTCCCAGACTGAAGTGCTGCCTTATTTTTCCCATGTAAAAAAAAAAAAATAGCAGTTTGTAGATACTTCTATATGAATTTTTTTTAATTTTTCTAAAAAAAAAATACAGGAGTACATATAAAAGAAACTTACCATATTGTAAATTTCCTCTGAAAGCCCCAGTTCTTATCTTACCAATATCCCCTTTCTCCACCACCCCATCTGTATCTTATCAGGAACCTCAAGGTCATCTCTTTCTTTTTCCTTTTTAGGAGTCCTAGTTTGGTAATTCAGTATCTCAGTGAGTGAGTGTGAACTTTTTCTAGATTGATGTAGGTCAATCTTTTCTTATTCTGTATAAAATTCTTCTAAAGATTTGCATAGAGAATATCACAATATTTTGGAGGCCTTTTCTAGGGATTTTTTCCTTCTTATTAATACTTTTTTTTTTTTTAAATTGGCTATACAGTCCAATTATATTGTGACTAAGAGAGGACTGTGGGAACTGAATGTGGATCACAACATAACATTCTCACTCTTTTTGTTGTTGTTTGCTTGCATTTTGTTTTCTTGCTCATTTACTTTCTCTTTTTTTGATCTGATTTTTCTTGTGCAGCAAGAGAATTGTATAAATATGTCTATACACATTGCATTTAACATGTTTAACATAAAAAAATAAATAATTGACTATGGTGTAATGATGCAAACAATAGGTTTATATGAAGAGGATGAAGTTTCAAGTCCTTCCTTTGGTCACTCAACAAGTATTTATTAAACATGGGCTATGTTCCTGGAACAACACTAGATATTTGGTATACAAATACAAAGAATAAAACAATCCCTATTTTCAAGGACCTTATAATCTAACAGAGAGATATATTAAATATATACAAACATATGCAAAATAAATATAAAGAGAATAAGTAGTAATAAATACAAATTAGATTGATGCAAGACAATTCAAGAAGGGTAGTAGGCAGTAATTGGAGTCATTAGGAAAGTCTTTCTGTAGAGGATAGTGCAACAGTCCTATTGAAAGGACTGGTAGGTAGCGGGGAGGAAGTATATATCAGACATAAGAGATGTGAAAAGGGAGATGGAATGTTGGCTGTGAGGGACAAAAAGTAAGCCCTTTTAATTGGATCTCAAGGCTTGAAAAGAGACTTGTGCAATGAAATTGAAAAGATAGATGGGGGGAGGTGTCTAAAGATGCTAAAAGATAAACAAAGGAATTTATATTTGAGGCAATAAAGTACCATTGAAAGTGATTGAGAAGAGTGACAAGGTAAGATCTGTGCTTGAGGAAAACCATTTTGGCCACAAAATTAAGGATGGATTAGAATAAAGGGGGATCTAAGACAGATATACCAATTAGGAGCCCACATGTAACAATCTAAATTAGAGATAAGGCAGTCTGAATTAAGTTCAGAGTAAAAACGCCCCAATAGACTGTGAAAAGGATAGTTGTTTATAGTATGAGAGCCAAAATAAGAAGGCAAAATGTTGCCTTTTGACTTCAAAATGGAGCATATTGGGGAATATCCACTTTTTTTGCTATTCTGCACATGTCCATGAATGATAATGAAAATGTCATTAATATTGATTTAGAGATTACAAATAAATTTTAGCAACTATAAATTCACAAATGTGAAATCCACGAATAATGAGAATTAGCTATATAAATATATATGTACATATATGATATACATACTGCACATATATGCAAATATACATACGTATACACACATATAGATAGACATGCATACACACATATCTACATATATGAAAGAGAGAAAAAATGCCTTGAAGAACATCTACCATTTGAAGGTCATGATATGGCTCATAAGGTAGGAGACTAAAGAATGGTTAGGTAGTAGATCAAGGAGAGAGTAAAATATTCAAGAGAGGTGACCAACATTGTCAAATGCTGAAGATGGGTTGAGAAAAATGAGGAATGAGCAAAGACCATTATACATGGCAATTAAAAATTATTTGTATCTTTAGAAAAGAGTTGTTTCAGTTGAGTGACAAAACTGAAAACCAATGTCAAATGACTCAGGGATCTGGAAGGGAGAAATAGGAGGAAATATATGTTAATAGCTTTTTCTAGTTTTCTAAGGAAAGGTGAAGAAGAGTCAGAGAAAGATGGCTTAAGAAAATGATAAAGTCTAGTTAAGGTGATTTATCGTTATTACTATTCCTGTTGTTAACTGTTTTAGGATGTTCAAGGCTTGAATATTTTGAATAGCAGTAGGCTGGAATCTGTAAAGAGGGAAAGGATCTGTTATATTGCTCTTGAATAAATTCCACTGTTTTCCTATTGATTCTAAGATTAAAGATAAACTCCTTGGCTTATTTTTTAAAACTCTTCACAATTCAAACCTAACTTATATTTCCAGCTTTATTGTATATTACTCTCCCCGATGTGATCCAAGCTTGCTTTTCTGTTCCTCATACATGGTATTCCATTGCCCAGCTCTTTAACTTTTCATTGACCATCTCCCATGTCTGAAATGTACTCATTCTTCTCCTTTACATCAAAGAATCTCTATCATCAGGTAGCCATGTGGTATGATGAATAGAGTGCTGATCCTGAAACCAGGAAGAGCTGAATCCAAACTCAGACTCACCCTTACTAGCTGTGGGATTCTGCAGATGTCACTTAACCTGCCTCAGTTTCTTCTACTACAAAATGGAAATAACAGCATCTATCTCTAAGTATTGTTCTGAGGATAAAATGAGCTAAAATTTGTAAAGTGCTTAGCAGTAAGAGATGCTTTATAAATGTTAATTCCCTTCTTTTTTCTTCTTCTTTTTGCTTATTAGAGAGCTGAGGAGTACAATAGAATGTTCAACCTGGAGTTGAGAAACCTGAGTTCAAATCATAGCTCAGACATTTATTAATTGTGTTATTCTGGCCGTGTCATTTAGCCTTTTTTCAGGAGAGGAGAAAACAAAGATATAAGTTTTTGTAGGATTATTATGAAGATGAAATTAGTATATTCATAAATAGTCATCTACATACACACACATATATAGGTATGTGTATGTGTATTTGTATGTATATGTATGTATTTATACCTGAAAGTACTATATAAATTTGAACTGTTTTCTAAGTGACCTGGGGCAAGGCAGTGTTCTCAATCTTAAATATATTAAATTAGGTGATTGAATTAGATGATCTCTAAAGTCTCTCTAAATTCTAAACCAATTCTAATGACTTTAATAAGTGGCTTTCTACCATTTTCTCCCCAAACAAAGCCTCAAATGCCAGTCTCTTTTCCTTCTTTTCATCATACCATCTCATTTCCCTTTTCTTTTGTCATAGTCTTCTAGAGTTTTTAAGAATTAAGAATGAAATTTAAGGGGAGAAGGGAAGAGAAAGTGCCTTCTGCAAACGTCTGTCTATCCTCATTATAAATCCTGCAACTCCTATTTTACTCTGGCAGGGATCAGAGAAGTCATCCTTATGCCTGGAAATGAAAACATCAATTACCAAATTAAGCAATTATTTTGTTCAGTCTGGCTTCTGTCTACTTTTATCAGGAAGTAAATATGGATGGGAAGAAGAAGCAATAATTCTACCATGTAAGAGTACATCCTGGGGAAAAGGAGGGGGGAGACACACACACACACACACACACACACAGAGAGAGAGAGAAAGAGAGAGAGAGAGAGAGAGAGAGAGAGAGAGAGAGAGAGAGAGAGAGAGAGAGAGAAACAGAGACAGAGACAGAGAGACAGAGACACACAGAGAGAAATTAATCAATTAATTAATTAATTAATGTAATCAGGTCTCACAACAACTAGATGAGATAAAGTGGCATTATTCTCATTTTACAGAGGAAGAAGCTGAAGTTCACAAACTTGTCTATCATAGGAAAATTTCAGAGGAAGAATTTGAACCTACCTCTTTCCTGTTTCCAACCTGAATACTTTCTCTTATATGGAGCTCCAAAATTAATTATATTCCTTCAATACAATATAGTTCTGAACACACTCCTCTCTTATTTTGATAGAACTTATTTTATCACATTAGAAAAAAATGGAAAAGGAATGTCTTAATGCCTTAGACTATTCAAAAAAATGATGGTTCAGTTGATAGAGTGCTGGACTTGGAGTCACTAACTGTATGACCCTAAGCAAGTCACATAATCCTGCTTGTCTCAACTACTAAGTGAAATGAGAAGAAAATGTCAAGTTGCTCCACAATCTCTGCCAAGAAAATCACAGAGTCACAGAGTCATACATGACTGAAAACTATTGAACAACAACATTCAACAAGATAGATGAAATCATGTCTGGGACTTGACTCCTTTGAGAGTAAAAATGCAAACTACTACAAGATTGTAGCACACAAAAAGCCCTCCTTTGAGCAAGACAAAAAAGAAAGAAAAGGAACCAGTTCAGCTAGCAAATAGAAACCATCATGTGCCCTGTTGAGTGGAAGAGTGGTCATTTACAGCATGTAAGTAAACTGTGATTACCTGCACAGACAATGAGAAATTCTAGGAAGCACATGACAAAAGAAATACTAGCCTTGAATTTCATCCCATTTCACATAAAAGCCCTTGTAATGTATACAGTATGATCAGTTGCTGGCACAATCTGGTGAAAATCACCCTCTTAGAAGATTTCTAGAAATGTACTTTGAATTAGGGAGCTTGGGAAAAGAGTATTGTTAGTGTCAAAACAAAATATATCAATAAAAAAGAAAATTTTAAAATATGAGTTCTTGGTTTGGGGAAGCAACTCAAAGATTCCCAAAGACAACAGCACCCACGACTGTTTTCAGTGTTCCATGGAGCATTCCACTGGAGTGGAATGTCAGACTGAAAGTCAATTATTGTCTTTGTGTACCCCACCCGTGGCTGCTGTCCAGCAGTCCCTCTGCAGGATGCTTCAACTTCTCCAAGAGAGGAAATGCACAAAGAGGGGTGTTTGTGGCTAGACTGTCTCCAATTAGCCAAGACAGAAACAATGATTGGCTTTTCCTTTGGGCCAAACTGAAAAAAAAATTCTTAGTGGGTGGGTGGGATGGGGCAGAGTTCCTTGGCAATTAGAATGGATTCCAGCCTTGTATCTTCAGGGATATGGATTGAATATAACCCATCCAGCCAAGTAGGAAGAACCCATAAGAATGAGACAAGGCTGGTAGAAATTTTAGCTGCTGTGGTAGACCAATTTCCAGAATGGAAAGGTTTTCTTAGGTACAATTTGGCTTAACTCTTTTAGAGGAACATTTTCTCTACTTTACTGATTAAAAAGTGGACAGTTGTTCATGTACTTAATGAAAAGTCCTCAGCAGATCTATAAAAATAAGGGCAGAGATTTCCATCCTTTCTATACTGGAAAAATAGCTTGCAATATCTGCTGAGGTGTCATTAGCTCCAGATGTAAATAGAAACAACAGGCATAGGATTATAAACAAGAAGGGACTGTAGACATTACTTAGTATATCCTGTTGATTTTACACAGAAGTAAACTGAAACCCAGAGAGATAAAATTATTTCACTGCAATCCAGGTTCTTTGACTTAACATGAATCAATGGATAGATGGATTGATTGATAGTTGGATGGATTGATGAAAAAAAAACACTTATAAAAAGATCATGATGTACAAAGCATTATGTTAAGATCTACAAATACAATCCAATCTTTTTTACAAAACATCACCCACAATTTCATTAGTCCTCTTTGAAAATGAAGGTTGAACAACAACAAACAAAAAACAGACAAGTGAAGACACCCTCTTCTCTCACATTTTAAAGATCCCATAATCCTTGATAGCCAGATCAAAGGATATGTTAACGTACCTTCTCTAAATTAATTTCCTTTAAAAGTAATAATAGCTTTTTATTTTTCAAAATACATTCAAAGATAGTTTTTAATAGCCACCCTTGCAAAACCTTGTGTTCCAAATTTTCTCCTTTCTTCCTCCCTTCCCCCTCCCATAGATAGTAATTAATCCAATATATATATAATTTTAATTTTATTTTATGTTATTATTAAATATTAATTTATTATTAATTATTTTTATTATATTATTTAATTTATTTAATATTTAATAATAATATTAATTAATAATATTAAAATTAAAATAATAAAAATTCAATTCTTCTAAAAATAATTCCACATATATTATGCCATGCAAGAAAAATCAGATCAAAAGGGGAAAAATGAGAAAGAAAAAAAAATCAAGAAAACAACATAAATAACATAAGTGAAAATACTATGTTGTGATCCACATCCAGTCTCCATAGTGCTCTTTCTAAATGCAGATGACTTTTTCCATCACAAGTATATTGGAATTGCTCTCAATCATCTTATTGTTGAAAAGAACCAAACCCATTACAGTTGATCATCACATAATCTTGTGATTTCTGTATACAATATTCTCTTCATTCTAACCACTTCACTTAGCATCAATTTATGTAAATCTTTCAGGTTTTTCTGAGATCAGCCTGCTCATCATATCATGTAAAACAATAATATTCATTACCTTCATATATTATAACTTTTTTGGCCATTCTCCAACTGATGGACATTCACTCACTTTTCAATTCCTTGACACTACAAAAAGCTGCTACAAACATTTTTGCATGTGTGGGTACTTGTCCCCTTTTTAGAATCTCTTTGGGATATAAACCCAATAGAGAAACTGTTGGATCAATGGGTATGCACAGTTATATAATCCTTCGGGCACAGTTTCAAATTGCTCTCCAGAATGATTGGATCAATTCACAACTCTACCACCAATGTTTTAGTTTTTTCACATCCCCTCCAACATTTATCATTATCTTTTGTTGTCATTTTAGCCAATTTGAGAGGTGTGAAGTGGTAATTTCAGAGTTGTCTTAATTTGCATTTCTCTAATCAATAGTGATTTAGAGTATATTTTTTTCATATGACTAGAAAATGCTTGTATTTCTTTACCTGAAACTTGTCTATTTATGTCTTTATCAATTGGAACATTTATCAATTGAAGAATGGCTTGAATTTTTATACATTTGAGTCAGTTCTCTACATGAAATGAGGCTTTTATCAGAACATTTAAATATAAAAATGTTTTTCCAATTTATTGCTTCCCTTCTAATCTTGTCTGCACTAGTTTTGTTGGTACAAAAACTTTTCAACTTAATATAGTCAAAATTATCTATTTGGTGCTGAAAAATGACTTCCAGTCCTTCTTTGGTCACAAATTCCTTTCTTTTCTACATATTGGAGAGATAAACTATTATATGTTCTTCTAATTTGCTGATATTGTCACTCTTTATGTCTAAATCATGGACCCATTTGATCTTATCTTGGTATATGATGTTAGGTGTGGAACAGTGCCTAGTTTCTGCCATACAAGTTTCCAATTTTCCTGGCAGTTTTTGTCAAATAGTGTATTCTTATCACAAAAGCTGGAGTCTTTGGGTTTGTCAAACACCAGTTTAGTAAAGTTATTGATTATTTTGTCCTGTGAACCTAATCTATTCCACTGATCAATTACTCTATTTCCTAACCAGTACAAAATGGTTTTGATGACATTGTTTTATGTTATAGTTTTAGGTCTGTACAGCTAGGCCATCTTTATTGGCATTTTTTCCTCCATTAATTCTCTTGAAATTCTTGATCTTTTGTTCTTCCACATGAACTTTGTTATTGTTTTTTCTAGACCTATAAAATACTTTCTTGGGAGTTTGATTTGTATAGCACTAAATACATAGATTAGTTTAGGTACTATTGTCAGGTTTATTATATTTACTCAGCCTACCCATGAGCACTTGATAGGTTCTCTAAGTATACCATCATGTCATTTGCAAAGAGTGATAATTTGGTTTCTTCATTACCTACTCTAATTTCCTTAATCTCTTTTTTTTCTCTTATTGTCAATGCTAACATTCTAAATACAATATTGAATAGTAATGGTGATAATAGGCAACTTTGTTTCAACCCTTGATCTTTTTGGGAATGGTTCTAGTTTGTCCCCATTATATGATGCTTGCTGATGGTTTTAAATAGATGCTACTGATCATTTTAAGGAAAAGTTCATTTATTCCTATACTCTCTAATGTTTATAATAGGAATGGGTGTTAGATTTTATCAAATGCTTTTTCTGAATCTATTGAAATAATAATATTATTTTTGTTAGTTTGGTTATTGATATAGCCAATTATGCTAATAGTTTTCCTAATATTAAACTGTCCTTCATTCCTGGTATAAATCCTACTTGGTCATAGTGTATTATCCTAGGGATGACTTTCTGTAATCTCATTTTATTTAAGATTTTTGTATCAATATTCCTAATTGGTCTATAATTTTCTTTCTCTGTTTTCACCCTACCTGGTTTCGGTAGCAGCACCTTATCTGTGTCATAAAAGAAATTTGGTAGGAGTTCTCCTTTCCCTATTCTTTCAAATAGTTTATATAGTGTTAGAATTAATTGTTTAAATGTTTGGTAGAATTCACATATAAATTCATCTAATTCTGGAAATTTTTTTCCTTATGGAGTAGATTAATAGCTTGTTCTATTTCTCTCTCTAAAATGGGACTATTTAAATAATTTATTTCCTCTTCTGTTAACCTGGGCAATCCATATTTTTGTAGATATTCCTCCATTTCATTTAGATTATCAAATTTATTGGCACATAGTTGGGCAAAATAACTCCTAATTATTGCTCTAATTTCCTCTTCATTGGTGAAAATTGCTCCCTTTTAATTTTTGAGACTAACAATTTGACTTTCCTTTTTCTAATCAAATTAACTAAAGTTTATCTATTTTGTTGGTTTTTTTATAAAATCAACTCTTAGTTTTATTTATTAATTCAATAGTTTTCTTATTTTCAATTTCATTAGTCTCCCCTTTTATTGTCAGAATTTCAAATTTAGTATTTAATTGAAGGCTTTTAATTTGTTCCTTTTCTAGGTTTTTTAGTTGTACACCTAATTCATTGATTTTCTCTTTCTCTATTTTATGCAATTAAGCATCTAACGATATAAAATTTCCCCTTATAACCACTTTGGCTGCATCCCACAAATTCTGGTATGTTGTCTCATTATTGTCATTGTCTTAGATTAAGTTACTGATTGTGTCTATGATTTATTGTTTCATCCATTCACTCTTTAGAATTAGATTATTCAATTTCCAATTCATTTTTTGATCTATTTTCCCTTGGCTTTTTGTTTCATGTGATGTTTATTGCATCATAATCTGAAAAAATGCATTTACTTTTTCTGTCTTACTGCATTAGATTTTGAGGTTTTTAGTGTCCTAATATATAGTCAATTTTTTGTATAGGTTCCATGAACTGCCAAGAAAAAAGTATATTCCTCTGTCTCTATTCAATTTTCTTCAAAGAACTATCATGCCTAACTTTTCTAAAATTCTGTTTCTAAAATCCTTAACTTCTTTCTTATTTATTTTGTAATTTGATTTATCTAGCTCTGAGAGAGCAAGGTTAAGATTCCCCACTAGTATAGTTTTGCTGTCTACTTCTTCTTGCAATTCTTTTTATTTCTCCTCTAGGAATTTGGATGCTATACCACTTGGTGCATAGATGTTTAGTATTTATATTGTTTCATTATCTATGGTACCCTTTAGCAATATATAGTTTGCTTCTTTATCTTTTTTAATTAGATCTATTTTTGGTTTTGCTTGATCTGAGATCAGGATAATATATCTGAAGCATAATAAATTGCAGCCTTTTAGCTTTACTCTATATATATCACTCTGCTTTAAATGTATTTCTTAAAACAACATATTGTGGAATTCTGGCTTTTAATCCAGTCTTCTATCTGCTTCCATTTTATCTCATTCACATTCACAGTTAAAATGACTAATCCTGTATTTCCTGTCATCTTATTTACCCCAAGTTATGTTTTTCTTCTTCCCTTCCCCCTTACTCCTGATTATTTTGCATCTGACCACTACCTCCTTACACAGCCCTCTCCTTTTAGAGCTCCTCCCCCTTTCTTACACTTTTCCTCTGTTAGTTTTGTTTTCCCTTCTATTAGCCTCCCCTTTTCTTTCCCCTTTCTTCTCCCACTTCCCTATAAGCTGAGACAAGTTATTCTATGAAACCAAATATGTTTTATATTCTCTCTTTGAGCCAAATATGATGAGAATAAGATTCACACAATGTTCATCCTCCTCCCTTCTCCCCCTCATTTATAATAGGTCTTCTTTGCTTCTTCATGAGATGTAAGTTCCTCATTTTACCTCCATTTTCCTTTTTCCAGTACAATCTCCTTTATAACTCTTGTCACTTTTCCATATTCTTATAATAAAATCAAATTATACCCACACTCTCTAGGTATACCCATAATAGAAATGTCGTTCTCAAGAGTTCTTTCCTTTTTATCTTTTTGTGTTTCTCTTGAATTTTGTACTTGGAGATCAAATTTTTTGTTCATCTCAGGTTTTTCATCAGAAATAGATGAAATTCACCTATATCATTGAATATTCATCTTCTTCCATAAAAGATAATGCTCATTTTTAGCTGGATAGCTTGTTATTGGCTGTAATCCAAGTTCCTTTGCCTTTTGCAATATAGATTCCAGGCCCTTTTATCTTTTTTTCTTTTCTTTTTATAATTTTTTATTGATAGAACGCATGCCAGGGTAATTTTTACAGCATTATCCCTTGCATTCATTTCTGTTCCGATTTTACCCCTCCCTCCCTCCGCCCCTTCCCTGAGATGGCAAGAGTCCTTTACATGTTGAATGGGTTGCAGTATATCCTAGATACAATATATGTGTGCAGAACCAAACAGTTTTCTTGTTGCACAGGGAGAATTGGATTCAGAAGGTATAAATAACCCGGGAGGAAAAACATAAATGCAAGCAGTTTATATTCATTTCCAGTGTTCTTTCTCTGGGTGTAGCTGCTTCTGTCCATCTTTGATCAATTAAGGCTCTCTTTATCGAAGAGGTCCACTTCCATCAGAATACATCCTCAAACAGTATCATTGTTGAGGTATATAATGATCTCCTGGTTCTGCTCATTTCACTCAGCATCAGTTCATGAAAGTCTCGCCAGTCCTCTCTGTATTCATCCTGCTGGTCATTCCTTACAGAACAATAATATTCCATAATGTTCATATACCACAATTTACTCAACCATTCTCCAATTGATGGACATCCTTTCATTTTCCAGCTTCTAGCCACTACAAACAGGGCTGCCACAAACATTTTGGCACATACAGGTCCCTTTCCCTTCTTTAGTATCTCTTTGGGGTATAAGCCCAGTAGAAACACTGCTGGATCAAAGGGTATGCACAGTTTGATAACTTTTTGAGCATAGTTCCAAATTGCTCTCCAGAATGGCTGGATGTGTTCACAATTCCACCAACAATGTATCAGTGTCCCTGTTTTCCCACATCCCCTCCAACATTCCCCATTATCTTTCCCTGTCATTCTAGCCAATCTGACAGGTGTGTAGTGGTATCTCAGAGTTGTCTTAATTTGCATTTCTCTGATTAATAATGATTTGGAGCATATTTTCATATGTCTATAAATAGTTTCAATTTCTTCATCTGAGAATTGTCTGTTCATATCCTTTGACCATTTATCAATTGGAGAATGGTTTGATTTCTTATAGATTAGGGTCAGTTCTCTATATATTTTGGAAATGAGGCCTTTATCAGAACCTTTGATTGTAAGAATGTTTTCCCAGTTTATTTTTTCCCTTCTAATCTTGTTTGCATTTGTTTTGTTTGTACAAAAACTTTTCAGTTTGATATAATCAAAATTTTCTATGTTGTGGTCAATAGTGATCTCTAGTTCTTCTTTGGTCATAAATTCCTCCCTCTTCCACAGGCCTGACAGGTAAACTATCCTATGCTATTCCAATTTATTCATCTCATTCTTTATGCCTAGATCATGAACCCATT
This sequence comes from Antechinus flavipes, assembly GCF_016432865.1. Taxonomy (NCBI): domain Eukaryota; kingdom Metazoa; phylum Chordata; class Mammalia; order Dasyuromorphia; family Dasyuridae; genus Antechinus; species Antechinus flavipes. Next base: position 44,309,102 of record NC_067401.1, read on the forward strand.
TTGACCTTATCTTGGTGTATGGTGTTAAGTGTGGGTCAATGCCTAGTTTCTGCCATACTGATTTCCAATTTTCCCAGCAATTTTTGTCAAATAATGCATTCTTATCCCAGAAACTGGTGTCTTTGGGTTTGTCAAACACTATATTATTAAAGTTATTGGCTGTTTTGTCCTTTGAGCATAACCTATTCCATTGATCAACTAGTCTATTTCTTAGCCAATACCAGATGGTTTTAGTAACTGCTGCTTTATAATATAATTTTAGATCTGGTACAGCTAGGCCAGCTTCATTTGATTTTTTTTTTCATAAATTCCCTTGAAATTCTTGACCTTTTGTTTTTCCATATGAATTTTGTTGTTATTTTTTCTAATTCATCAAAGTAGTTTTTTGGGAGTCTGATTGGTATAGCACTAAATAAGTAGATTAATTTAGGTAGTATTGTCATCTTTATTATATTTGCTCGCCCAATCCAAGAGCACTTAATATTTTTCCAGTTGGTCCTTTTATCCTTTAAGGAGGAAGCTGCTAAGTCCTAGGTAATCCCAATTGTGGCCCTTTCAGTATTTGAATTGTTTCTTTTTGGACACTTACAATGTTTTTTCTTTGGTCTGATAGTTCTGAAATTTAGCCACAGTATTCCTTGGGGTTTTTAATTCGAGATCTCTTTCAGGAGGCAATTAGTGGATTCTTTCAAAGACTAAATTGCCTTCTGCTTCTAGGATATCAGGACAGTTTTCTTTTATGATTTCTTGAAGAATAATGTCTAGGCTCTTTTTTTTTTCATCATGGCTTTCAGGAAGTCTAATAATACTTAGATTGTCTCTCCTAGATCTATTTTTCAGAACAATTGTTTTTCCTAGGAGGGATTTCATATTTTCTTCTATTTTTTTTTTCTTTTTTTTTTGGTTCTGTTTGACTGATTCTTGAAGTCTTATTGAGTCTTTCATTTCCATTTGTTCAATGCTATTTTTAGTGTATTATTTTCTTCAGATATCTTTTTAGCTTCTTTTGCATTTAGCCAATTGATTTTTTTTATTCCATTTTTTTTTCCATTTCAAAAATTCTGTTTTTCAATGAATTGATGTCTTTTTCATATCTATTTTGTAAGGAGTTATATACTTTTTTCCATTTTTTTCCAGACATTCTTGCAAAGATACTATTTCCTTTCCCCATTTTTCTTCTAACTCTCTTTTAAGATCCTTTTTGAGATTTCTCAAGAAAGCCTTGTACAATGGGGACCAGCTCATATCTGCCTTTGGGGCTTCATCTGAAATTCATTTGTCTTTGGGAACCTCAGAATTTGAGGTCTGTTCTCTCTCTCCATAAAAGTTGTATATGACCAGAGTTCTTTTTACTTTTTTGCTCATTTTTTTTGAAGATTGAGATCTGTTCTTAACACAAAGGAGCAATGGCTGGTTTAGTTTGCCTTGTGACTAGTGTTTCTGAGTGATTGCTGGTGCTAAGTAATCACAGCCATGTGTTCTTCTGGGGCTCTATGGCTTTTGTATTGGCTTTTGTATGCCTTGCAGCAAATCTAATAAGCCATCTACTTGCAATCAGGGCAGAGTAGCCTAAGAGATTCATAGAAGGTTCCCTGGTCTTGAAGATACAGCAATACTCTGGCTCCCTGCTCCAGCTCCTTGTCCCAGCCTCCCTATGCTATGGTCTGGGCTTGACAGACTCTCCCCCTGCCTGTTTGAAGCAGACCTGTCCTGAAGTTCTTCCAAGGTATCTTCTTCTAAAAATGTATTGTATTCCAAATATGTGTGGGTTCTTTGACTCCAAAATGTGTTTAGAGTCTTAATGTGTTTTTGGTTTGAGGGAAAGGTCAGAGGAGTCCCAGAAAGTGGTGTCTGCTCTCTACCATCTTGGTTCTGCCCAAACTATTGTGTCTCCTGAACCTAACCTATTCCACTGATCAACTACCATATTTCTTAGCCAGTACCAAAAGGTTTTGATGACTGCTACTTCATAATATTATTATATATTATATAATATTCCTTTGAAATTTTCCCTTAATTCCCTTGGAATTCTTGAACTTTTGTTTCTCCAAATGGATTTTATTATTGTTTTTTTTCTAGCTCCATAAAGTAACTTCTTGACAGTTTGATTGGTTGACACTGAATAGGTAGGTTAATTTAGGTAGAAATTTCATTTTTATTATATTAACTTGGCCTAACCATGAGTACTTGATATTCTTCCAGTTGTTTAGATCCAACTTTATTTGTATGAAGTGTTTTGTAATTGTGTTTATATAGTTTTTGGCTTTGTCTTGGCAGATAGATTTCCAAATATTTTATGGGATTTCTCTTTCTATCTTTTGCTGCTGGACTTTGTTGCTATTGATTTATGTGCATTTATTTTATAACCTGCAACATTGCTAAAGTTACTGGTTCTAGTAGTTTTTAGTGGATTTTCTAGGATTCTTTAAGTATACCATTATGTCATCTGCAAATAGTGATACATTTATTTTCTCATTTCCTACTCTAATTCCTTCAATTTTTTTCTTCTCTTATTGCTAAAACAAATATATTTAATACAATATTGAATATCAGTGACAATAGTGGGCAACCTTGCTTTATCCCTGATCTTATTGGGAATATTTCTAGTTTATCTTCATTACATATGATGCTTACTGATGGTTTTAGATAGATGCTAATTATTATTTTAAGGAAAGTACCATTTATTCCAAGCTCTCTAGTGTTTTTAATAGGGATGGATGTTGGATTTTGTAAATTGCTTTTTTCTGCATCAATTGATATGGTCATATGATTTCTATTAGTTTGATTATTAATATAGTCAATTATGCTAATAGTTTTCCTGATATTGAACCAGTCCTGTATTCCTGGTATAAATGCTACTTGGTCATAGTGTATTCTTTTGGTAAGAAATTTCTGTAATATCTTTACTTATATTTTATTTAAGATTTTTGCATCAATATTCATTAGGGAAATTGATCTATAATTTTCTTTTTCAGTTTTGACCCTTCCTGGTTTAGATTATTAGCGCCATATCTGTATCATAAAAAGAATTTGGTAGTATTCTAAAATAATCTCCATTGAAAAAATCATATGTTTCTGATGTGGAAACATTTGCTCCAAACTTTGATGTCAAGAAATATCCTATTTGGATCTTCAGTAATTTTGTTTGCTGAAGTGGTGGATTCTTTAGCATTTAGGGAAGCAGTTGCCAGTTTGCATTTCCATAAGGGTTGCTTTTTAGGATGATAGGTATAGTGGCTGGATTAAAAACAAAATCAATAATGGGTATTTTGGGGAGACATAATAAGGAAGTGTAGTATGATACTGTCATTCCTAAGGATCATCATGTTCATCAGTGTCAATTTTTGTTATGCCATACTGTCTTCTGTGGTTTAATTATGAGACTATCATCCCCATCCTCAGGTCATAATTATTGCTTCTTCTGATCTATCAATGAGCCAGAAATTCCAGCTACTAGAGAGAGAGTCTTTTGAGTTTAATTATTGAAATTATTTGTGGAAACAACAACAAAAAAAGAAAAAAATGTCTGAAAATAAAATTAGATCATCTAATCATGGCTTGGATTGAATGGGAAAAATGAGTTCCTATTCATAAAACTTAGAACATTCTGAGTGGTTTGGAGAAGGCGAAACTCTCTATGATTGCAGGCCTAGCTGGTGCTTTGTGGTAGAGAAGGGGATTCTGAACATTGATAGACTAAGCAGATGATGCCTTTGAAAAAGAAGCAAAAAGAGAGAAAGGGGGAGAGAAAGAGAGAAAGGAAGGCAAGGGGTTCCCTCTGCACATTGAATTTTAAACTATTACACAAAGTTACTGGACCCTTCCCTTAGAACTCATCTAGATGCCAGTGACTCCCCCTCCCAGAATTAATTGCCGATAAATGAGGCTATTGATGATTGTAACCATCCATACTTCTGTAACAGCATGCCATTTTCTTTTTTTTTTTTAGTTTTGCATACAATTTATGTGCTTTTTTTCCTTTTTTTTTAGTTGTTTTTTTTTACATTTACATAAAGTCCTTTAAGAACCTTATTTTTTTATTTAATTTTATTTAATAATAACTTTATGTTGACAAAATCCATACCAGGGTAATTTTTTTTACAACATTATCCCTTGCACTCGTTTCTATTCTGAATTTTTCCCCTCCCTCCCTCCACCCCCTCCCCTAGATGGAAAGCAGTCCTATCTATGTTAGATATGTTGCAGTATATCCTAGATACAATATATGTTTGCAGAACTGAACAGTTCTCTTGTTGCACAGGGAGAATTGGATTCAGAAGGTAAAAATAACCCAGGAAGAAAAACAAAGATGCAGATAGTTCACATTTGTTTCCCAGTGTTCTTTCTTTGGGTGTAGCTGCTTCTGTCCATCATTTATTAATTGAAACTCAGTTAGGTCTCTTTGTCAAAGAAGTCCACTTCCATCAGAATACATCCTCATACAATATCGTTGTCGAAGTGTATAATGATCTCCTGGTTCTGCTCATTTCACTTAGCATCAGTTCATGTAAGTCTCGCCAAGCCTCTCTGTATTCATTCTGCTGGTCATTTCTTACAGAACAATAATATTCCATACCACAATTTACCCAGCCATTCTCCAATTGATGGGCATCCATTCAATTTCCAGTTTCTAAACACTATAAACAGAGCTGCCACAAACATTTTGGTACATACAGGTCTCTTTCCCTTCTTTAGTATTTCTTTGGGATATAAGCCCAATAGAAACACTGAACAGCATGCCATTTTCAAAACACTTTGCTACACAAGGCTTGAATAAAAATTGTCAAGTAATATTTATTTAATTTCATAGGTAAAAAACATAGACACTGAAAAGTTATGATTTTTCAGTCATTTATTAAACATCATAAACATTTATTAAGCACCTACTATATGCCAGACACTATGGTAAACATTGGTGATTCAAAAAGAAACAAAAACAGTCTCTCCCCTTGAGGTACTAACATTATAAGGAGGAAACAAAGAAATATATACAAGCAAGCTACATACAAGATAAACAAGAAATAATTGAGAAGAAAGGCACTAGAATTGAGAAGACTTAAGAAAGACTTAGTACAATGCCTGGCACATTGTATATGTTTAACAAATATTGATTGATTGATTGATTGATTTAAAGACTTCAGTAGGAGAAGAAATTTCTATTGGAATTTGAAGTACACCAAGCCACTTGTAGGAGAAAATGAAGGAAAGCACTATAGACATGGAAGATAGAGAAAATGTCAAGAGTCAAGTGATAGAGTTTCTTGAAGAGTATGTGGTGGGGAGTAAAGTGTAAGAAGACTGGAAAGAACTTAGTTTATGAAGGACTTTCAATGATAAACCCAAGATTTTGTATTTGATCCTAGAAGAAAGAGGGAGCCATTAGAATTTATTGAGAAGGGAAGTGACAATTTTGACTTGAGTTTTAGGAAAATCATGTTAGTGACTAAATGGAGGATGGATTGGAGGGGGGAGAGACATAAGGCAGGCAGACCCACCAGTAGGCATGAGGTGATGAGGCACCAGGGTGGTGGCAGGATCAATGCCCATTATCATATAGTTGACATCAAATGTCTGAAACTTCATTCATTGTAACAAACTGTCTCCTCTGGTCTGGCAGAAATTGTGAAAAATAGGAAGAAGAGTTTCCTTTCCCTTTTGCCTCACCAGGAAGGAATGTATGCCAGCATTGAGAAGGATATGGAACAGGATTCCTTCCACCAAACTTGAATGAGTTGGAATGACTAGGCAGAAGGTCTCCATCTGTTACTATTCCAAATTCAGCCAGATAGCTAGTAATTGATTTTAATGTTTTAATGGACTTGTAGTCTCACTGATGTGAGTACAAGAGTGATTTTGAAGGAGGGCACTAGCACCTGTAGAATTTCCTTGTCTATGTACTTCCAGAAATCCTCCCCAGGTGATTCATTTAGAATGGTGTAGAAGGAATTGAGCAATGTCATCTGTACATGGGAACATCTGGGGACCTCAGATTCATAGGGAGTTTTGTTTTCATCTGGTCTCTGCCCTGGACAGCAACTAATTCAGGGGCAAATATCCACAATGAGCAAATATTTTCCTATTTTGTTCTTTGCTTGATAATAACAATGAGAGAATTTTCAAAGTTCTTTCTATTGTTAAATATTTAAAGAATAGTTTATGATTCATGATTCCATCTGAATATTTGTTCTCTACTGGTACTATACATTTCATCAGAGTATGACCTAGATATCTGACAATTAAAATGAATTGTATAATGTGCTTAAAAATCCATTAGAATGTCAAGTTACCTTAAGATTACTGTTGTTCACTAACAATGACAAATGTACCAAAAGCAAATAGCACAGTAAAAGATGTCAAATTTTACAACTGAAATTACTGATAGAAATTAAAATTATTAGCCACAGTTAAACATGATGAGCCAAACCAATACAGACTAGTTGCTAAATAGTATTAATACATAAAGAAACAAAGTTTTTATTATTTGTTGCCTTTTGTAGAACTGACTTTAAAGAAGTCAGAAAATTTCAATACGGCATAATTTAATGAATTAACTAATTTTAATATAAATTGATAAGCTTTATTCAAAAGTTTATAAAATATATTGAAATCATTTCTTCACTGTTGAAGATTGCTACTGTGGGAAATCAGATGCCTGATCAATACTCAAAAAGTATTAATTAATTAATCTACACTGTGTGTGTAGAACTGTGCAGGGCTGTGTATATAAAGAATGAAACAATCTTTATTCAAAAGGAGCTTATGTTCTAATTAGTGAGACAAGTATCTGTGAATGTATGTGTGTATACATATATATGTATATATATATGTATGTATGTGTGTATATATATATATATACATATATATATATTCACAGATACACATTTACACAAAAATTGTTGAATGCAAGGTTATGTAGGAGAGAGTTATACAAGAAGGAAAATTAAGCAAATCTTCTTGTAGAAGATGTTTAGTCTAACTCTTAAAGGAAGAAAGGATTTCTGAAATGGAAATGAGGAGAGAAAGCACAAGAGACTTTGAGGCACAAGAGATAGTTAATATAAAGATATGGAAACAGAAAAGAGAGTATCATGTATGAGTTACAGCAATATGTGTTATACCTACATCAGAGGACAATATAATTACAACCATTCACAAAGTTTCAGAACTAATAAGCCACATAGTTGTCAGCCTGGCTCAGAAATTATTTCACTAATACAATGTTAGCCTGCTTTAAGAAAGGCATAAGGTTCAAAACTAAGTAGCAAATAGCATGACTGCAGTCTGCCCTGTTTAGATCATATTTAGACTTTTGGGATTAGTTCTGAGCACACATATCAAGGAAGACATTAATAAGCTGCAAAATATTCAAAAGACAGTAATGAAAATGATATAATGATGATAACATTAATATTTTATAGCTAGCATTTATATACCACATTAAAGTTTGAAAAATACTTAACATAGTTTGTATCATTTCAGCTTATTTGATGATGAAGGGTCTTGTGATCTTACTATGTACATGTTGATTGAAGAAACCAGTAATAAGTAACCCAGAGAAGAGAAAACTTAGGAAGAACACAATAGCTGTCTTCAAGGATTTAAAGGCTGTTATGGAAGCAGAGGACAGAAGGCTGAATTGGGTGGAAGTTAAAGAAAGGAAGATTTAGGATTTATGTAAGGAAAACTGTCTTATAGGGTTATCCAAAAATAGTTCCAAGCTCTAAGTGCTGCACAGCATCTACTTCAGTAACCTTTGTGATCACTGCAACAAGTTGTTCTTATTTTCTCATTCTTTCCATTCTGCCAGGGGAAATCTTTTCCCTCGGGCAGACATCCCCCACCTCACTGAGAAGTTTGAGACCTGTCGGTTACCATGAACCTGATTTAACCCATCTCCTGAGACAGTTTACTGGGGTGGGGCTACTATCCATGCTACAGCTTGCCAAGGTTATTCTTGGTATCCTGGGCCATTACCAGTTGTCTTGACTTTTGTTCTGCCACTGGACTTCCGTGATTTTGAGACAGTGAGGCAGTCCATTCTACTTTGGGATAGCTCTACATTTTCTTCCGGTGAAGCTGTGTAACTCTGCCTCACTTAAATCCAATTGATGTATCACCCTTAATCTACTAGTTTACCCCAATATTGTGGTGCCATTGGTCTTCTTCAAAAATGAAAAATGAACAACAACAAAAAATAGAATGTGCAGGAGAGGCTGGTTTCTCTTTTCATTCACTCAAGATCTTGAAGAAAAAGCTGGACCCACATTTTTCTGAAATATTATAATAGGGATTCTTGGCCACATCTGACTTACCTTCTACTTCTGAGAATCTATGGATTTCAGATGAAGTAGCATAAGACTGGAAGTAATGCTACAGAGCCAATAGGTCTTTTAGCATCTTGATAAATACACAATGCATAATTAGCTTTCTTAGAATTATAGACTATGACACTCTGCTTGAATACAACTTACTATCACTCCTACCCTGCAGTGAGAGTTGAATTTATGTTTCCAGATCTGCTTGTAGTCTCTCTTTAGGCTTAGCCAATCCTATTTCTTTAGGTTGCATGCTGCTTTTCTGTAGCATTCATGAGTTGTTGCTAAATATATCATGTCATGCTATTTAATATCCATCCCAACTCTATGACACCCCTAATAAATCACTAGGCAAGGAAGCACATTCACATCCCTCAGGATGCCTCTGCTTGGGCTCTAATCCCCCATGCAAAGGCAATAATTCCTATTCTGGCCTCCCTGTAAGGTAATAAAGCTACTGTCCCAGGGCTCTTCTCTGGTGGGTTGGCCTGGGAAAGAGTGCAAGATTCCATGAGCTTTGTTAAAGGATGTGGTTAAAGCCAGCCTATGGGTGATTGATAGTTAACAGACATCCAGTGGAACCACAAAGCTAGAATGTCAAAGGACAGTAATAGGAAGATTTTATTTCTGTGTGCCTTTAAATGAATGAATGGATGAATGAATGAATGAATTTAAAAAAATCATTTGGGGCAGAACACTGTGCTAAGCACAGGGGTTTCAAATAGAAAAGAAAAACAGGCTGTCCTCTAAAGAAGTTCACATTTTAATAGGAGACAATGAACATAAGAGGTTTTGATAGCAAGTCCTTAGGGGATAGCAGTAAAGTAGATTCTAAACTATCCTTCTTAGTTTTATTTCCATTGATAAAATTAGGTCTTGAAGAAAGAACAATCAGATGGCTCTAAAACTCACTCAGAGTGGTCCTTATGATTTTAGAAGGAAAAAGATCTCATTAGCTATCTTATCCAACTAACATCTGAATAAGAATTCCTCCTACAATGTCATGGTCATTCAAATTTTGTTTGAAAATGAAAATGAAGGGCAAACCTACAACTTTCTGAAGCAGTCCATTCCACTTTGGAATAGTTCTAAATTTTAGGGAGATTTTTGAAATATATACCAGTTACTCCTACTTTCACCCTTGAGGTCAAACAGGGCAAATTTATTCCTTGTTCCTCCACATACCTCGATTTTGGGGAGGGCACCATAACAGCCAATATTTACCTCTCTCCTAATTCTGTTTCTGACTTTTTGGATTTTATGACTATGTTTCAGTAGTCATATTTCCCTAGAAATTCCCTCAGAGTCTTGGAGATCTCCTCACCCTGAAGCATTCATCTGCCCCTGTAGTCTTCTCACCTACCATGCCTCCACAATTATTGGTCCCCATTTCCCTTGAAAAGTTCCTACCATGGCTTCCATTTTGGACAAGGGCTCAGACTGGACAATCTAATTCTTCTGCTAATGTTCTTTTTTTTACTTTCCACACTTTGGCACCATTCCCCCAAGTAGATAGCTTCCCTCTTCCTGCTTTTTTCAGCTTTCTTTTGTGTATTTTCTCCTAATAGAATGTGAACTCCTTAAAGAGGGTAGTGAAGTGCTTTCTTTTCTTGTCATTTTTATCTTCCAATGCTTAGCATATTGCTAGGCATATAATAAAGATTTTATAAACAATTATTATCTTGCCTTCTTTTCTTTCATGTGACAGTCCTATAAATGATTAAAGGCTACTTGAAGGAGATGTTCAAAATGGACCATATCTACTGATGAAGAAGAAACAGGGCATCATAGAAAAAAGGTATGACATCATGAAGAGGACTAGTGGTGACTTAGCAATTTTTATAGAGTACAATCAAAGAAAAAAAAATGTAAGATGTGTATACTGTGGAAGAAATACATGTCAAATGCAATCTAAAGATAGGAACCTAAAACTACAGAATTAGTTTCCTAAATGGTGTGGGACCTATATGTACAAAAATATAGTCACTCTTTTTGTTGTTACAAAAAATTAGAAATTAAGGGGATGTTCATCAACTGGAGAATGACTAAAAAATTTGTGGCACATGATTGTAATGGAGTACTATTATTGTATAAGAAATCATCCATGGGAATGTTTCCTAAAAACATGGCGAGGCCTATAAGAACTGATAAAAAGTAAAGTGAGAAGAATCTGAGATCATTGTGCAAATGATCAACTATGAAAGACTTGGCTACTTTGATCAACACAATGATCATTATGAAAAGATACTATCCAGTTCTAGTGAGAGAACTATAAGTTTCAGAGTACAAATTATAGTCTTTTCACTTTCTTAATTATTTTTGCTTTGTTTGAATAATATAGAAGTATATTTTGCATGATATTTTGATACTATATGGTTTGCCTTAAACCACTTAGTGGAGTGGTGGGCAACAGAAAGATAATCTAGAACTCAAAATTTAAAGAGAAAAAACATTAGAAATAAATAACAATAAAAATTTTAAATAAATTATTTAGACATGAATTATATCATAAGTAAATTAGGGGAACATAAGAAATTATCAAATATGTGAATAAGGGAAGACTTTATGACCAACAACAGATTGAGAGGATTACAGGAAGTAAAATAGATAATTTTGATTATATGAAATTAAAAAGTTTCTGCAGAAACAAAACTAATGTAGCCAAAATTAAAAGAAAAACAGGAAATGGGGAGGATTTTACAGCAAGTTTCTCTGATAAAGGTCTTATTTCTCAAATATATGTAGACAATATGTATACATGAAACTGAACCAAATGTATGAAAATATGTGCCATTCCCCATTTGGTAAGTGGTTGAAAGATGCTGATAGGTAGTTTTTAGAAGAAGAAATCAAAGCTATCACTAGTTACATGAAAAAATGTTCTAAAGACTTGGTGATTTGAAAATAGAAAGTATAACAACTCTGAGGTATTACCTCACACCTATCAGATTAGATAATATGACAGAAAAGAAAAATGACAAAAGCTGGAGGGGAATATGGAAAAATTAGGAGATTGATGCAGTGTTTATGGAGTTATGAATTGATTTTATTTTGAAGAATACCTTGAAAGTATGCCCAAAGGGACAGTATAAAACTTTTTATATCCATTGACCCAGCAATATCACTACTAAATCTGTATTCCAAAGAAATCAAAAAAGGGAGAAAGATCAGTATGTACAAAAATATTTATAGCAGTTATTTTGTGATGACTAATAATACTACTGTTTTATCATAAATAACAAACAGAATGGTTTCAGAGTACTTATATGAACTAATGCAAAGTGAAGTGAATAAAACCAGAAGAAAAATTACAGAAATACCATAAAAATCATGAACTGTGAAAGATTTTTGGCCAAGAGAAAGATTCAAAATGATTTCAAAGGATCCATGATTTTAAAAATTGCTATCAACTTCCAAAAAGAAAATTGATGAACAGTGAGTACAGATTAAAGCATATTTGAAAAGAAAAACTTTCTTATTTCTCTTGGTTTATATGTATGTATGTATATGTGTGTGTGTTTTTTTTCAACATGGCTAATATGGAAATATTATTTTGGCAATAGAATAGGATTGGATAGAATTGGATAGAATAGAACAGTTTACATACTTTGCCTCCCTTCTTAATGGGTGGTGGAGGGTTGACAGGGAAGACAAGAATTTAGATCTCATAATTTTTAAAAATGATTGTTAATTTTTTTACATCTAAATGAGAAATATTTAAAGAATTAAATAAAAGTAAATTTAAAAAATTAAGTATATGAACCCCAAGTTAAAAATTCTATTCAAGATCAAGACTATTCACCAAAATTCATAGTTGAAAGAAATCAATCTTGCTTGGTGACTTTTGTTAATATATACCCAATGATGCCTGTGTTAGAGATCAACGAAATGCTCGTGTTCAATGTTAGAATGAGTTAAAGAATTAATTAACTTAATGAACATTTACTAAAATGAAATTTGAGCAAGGACATGCAGCAATAGATTACATACAGTATTCCTCATCTGCATCTGGATATGCATTTGGTCAGTTAGATAAGAGAAGGTAACTTGTGAAGACTTCAGAAATCTGCCAAATCTGAGACTTGACCACCCATAGATGGTAGTTTTTATTCCTTTAGAAAGTAATAAAGATGCCACATTTGAAAAGAATCCAGATTTAGGATTAGGAGGAAAGAAGGAGACAAGGAGATAACTGTCTTTTTAGGGAAACTACTGCCTATGGTTTAGAGATGGAAGAGTATGCCTGGGCCTCCTCATGTTATGTATGGAGAGAAAGAAGCTCTGTCAAGGAAACTCCTGTAAATTTTAGTCCTATCACAGTTTATAAGTTGCTCTTGGGAATTAAGGCTAAATTTTAAAAGTTTAGAATTTAAGTTGACTTTTAAGGATCACCTACTCTAAATTTCTCACTTTACAGATAAGAAAGCTGATTTGACCATACTGATAGAAATAATAATTAGAAGAGCTTGAATTTGATTCAAATCTCTGACCCTAAATCCTTGTTATTTCTCTGCCAGTAATTCAGTACACATGGGAAAGGAGTTGAAATTGGGGTTGGAGGAGAGAATATCTAAGAATAAAAAAAAATGAAGAACATGGGATTTCTGAAAAACTGTAGTCAAAAAAAAAAAACATTGAAGAATGTTAACATCTAACATTGAAGAATGTTAACATCTAACATTGAAGAATGTTAACATCTGGGGGGGAAATCACCAGGAAAGAGCCCCTATGTGGATGGCAGAATGGAGGGGGAGAGAAGAGTTGATGGAGCAATTACTCACAAGCTAATTTCAGTCCCAATCATCCCCTAGTCTGACAATGTGTTCCTTAGATTAGGAAAAGATTGCTTTCGGTGAATGTATCTTTAATTAGCAAAGCCCCTGGTGACTTTAGGGAATTAAGCTTTAGGGAATAGGGTTCTTAGGTAAACAGGCTGCAAAGGGACACAAACTTCACTCAAGAGTTGAAAGTCACAGGAAATGAATCCTTAACTTCCAAATGACTTGGGAAATGAAGCTGTTTTTGGCTTTAGCTTTCAAATGGGAAAGACGCTGGACACTTAAATGGCAGGACCCTGCTGGGCAAGGTAGGATAGCTGCTTCCAGGTTTGAATTTTAGAGTAGCTAGATAATAAATTGTGTTGTGTGTCATTAGGAGATTTCCATCAAAAGTTCACCCTGAGGTGAGTCACCTTGAGAAAAGGGTCCAGAGTTTAATGTCTAGTCACTAATGTAAGCTCATAAGATACTGAATAATATCCCTTTCTACTCTGTCCACCTTTAAAAATATAAATGTCTACTTCATGTCAATGCCTTATCATAGAATTTTAGAATGTGAGTAGTGCAAAATAGTATAGATATCTAGTTTAATTCTCTTAAAAAATAAGAACATTAAAGACGAAATGAGTGTAGTCAGCCAACTAGCATTTATTAAGCACTTATTTTCCAAGCACTTTGTTAAGTAGAGAGAATAGAAATATAAGTAGAATAACATATCCTGCCCTCAAAGAGCTTACATTCTAATGAAGAAATACAGCACACAAGAAAGGAAGTCGTAAAGGTGAGAAGAGAAGGAGAAACAGAGACCAGTAGAATGAAGTCCCAAGTGCAGCCTGGAGAAGAATGAAATAATGGTGTCCAGAGTGCCCTTCTTAAATTGAGGTTCTGAGAGGAGCCATGAAATCAGAGGGAGACTGAGATGGAGGATGCTTTCAGTGTGTGAATTCTAGAGATACTTCAGAATGAAGAACTAAAATAGGATGTAGTGAGATTTCAGGATGGTAGAAAAGTCCAGATTGTCTCTTTATAGCCCTTTGTTAATGAATGTCTGTGCATTTTTTATGGTGCTGAATTGTATTGTGTAGGGGAACTTTAGATTAATGTGCATATCCTTGTGTGTGTGTTTGTGTGTGCATCCATATGTGTACACTGCATATGTGTGCACAGGTGCAGTATGTGTATATATAACATGCAAGAATCATTACTCTAAAATACTAAAAGAAATGAACTTTCGATTCCTATTACACTGTTAATGAACTTTGAAAGACTATTGAAAATGGGAATTTCCCTGAAAAAACTGATGTGAGTGTACAGGTAACAGCAAAAAATTTAAATGTTTAAAAGAAATATGCAGGTAATGGAAACAAGATAAGATGACAAGAAATAAATAGAAATATGTCATAATTCTATGTCATGGAAATAGGGTCAGGAATGCTAAAACACAGTATGAAATGGGGCTTGGAAGGGAAGTTAATGGACAATAGCAACAGCAAACGCATTGGTTTAGCTAAGTTAGCAGAAAAAAAGAATCAGAAATCATAAGACCTTTGATTGGGGTGGATAGGAGTATAACTTAAAACAAAGAGAGAAGAAATGTCAGATCATATGTTTGCTTGTTTTTTTCCTAGAAAATGACAATAATTTTTGTCCTAGAAATGAGAAAATGAAATTATTAATTGGGTTGATATCCAATCTAAATAAGAAGTTAATAAGATAATATCTTTCTGTCCTTGATGAATCCAATTCATCTAGCCTAAATGAAGTGGACACTTGGGGTCTTAAAAAGAAACTGAAAAGATACTTATTACTTCTCAGAGAAATTTGAGATACCATGGAAATGGGGAGGGTTATCACAAGATTAGAGGAGGGTGGTGTCCTAACTTTCAGAAAAGGGATGTAGCGTATGTGGACTGACCATATAGGTTATATACACATGGGTTTGTTTAAATGTATCTCACTGGAAAGCACAGATATGTCTGGAATTTTGTCCATCCCACTTCAAGGGAGACTTTGATTCTTGCCTAGTCAGAAGCAGGAGAAAAGTTCACAGGATTTTCTTCTTAGAGAAGAGTTCTGGATTGGAATTATTTCCATCTGTCTCCCTAAATATTGATAGCCTTAGGTTCAAGCCACCTTCTGATCTCTATCTTTTAGAAATAAGGTTTATCTTAAGACTTAAGCTTGTATCCAGAGGCCTGACATTTTCACATCTCTCTCCCTCTGTCTTTCTCTCTCCCTCTTCCCTTCCCTTCCTCTCTTTCTTCCCTCCCTCCTTGCCTCCTTGTCTCTCTTTGTCTCTCTCTCTCTCTCTCTCACACACACACACACACACACACACACACACACACACACACCCCATTTCAAATAGTCAATAGCAAGCAAAAATTAAACAAATAGCAAACAGAAAGTAGAGAAGTTCTACAAATTAGAATGTTTGAGAAAATTCACAAAGTAAATTAGTTCTCCCTCTGGGAACAAGATGAGAGATAGAAAGAGAAGAGAGAAACACACACACACACACACACACACACACACACACACACACAGAACCAGAGAGACAGAGACAGAGGGATAGACAGAAAGAAAGAGATACACAGAAACACAGAGAGAAACACAGAGAAAGACAAAGAAAAAGACAAAGAGATAGAGACAGAGAGACAGACACAGACACAGACACAGAGATATAAAGAGAGACAGAGACAAAGAGACAAACAGAGATGGAGAGACACACAGAGAGAAATAGGCAGAGACAGAGGCAAAGACAGACAGACACACACACGCAACACACACACACACACAGAACTCATGTACAAATTCCCTCATCTAAGAGGGAAAAATTGAGCAAAACTGATCAGATTGAAGTCTGGGAAAAAATGTGTAGTATTTCATACTTATGAACCTCCTACCTCTGCAAAGATATAGAGTAAGAATGTTTTCTAATATTTCCTTTGGAGCCATATTTATTCTTTGTAATTTTTTAACATTCTTCTTAATGCAAGAATTTGTTTTACTTGACTATGGAAATTTATGATTTTTTCCATTAAAAAAACCAAATGTTTTGATAGAGGGAAAGAAATTTAGTAACTGGGTTGTAACTGATAAGAAAGCTAAACCACCCTATACATTCCAGCTTCTTAAACTGTGGTTTGTAATGTGAGGTTCCATAACTGATTGTGGGGGTCATGAAATTATGATCTATAACCAGTAAATGTTTGATTTGTGCATCTATTTTATATACCTATATACTTAGGAGTCATATAAAAATTTCTTGGGTGAAAAGGAGTCATGAGTGAAAAAGTTCAAGAAGCCTTGCATATATTAAAATATATATAGCCACCCTTTTTTGTAATAGTAAAAAACTGGAAACAAATGCACAAAACTAGGGAATAGCTATATACATTGTAGCACATGAATGTAATTGAATGTTACTGTTGTATATAGTGAATCTATTGAATACAAAGAAGTATGAAAAGATTTAGATAAACTGGGACAGTGAAAGGAAAAAAGAGCCAGAGGAGGAAGGAGGAGGAGAAGGAAGAAGAGATGGGCCCCCAAAAATAATTCTTGAAAGGTGATTCCTTTCCTCAGATCTTAAAAGTCCAGTCAAAAAAGGAAACTAAAGTTAGTTTGCTATGACCTATTCCAGAGAGTCAGGGTGATCTTTTTGTTTTTTTATCATTGTTTACTTTTCTAGAAGTTCTGTCACTATTTGACAATAGTCAAAGTCAACTTTACCGGCATATATAGGGTAATCTGTGAGCAACTGCAAATAGCTATACCAAGAAAACTCCAAATGGGGTCATAAAGAGTAGCAAATGACTGAACAATAACAATAACTCATAGAATAAAGTGTTTACATTCCTGACCTTTTGACCCAATCACTATTACTAGGTTATACTCCCAAAGTGAACAAAGAAATAAGAAAATGAGCCATATGTACAAAAATATTTATAGCTGCTCATTAATTTGTGGAATGTCTAAACAAACTATGTCACATAGATATAATGGAATATTATCACACTATAAGAAATAATGAAAGGAAAAGTTTCATTGAAATTCTTGGAATTTATGACCTGATGCACAGGGAAAGGATTAAAACCAAGAGAAAAATTTATACAATTGCTATAACATTATAAAGAAAAACAACTTTTAAAGATTAAAAAAACCTGATTGATGCAACAATCTACCAAAATTTGTGAACTTTGATGAGGAAGCATAGTCTACCTTTCTATTAAGAGAGAAATGGTAGATTTGGGTGAAGAATGAGATATAGTGAAAGGAACAGAAACAAAAACAATTACAATGATTATATAAATACAAATGGAAAGAACAACCACAATTTAATCAACAATGAATGTTAAAAAATTACAAAGAATAAATATGGCTCCAAAGGAAATATTAGAAAGCATTCTTACTCTATATCTTTGCAGAGGTAGGAGGTTCATAAGTATGAAATATTACACATTTTTTCCCAGACTTCAATCTGATCAGTTTTGATCAATTTTTCCCTCTTGGATGAGGGAATTTGTACATGAGTTCTGTGTGTGTGTGTGTGTGTGTGTGTGTGTGTGTGTGTGTGTGGTGTGTGTGTCTGTCTGTCTTTGCCTCTGTCTCTGCCTATTTCTCTCTGTGTGTCTCTCCATCTCTGTTTGTCTCTTTGTCTCTGTCTCTCTTTATGTCTCTGTGTCTGTGTCTGTGTCTGTCTCTGTCTCTCTGTCTCTATCTCTTTGTCTTTTTCTTTGGCTTTTTGTTGAATATAATTTTCATTGCATCGTGGTCTGAAAAGGATGCATTTGCTATTTCTGCCTTACTACATTTGAGTTTGAGGTTTTTATGTCCTAATATATGGTCAATTTTTGTATAGGTTCCATGAACTGCTGAAAAGAAAGTATGTTCCTTTCTGTCTCCATTATGTTTTCTCCAGAGATCTATCATATCTAATTTTTCTAGTATTCTATTTACCTCTTTGACTTCTTTCTTATTTATTTTGTGGTTTGATTTATCTAATTCTGAGAGTGCAAGGTTGAGATCTCCCACTATTATAGTTTTGCTATCTATTTCTTCTTGCAGCTCTCTTAATTTCTCTTTTAAGAATTTAGATGCTACACCACTTGGTGCATATATGTTTAATATTGATATTGCTTCATTGTCTATGCTACCCTTTAGCAAGATATAGTGCCCTTCCTTATCTCCTTTAATTAGATCAATTTTTGCTTTAGCTTGATCTGAGACCAAGATGGCTACCCCTGCTTTTTTGACTTCACCTGAAGCATAGTAGATTTTGCTCCTGCATTTGTCTCCCTGCTTCAGGTGTGTTTCCTGTAAACAACATATTGTAGGATGCTGGCTTTTAATCCATTCTGCTAACTACTTCCTCTTTATGGGGGAGTTTATCCCGTTCACATTTATGGTTAAAATGACCAATTCTATATTACTTGCCATCTTGTTAACCCCTGTTTATGCTTTTCTCCCTTCTTTCCCCCTTAGCCCACTTCCAGTATTAAGCTAAATACAAGTTATTTTAGACATGCACAAACGTCCAAATGCCCTAACAACCAGAGAAATTATTATTTAATTAATTAAATAATAATAATTGAAGTTTCCTTCAAACCTTAGACTCTATAGATTTAATTCTCAATAAACAGTAGCATAAATACTCATACATACATACATACACACGTTATCATCACCAAAACAACAGAGAAGCAAACATAGAAAGATGCACATCTATTCCATCATAAGATTCAAGTAAATAGCTAATGGCCTAGGGCATATGCCTTAAACCAGTGCATCCATGGTCATCTCTAGTCATCCTGCCACTGGACCCAGATGGCTCTAGAATAGAAAGTGAGTCCATGCTCATTTAAATGCAATTCACTTTCATGTCATGGCATCACCTTCATGTCATGGTCCTCCTTGAGAATGAAGTATAAACAATGCTCTACTAAGAATGCAACTGGAACTGGTCAGTTGGACAAAAGTTCTCTCCTCCCCCCTTCCTTCCCCTTTTTCTCCCCTACTTCCCTTCTTCATTCCTTTCTTCTTTTCTTCCTTCCTTCCTTTCTTTTTCTCCTCTCTTTCTCTTTTTTCTTATTCCTTCTTTTTTTCTCTTTCTTTCTTCTTCCTTCCTTCCTTCCTTCCTTCCTCCCTTTCTTTTTTCTTCCTTCCTTCCTCCCTTTTTTCTTTCTTTCTCTTTCTTTTTTCCTCCCTTCTTCCTTCCCTCCCTCCCTCTTTCTTTCTTTTTTTCCCTTTCTATTCAGCTTGATTCTCTTTTTAAAGAATGCTTAAAAGTTCTCTGTTCCATTAAATATCCATTCTCCCCAGAAAAACTACACTCAGTTTTGCTGGGTAGATTATTCTTGGTTGTAATCTTGGTTGTAATCCTAGATCCTTTGAATTCTAGAATATCATATTTCTAGAATCCTGTGTGATCCTAACTTTGGCTTAAATTATTTCTTTGTTGCTGCTGCATTATTTTTTACTTGGCCTGGAAGCTCTAGAATTTGACAATGGTATCCCTGTGGTTTTTCTTTTAGGGATCTTTTTCTGGAAGTGATCAGTGGATTCTTTCAATTTTTTATCCTCTAAATTTAGAGTATCAAAACAGTTTTCTTTGATAGTTTCTTGAAAAAAGATATCTAGGTTATTTTTTTAATAATGGATTTCAGGTAGTCCAATGATTTTTAAATTATCTCCCCTCAATCTTTTTTCAAAAGTATCCAGTCCTAGTTAGATAATTGAATTGTTATCTATTCTTGTCTTTACATTTGTACTTTTTTAGGTACTTAAAATAATGCATTCTGCTGTCTGGAATTCTGTGTCCCCTCCCCGCCCCCCCCCCCCCCCAAAAAAAAAAAAAAAAACCAAAACACTTTAAACAACTTTTTGTCAAATGTTAAAAATATTCAGTTCAGATCACTTTAAAGTCCTAAACACTCCTGGATTAGCAGTTTCATCCTGATTAATCTTGTGTACAGGATCTTCCCTCCAATTTATACTAATGTCACTAAAGCATAGCATAGAAGGCCTTCCAGTCAAATGTGATTGGCCTTCTTTGAGAGCACACTATTGATGACAGATATCACCACTACAATCTACCAACTTTGATTTGGGTACTGAAAGACCATTAGGCACTCTTAATGCAATATATAATTCAGAGCTTTACTGAGGTCAAGAACAAAAAGATCAGAAAATGTACTTAATCTCAGCTAGCCTAATATTCTTTAAAATAGCCAGAAGTTTTGTGTAGTACAATTTGGTTTTGTAGAACTATTTTTGTGACTATTTGTAATACTAATCTCTTTTCCTCCCCTCTTCCCAACTCTCCATCCATCCTTCTCTTTCTTTTTTAGGAATTCTACTGAAAAATGAAGCCAGATTTTTTTTTCAGTATTCTCTATCCTAGCTTTTGTTTTTGTTCTTGAGTTGTTTTTAGGCTTTTTCAACTGTTTGTGATCAATCTCTTTTTGAGTTTTCTTGCCAGATATACTGGAGGGGTTTACCATGTCCTTCCCCAATTCATTTTCCAGATAAGGAAACTGAGGCAAACAGAGTTAAGTGACTTATACAGGGCCAGACAGCTAGTAAGTGTCCAAGTCCAGATTTGAAAATAAGTCTTGCCTCTTGGCTCAGCACTTTATCCACTACACCACCTAGCTTCCTTAGCTTACTTCTTAGAACTATAAAAAATAATGTGAATCACTCTGGCATCCACTCAGCTATGTGAATTCAGACATAAAGACCTCAGGTCCTTTCTTATTTAGGAGAAAATGCTAAATAACTAATATGCATTAAAGCTGTTTTAGAAAACTCAAATAACTTGGGAGTTGGAAGCAACCTTTGCTATTCTCTTAGTTCAAATTGGACTCTCTATTCTTGAATATTTGATGAGTCAATTGCTTATGAGGTTTATCACCTTTGCATGGCGGGGGGGGGGGGAGAAACAGTGAGAAAAAATAAGTATTTTGTCATCCAACTTTCAATGATGCCCTTAATATTTCCCTTGCTCTGTATTTGGGAATATTACATGATGACCTCCCTATAACTAACCAGAGTTAATCCCTATAGAATGATCTGTTTCTTTTTACATCTCTCCTGGGTATTTTTCATCCCAAAAGGCTCTTGTGGAATCATATTGCTCCTTACTGAATGTGAAGTACTTGATCTCCTCTGATGAGATAAGGCTTTGTTGCCAGATAAGCCAGATAGACAGATAATGTTTTTGTGGTTTTTTTTTTTTGTTTGTTTGTTTGTTTTGGTTTTTTTTGGCCTGGCAGCAGACCCTCTTCTGAAAACTGGCTCTCAAGTCCAATAGTTGGTGAAAATTACATTTCACTGGGAATTGGCCTTGGCCATGAAAATATTATCCTGTGGCTGCAGAGAGAGAGAGAGAGAGAAGAGAGAGAGAGAGAGAGAGAGAGAGAGAGAGAGAGAGAGAGAGAGAGAGAGAGAGAGAAGAGAGAGAGAGAGAGAGATCAGATGCTGCTTCAACTATAGCCAGTCCTAGAATATTTTGGGCAGATGTCAATCACATCAGGTCAGCTGCTAATATTTTGCTCTTGCTTTACAGCAAGGCAAGTCCATCAGATATTCTAATGAGGACCCAAACTTGCATGGTCTCATTGAAGCTTAATTTGTCTGCCTTGCCCCTCATCTGTGTTCTGCTGAGCTCTCTATCTTTTCTTAGCAGTAAGGCCAAATTCATCGATCATCCTAGACAGAAGCTTGGAAATAATCGCTTGCCATTGCTCCCATGCTATTGAAGAATGAGTCAATTCAGGCTGGGAGACTCCTGGAGCTGCCTAAAGTGTTGGGAGCAGAGGACAAGGAGGAAAGGGTGTCCAGCTCTTGGGTAGCTGCTTTCAGCCCCACCTATCCCCCTTTGCAGAGGTGACACTAATTCGGGAGAGGCCTTGAAAGCACAGCAAATGGAGCAGATGGCCCTCTCTAATTCTCCCCCTGATCGCTTGCTGAAAGGTGGCATTTCACAGGGCAGGCAAATCTGTTTCTCCCCTTATACCCGCCCGGAATCTGGAGACATTTCTGCCATAACTCCCAGCCCAAAATAGCGATTGGTGAAATATAACCTGCATGCTGTTGTCAAAAACAAGTGTGGGTATTGTAGTTAATGTTTGGCAGCCTGCCTGCCTGCCAGTCCGAGTTCACCACAGGGGCCCAGGGAGGGGTGTTCCAGAGGCTGCCCAGTCCAGGGCTCCTGTTCTATAGCCTTCCTTGTGCCTGGGGCCAGGCGGTTGCAGGTGATTGGCTCCAGGCATTTGCCTGCAGGAAATCAGTCCAAGCTCCCACAGGCAGGAGTCTCCCAAAGAAACTGAAAGAAACCTCCAAGCACAGGTAAGCTTTAAGGCAATGTCTCCATGTACAAAGGATGTAAACTCTAAGGAGGGTCTCTGAATAAGCGTGAATGGAACTACTGTCTACCTGGAGGTGTATTGCACACAGGCTGCTGAGGCAAGCAGGATGCATTGAAGGCAAAAGCAAGTTTGTGTCTAGAAGTAGACAACCTTTCCACCTAATCAGACAACAAATTACAGCATCATTGAACCTGTATATGCTTTCAAATATACAATTAACATAAATTATCCCTATTGGAGTTTAGGGGAAATATCAGTCGAGCAGGAATCTCGAGATGCATTCCTATCCCAGTGGAAAGAACATCAGTCAGGTTCCAATCATACCTCTGACATTTACTCCCTATGTAACCTTCTACCACTGCCTCTTTCACGGACTCAGTTTTCTCATCTGTAAAGAGAAAAGTCTGAAATAATTGTTCACTGAGGTCCCTTCCAATGCTAGCTAAATCAAAGATCTTAATAAGGTTTTGGCCATTTTTGTGGTGGAGATCAGAACCCTAGAGATACATGTCCACTAGAGCATACAGAAAACTCCCACCATGTTTTTCCTCAGCCCTTTGGAGAATTCTGCCCTGGCCTCTAGACTAACCGAAGGGCTGATTCAGACGCTTTACAAGTTTATCTCCCTTTCTCCTCAGTCTTTAGATTTGTGAGAAGAAAAAGAGATAAATCATCAGAACCTGAAGAAGATGGAAGTGAATGAAATGGAGTAGATGCCATGGATAAAAGAAAGAGAGGCCACTATTTCTGGACTCATTTGTTAAAAAAATATAGAGAGGACCTCTAAAATTCCTTCCAAAGATAAACACTATAGTTATGAGATAAAGACATTAATTGGTATAGCAGAATGTAAGAGTATTAAGTGAGCTAATGGTGAGGATCAAGATTCAAGCTCTGGCATAGCTATTCCTTACTAATTCTGGATTCCTGGCCAAGTTTCCCAATTCAATGCACATTTATTAAGTACCTACTATATGCCAGGGATTATAAAAAGATGCAAAAGATAATCTCCATCCTCAAGAAGTTGAAATTAAAAAATATAGAAAAAATTTTTTACATGATTTGGCATAGGTATAGGAAGAAAATTAATAAACACAAAGTGATTTATAACTAAGTTTTTATTGAATTGCAAGATTTTAAATGAATATCTTGTAAATTTTGTTCAAATGAGCATGCTCTCTGTGTAATGACAAATAATATTATACTTTGCATACACCAGTATTTAGTCAGATGCAGCTGGGCCACAGTGGAGAGAGTACTAAACCTAGAGCCAGGAAGGACTGAGTTCAAGTCCTGCCTCTGATGTATCATGACTATATGACCCTGAAAAAGTCATTTAACTTCTCAATGCCCTAGGCCATTAGTGTCAAGCTCAAATAAAAACTGGGGCTTCTAATTTACATAATAATCTCTGCAGCATAGTGACAATTTTTTAACATGCAATACTATCTATGTTTCCTTATTTTTGTTTTGCTAAATTATATTTGTATCTGATTCAGGCCACTCGGGAGAGTTGGGGCCACATTCAGGCAGAGAGAGCCATGTTTGAAATCTTTTGCTCCAGAAATTCTATAAGACTATAAAGTACAGAGAACACAATGCCCTATACTGGTAAAAGTTTCCTCATCAGAAATTTCAGTGAAATTAAAGGACATATACATATATACATATATGTATGTATAGACATACATACATATGTGTAACACAGATACATATCCATGTATATGAATATATGCTCACATGCATTTATTTTGGTGACTATGTATGTATTATATCTGAAATATATGAAATCCTTTATTAGTATCTCAGATACTTAGCACGATTTCTAGAACATAAATGATTGTTAACTGACTGACAACAAACTGACTAGAACACAATAAGAGCTTAATAAATGATTGTTATCTTCCTGGCTGACATAAAATATTAGGTATCAAAATAAAAAGAAGACAAAGGTAATACAAACAGGAGAGGAAGAATAACTGCTTTGCATTTATAAGGGACAAATATCGTGAAAAAGTTGTAGAGGGATTTGGGGAAGAAGAGAATGAAGGGCTTCTACTCAATTTTAAGTGTCAATAAGGGACTACAAGGGTATTAAAATATATTAGGGGCATGAGTGTATCCTCCCTACCTCTGATACCCACGTGTTCCTTGTTTCCCTCATGGTACCAAGTGATTTCATGCCTCAGTGTAGTCACCTCCTCTTACTCACTTTAATTGAGCCCAAAGGACTTTACACCGTCACGGGCCAGTGACAAAGCATGGCTTACTGATGTGAGAAGAGAAAAATCAGCAGAGGGTCCAGGGAGCAAGTCCACTTAAAAGGAAGCTGAGCAGGTCATATGTGGAGGATTTTTGTGGAAACTGAGTCCAAGTTGAGCTGACAAAGAAGTCTCTGCCAAGGTGGGGGAGTTATCAGATAGTAGATGTGTACATAATACTACAAAGTTTAAGTCTACTATTAATCCTTATCCCAGTCCTCCTGTTTTCATAGTTAACAAACTTTGTCTTTTCTGAGCTCCTGTGTCAGGTTTACAACCAATGTCTCAGGAGTTCAAAGTGATAGACAATGCTTATTCTGTTTTTGATTCATTTCACAGGGCCATATTTCTTAATTAGCCTTTATTTTAATGTTATATTCAACCATTCCAAAGGCAATATTAACAACATTTGAGATAATTAGGAGCACAAAATAATAAAGGTGAAGTTGTCTTACAATATGCTTGTTCTAGTGTTTCTCAAATGCAATCTATAGCAGTCTAGTGTTTCCATGTCTCCTCTGATTGACCACCACTGGGAGACCTAATTGTTGACAAGACTGATGCTCTCTGACCAATAACTAGTGAAGTTATGACATAAGGACTTCTCATCTAAGTTTCTCCTTGGGAGAGAATATATCCTTTTTACTCAATTAGGTAGATGAGATTTCACATGAAATTATTTCATCTAACTGATGAAATATCAACCTTATCCCCAGCTTCCAAGCACTCTACCTTTATTCTATACCCCATTTCTCTCTGTGTGTCTCTGTCTCTGTCTGTCTCTGTCTTTCTCTGTCTCTGTCTCTCTGTCTCTGCCTCTGTCTGTCTGTCTCTCTCTCTGTCCCTGTGTGAGTTCTCTCTTTCCACTCCCTCTCTCTGTTTCTATGTTTCTTTGTCTCTGTCTCTCTTTCTGTCTCTGTCTCTCTGCATGTGTCTCTGTCTCTTTTTCTACACACACACACACACACTATGGTAACCTCCTTTAGCATCTCCTGACACCATCTCTTTCCCTTGCAGTGAGTGACTCCTTCTTAGTATGTCCTTTTCTCTTTTTTACTGTCTCTATAAAACTAAGCTTCTTAATCTATCTTCTGTAAATCTGATGAGTTTTTTGAAATATAATCAGTGCATTTCAATAGATGATTTCTTTTGTAGTTTTATATGTACTTTATTTTATGCACCTAAAGCATTATTCTGAGATGGGGTCCATAGATTTTGCCAGACTGCCAAAGAGGTGTGATGTGCCCTAAAATTTCCTGTCATAGGATTGAAACAATATGTAGATAAATAAGTAGATATGAATAGATAGGGAATGTGAATTCCTACGAATTCAGGTAAGCACTTTCCCTGAAATCTGTTGTTTGGGAGTTGTTTAAAGCATCAATATGTCAAAGTGACCTATTTACGGTCACACAACTATTATGGATCTAAAATTAAATTTAAACCCAGATTTTCCTGGCTTGTATTGAAAAGGTTAAGGCTGCCTTTAATTAATAGAAAATAAATACAAAATAATTGGAAGAAAGAGAAAAAAACACAAGAAAGAGACAGAGAGACAGAGAGAGAGAGAGAGAGAGAGAGAGAGGAGAGAGAGAGAGAGAGAGAGAGAGAGAGGAGAAGAAGGAGGAAGGGAAAGGGGAAGGGAGGGAGGGAGGGAGGGAGAGAAAGGGAAGAAGGAAGGGAGGGGAAGAAGAGGGAGGAGCACTACTAGAAATGTAAAAGGAGGAAGAGGAAGGGTAGGCTGATGTTTTTAAAAAGCCTTATATAGAAGGTAGCATATGAGTTATGTTTTAAAAAGCAAACTGAAATTCTAAGAAGTGAAATATGAGGGAAGGTGGTGACTTCTGACCACCTTCCACAGGTACAAGGGCTGGAGATGGAATGTTTTCAACAGCAACAACTAAGGAAGTAAGTTGGGCTTGGATAGACAGCATATGAAAGTCTCTTTTATATGATTAATATGAAATAAAACTGGAAAGGTGGATGGAAGCCATATTGTGGAGATCATTGAATGCCTGAGTAATGTCTCCATGTCCTTCCTGAAAACTAGGAGATTTCCTGGGGCTGGAATTGTTCTACTAATAAACCAAACTACCTAAAGGTGACAAAATTGTGGCTAACCTAATTGTCCACTGGCAACCAGTTATGAGCCCTCTTCCTCCTCAAATATCTCTGCCACTGATGCCTCTGAATGTCACTGAAATGGCAATGCAATTACTCATAATGTACCTAACCTGATCCCTGTGATGACTTCTGTAACAGGGCAACCACTCACCAACTTGTGATCTTCCCAAACAGGTGTTATAGAATGAGCTATTCGCAGAATCACAGAATAACAGAACCTCAGAGGCAAAAGTCATCTAAGAGGTCATCCATTCTGACAGGCACCTCTGACAAAGCGGCTCCCAGGAATGGGTCCTTGAACACCCCCTGGAAGATTTCCAGTAAGAGAAAACTCATTACTTCCTGATACACTACTATTTTACCTCCAAGTTTTGTCTTTTCTGTCATTTCCTTCCATTGATCCTTATGTGGCAGGATCTCTAGACCCCTCACCACCACCTTGGTTGTTCCCTTAGCCATATTCCAACATTTTAGTATCTTATTAATGTGCTTCCAAAATTGTGGCACCTAGAAATGAATGCAATACTCCAGATGTGGTCAGATTAGGCCAGAGTACAGAGGGACTATCACTTTCCTAATTAAACTTAATTCAACAAACATTTATTAAGTGCTTACCATGTGAGAGATGTTAGAAATACTTGAAGGGATCTATGGTTTCACTGATAAGAATATTTCCCACAAGGATGCAGAGTGTCACCTGTTCACACATACCAGTCTTATGTAATTTATCCATATTTTCTCTCAAGTTCAGCACAGGGATTCTACTCAGCACATTTTACCCATCATAGGCTCTTAATACACATTTTAAAAATTAAATTTATTTGAATGATGAAGCCATGCTGGCTCTTTGTGATTACTGCTTTCTAATATAAAGGGATGCAACTCATCATTCTAATTCAGCTTAGAGGTTTTCCATTTTCCCAAGCCCTCTGGATGATGTGTGAAGACTTGTTTGTTTTCACTATTTTGAAAAAAAAGATATTTGCCTATCCATGCAAAGATTCCTCAGATCATAGATTTCATATTGGAATGACACTGAGTCTACCTAATTCAATCAGGTAATTTTAGAGAGAAAGAAATTGAAATTCAAATGGAAGCATCACTTTCCAAAGGACAAATAGGAATGAAGTGTTAGAGATAGGATTTGGACTGAAATCTTTGGATTTCAAATGTGTTGCTATTGCTACTACACATTTCATAATCCTTTTCTCCACAAATTGTCAAAGTTCACAATCCCCAGCTCAGCAGGCACATCTACCCAAAATGTAGCTCTCAGAAGTAATACAAAACTGAAACTAGAATACTGGACTTGTAGTAAGGGACACTATATTGCCTCTACTACTTATTAACCAGCTGAGCACTTTAAATTATCTGATTTAAATTCTCTCATATAAATTTTCTGAATTTTATTTTTATCTATAAAATCAGGAAAATATTTTTATTAAAGCTTTTTTATTTTTCAAAACATATGCATGGATAATTCTTTGAATTAACCCTTGCAAAACTTTGTGTTCCAATTTTCCCCCTCTTCTCTCATTCCCTCCCCTAGATGGCAAGTAGTTCAATATATTTTAAACATGATAGAAATATATGTTAAATCCAATATATACATGCACATTTATACAATTATCTTGCTGCACAAAAAAAATCAGATCAAAAAGAAAAAAAAATGAGAAAGAAAATAAAATGCAAGCAAACAACAATAAAGAGTGAAAATGTTATGTTGTGAACCACACTCAGTTCCCATAGTCCTCTCTCTGGGTGTAGATAGCTCTCTTTATCACAAGATCATTGGAACTGGTCTGAATCATTTCATTATTGAAGAAAGCCATGTCCATCAGAATTGATCATTGTATAATCTTGTTGCCATGTAAAACGATCAGGATAAAAATTATTGTAGTAAGCTCTCTCCTTGGAGAGTTATTAAGCTCAAGCAAGTCACTAATTCTCTTTTGTTGTTGATCAGTCATTGTTTTTGAACAACTCTCTGTGACCCCATTTGGGGTTTCCTGGCAAATACACTGGAATGATTTGCCGTTCTCTTCTCCATCTCATTTTACATTTGAGGAAACTGAGGCAAACAGGGTTAAGTGACATGTCCAGGACCACACAGTTAATAAATGTCTGAGTCCAGATTTGAAAATAAGTTTTCTTGATTCTAAGCCTAGTGGTCTGCCCACAGTGCCACTCTGCATTTATTTTATAAAGGAGGAAAAAGTGAAAGATTGTGATCTAAGATCACACAAAAGCTAAGTGACAAAATTGTGATTTTAACCATCCAATTCCATCACAGTGCTCTTTTTCTTCACTCATACTTCTTCCCCAGTGTCTAAGTAGTAGAAACCCCCTATGATTTTTCTATGTTGCCTCCATGGCATTTACGGGCTTGGTTTATGTTTTTAAATTTCTCCTATATAGATATATATATATATCTGAGTCATCTCTGCTTCTCTATCTGTTGACCTTCATCCAGATGCCCTCCACTATAAATATATCTTCTTAATATGTAGTTTAAATGAACTGTCCCCTCTTCCTTTATCTATCTTGTTTATATTGGCTCAAGTAAACCCATCTTGAGCAAAAATTCTAATCTAATCAACAACTCTCAGTAGTTCCTAAATGATTTGATTTGCCTGCTTGAATTAAGATTTCTTTGTGAATATTTTTTGCATTTGTTTATGGACATCTAAGGTGAATCTTTTCTTTGGATGTTATATCCTTTGAATTACAGTCTCCTTACTCTTATGTGATTTAACTAGGCAAATATAAGTGTGTTTGTATGTCCACATACATATGTGTTAAAAATTTCTGACTTCCCATCCAGGGCTGTATTCACTGTGCAATCTAGCTGCCTATATATACTCTATAAGTACTTTTAGGAGAGTGTACAGAGAGTCAAATGCTACTGAAATATCTAAACAACAGTACATATCTGTTTGGAATTCATCTTCGTATAGAGAGTAAGTTGTTGATCTAAATCCAATTTCTGTCACATAACTCTACTTTTTTCAATAGCTGTTTTCAAATACTGAGTCTTTGCCTAAAAAACTGGTCTTTTAAAAAAATTTGTCAAATGACTGTAACAATCTGTTTCGGTACCTCCTGTAGGTGTGAAGTCTGAAAGTTCAAATCCCATCTATGCTGCTTAGTAACTATGTGACATAGGGTAAATAATGTAAGCCTGGTCTTTCTTCTTTTTTTTTTTAAATAAATTTGATTATTCTATTTTGTACTTAAATTATCTACATTTACCCTTGTATCCTCACTCAATTTCTAGAGAATCAGACCTTACAATAAAGAATATACTTGAATTGTTTGATTCAAAAGTTTATGATAAACATCACATGAAATAATGTGGAAACTAAATAACTTTGAGCTATCAGCAGCACATTAACTTAATATAATAGGTATTCAAATATTTGTTGATTATAGAATAACAGAATAGTGAAACTTTCATGTTACCAAAAAAACACTAGAAATTGTCTATCATCCCCCCTTTTAAAATATTAATTGAAGAATCAGAACAATGTAGTGAAGATCACTAAACAATGTCTCCTGAGACTTGAGTTTAAGTGGGATTGGGTGGCCATAAGCAGTTCACATAAGTGCTTTGACCCCAGGTTTCTAAATTGATATATTGTGTTGGTTGAGCTATATAATTCTAACTACTTAAAAGTTTACTGTCTTTTGATTCCACAAAGCTAAAAATCAAGAACCCAAAATTTGTTCAGGAACCCACAATAAGCCTTAGACATTAGCATTAGACAAAAAAAAAATACCAATTTTTTTCTATCCATTCTAACCTTAGGTCTGCAAAAACAACTTATGTTACTGCTTCAGGGAACTATTATTTCAATGGCAGGGACATTCTCTTGGCCAATGTGAATACCATTCCTTTTACTTTTTGAAGATGACATTTATAAGTTATGATGAAAAATTTCACTGCGAAAAAGGTTAGGTTCACAAGACAGAATAGTCAACTATAGCAATCTAGTGTTTGACAAACCCAAAGATTCTAACTTTTGGGATAAGATTTCATTATTTGATAAAAACTGCTGGGATAACTGGAAATTAGTATGGCAGAAATTAGGCAAGGACCCACACTTAACACCATATACCAAGATAAGATCAAAATGGGTCCATGATCTAGGCATAAAGGACGAGATTATAAATAAATTAGAGGAACATAGGATAGTTTATCTCTCAGACTTGTGGAGGAGAAAGAAATTTGTGACCAAAGATGAACTAGAGACCATTACTGATCACAAAATAGAAAATTTTGATTATATCAAATTAAAAAGCCTTTGTACAAACAGAACGAATGTAAACAAGATTAATAGGGAAGCAACAACTGGGAAAACATCTTTACAATTAAAGGTTCTGATAAAGGCCTCATTTCCAAAATATATAGAGAACTGACTCAAATTTATAAAAAATCAAGCCATTCTCCAATTGATAAATGGTCAAAGGATATGAACAGACAATTTTCAGAGGATGAAATTGAAACTATTATCACTCATATGAAAGAGTGTTCCAAATCACTATTGATCAGAGAAATGCAAATTAAGACAACTCTGAGATATCACTACACACCTGTCAGATTGGCTAAGATGACAGGAAAAAATAATGATGAATGTTGGAGGGGATGCGGGAAAACGGGGACACTGATGCATTGTTGGTGGAGTTGTGAACGAATCCAACCATTCTGGAGAGCAATCTGGAATTATGCCCAAAAAGTTATCAAACTGTGCATACCCTTTGATCCAGCAGTGTTTCTATTGGGCTTATACCCCAAAGAGATACTAAAAAAAGGAAAGGGAGCTGTATGTGCCAAAATGTTTGTAGCAGCCCTGTTTGTAGTGGCTAGAAACTGGAAAATGAATGGATGCCCATCAATTGGAGAATGGCTGGGTAAATTGTGGTATATGAATATTATGGAATATTATTGTTCTGTAAGAAATGACCAACAGGATGAATACAGAGAGGCTTGGAGAGACCTACATGGACTGATGCTAAGTGAGATAAGCAGAACCAGGAGATCATTATGCACTTCGACAACGATATTGTATGAGGATGTATTCTGATGGAAGTGGATTTCTATGACAAAGAGACCTAACTGAGTTTCAATGGATAAATGATGGACAGAAACAGCTACACCCAAAGAAGGAACACTGGGAAACGAATGTGAACTATTTGCATTTTTGATTTTCTTCCCGAGTTATTTTTACCTTCTGAATCCAATTCTCCCTGTGCAACAGGAGAACTGTTCGGTTCTGCAAATATGTATTATATCTAGGATATACTGCAACATATCTAACATATATAGGACTGCTTGCCATCTTGGGGGGGGGTGGAGGGAGGGAGGGGAAAAAAACGAAACATAAGCGAGTGCAAGGGATAATGTTGTAAAAAATTACCCTGGCATGGATTCTGTCAATACAAAGTTATTATTAAATAAAAAAAAATTTTCACTGACTAATGGTTATCTTTCTGATGATGAGCCTCTGTTCAATTGGTT
Organism: Antechinus flavipes; assembly: GCF_016432865.1. Lineage (NCBI taxonomy): Eukaryota > Metazoa > Chordata > Mammalia > Dasyuromorphia > Dasyuridae > Antechinus > Antechinus flavipes. The sequence continues at coordinate 44,341,469 of NC_067401.1, forward strand.
AGGCTGGATCTTAGATGACAGACACACTGTATATTTAAAGGCCTCTACTCAAAGATTTATCAGTTTGGTAAGCAGGATATATTAATCTTGTAGCCTACTGGCATAAACTTTAAGAATACAGAGTCATCTTCTTATCACTGAGGCAATGGAGGAACACCTCTCTAATAGGAGACTGTATAAAAATTACAATTAATAACAAAATGGCTACTTTTAATATTGTTTCAAAAGACTAAAAGTATAGATTTCCATTCATAAGGTTCCAAAAGTTAATTATAATTATATATTTTCATTGAATAATGTGTTTGCCCTTATTAAAGATATAACACTTAGAATGCTTAGAAGATGGTCATATGATTGGGGGAGTAAATTCTTACTTAAAGAAAAATAAACTATTATGATGATATAAGTGTAACTAGATCATAAACATATGGATTCCATTTCCCTTGAAAATACACATGAATTGAGAAATCAAGTCTATCCATTTCATAGTAATTAATTAGACAATTGCTTTAATATGGTCCTTGAATTATTCAGCATACTGAATTTCACACGAGCATAAGTTCCTAGATAATTGCTCTGGGCAAAATACAGCCCAAGAATGAAAAAATCAATTCTCCACAGGTTTGAAAACCTAGATAATGATTGAAACCAACAGGAGGGAATTCACACCCATCCCTGACTCAAACCAAGGTCCCGGAGCAGTTCTCATATATATCATTCCAACAGGAAAACTTGGAGACTGATAAGAACTAGACTTTGGCAAAAATCTTTGCTTTCAGAATATTGATTTTTTTATATTTAATTTTTATCAATTGCATGTAGATAAAAATCTTAAATTTTTTTTAAAAAATTGAATTCCAAATTCTTTCTCTCCTCTCTCCCCCTCCCTTCACTCCCCTCTTTTTGAGAAAGATTATACATGTAAAGTCGTGCAAAATATTTTTAGCTATGGTACAAAAGAAAACACTGACCAAAAAACCCCAACAACAACCACCACAACCCTCCACACACACACACACACACACACACACACACACACACACACACAAACACAAACACAAACACACACAGTGAAAGATAGTATACGTCATTCTGGATTCAGATTTCATTAATTCTATCTTTGGAGGTGAGCGAGCACTTTTTATCATGAGTCCTTCAGAATTATTTCAGATCATTGTATTGCTGAGAATTGTAAAGTCATTCACATTTGATCATTATATCATATTGCTGTTACCACGTACAATATTCTCCTTATTTTGCTCATCTCACCTTGCATCAGTTCAAATAAGTTTTTCAGGATTTTCCTGAAATGATTGTGACCATCATTTCTAATAGTCTAATAATATGCCTTCATTGTCATGTACCACAATTTATTCAGCCATTCCCCGGTTGAGGAGCATCCCCTCAAGTTCCAATTCCTTGCCATCATAAAAAGAGCTGTTAAAAATATTTTTGAACATATACATTTCTTTGAACTCTATGGGATACAGACCCTGTAAGTATTATTGCTAGATCAAAAGGTTTGCATAATTTTGTGCCCTTCTACATAGTTAGAAATACTCTCCAGAAGTCTAGATTAGTCCATAACTCTAGCAGGCAATTTTTAAATAGTAGTGCTTCAGTACCTCACCCCTTGTCCTCTGGGTACACTCAAGCCAGAGATAATCACCCTGGGCACATAGTTGGTAGCTAGTGCAGAGTGAAATAAATTGACTCATAACTCAAGCAGAGGTAGATGGGGAGTGTGTGGCAGCCATTGAATTTTATATAGGGTTATAAGATTTTGAATTGTTTAAAGAAATGTTAAAGAACTTTAAACTTTAAAGAAATCTAGTAAAATTTTATCTTATAAATGGAGACATTGAAGTTCTGAATGGTCATCTGACTACTTCAAAATTATAGAAATAGTGAGTAGCAGAGTGAGGCCTTCTGCCATCTTGGAGAGGAGATGGAGGGAGGGAAGGGAGAAGCTAGAACAGAAGTGAGTGCAAGGGACCATGTTGAAAAATTACCCATGCACATGGTCTGTCAATAAAAAGGTATAATTTTAAAAAGGGAAAAAAAAAAGCAGAGCTAGGCCTTGAACTCCCAATTCAATTGCCTTTCCACATACCATATTGCTTCTACAAATAATAACTTAGATATATGGATCATTTTTTCAAAGTCTTTTCATATTTCATTATTTAACATAATCTTTACAATAAAGAGAAGGTATTTAGTCTTTTCTTATTTATATGTGAGGAAAAGAAGGAAGTTAAGTGATTGGTCTTAGATCTTTTCCCCACTATAACACAACTTGTATGAAACTTCTGAAATGTAGAAATATGGTTTATATGAAATCATGTTAATATCAGGTAATATGTATTGGAGACAGAAAAATAGTCAAATTTTTTAAAAGCATCATTTAAAAAAAATTGCCTGCCTAAGAATACAACTTTCTAATAAAATTACACAGTATTTAAAATAAGCTATGTGGTATAATGTATAATCTCCAAGTATGTTTGGCAGTCTCTACAGGACATCCTATGATAATATATACATGTAAGTGTATAACACTTAACTCAAGTGACTTGCCCAGGGTCACATAGCTAGGAAGTGTTAAGTGTCTGAGGACAGATTGAACTCAGGTCTTCTTGATTTCAGGGCTGGTGCCCTAAACCACTATGCCACCTAGAAGCCCCTTGCTTTTTTTTTCCTTCAATATACTGACTGGCTACCTGTGATTGTTATTAATGTAAAATATTGGTAGGAAAAGAACAAAGTCACAGAGAATAAGCTGTTACCCTCTAAGAGTGAGTAGGATTATCTACTCTTCCCCTAAGGATTAGGGAAAGTGGCTTTTATTCTGAACTCTCAATAAGAATCAAACTTTTAATCCACTAAAATCTGACGTGTAGTAGATAGATATAATTCCAAATCCAGAGTATCTCTTAAAAACAGGGGAGAAATAAGTGACTATAACTATCTACAAAGGTGAAACATTAGCCTCCCTAAAATGAGTTGTTTTGGTCATTTTTTTCAGTCATGTCTGACTCTTTAGGACCACATTTGGAGTTTTCTTGGTAAAAATAGTGGATTTCCTTCTCCAGCTCATTTTAAAAATGAGGAAACTGAGGCAAACAAGATTAAGTGAATTGCCCAGGCTCATACAGGTAGTATCTCTGAGTCTGGATTTGAAACTCAGGTCCTCCTGACTGCGGGCCTGGCACTCTATTCACTGCACCACCTAGTCATCCCTAAAATGAGATTCATATATAAATCCCTGTTATTCCTACACTGTTTACATCCTGGTAAATAGTGCACTATTATGCACTATTCACTATGCATTATTCAATCTGTGAATAAAATTTGTGTAGTTAGTGCAATCTTTATTTTAGGTCTGGGATAATCATTTAAAGTACTCAGACAATAAGACTGATTACCTCTTTACTAACTATTCATTAACCTAAAAACCAATTAACAAATCACATTTTTATAGCCCCTTAGATAAAAATAAAAACTTTTTGAATTCACTGGTATTGGGAACTCCCAGACAAGGATATTCTCTCTGCTGCTATAGCACAGCACTCCTATAACTTATAATTACAGAATTGTGTTTATTTACAGCTACATATATACATATACATATACATGTGTGTATATATGTCTGAAGATCAGAAAAGGAGTAGAAAGAAAATTGTGATCCAAGACTGGAAACTTAGCTGACCATTTCCCATCCCAACCCTACCCTTCAGGAAGACATCCAATAACATGTCTAAAAGCAAGTGGCAAAGAAATGATGTCATGCATATTTGTTTACAAAAATGGAGGATTTATGGTGGCAATATAAAATTCAGTTCCTGTTACTAGAAATCTGAGAAAGGTCATGGACTGAACTTAACAATTGATGCAGATTCTACAAGGAAATGATAGAGACTGTACAAGATCACTACAAGTGACAAAAAAACAGCACTAACCAAATATCCAGGCGTTATGATCAGGGACTTGGAATAATAGACTAAGAATTTGCTAACCTTCATAAACCAACAGCTGACAAATTTATAACAAATACAAAACACAGAATATCTTTGAAAATTTTTCAGATTGGATCAGCTAGATGGTGCAGTAGATAGAGCATCAGCCCTGGAGTCAGGAGGACCTGAATTCAAATCTGACTTCAGTCACTTAACACTTCCTGACTGTGTGACCTTGGACAATTCAATTAACTGCAGTCACCTTGAAGGAAAAAAAAAGAAGAAAAGAATAATAAATGATAAATAGTATAAAATCTGAAATAGGCAAAACGACTCCATGGTCACCCAGTCATAATACTACTAATTCATAAAATTTAAAAACAATGTGTTTAATAAGTGTTGCTATATTGGATATCTACATCTTCTAGACTATCTGAAATGAAACTACCTCAGAAATACAGAGACTTATCAGGAAAAAAAATCAAAATTATGTGGCGAAAACATATGTATTTATATCATTATCCCTATTGTTCTTTTTCCTACTGGAATTTTCTTGTAGTTGCTTCATAGAAGCAGCCTACAAAAGATGAGTTTACATTTCAATGCTTTGTTCAACTACAAAATATATTATTTAATTCTAGCTTTGTAAAACTCTACAAAACTTTAAATAAAAAATACCAATTGTAAACACTTTCTCCTAAAACTGTTTTTTTTTTTGTATCCCAATGAACAAAAGATGATAAAGAAAAGAATGAAAACATGTTAATAGTTTTATAGCATTTTAAGGCTTAATTTAGAATGTATTTAATTACTGTGGATTTGAATATCATCTCACATGAACCTCATAAAACCTTTTGAAGTAGGTGTTGCCCATCATCATTGCTATCATCATCATTATCATCTTCATCATCATTATCTCCATTTTACCGACAGAGGTGAAGTGATTTGCACAAATTTATCCAAATATTAAGTATCTGAAATGATATTCTATCCCAGGTCTTCCTAGTTCCAAGTTTAGGATACCAAAGTGGTTCTCACAAAAATGGTGTTTTAAGGTTTCCATATGTAACATCCTCCCCGAATTGGTCCCCAAATTTGCATTAACATACAACATTCTGAGATTTGGTCCCCAAAAGACAGAAACTGGTATTCTCTGGTTGAGGATCTCCTTCTAAAAATCATAGCTCCCAAGATCCCACTGGTGATTGATCCATTAATAGTCAGACAGGAGACACAATTGGCACTTAGCAAAGACATTTCATAAGACAGCATAGCAAAAACAGTAGTTACAAAGCATTTACCTTCATAGACATGGGGGACATCCTCCCCCTCCAAAAAAAAGTCTATGGGAGGAATGAGTTCCAAAAATAAACCAGAGAAGTGAGGCACACACATTGGGAACACATATGGTGAAAATGACTCACAGTGCTAAAGTTTCAAGTATTTGATGTCTTTTTCTTCTTGTGCAGTCCTTTCTATGGCTTGACCCTTGATTGTTAGGATTAGCTCTCTGACTTCCGGTTAAGATGGCGGAGAGGAGGCTCACAGCTGCATAAGCTCCACGCTTTCTCTCACTATCCATTTCATTACAAGCCTCTGAATCAATGCTTGACTGAAAAAAAAACCCACAAATAGTTACCAAGAGAAGCCATCCTTGAGATCCGCCACGAAAGGTCTGTCTTTACTGGAGGGCTGGGGCAGTTTTAGATCGGGCGCAGGCGGCGGGCAGCGGCAGTGAGAGCATGGGAGCAGACTGGAGAGGGGGTGGAGAGTGATCGCAGCCGTTTCTGCGGGGAGAGCTTCGCTACAGGTTTGGAACCTGCAGCAAATCAGCAGCCCAGCAGAGAAGCTAAAAACACCGGGGCTGAAGAATACAACCCCAAACAGCTGGAGTCTCTCAGGACCTGGCCGCCCCCCCCTTCCCCCCCCCTCAGTGACTCAGCATGCTTTGGGATCTCAGAGCGCAGGCGCAGCACAGTCCTGCTAGTGCCTCACTGCTGCCCCCTGCAGTCTGTAGAGGAAGCTCGATAACACACCCAGCCCCCCCTCCAAAGAAAGACTCCAGTTTTTTCTGTTTTTCTTTGGTAGTTTGTCTCTGATTAATAGACAGAATGAGCAAGAAGCTGAAGAGGACTTTAACCCTTGACAGCTTCTACACAGATAGAGAGCAGACTTTAAATCCTGAGGAGACTAAAAACAGGCAGTCCCCAGGTGATTCCCCAAAGGAGGAGATCGTCTGTTCCTCAGCACAGATGAACCTCATAGAAGTGATTAAAAAGGCTCTCACAAGGGAGCTAGAAGAAAAATGGGAAAAGGAGAGGGAGGCTTGGCAAAAGAGCCTGGAGAAGTCAGTTAAAGAGAGAGTGGATAAAGAAGTAAAATCCTTGAAAAATAGGATTAGTGAACTGGAAACAGAAAACAGCTCTCTAAAAAACAAAATTGGCGAAATGGAAAAAAATTCCACAGAACAAAAGAACTCAATTGGACAATTAGAGAAAGATTTTAAAAAAGTGAGTGAAGAGAATACTTCACTGAAAATCAGAATTGAACAAGTGGAATTGAATGACTCGAGGAGACAAGAAGAATCAGTCAAGCAAATCCAAAAAAATCAAACAATGGAGAAAAATGTGAAATACCTTCTGGGGAAGACAACAGACCTGGAAAACAGATCCAGGAGAGACAATCTGAGAATCATTGGACTCCCAGAAAAACATGATGAAAAAAAGAGCCTGGACACTGTCTTCCAGGAAATTATCAAAGAGAACTGCCCAGAAGTCATAGGAACAGAGGAAAAAATAAACATTGAAAGGATTCATCGATCACCCACTGAAAGGGATCCTAAAATCAAAACACCAAGGAATATAGTGGCCAAATGCCAGAACCCTCAGATGAAAGAAAAAATATTGCAAGCGGCTAGAAAAACCCAATTCAAGTATCAAGGAGCCACAATAAGGATCACCCAGGATCTGGCAGCATCCACATTAAAAGGTTGAAGGGCCTGGAATATGATATTCCGAAAGGCTAAGGAACTTGGTATGCAACCAAAAATAACTTACCCAGCGAGAATGAGCATCTTTTTCCAGGGAAGAAGATGGACATTCAACGAAGTAAGCGAATTTCATCTATTTCTGATGAAAAAACCAGAACTTAACAAAAAGTTTGATCTACAAATATAGAACTCAAGAGAAATCTAAAAAGGTAAAGATTAATCTTGGGAACTATATTTTGACTATATAGATGTATAAAGAATACATGTATACCTTGTTCTAGAAATTGATGTGGAAAGGACATTGTACCAGAAAAAGGGTAAAGTGGGGGTAGTACATCTCATGAAGAGGCATAGGAAACCTATTATATCTGAGAGAAAGAATGGAGGGGGATGAATATAGTGGGTATCTTACTGCCTTCAGAATTGGCTTTAAGTGAAAAATCTTAAGACATATTCAATCTATGGTGAAACTTCTCCCATCTCATTGAAAAGTGAGAAGGGAAAAGTGGAAAGGGAAGGAATAAGCTAAGCGGAAGGGAATACGGGAACTGGGAGGGAAAGGGGTAAGATAGGGGGAGGAACTCTAAGGCGGGGGGAGGGACACTAAAAAGGGAGGGCTGTGAGAAGCAAGGGGTGCTCACAAGCTTAATACTTGGAAGGGGGGGAAAGGGGAAAGAAGGGAGAAAGCATAAACCGGGGTTAACAAGATGGCAAGTAATACAGAATTGGTCATTCTAACCATAAACGTGAACGGGGTAAACTCCCCCATAAAGAGGAAGCGGTTAGCAGAATGGATTAAAAGCCAGAATCCTACAATATGTTGTTTACAGGAAACACACCTGAAGCGGGGAGATACATGCAGGTTAAAGGTAAAAGGTTGGAGCAAAATCTACTATGCTTCAGGTGAAGTCAAAAAAGCAGGGGTAGCCATCCTGATCTCAGATCAAGCTAAAGCAAAAATTGATCTAATTAAAAGAGATAAGGAAGGACACTATATCTTGCTAAAGGGTAGCATGGATAATGAAGCACTATCTATATTAAACATATATGCACCAAGTGGGGTAGCATCTAAATTCTTAAAAGAGAAACTAAGAGAGCTGCAAGAAGAAATAGACAGTAAAACTATAATAGTGGGAGATCTTAACCTTGCACTCTCAGAATTAGATAAATCAAACCACAAAATAAATAAGAAAGAAGTCAAAGAGGTAAATAGAATACTAGAAAAGTTAGATATGATAGATCTCTGGAGAAAATGTAATGGAGACAGAAAGGAATACACTTTCTTTTCAGCAGTTCATGGAACCTATACAAAAATTGACCATATATTAGGACATAAAAACCTCAAACTCAAATGCAGTAAGGCAGAAATAGTAAATGCATCCTTTTCAGACCACGATGCAATGAAAATTACATTCAACAAAAAAGCAGGGGGAAGTAGACCAAAAAATAATTGGAAACTAAATAATCTCATACTAAAGAATGATTGGGTGAAACAGCAAATCATAGACATAATTAATAACTTCACCCAAGAAAACGATAATAATGAGACATCATACCAAAATGTATGGGATGCAGCCAAAGCGGTAATAAGGGGAAATTTCATATCTCTAGAGGCCTATTTGTATAAAATAGAGAAAGAGAAGGTCAATGAATTGGGTTTGCAATTAAAAATGCTAGAAAAGGAACAAATTAAAAACCCCCAGTCAAACACTAAACTTGAAATTCTAAAAGTAAAAGGTGAGATCAATAAAATTGAAAGTAAAAAAACTATTGAATTGATTAATAAAACTAAGAGTTGGTTCTATGAAAAAACCAACAAAATAGACAAACCCTTAGTAAATCTGATTAAAAAAAGGAAAGAGGAAAATCAAATTGTTAGTCTTAAAAATGAAAAGGGAGAACTCACCACTAACGAAGAGGAAATTAGAGCAATAATTAGGAGTTACTTTGCCCAACTTTATGCCAATAAATTCGACAACTTAAATGAAATAGAAAAATACCTCCAAAAATACAGCTTGCCCAAACTAACAGAGGAAGAAGTAAATATCCTAAACAGTCCCATCTCAGAAAAAGAAATAGAACAAACTATCAATCAACTCCCTAAGAAAAAATCCCCAGGACCAGATGGATTTACATGTGAATTCTACCAAACATTTAAAGAACAATTAACTCCAATGTTATATAAACTATTTGAAAAAATAGGGATTGAAGGAGTCCTACCAAACTCCTTTTATGACACAGATATGGTACTGATACCTAAACCAGGTAGGCTGAAAACAGAGAAAGAAAATTATAGACCAATCTCCCTAATGAATATTGATGCTAAAATCTTAAATAAAATATTAGCAAAAAGATTACAGAAAATTGTCACCAGGATAATACACTATGACCAAGTAGGATTTATACCAGGAATGCAGGGCTGGTTCAATATTAGGAAAACTATTAGCATAATTGACTATATCAATAACCAAACAAACAAAAACCACATGATCATCTCAATAGATGCAGAAAAAGCATTTGATAAAATCCAACATCCATTCCTAATAAAAACACTTGAGAGCATAGGAATAAATGGACTTTTCCTTAAAATAGTCAGGAGCATATATTTAAAACCATCAGTAAGCATCATATGCAATGGGGAAAAACTGGAACCTTTCCCAGTAAGATCTGGAGTGAAGCAAGGTTGCCCACTATCACCATTATTATTTAATATCGTATTAGAAACACTAGCCTCGGCAATAAGAGTCGAGAAAGATATAAAAGGAATTAGAGTAGGCAATGAGGAAACCAAACTATCACTCTTTGCAGATGATATGATGGTATACCTAGAGAACCCCAGAGATTCTACCAAAAAGCTATTGGAAATAATTCATAATTTTAGCAAAGTAGCTGGCTACAAAATAAATCCCCATAAATCCTCAGCATTTTTATACATCACCAACAAAACCCAACAGCAAGAGATACAAAGAGAAATTCCATTCAGAATAACTGTTGATACCATAAAATATTTGGGAATCTATCTACCAAAGGAAAGTCAGGAATTATATGAGCAAAATTATAAAAAAGTCTCCACACAAATAAAGTCAGACTTAAATAATTGGAAAAATATTAAGTGCTCTTGGATCGGCCGAGCGAACATAATAAAGATGACAATACTCCCTAAACTAATCTATTTATTTAGTGCTATACCAATCAGACTTCCAAGAAAATATTTTATTGATCTAGAAAAAATAACAACAAAATTCATATGGAACAATAAAAAGTCGAGAATCTCAAGGGAATTAATGAAAAAAAAATCAAATGAAGGTGGCCTAGCTGTACCTGATCTAAAATTATATTATAAAGCAGCAGTCACCAAAACCATTTGGTATTGGCTAAGAAATAGATTAGTGGATCAGTGGAAAAGGCTAGGCTCACAAGACAGAATAGTCAATTATAGCAATCTAGTGTTTGACAAACCCAAAGCCCCTAACTTCTGGAAAAGAATTCATTATTTGATAAAAACTGCTGGGATAATTGGAAATTAGTATGGCAGAAATTAGGCATGGACCCACACTTAACACCATATACCAAGATAAGATCAAAATGGGTCTATGACCTAGGCATAAAGAACGAGACTATAAATAATTAGAGGAACATAGAATAGTTTATCTCTCAGACTTGTGGAGGAGAAAGAAATTTGTGACCAAAGATGAACTAGAGACCATTACTGATCACAGAATAGAAAATTTCGATTACATCAAATTAAAAAGCCTTTGTACAAATAAAACTAATGCAAACAAGATTAGAAGGGAAGCAACAAACTGGGAAAACATTTTCACAGTTAAAGGTTCTGATAAAGGCCTCATTTCCAAAATATATAGAGAACTGACTCAAATTTATAAGAAATCAAGCCATTCTCCAATTGATAAATGGTCAAAGGATATGAACAGACAATTTTCAGAGGATAAGATTGAAACTATTACCACTCATATGAAAGAGTGTTCCAAATCATTATTGATCAGAGAAATGCAAATTAAGACAACTCTGAGATACCACTACACACCTGTCAGATTGGCTAAGATGACAGGAAAAAATAATGATGAATGTTGGAGGGGATGCGGGAAAACTGGGACACTAATGCATTGTTGGTGGAGTTGTGAACGAATCCAACCATTCTGGAGAGCAATCTGGAATTATGCCCAAAAAATTATCAAATTGTGCATACCCTTTGATCCAGCAGTGTTTCTATTGGGCTTATATCCCAAAGAAATACTAAAGAAGGGAAAGGGACCTGTATGTGCCAAAATGTTTGTAGCAGCCCTGTTTGTAGTGGCTAAAAACTGGAAAATGAATGGATGCCCATCAATTGGAGAATGGCTGGGTAAATTGTGGTATATGAATGTTATGGAATATTATTGTTCTGTAAGAAATGACCAGCAGGATGAATACAGAGAGGACTGGCGAGACTTACATGAACTGATGCTAAGTGAAATGAGCAGAACCAGGAGATCATTATACACTTCGACAACGATATTGTATGAGGACATATTTTGATGGAAGTGGATCTCTTTGACAAAGAGACCTGAGTTTCAATTGATAAATGACGGACAAAAGCAGCTACACCCAAAGAAAGAACACTGGGAAACGAATGTGAACTATCTGCATTTTTGTTTTTCTTCCCGGATTATTTATACCTTCTGAATCCAATTCTCCCTACGCAACAAGAGAACTGTTCGGTTCTGCAAACATATATTGTATCTAGGATATACTGCAACATATCCAACATATAAAGGACTGCTTGCCATCTAGGGGAGGGGGTGGAGGGAGGGAGGGGAAAAAATCGGAACAGAAACGAGTGTCAATATAATGTAATTATTAAATAAAAAATTAAAAAAAAAAAGAAGAAAAGAATAATAAATGATAAATAGTATAAAATCTGAAATAGGCAAAACGACTCCATGGTCACCCAGTCATAATACTACTAATTCATAAAATTTAAAAACAATGTGTTTAATAAGTGTTGCTATATTGGATATCTACATCTTCCAGACTATCTGAAATGAAACTACCTCAGAAATACAGAGACTTATCAGGAAAAAAAATCAAAATTATGTGGCGAAAACATATGTATTTATATCATTATCCCTATTGTTCTTTTTCCTACTGGAATTTTCTTGTAGTTGCTTCATAGAAGCAGCCTACAAAAGATGAGTTTACATTTCAATGCTTTGTTCAACTACAAAATATATTATTTAATTCTAGCTTTGTAAAACTCTACAAAACTTTAAATAAAAAATACCAATTGTAAACACTTTCTCCTAAAACTGTTTTTTTTTTGTATCCCAATGAACAAAAGATGATAAAGAAAAGAATGAAAACATGTTAATAGTTTTATAGCATTTTAAGGCTTAATTTAGAATATATTTAATTACTGTGGATTTGAATATCATCTCACATGAACCTCATAAAACCTTTTGAAGTAGGTGTTGCCCATCATCATTGCTATCATCATCATTATCATCTTCATCATCATTATCTCCATTTTATGGACAGAGGTGAAGTGATTTGCACAAATTTATCCAAATATTAAGTATCTGAAATGATATTCTATCCCAGGTCTTCCTAGTTCCAAGTTTAGGATACCAAAGTGGTTCTCACAAAAATGGTGTTTTAAGGTTTCCATATGTAACATCCTCCCCGAATTGGTCCCCAAATTTGCATTAACATACAACATTCTGAGATTTGGTCCCCAAAAGACAGGAACTGGTATTCTCTGGTTGAGGATCTCCTTCTAAAAATCATAGCTCCCAAGATCCCACTGGTGACTGATCCATTAATAGTCAGACAGGAGACACAATTGGCACTTAGCAAAGACATTTCATAAGACAGCATAGCAAAAACAGTAGCTACAAAGCATTTACCTTCATAGACATGGGGGACATCCTCCCCCTCCAAAAAAAAGTCTATGGGAAGAATGAGTTCCAAAAATAAACCAGAGAAGTGAGGCACACACATTGGGAACACATATGGTGAAAATGACTCACAGTGCTAAAGTTTCAAGTATTTGATGTCTTTTTCTTCTTGTGCAGTCCTTTCTATGGCTTGACCCTTGATTGTTAGGATTAGCTCTCTCATGAATCCATCCAAGTTTACTGTTCTCTGATATAATTAGTTCTGCTTTTCAAAGCTGTTTCTTGCTTAGAGGAACAGCAAGAAATATGCCTAGAATTATGTGGCTGGTAAATAAATGATGTGGCATTCAAACCCAGGTCCTCTGAAAAATTGCACACTTCGTTAAAAAGTGTAGGGAGTAAAATGGAGTAAAAGCTGAGCTAAACAGAGAGAAATCTATAGATGCAATGTTTTCCAGGAGCATAAAATATTATTGAAGTCCAGTTTTGGAATAATATGGCATAGATTACCAAGTCCTAAAATATTTATATCTACATATATAAATCTATATGTACACACAAATATACATATACATATAAATTATTCCCTTTCAAACTATCCTACTTTCCAAACTTCACATAGGTGTAGAGCACTGGGCTTGGAATTAGGAAGACCTAACTTCAAAACCAGTCTCAGATGCTTCCTAGCTGTGTGATCTTGGGCGATTCATTTAGCTTCTGTTTATTTCCTCAAGTGTAAAATTAGAATAATAATAGGACCTACTTCACAGGATTATTATTATGATAAAATGAGACCTGTATTGGTTCATAGTATTATTAAGTATCTACTACTGATAAATGTTTCCTTCCTCCTTTTCTATCTCATACATGATATTCTATCCCAGGTCTTCCTAGTTCCAAGTTTAGGATACCAAAGTGGTTCTCACAAAAATGGTGTTTTAAGGTTTCCATATGTAACATCCTCCCCGAATTGGTCCCCAAATTTGCATTAACATACAACATTCTGAGATTTGGTCCCCAAAAGACAGGAACTGGTATTCTCTGGTTGAGGATCTCCTTCTAAAAATCATAGCTCCCAAGATCCCACTGGTGACTGATCCATTAATAGTCAGACAGGAGACACAATTGGCACTTAGCAAAGACATTTCATAAGACAGCATAGCAAAAACAGTAGCTACAAAGCATTTACCTTCATAGACATGGGGGACATCCTCCCCCTCCAAAAAAAAGTCTATGGGAAGAATGAGTTCCAAAAATAAACCAGAGAAGTGAGGCACACACATTGGGAACACATATGGTGAAAATGACTCACAGTGCTAAAGTTTCAAGTATTTGATGTCTTTTTCTTCTTGTGCAGTCCTTTCTATGGCTTGACCCTTGATTGTTAGGATTAGCTCTCTCATGAATCCATCCAAGTTTACTGTTCTCTGATATAATTAGTCCTGCTTTTCAAAGCTGTTTCTTGCTTAGAGGAACAGCAAGAAATATGCCTAGAATTATGTGGCTGGTAAATAAATGATGTGGCATTCAAACCCAGATCCTCTGAAAAATTGCACACTTTGTTAAAAAGTGTAGGGAGTAAAATGGAGTAAAAGCTGAGCTAAACAGAGAGAAATCTATAGATGCAATGTTTTCCAGGAGCATAAAATATTATTGAAGTCCAGTTTTGGAATAATATGGCATAGATTACCAAGTCCTAAAATATTTATATTTACATATATATATCTATATGTACACACAAATATACATATACATATAAATTATTCCCTTTCAAACTATCCTACTTTCCAAACTTCACATAGGTGTAGAGCACTGGGCTTGGAATTAGGAAGACCTAACTTCAAAACCAGTCTCAGATGCTTCCTAGCTGTGTGATCTTGGGCGATTCATTTAGCTTCTGTTTATTTCCTCAAGTGTAAAATTAGAATAATAATAGGACCTACTTCACAGGATTATTATTATGATAAAATGAGACCTGTATTGGTCCATAGTATTATTAAGTATCTACTACTGATAAATGTTTCCTTCCTCCTTTTCTATCTCATACATGATATTCTATTTTCTATCTCTATTCTCTTGCATTTTATTTAATAATTGAATATCATTTTTCCCCATACCTAGGATCCATTTATTGTTCAGTTCTGCTCCTTAGAAAACTCCATAAAAAAGAAAAAGAAAAAGAAAACTCCAGCTTCATTCAAAGTTCAGGGCAAGACATACCTTCTGAGGCTTTCCTTGATCTCCCACCTAAATACACTTTGTAAATATTTTCCAACTGCTCACATGTATACATATTCTTTCTACAGATAAAATGTAAGCTCCTTGAAGGCAGGTAGTATTTAGTTTTGTCTGGAATCAAGAAGAACTGAATTCCAACCTCAGACACTTGACACTTACTAGCTGTGTGACCCTGGGCAAGTCATATTAAACTATTTAACTCATATGTAAAATAAGCTGAAGAAGAAAATGGCAACATTCCAGTGTCTTTGCCAAAAAGTCCCAAGTGGGGTTATGAAGAGAGTTGGACATGACTGAAAAATTGAAGAGAGTTGGACATAACTAAAATAAAAATGACTGAATAATATCATCATTATCAGCCTTGTCCTCTTCTGATCAATATTTAGGTGAGATGATATGCCTTATCCTTGGTGGCAAGAGAGAACGCGAGGAATTTTTAAAAATTATTATTTACTATATATTTTAACTAATTTTTTTTTAGTGCATAATTTCAAGTCTAGATTATTGTGCCCTGAACTTCCTACTCAAGGAAGACATAAAGGTATCCAAGGGAAAATTACTAGTCATAGAAAAATAAACAAAGCATGTCTAGTATGGCTAACAAAAGAGTACCAATGTCACCTGGCTCTCAGGGTGTATCTGTTAGGAACAAAGAGGCAAAGAGGTCCTGAAAATAGGAATTCAATGAGAAATAAAATCTTTGGGCAGAGCAAGAAATGAAAAAGCTAGCTAGCTATTGCATTCTAAGAGACTACAGAATTTGCTCTGAGCACATTAATTGGCAAATCAACAACACTCATCAAAGGGAAAAGATACAGGAAATTTCAAGGACAATATGGTGCATGCTACACTGGGTCAGGGGGACTAATATCAAAAGCAAGGTCTTAAGAAGTCAGACAAAAAAGGATCTTTCTTATCCAAGAATAAGGATCAAGTTCATGAATTCTGGATGCTCATGACTAGCAAGCCTAGATTGAATGTAAGCTCTTATTGGTCTGTAGCTCTGGGAGGTGGGAAGGAGTGAGAGAAAAGGAAGTAACCTTGGACTGCCACACCTAGAGCATCAGCTATGGGAAGAAATTCTAAGACTGGGACACTAGCACCTTGTCAACTTAATTGACATTAGCTAGAAACATGCACCTCGATAAAACATCCATAGAACAGAAAAAATTAGGGTAAGTTGCCTCATAAATAAGGAAGAAACCAAAACCAGGGGAAATAAAAGGAACAAGACTCCATTCCTAGGTATATTGCATGTAAGGCCAGGACCAAGTGTTAAAACCTCTGCAAACCCATAAACTTTCCCCGTTGGTTTGTTATTGTAACCCCTCTCTATATTTCCCCATAGTATATAGTTGGGTTTTTTTGAGCCCTTAAAAATACTTGTTATTGTGTGCTGGTTGTAGGAAATAGAAGGGAAAAGAAGGGGGAATTGTAATTAGAGTGCTGGTGAGCCAGCTCCCAACAGGGAGTGATGGCAGTCAGAAACGAGACAGGAATCACCAGAAGTCAATTCTGAATGGTTTCTGGAAGAAGAAAATCGTGGACTTGTGGCCGTGCTGGACTTGGGGCCTAATTTTCTGAGGTTTATCCTAATTTAGTGCCATTCTATACATATGGAGGAGGCAGAAGCTTCACTTGCTCTCTTCCCATGTCCTCTGTCCCAGTCCTAGAATTTTCTTCCTGTAGCTGGCACTCTAGGTATGGTAGTACAAGGTCACTTCCCATGCTGGCTATTTAGCCAAAAAATAGCAGAACTTTTATATTTTAGCTACATTTTTTGGTAGGGAGAAGGGCTGGGATCTGGAGTTAGAACTTCAAATGACCTTGATGCCATTAAGTCAGATCCCTTCATTTTGCAAATGAGAAAACTGAGGCACCAGCTATTTTCTTTAAGGGATTTGCCCAAGGCTTATCAAGGAGCAAATAGCAGGGTCTGATTTCAAGGTTCAGTTTTCTGACTCCAAATCTATCATCATTTCCACTGTGGCATAGCATTTACGATGTTAGTCTTAGAATAAGAAAGACCTGGATTCAATACAGTGGCTAAAGGGTACAGTGGACAAAGGCTTGGACTTGAATGAAGTTAATTAGTGTTCAGATTCAGCCTCAGATACTTACCAGCTGTGTGACCCTCTGTCTCAATTCCTCATCTATAAAAAAGAGATAATAATAACACTTTCCAGAGTTTTGTGAAGATCAAATGAGATTATAATTAAAAAGTGCTTAACAGAGTGCCCAGTAAATATTACATAAATATTATTATTATTAAATACTAAACATATCATATATAAATATATGTGTAATATAATATATAATAAATATAAATAATAAATAATAAATAACTTTTATTGGCTGAGTAACAATGAACAAGTCACTAAACCTTTTTAAACCTGAAGCAACTATCTCCTAAAGACTGCTACTTAGAAGGGGCTGTGATGTCTTGAAGGGAGTTCCTACAGTGACAACATCATAGTCATCACAGTTGATATATTGACACATTGGGGACTTGGAAGTCAATATCACCATGGCTGATCCTTATTCTGATCAGTTCCTAAGTGGCTGGCAAGATCCCTTGGGCATTACTGTTAAGTGGAAGCTTTGGAAGTTCTGGGGGGAGAAATTACCTACATGTTCTTTTATTTTTCTCCTTAAGGATGTAAACTAGTGACTATTGACAAGGCTGTCTTATTTTCTCGAAGGCCATCCGACCTTTATAAACATCTAATATTTTATAATGCAATGTGTACCCTAGAGGAAATCTGTGGGGGTGAGCCCACGGGAAGTTGTTAGAACAGACACCAAAAGATAAATCTGGGAACTTTCCAGGGCCTGGGAACTCGAAACAGAGAGTTCTCTGACTGCTAACGACCCAGCTCTCACCCTTGACTTTCCAATGTTCAACAGTAAGCAAGTATGAATATTTAAAGCAGGTCATAAATCTCTTCAGAGCTTGACTGCTGATTAAGCACTGGGAAAGTGTATAATGATGGAAACAGGATCTCTTGTTCTGAAAATAGTTCTCAGTGCCAGGTTTTACCTTCAGTTTAGCTACTCTCACCATGACCCAGTTACCTTAGTGAGAGGAATATTTCAAGAAAATTCATATAGGGAGGAACGACAACTTTTCTTGGGTCCCTTTCTTAAGCATGTCCATTTCAGAATCTCGTTAAGTATGAATGCCTCCATCAAAAGAAACTTGCTGATCCATTAGTATAAGGTATTTTAATTGGAAGGGAAAAAATAGAAAGAATTTTTTTTCTTCTGGGAACAAAAAGCTGGGAGAAAAATTGTGTTTTCTCTCACTGGATTTTCAGTTGTTGGCTCTCTCCTCAGTGTGTCCTAAAACTTCCAACGTAGAATGGCACAGGGCCACAGGTCATATGAAACTCAAGGGCCACGACAAGAAATACTCATCCCTCCAATTATACATAATGTTCCTCTAAATCCTGACCCTGGAGAGAAAATGGGAATGGATTTTAGCATGGAGTGAAGAGGATGAGAGGGAATCAAGTGACATCTTGAAAGAGTATCAAGTAACAACTTAAAATTCTCTATAGCTGGTAACCAAGAGCAGGCTACTAAGCAGTTTCTAAATAATTTAGGGGTATAAATGCCATGCAATCAGAGTTGGTCATTAGAGTCAACCAAATCTCAATGGATTGATCAATATTGATCAATAATATGTTAATTTATTAAATGCCTATTATGTTGTTGTTGATCAACAGACTACTATATAACAGAAACTTGCTGATCCATTAGTATGGATCAGCTTCAAGGATACCAATATTAAGTGAGGGACTAAAGGCAGCATTCAGAGAAGAGATAGAGAGTCACTGCCAGGATGAACAACAAAGATTAACAGATAGAGTCCAACTAGGCTCTTTTCAACAATGAGGGTGATTCAGACCAATTCCAATGGACTTTTGATGGAGAGAGGTATCTGCATCCAGAGAGAGGATTATGGGGACTGAATGTGGATCACAACATAGTATTTTCACCATTTTTTGCTTGTGTTTTTCTTTCTCATTTTTCCCTTCTGATTTGATTTTTCTTTTGCAGCATGATAAATATGTTTAGAAGAATTGCACATTTTAACCTATATTGGATTATTTGCTATCTAGAGGAGGGGAGAGAAGAGGAAGGAAGGAAAGAATTGTAACACAAGATTTTGCAAGGGTGAGTGTTGAAAACTGTCTTTGAATGTATTTTGAAAAATAAAAAGCTATTATTATTATCATTGTTTTGGAGAGAGACAGACAGAGAGATAGAGAGACAGAGATAGAGAGACAGAGACAGAGGTTCTTGCCCAAAAAGTTCTATTGGTCACCAGCAAGCAAGGCATCAAAACATGCCCTGGAATCCCCTGAGGTTTAGCCTGTGGCAAGTACCATCAACTCCATCCAGAAAGGTTGTCATTTATCCAATGTCACACAAATAATAAGAGTTGGAATTTGAAACTAGTTTTAATATGAAAATAAACAAGAGGGGTAAGAATTCCACAAAATTTAAGATGTTGCACTTTCTCCTGAGACTTGCATGGTGTGGTACTCAGTTTTGTCAAGTTACCAAGTCAAGGAAATTTTATTAGGCACCTACTATGTGCCAAACATTTTACTATGTACTAGGTATATAAGAAAAGATATAAGACAGTCTCCACTCTCAGAGAGCTCCTTGTCTAATGGGAGAGATTAGATGAAGACAACTAGGTGCAGATAAATAGACAGAAAAATAGATAGATAGGATGAGATAGATAGACATAGATATAGACATAGATAATATCTATGTCTATCTCTATCTAAATCTATATATGGAAGGCATCTATTGAGAAAGCTTGGGAAAGGCTTTTTTTGCAGGAGAACATTTACCTGGGACTTGAAGGAAACTAGGGAAGTCAGGAAGCAGAGTTAAGGAGGAAAATATTCCAAGCACAGAGAATAGCTGGAGAAAATTCTTCGATAGTTAGTAATGAGAGTATCTTGCTTAAGAATGGCAAGGAGTCTGGGGTTTGCATCACAGAGGATATGGAGGAGAATAAGGTGTAATATTAGAAAGAAGATGGCAGTGTTTTGAATGATAAGCAGAGGATTTTATATTTGAGTCTTTGGAAGTATTGAATAGTGAGTTGATAAAATCATCCATGCACTCTGGAGAGATCAATTAGCTTGCTTAGAACATGGACTAGAGAGAAGACTGTCTTCACTATCAAGCTCCTTCCATGTTTAGCTGACCATCTTTTGCCAACATTGTTTCTTACTTTTCTCTCCATGATCATGGTCATCCCTAAACCGTAGTAGATAGAGGGTGCCGTCTTCTAGCTCACTGCCATGTCTTCTCTAGGACTGAACTCTAGCTCACTGGTAAGCTCATGGCATGAAGTTGTTATTCTTGTTCTTGTTGTTTGTCCTTCCTTCTTGTAAGAACATGATGCCATGACATTCAAGCAAATTGGATTTACATAAGGGAGGTCTGTGCAAAGTCACCTGCCTCACTTTCCCCTGTAGAGCCACCTGGGTCTAGTGGCAAGATATAGATCTGGATGACTGGAGATATTATATTTGACCTGAAGGCCACAGAAGGGTAGTCTAGAGGGAAATCACACATTAAAAATGGAAGTCAACTTCAAAGTCATATTTCAATGAGGATGTAAAAGGTTAACATCACTTCCAAATCATAGCATTACAGAAAGCATTTCCAACGCAAAATTTGATGAATAAAAGGGTGGCAAAATTGTGAATTTCCATGCCAGTTACAAATGAGCAAATAGAGGCTCAGAGAGGCAGAATTTAAGCCTGCCTTCTTGACTTCAAATGTAGCTCTCTGTCTTTTATAAGTCAATATTAATACAGAATTCTGTATACAGTAGAGACCTAATAAATATGTTTTTAACTATGTGAATGAATGTATGGATGAATGAATTAAAAATTCTAGAAAAGAAGGAACATTTTTAATAGCCCAGATCAGGGATAGTTTTGAGAAGAATGTATCATTTAAATTGGATATTGAGGAGCGGTAGGTAGGGATTTCATCAGGCAAAGATTGGTGGGGAAAGGGTATTTTAGTATAGGAGCAAAATCACCAATACCAGAAAGCATGGGACATATAGAAAAGCAGCTAAAGTTTGGAGAATATATTCATAAAGAATCATAAATATTCAGTCTCTGTTTAGAGCATCACTATCAATCAAGGCATCCAGATTCAAAATCAAGAAATTAGCATTAGTTCTTTACCTTTCCTTTCTCACCCTCTTACATCTTATCACTTGCCAAGTCTTGTTGATTTTACCCTCAAGCTACCTTATGCTCACATCTCCTTCACTTAATTCATACAATCTCCACCCTGGATCTGCCATCATCATCTCAATCTATATCAAAAGACCCTCCTAGTTATTCTCTTGCTTTGGGTCAATTTTCTCCTTAATCCATCTTTTGCATATTTTTGATATAGTAATGTTCCTAAAGTAGACTTTAGTTAAGTTCCTCCCCTAGCCAAGAATTATTCTCTTTGGGCTCCACTTCACATTGGAAATGCAACACTATCCTGGCCCTCTCCTCTGATGGGTAAGTTCCTGTCTGAGAGCTCCATTTAAGGAAGTATCCAGGACAACCATGGATTTTTTCTCCCCATTTTGCTCTTTGACTCTCTGGTCTTTTACATCTTGTCTTTTGGGTACATCTCTCCCTTCCCCTTCCCTCTGTTCAGTATCCTCTTATATGTTTTCTTCCCTCACTAGAGAGTAAGCTCCTTAATTAAGTTCATTAAAAGATAAGATTCCTTGAGGGAATCTTTTTTTTTTTTTTGACTTGCATTTGTACTCCCTAAACTTAGAGAATACTTAATCTAAAAACAACTATTAATAAATAAACTCTCTCTCTCTCTCTCTCTTTCTCTCTCTCTCTCTCTCTCTCTCTCTCTCTCTCTCTCTGTGTGTGTGTGTGTGTGTGTGTGTGTGTGTGTGTGTGTGTGTGTCTCTCTCTCCCTCCATGACCCTCCCCATCTCTCTCTGTCTCGGTCTGTCTCTCTGTCTCATCCTCCCTCTCCCTATATCTCTGATTACCTATTATTTAATTATTTATTCATCTAATTCTACCTAGTTAGCTATTTACCTAGTTCATGACTCAAGGGTAAATTACAAATTTGTCTTATTGGCATTTAAAAATCTAGCACCAGCTGATCTTTCCAGAATTATCACATATCACTCTCTTTCACATATTCTCTAGTACAACTAAACTGCCTTCACTTTCTTTTCCTTTACACAATGTTACAGTTTGTGTTTCTGCCTTTGCACAGGCCTGTAACCCCTTATTTTCCTACCTCACAGGGACCACGTGAAGAACTAAGGCCCTGCTACCCATAAAAGAAAAGCACAGAGATAGAGATTGTCATAAAGAAGGATACCATTATTTAAACCTACAACACATTAAGGGTTTTTCCATTTAACTCCAATCTCTTTAGTCCATTTCTGCAACTAGATAGACTATGTCAAGCATGTTTTCCAATTTCCTTACCATAAGAATATCTCCATTCCATTCTGATTCTTTGACCTTTTAAAAAATCACAGTACTTAAAGGTAGAAGAGAACTTGGGGGTAACTTTAATCAAATGCCCTCTCTTTACAGATAAAGCAATGGATACCCCAAGAACATAATCAATTTGCCCAGGGTTACATTGGTACTATGTAACTTAGACAATCTTAAGACTATATCTACAGATTTTTTTACTTATTATCACACTACCTTCTCCCCATTTACTTCATCCCAGCTCCTTCTTCCACACTACCTGCCTCAACCACTTTGTTACCTCCATATTGACAGACTGAATAATGATTCAAAGGAAGTAATGAGTGGTAATGCCTGAAGTTGACAGCTTTAACGACATGCAGAATAGAATATTGAAGCCTCAAATGAATCAGCAGCCAGAGAGAAAATTGAGATGGTTTCTAGCTCAATTCCTATCTTTATATTTTCTTTCAGCCTTTTCAAAGTAATCCAAGGAGCCAGTTTTCCTCTCATCATTTTAAAATGTCCCTCAGCACCACATCTGGATGCTTCTTACCCCTCCCCACTCTCTTAACTCTTACAGTTCTTCCTAATGGAGACTGACCTTTCACCTTTGTAGAGCTCTATTACATCCAAACGCCTGTCAGGGTACAAATGCAGTAATCTTGGCTCTCTTAAGAGGAAGAAAAACACTACCTGGATTTCCAAGGCGGCCTGAAAAGTGAGTTCAGCCTTTCTTAAGGTCTAGCCTAGTCATTGTCTACGGTTTGAGCATGGGGGTAAGGGCCTTTTGTTTCAGTTCTTGTCACTTGATTTTCTATACTTAGCTTGGGAAGATTCTGGAAGCTAGGGGAGCAATAATGAACTGAACCAGCTATACCCAGTGAAAGAACTCTGGGAGATGACTATGAACCATTACATAGAATTCCCAATCCCTATATTTTTGTCTACCTGCATTTTTGATTTCCTTTACAGGCTAATAATATGCTATTTCAAAGTCTGATTCTTTTAGTACAACAAAATAACTGTTTGGACATGTATACTTATATTTAATTTATACTTTAACATATTTAACATGTATTGGTCAACCTCCCCTAGGGCTAGCTTCCCTAAAATTCCATATTTACATTGTTCTCACCATCTAGTCAATACTCACACACAAAAGTTTTATATGCCATATATCCTTTAAGCAATATGCTGGACGCTATGGCCCATTTCTGGTCCATAATAATGGATAATGTTTTGAAATAAATAAAATAAAATGCATAGGAAAATTCAAAGGAAACTATTTTTTGGAAATAGAATTATAGAAATTCTTTTAAAGAATAAATTCATGAATTCCCCGTAATTTCTTCATGGATCATAAATCTCATGATGGAATACTACTGTATGAAATGATAAGCTCAGTAATCTTAGAAAAACATAGATAGACTCAAAAAAATAATGAAGAATGAAATGAGCAGAACAATATTATTTTAAGAACAACTTTGAATGACTAAGTAATTTTGACTATTATAAATATCCAAATTAACTATAAAAAACATATAAAGAAAGATACTATCTGCATCCACAGAGAGAACTGATATATAAAATGATTTTACATATATGTGTATATACATGTATTTAGAGAAAGTTACATGATAACTTTATTATATATTTAAAAGGAATATCAAACTGTATATAATAGATTTTCAGTTTCATGTATAATTATCTTTTTTCTATTCTACTATGTTATGGAAATGCTTGTTTATTAAGTTCAGAATAGAATTTTTTTTTCTCTTGAGCATAATACTTTATTTTTTTTATTTTTTTATTATAGCTTTTTATTTACAAGTTATATGCATGGGTAATTTTACAGCATTGACAATTGCCAAACCTTTTGTTACAATTTTTCCCCTCCTTCCCCCATCCACCTCCCCTAGATGGCAGGTTGACCAATACATGTTAAATATGTTAAAGTATAAATTAAATATAATATAAGTATACATGTCCAAACAGTTATTTTGTTGTACTAAAAGAATCAGACTTTGAAATAGTATATTATTAGCCTGTAAAGGAAATCAAAAATGCAGGTGGACAAAAATATAGGGATTGGGAATTCTATGTAATGGTTCATAGTCATCTCCCAGAGTTCTTTCACTGGGTATAGCTGGTTCAGTTCATTACTGCTCTATTGGAACTGAATCGGCTCATCTCATTGTTGAAGAGGGCCACGTCCATCAGAATTGATCATCATAGTGGCCAGAAACTGGAAACTGAGTGGATGCCCATCAATTGGAGAATGGCTGAATAAATTGTGGCATATGAATATTATGGAATATTATTGTTTTGGTAAGAAATGACCAACAGGATGATTTCAGAAAAGCCTGGAGAGACTTACACAAACTGATGCTGAGTGAAATGAGCAGGACCAGGAGATCATTATATACTTCAACAACAATAGTATATGATGATCAGACATAATAACAAAGGCATTAAATATAGGAAAGACCACTGGATTTGAGGCCAAAAGAAATTGTGTTCAAAGTCTTGATTTTTGTTTCATTATCTGCAAAACAAAAGTTTGAACAAGATTATTTCTAAGACATAAATATGTGTAACTCCACAAATAAAATAGAAATAAACAAAATTGGACAGAAAGGTTTACTGAATTTGATACAGTCAATAGCACTGTCATTTTAGCTGCTGGCCAAATCAATGGCTTCATGAATGTCCCTTCTGAGTTGCCAATCAAAATCCTTATCTTCTCACCTCCCACTCAGTTTTATGCGCTCCAGCTCTTCCGAAAGTCAGGGCTGGACAGGTTATCCACTTAAAACTTGAATTTAGCATCATCTAGTCAACTGAATTTATCATTGAGGAAAGTGAGTTGTAGAAAAATTAATTCATTTGCACTCATATATTACAGGTAGTGAGTGGCAGTTTTAAGGTTTTTTCCAACTGAGTCTATGAGTTGAGGAAAACATGCTAAGTTAAAAGTACAACATCACTTATATCTAGAAAAATCTGCTTTTCAAGAGGTTCCTTATTGACAAGTTCCATGTAGGCAACTTTGATGAAGAAAAAGTCAATGATGGCAAAACAAGCAAAGACTTACAAAATCTTCAAGTATTTTTGAATGGTCTCAGTTCTCTCATCTATAAAATGAAGTGGCTGTCTTCTATCTCCAAATTTATTATCTTATAATTCCTACCTCACCAGAAACATTTCCTAGGTATCTCCAGAGATCATCCAGATTCAGATTCACCCGGATTTCCTATTTCTTCCATAGCTACTCATAACTTTTACAGTGAGAATTAACATTCAGCATGATGGCGTTGGCAAACCACTTTAGTATTTTTGCCAAGAAAACCCCAAATGGGGTCACAAAGAGTCAGACATGACTAAAATGACTCAACAACAGCAATGATCATCCTCAGTCCCTAGAAGATCATTCATTAATCACTCCAAAAATGTTCATTTATGCTCACTACACCATATTTTACTTATTAAGGCAAGAAAGTACACTAATAAAATATTTTCTTTTTCTAAAAGGAAGTTTGTTTATCTTATTCTTTTAAAGATTAGTTTACTTTTTATTTGTTTGTTTGACTGAAGAAAGTGATGAGCCTGGATCCAGAGAGAATCATCTTCATATGTTTAAATCTAACTCCAAATACTTAATAGCTGTATATTCCTAAATAAGTCTCTTAATCTTATTTGCTTCAGTTTCTTCATCTATAAAATGAACTAGAGAAGGAAATAACAGACTAGTATCTTTGCAAGAAAATCCTAAATGAGATCATGAAGAGTTGGACATAACTGAAAAGACATAACAATGACATCCCATTTAGCAATTCACCATTCCAGTGTTCAGAAGTAGACTGAATCAGAGAGCAGTTAGGACACTGTGAGATGATGACTCATTAATCTGCAAAACCCAATGTCAATATAATGCTTAATGGCATTGGGTTTTGGTACTTGGACTTTATGGTTGATACATACTTGTATATGTGCATGTCCATGAATATATGTATATGTGTTACATAGCACACATTATTGTTTCAAAATGTAATAAAAATTCAGTCCCTTAAGTCTGAACAGTTATTTACTGTGAAGAATGAAAATAAATGAGAACAGCACAGAGAACTTCAGAATTACCTTGGAGTGGGACCCCAGGTTTTGAATCTTTTTGCCAAATCCAGCAGCTTGAGACAGTCTTCTCTATTCACAGCATTACTAGTGGGGGGAATTGCTTGTTCATTAATGGTGAATTAAACCCCTGCCACCTTTCCTCCCAGCCCCCTATTGGGGGTCACCTTTATTTACTGGAGTAGTTAAAGAAGTCCTGTCAAGTTGTTTAGTACTTTAATGTGACTGATCTTTACAGTCATGCATTTCAGCAGGAAATAGCCAGACCCCACCCTGAGGGCTCTGTCTTTCTGAACAAAAAGCAAAATCCATCATTCCAGCAATGAATTGCTTGCCTCTTTTTAAAGAAACATTTAGAAGCTTAGACTTTCCAATCACATAAAACCCATACAAGAACCACTTTTTTTTTTTAACAGGATACAAGTCAAATTCTGGCTTCATCAAAAAGTCCACTCAAGGAAAATTAATGAGACTGATTTTACCTTCAGTTACAGAAATCTATCTGTGGCAAGTATGTGTGTGTGTGTGTGTAACTGAGAATATAATCTGGCCCTTGAAAATGGATTTAGTATTAGAAGAGGGGAAAAAACTATTTCAAAGGTACGCCTGTCTGACTTTCTTGGTAATATAAATGTTCATTATTATTATTATAAGGAAATAGGATAGAGTTGGTGTGCTTGGTCTGCCTGTCTCCATAAGGTTTTTTTGAGAAAAAGGACATGAGAGAAAGAGGGAAGATAAAGTCGTCATGCCCGGGACTCAAATGCATTCCTCCATAAAGAATATTTGTCTATTAAAAACATAGCAAAAATCTAATTGTTGTGAATGATCTTAAGTTTATTTTTTATTCTTGCTCTCTCTTTCATGCTCCAAGATTTTTTGTTGTTTTTGTTTTTACCACCCAAATCAACAGGTCCTTCTTTAAGAGTCTACTCCATGTAAGGCAATGTGCTGTCTCAGAAGAAATTTTAAAAAGAGAGAGATGAATAATCCATGATCCTTAATTAGAAGAAATTTAATTATACCTTTATTCAGCTCAAAGCTGTGTTCATCCAGCTTCATACTCACTTTTTTTTTTTACTCCTTCCACTGTTGCTAAGAGGTGGAGAAACATAAACACCATGTGGCTATGACAAGGGGGTGTCTCAGCTATGGGAAGGAGCCTCATTCAAGGTTTGGGACAGGTCAGAATACATCTCGTCAGCTTTTGGCAGTGTTCCCAGCTGTCAGGTCTGATTCACCCATCCTTCTTCATTCAATCCATAAATATTTACTGAGTATTTCCCTTTCTGACAAGCTGCCTAGACATAGATCATCTGGAGGGTTGTGTTAACTTCTGGGCATTTCCATTTTTGACATTACTAGATTGGCAGATTAGGGGACTGCAAAGACATAGCATATGCTTGTATTTCAACAAAACATTTGATAGAATCTTTCTAAATATCTTTGTGGGCAAGAGGAAGAGTAGTAAACTCAATTCAAGGGTAGTTAGTTCTAGCATAACATTTGGAGCTAGTCAAATAACCAGACACCAAAAAAAAAAAAAAAGTGATTAGTATATTGATAGCATCTTGGAAAGAGTTTTCTAGTAAAGCAACACAGGACCATCTTTCTTTGTTCAACATTTTTTTTTAAGTTAGTGGCAAGGGATTTGGCATCTTTACCACTTGGATTGCATTAAGCAATTTAATTATCCTGGATCTTGTATTCTCATCTGCAATAATAAAAAAAAAAAAGTATTGTAAAGAAGACCCTTTTCAGTAACGATGATCTTTTGACTTGTATGAAGGCAAAAATGGAACATTCACTAAATTTCTGATTGAAAGAAAACTGGAAAGAATGGCTAATATGTTGTACAATAGAATTGGGCTTCAGGAATTTCCTGGGAAGTTAAATCACTTAATCTAGTCAGATACAACTGAATCATAATGAATATAAAGTGCTCCATTTGGATTCCAAATAGCAACCCCATAACTACAATATGGTCAAAAGATGTGAAAAGGAACTAAAAATTTAATGAATTGCAAATATATGAGTCAACAGTGTAAAATAATGAGGAAAGGAAAAAAATGTCATGTTAGGTTGTATTAATTTAAACACTGAGGTCTGACTGGGAAAGATACTTCATAGAATACAATGCTGAGCTCTGGGCACAGCAATTTAGAAAGGACACCTATAAACCAGAGCATCTAAAGTGGGGCAACCAAAATGGCCAAATAATTGAATACCATGGCATTTAAGAATGGAGGGAAGAAAAGAATGGAGGGAGAGAAGAGAAAACATAAGAAAGATATGATGACTGTCTGGAAATGTCCAAAGGGCTGGTTCATGGAAGAGTTTTAATTTGTCCAGATAGTATCAAGAAAGACTGTAGAGGGCAACAACTAAGAGCAAAGAATATAATTTTCAGAGGAGTAAATTTCAATTTTGCATGAGGGAAAAACTCAATAATTAGCACAATATAAAAGTGAAATATGTGACTTTAGGAAGTATCCCATCTGACTAATTAAACTGGATAATATCCCCTAGATCCAATCATTTGCCAAATCTTGTTTCTTGAAAATGTCTTTTTTTCCCTGCAGTCACACAATCACCATCCCATTTACCCTTTTGCCTTTTTTATTCCCTTTTACCAAGAAGCAATAGCTTCTTTTTTTATTAAAGCTTTTTATTTTCAAAACATATGCATAGTTAATTTTCAATATTCACCCATGAAAAATCTTGTGCTCCAAATTTTCCCTCCCTTGCCCAAACCCCTCCCCCTAAATGGCAAGTAATCCAATATGTTTCAAACATGTTGAATTCTTCTATACATATTTCCACAATTATCATGCTGCACAACATAAATCAGATCAAAAAGAAAAAAAAATGAGAAAGAAAACAAAATTCAACCAAACAACAGTAAAAAGAGTGAAAATACTATGGTGTGATCCACAGTCCCCATAATCTCCTTTCTCGGTACAGTTGGATATCTACATCACAAGACCACTGGAGCTGGCCTTGAGCCACATCCATCAAAATTGATCATCATATAATCTTGCTGTTGCTATGTACAATGTTCTCCTGGTTCTACTAACTTCACTTAGCATCTATTCATGTAAGTTTCTCCACACCTCTCTAAAATCATCCTGCTGATCATTTCTCATAGAACAATAATATTCCATAACATTCATATACCATAGCTTATTCAACCTTTCCCCAGCTGATGGGCATCCACTCAATTTCCAGTTTCTTGCCACAAACAGTTTGAAGCAATAGCTTCTTAACTGGTATTATTGCTTTCAACTTCTCCCTACCCCATTCTATTTATCCTCCACAATTTCCCAAAATGATTTTCTAAAGCATAGGTCTGACAAGTTCAATTGGGATACCAATCAAGGTATAATAGTAAAGACTTAGCAACCATTTCCCAAGAATTTATGTGTATTATTAATTTTTTTGTGCATTTAAGATTCTAAACTCTTTCTCTTTCTTCCCATCTCACACTAGAGAAGGCCACCATTTGACATGTACATATGTCAAATGGTGTGTGTATGTATATGTGTGTGTATGTATATATATATATATACATACATATATATGCATACATATGTATGTAAAGGTACGTTTGTATATGTGTGTATCATGTACCATACTATGTATACTTCTATAGCTATTTATAAGTTCTTTTTTCTGGAGATTGGTGACATTTACTTTCATAGGAACTTTGTAGTTGATTTAGGTATTTATGATACTCAAAATAGGTTATTTCTTCAATGTTATTCTTTGAACTATATTATTGTTACTATATGCAACATTCTCTTAGTTCTGATCATTTCATTCTTTATTTCATGCAAGTTTTTTCATGTTTCTCAAAAATCCATCTGCCCCTCATTTCTTATAGCTCAAAAGCATTCCATCATTATCACATACTACAACTTTTTTAGTCATTTCCCAGTTGATGGACATTCCCTCAATGTAATGACCATGCTAGCACCCAGGACACCCCAGAATCAG
Organism: Antechinus flavipes; assembly: GCF_016432865.1. Classification (NCBI taxonomy): domain Eukaryota; kingdom Metazoa; phylum Chordata; class Mammalia; order Dasyuromorphia; family Dasyuridae; genus Antechinus; species Antechinus flavipes. Next base: position 44,372,169 of record NC_067401.1, read on the forward strand.
CTGGAGACAGGATAAGCTAAATTCCTTAATCTTTATTCTCAGTCCCAAGACTCAGGATTCAACAGGGTGGAAGCAGAATCTCCGCGACCGCCTTTCCCCTCACCTACCACAGAGAGTGTGTCCCTGGCTCGTCTTACTCCATCCCCTAGTTCCTTCTACAATCTTCTATACACCAATCGTTGAGCCAGTATGGAGAGTGGAAAGGACCATTTTCCAAGCATATGACCATAGAGTATTGTTCAATCAGTAGTTAGTCTCAAGTGCCTGGCAGTCCTGACCTCAGTGTATTGATTCAATAGTTTCAGCCCTCTCCATCTCAATTTTTACTTTTTTCCACCATAGAGTTGCAATAAATATTTTATAACATACAGGTTCTTTTCCTCATGATCATTTTGTATTGGCTATATTGAAATTTGGAATGCCTTTCTTCTTCATTTTAAATATTATGGCTTTCTTCAAGTTTTATTTCATGTACCAACTTCCATAGAAGGACTTTCCATGTCCTCCTACTTTCTAAGTGTTTTTCTTTATAAATTTTTCTAGTATATTCTGTAAACGACTCTTACATAATTCTTATTAACTCTGGAGTTCCTTAATCCAACTCCTACTTTCTCTGAGTCAAATCTAGACACAAAGATACATCTTTCTCCTCTGGATTCTAATCCCTTAGGGGTATATTATGATATACTTGATTCAAACCCTCTTTCTAATATATTATCATCAATAATGATTAGTGATTAGTGAAATATATAGATAGATAGATAGACAGATAGATATGGATATAGATATAGTAAATAGTGATTAATACTGTGAGCATCATTTGACTGTTTAATACCAATTAACTTTTGCAAAGGGATATTGTTACTTATCTTTTGTTTGTCCCATATTATTAGGATAAACTCTATCTGATATGACAGGTGATGTCTTGACTCATGGGTGAATTAGATTTAAGGAAGGCAAAGTGTCATTGAAGTGCAGTGGCAGGACAAAAATCAAGATCACTGGTGGTGGCCCAGGATGCAATGTTTTTGATGACTGAACAAATTATAAACACTCTACAGTACTTGTTTTAATTGCTTTCATGTTTTTTGGATCAAATTGTTCTCATTCATTCATTTCACCAGGAGAATTTTTCATATGGTTGGAGTAGACAAACCTCTAGTTCATTGATGGTTTTGAGGCCTGTTGGTTATGCTCAAATTGGTATCGCTATATGCTGTGACAGTTTACCAGCAATGGCTACTGCACATGCTACAATTTTTTGGAGCCAAAGCAAGAGTGAGATGAAAGTGGACACCAAAGGTGAATGAACAACCTTGAAAATGGCTCAGCATGCCCTCACACCAAGAGTGTTTGTCCTCCTAGAATATTCCATACACCCCTACAAGTATATAAATGACACATACAAAGAAACATGGAAAGAGAGAGAAAATTATATACATTATTAGCTATGTCATTGTATTGATTGTTTTAAATAAAGTGATTTATTTTGATAACAGAAAAGGTTCAGTTCTAAGAGTGGGGGCACTGCTACATGGCTTAATAAATACAAAAGCATTTATTGATACTTACTATCAGGCATTGGAACTATGAAATCAAAAATAAAGTGCTCTGTCATCAATGATTTTACATTTTAATGGGTATAGAAAAAACCAAGAACTTGAATAATACTTTTAAAATAAAATGAAAAATAATATAGGATAGATGTGACCCAGCATGGTTATGTTCTAAATTCATATTTCTTGAATATTCATGAACTTGCTAGTTTTGAATTCAGTCTCAAGAATCCAGAAACAGACTTTGGATTCAAAGTCTACCAGTGGATAAGCTAATTTCAAAAAATTCTGGAAAGACTTCCATGAACAGATGTAAAGTGAAGTGACAGAACCAGAAGAACATTGTACAAAATAACAGCAAGATTATATGATTGATTGACTATTATAAACTTAGTTCCTTTTTGATTTTTTGATTTTTAAAAGCCTTTTTATTTTCAAAACATATGCATAGTTTTCAATATTCACCCTTGCAAATCTTATGTTCCAATTTTTTTTCTCTCTCCCTCCCCCTTCCTCCCCTCCTGCAAGTAATCCAATGTATGTTAAACATATGCAATTTTTCTATACATATTTCCACAATCATCATGCTACACAAGAAACATCAGATCAAAAAGGAAAAAAAAATAAAGAAAACAAAATGTAAGCAAACAACAACAAAAAAGTAAAAATACTATATTGTGATCCATACTTACAATCCTCTCTTTGGGTGCAGATGGCTTTTTCCATCACAAGACCATTGGAACTGGCCTGAATCACCTTGTTGTTGAAAAGAGATATGTCTATCAGAATTGATCATTCTATAATCTTGTTGTTGCTATGTATAATGTTTTCTCGGTTTTATTCACTTCATTTAGCATCAGTTCATGTAAGTCTCCACAGATCCTTCTGAAATAACCCTGCTGACTGTTTTTTATGGAACAATAATATTTCATAACATTCATATACTATAACTTATTCAGTCATTCTCCAACTGATGGGCATCCCCTCAGTTTCTAGTTTCTTGTCACTACAAAAAGGTCTACAAACCTTTTTGCACATGTGGGCTCTTTTCCCTTTTTTGTGATCTCTTTGTGATACAGTCTCAGTAGAGACACTGATGGATCAAAAGGTATGCAATTTTGATAGCCCTTTGGGCATAGTTCCATATTGCTCTCCAGAAACAACTCCTCCAACAATGTATTAATTAGACTTAGCGCTTCTCATCAAAATAGCAATCCAAGATAAAATCTAAGACTTGGGATAGAAAATCCATTCATATCCAGAGGTGATAGATCTATCCCGATCTATCAAGATTAAATGCATATCATTTTTACCTTATTTTGTTTGCTTGCTTTTTCTTTCTTGTTTTTTTTTTTTCTGATTTTGTATCTGATTTTTTATTCTGATTTTTCTTTCACAATATGACAAATATGGAAATAGATTTAAAATTACTGTACATGTATAATCCATATCAGATTGCTTGCTGTCTTGGGGAGGGGGAAGGAAGAGGAAGAGAAGGAGAAAAAATTTGGTACTCAAAATTTTACAAAAATATATGTTGAAAACTATCTTTACATGTACTTGGAAAAATAAAATCCTACTTAAAAAGGAAAAAAACCCAAAGTTAAATACAGAGTCTGCCAATCACCTCAGTGAAAATCCTCAACCTCTCATTTTCTCTGACAATCTCTTGTCTAATATTAATAGTGCCTTGCCTGTGTCTTAGATTTGCATTATTGTGGATGACTAATAGCAAGGATATCAGCTGATGTTTATATAATGCCTTACTTTTCAGTTTTGAACTTCAGGCATCAGTCAATATTTTATGGGAAGAGGAAGATGATCTGAGGTTTGGTGGGAGGGAGAGAGCCTCTTTGAGATATACAAAAAAAGAATACCCTCCTCTCAAAAAATGAGCACCTGGAACAGAAAAAAATATTTGCCCACACATTAAGAATCTGGTTTCCAGATGGTTCTTGGGGGGTACATTTGTTTTTTAAGTTCTTTTTCCCCCTCTTTCCTCATCATCTCTTCATTTACCAGTCTCCTCTCAGTGAAGTTTAAGGATAGGTTTTTACTATACATCTCTCTGTTTTCTTTCCTTGGGCCCAGCCCCTATTTCCTTTCTAACCTCAATTCCTGCATGCTTCTTCTTCTTCTTTTTTTTTTTTTTTAATAATTTTTTATTGATAGAACACATGCCAGGGTAATTTTTTACAGCATTATCCCTTGCATTCATTTCTGTTCCGATTTTTCCCCTCCCTCCCTCCACCCCTTCCCCCAGATGGCAAGAGTCCTTTACATGTTGAATGGGTTGCAATATATCCTAGATACAATATATGTGTGCAGAACTGAACAGTTTTCTTGTTGCACAGGGAGAATTGAATTCAAAAGGTATAAATAACCCGGGAGGAAAAACATAAATGCAAGCAGTTTATATTCATTTCCAGTGTTCTTTCTCTGGGTATAGCTGCTTCTGTCCATCTTTGATCAATTAAGGCTCTCTTTATCAAAGAGGTCCACTTCCATCAGAATACATCCTCAAACAGTATCGTTGTTGAGGTATATAATGATCTCCTGGTTCTGCTCATTTCACTCAGCATCAGTTCATGTAAGTCTCGCCAATCCTCTCTGTATTCATCCTGCTGGTCGTTCCTTACAGAACAATAATATCCCATAATGTTCATATACCACAATTTACTCAACCATTCTCCAATTGATGGGCATCCTTTCATTTTCCAGCTTCTAGCCACTACAAACAGGGCTGCCACAAACATTTTGGCACATACAGGTCCCTTTCCTTTCTTTAGTATCTCTTTGGGGTATAAGCCCAGTAGAAACACTGCTGGATCAAAGGGTATGCACAGCTTGATAACTTTTTGAGCATAGTTCCAAATCTGCATGCTGCTTCTAAGATTAGCCCAATGTGTTTGCCTGGGACAGTAGAATCTTACTTCACCTTACTAAACCTACTAGGTCTAAGGGTGGTAAGGTGTTTGACTTGCATATTACTAATATCAGCCAGTTTCTGCCAGAGCACCAAAAGAATGGACCTAGTTTGAATGTAAACAGAATGGACCCAGAAGTGTCTTTTCTGCTGATAAAAGTCCCCACCTGATGAAAGGCAAAAGATGATTTTTTTTTGTTTTGGTCTTCAGAAGCAGCATGTGATATGTTGGATAGAGTGTTCAAGCGTAAGTAAGGAAATGTGGGTCAAGATTTTACTTCTGAAGTATACTGGCTCTTTGTGTCTGGGCTAGATTACAATTCTCTGCCTCCTCATCTATAAAATGAGGGTATGTGGTGATTCTTTCTAGCTTGAAATTAGCAAAAACAAATCAGAACATTTCAGTATTTTTTTATTCTTCTTGTAAATTTAAAACTTTAAAAATAATAATGGTTTTAGCCTGATTTTTCTAAAACGGGGACAATGAAAAGTAACTTAAGAAAAGCCCTGATACCACTTAGTGGTGGATATATTCTATTTCATAAAAATTGTCCAGGAACCAGATATCACCTGTCTTGTATCATCCAAATGTGCAGGGTGTGCTGCCTTTTGACCCAGCTTCCTTCTCTCTGACCTAGTCCTCTCACTAGCAAGAAGCAGACCCTTGTGTTGTATTGCTAAGAATCTGTCTTCTATTATCATTCTCAGGTTTCAAAAAGACATGACGAGCTTGATGATGATAGATCCATAAAGCAGAGCTAGCCACTCCTTTGAGCCAGTTCCAAGACCCTCTCATCAGACTTGTCTTCAAGGAAGACCTTCCCTTCCCCAGCCCATCACCTCCTAACACTTTGGACTTCTCAAAGGTGCTAGAGGCAGGCCTCAGAAAGGTCCAAGACCATCTAGGCAGTGAATTTTGTAGTTCTACACTTTGCCTCACTCACCACCCTGTGAGTTAGTTATCATGAAAGGACAATTGAATTTGGAGTGAAGAGACCTAAGTATGAAATCCCTATTACTTGCTCACTATGGGATCTTAGGCAAGTCACTTAAACTAAGGAGGTTGGTCCTGACCTTCCTTATGTGTATATAAAATGCTCTAAAGCTACTCTCTCAACCCACATTTGCACTGATAAGTTTGCAGAAAATATTGTTAGTTACTTCAAATTAGGATGGAATGCTTGGGTGTTTAAGATGGTTGGTTGATTCAATTAATTCCCATATTTCCATGTTTAAAATGAGGATATTGACCTTTAAAGTCTTACTAGTTCTAAAATCCATAAGCCATTAAGGCATCCTATATTCCCAATAGATATGTGGCCAAAGGAGAAAAATATGTTAATATAATATTTATATAAAACATTTATATAACACATTAAGTTTTTTAGAGTTTTACCCATAAGATCTCATTTGATCAATTAATCAATGAACATTTATTAAGCAATTATTATGTGTCAGGCAGTAGATAAAATGATAGGTATACAATGATAAAAGTAAAAAGTCCTTGAGCCCAAGCAATGTACATTAAAACTGAGGATACCATATATAAATATGTGCAGAATATATGCAGAATAAGAAATCAGACTGATCTACTTCAATTAATTGGAGGCTTTCCCCACACCATTTTAATGCCACTAACCCATTTGCATTGGAAAGACCATTGGCTTTAAAGTCAGAGCATTTGACTTTGGACTCTTAATTTCTTACTGCATTGATTCCCCAGAGACCATATCCTGAAAAAAACTTGTCTTTCTTATATCTGGAATTTCCTTTTTTCAAAGGTATTTTATTTTTCCAAATACATGAAAAGATAGTTTTCAATATTCACTTTTTCAGAACCTTGTATTTCAAGTTTTTTTGCCCTTCCTTCCCTTTCCATTCCCAAGACAGCAACTAATCCAATATAGGTAAAAACATGTTCTATTCTTCTAAACACATCTAAACACACTATGCAAGAAAAATCATATCAAATGGGGAAAAAGACATAAAAAAGAAAAAAAAAGCAAACTACTACAATGAAAAAAGGTGAACGTATTATATGTTGATCCAATTCAGTCTCCATGGTTCTCTCTCTGCATGAAGATGACTTTCCATCTTAAGTTTATTGAAATTGCTTTGAATCACTACATTGTTGAGAAAAGCCAAGTCCATCACAGTTACATCTAGAATTTCTAACCTGGAACACCATGCTGTCCTGATCTATAAACGTCTCTTGTCTCATCATATTTAACCTAATTTAGGCATACTTTCCATGCTACCCTGATTGTCTTCTTGCCATCTACCCTGTTGTAGCATTTACTTTGCCTCCTTTTTCCAGACCCACAATTCCCACTTGCAAACTCTGAATAAGAGATAGGAACTTGAACAAAGATTTCATTAACATAGGGAACTTCCATGAGAAGAAACTGCTTCCTCTGTCAATTCCCAATAGTATCTTTTCTTCAACTTATGGCCCTCGAGAATTGTTCTGAGAAGATAATAACTCGCCCTTGGTTAAAATATGTTGAAAGTGAGATTTATACCTAAGACTTCCAGGCCAGCTTTCTGTCTACCTTGTCACATTGCAACTGAAATTATAATCAAGTTAATATCATCACTATTGGAAAAAGCATGTCAATCAATTGTCCCTAATTCATCCGTCTTATTTGGTTCTTCCCAAACCCAAATATCCTTCCTATGTTTTGTCTTTTCCTCTTAGAATATAAACTTCTTGAGATCAGGGACTAACTTTAATTTGTATCTCCATTGCATCATACAGTATTATAGAAAGTATCTTCATTCATTTTTGCTTTTATTGAATAGCATTGACAAGATCTGGAAAATAGGTTGACTTTGTGGGAGAAAGAGAAGTGAAGACTGGAACTGAAGGGAAGTTTAAAAGAATGGGTTTTATAGGTAGTGGTATAGATAACTTCTGTTCTGGACATGTTGAGACATCTATTGGATATTTAGTTTGAAACATTAAAAAAGCAATAAAAACATCAAAATAACAAACCATTGAAGGGTGATATGTGATAGGAATTAATCAACAGAATATGAACTCAAAGGAATTTGTTCTATTTTGAGCTTTTTGCCTTTTTTGTCTCCCCAGAACTTAGTACAGTGCCTGGCACACTGTAGCAACTTATTAAATGCTTATTGACTTGACTTAAATTCGAGGTAGTCTAGGGAAGGAGAACACTAAAAGCTTGAGGGATATAGAAAGGCTTCATGCAATCAAAGTTGTCTTTGAACTGAATTTTGAAAGAAAATAGGAATTCTAAAAAATGAAATCAAGCATATATTCAAATATAAAATTCTCTTTGGAGGTTTTTGAGGCCTTCACAATCTGATCCCTCTGGTCTTTTTATACCTTTCTGTACTCCAAAAAGCAGCGAATCAAGCTTATTAATGAAAAATCAATCTTTCAAATACAATTATTGCTCTAGCATTCCTATGTCTTTTAACACCAACATCTCAGAAAGACTAAAAATTAACAATGATCCAAGGAGCAATGGAGAGCCATGTGCTAGGTGCATGCCAGCAGTAGTATATTTCCAAAACTGACTCACAAACAGGAAATGGCAGATGGGATAACACTGAGGAAATGTGTATGTAAAAGGAGGTGGGACAATCATGTATTGATGACACTGGATGTATAATAAGAATGATGTATAATGAATGGGCAGATCACCCAAGCACTTGATTGTTTTACAACAAATGTGCAATGAAAAGAAGGAGGTAGGGTTTTTTTTTTTGTATTTGTTTGTTTGTTTTTTAACAAATTGGTTAGGATTATTGAAGAACATGGACAAGAATAATACAACATGAAATATATAAATGGATTTAATCCATCGATGCATGATGGATAGAAGGAATATTCTCATTAATGATATTACAGAACCAACAAAAATATTTGAGGTTTATAAAGTTCTTTTAGCAATTTTCATTCCTTTGTAAATGTATATTTTTGTATAATTAATTTGATTATTTATTCAATAATGGGGCTATGAAAGTAAAGATCCTTTTCCTTTAGAGGAAAAATAGTGCCACATAGATTCATTCTTCTCCAACTCAAAGGATAAAAAACTGATTGGAAACCAAATGTACAAGAGCTATAACCAAAAATGGACAATAATTCATGGACAATAATTCAGAAAATTACAGAAAAGATCACTCAAGCAATATGGCAGTGTATTATAATAAATACTCTAAACATCAACATGAGATACATGTTCTTTCATAACCCACTGAGTGCCCAGGACAATAGTAATAAAAACTGACAACTTCTCACCCTGCATTGCAAATATTTGCACCATCCTATTGTTATTTTAGGGATTTTTGGGGGGAGGAGGGAGAAAAGCAGCCATCTTGTGACTTCTTAAGTGACTTGTCCCTTCTTAAGTGCTTGAACCAATGACTTTTCTTTTTCCAGGAACACCAACTGCTCTAAAGAAATTGTTAAAATGGGGCAGCTAGATAGTACAGTGGGTAGAGCACCAGCCCTGAAGTCAGGAGGACCTGAGTTCAAATCTGGCCACAGAAATTTAACATTTTCTGGCTGTGTGACCCTGGGCAAGTCACTTAACTCCAATTGCTTCAGCCAAAAAAAAAAAAAAAATCCTCAAAGACTGTTGATTATGAACACTTCCTGTGGGTTGAAAGGTTTGGGGAAAGTGTCATGTGGGAGACCTTGAATTGTGAAGCAGCATGAAACTATGGAAAGAGCATTGACTCTAGAATACACCATTAGCAGTATAGAATCATAGATTGAGAAGATATTTCAGAGATCATTGGTCCCATCCTCCTAATCTGTCAAATGAAGATATAACCTCAGAGAGATGAATTGACTTTGTAATCGGTATCTGAGGTAGTCTTTGAACCCACATCTTCCTGATTTCAAGAGCTAAATTAAAAACCTTCCTCTGACATTTGTCATCTAAGGATCTTGAGCTACAATTTTCTCATCCAATAAATGAAAGATTTAGACTAAAAGACCTCTGGGGCTTTTTCTAGTTCTAGAGTTATTCTCCACCTGTGCTGGAGAAAAAAATAATTGCAAAGGAAGATAATAAAGTAGGTGAGTTTAGCTACATATCCATCAGTGATCACTAACCACTTGCAAAGTGCCTAATATATACCATGCATTCTACTAGGTGATGAAATAAAAACACAAATATTGAAAGAAACTCTACCTTTAAGGAGCAGACATTCTAATGGTGTGTTACATACAGGAAAGGTCAACTAGGTAGCACAATAGATAAAGTACTGGGCTTGAAGACAAGAAGATTTATTTTCTGATCAATTCTTATGGACATGGCTCTCATCAACAATGAGATGATTCAGGCCAGTTTCAATGCTCTTGTATGAAGAGAGCCATCTACACCCAGAGAGAGGATTGTGGGAAATGAGTGTGAATCACAACATAATACTTTCACTCTTTTTGTTGTTGTTTTCTTGCATTTTGTTTTCTTTCATTTTTTCCTTTTTGATCTGATTTTTTTTTGTATGCAGCATGATATTTGTGGAAATATAGAAGAATTGCATGTGTTTAATATATATTGTATCACTTGCAGTCTAGGGGAAGAGATGGGGGGGGGAAGAGAGTAAGGGTGAATGCTGAAATTTATCCATGTATATATTTTGAAAATAAAAAGCTTTAATTAAAAAATAAAATATTCCTCCCTTTTTCAACTACAAAAAAGAGGACATCTTCCTGAGTTCAAATCTGGCCTCAGGCACTTACTAGTTTTGTGACCTTGGGAAGATCACTTAACCCTGTTTGCCTCAGTTTTCTTATCTGTAAAAATGAGCTGGAGAAGAAAATAGCAAAGTCCTCCAAATATCTTTGCCAAGAAAATCCTAAGTGGAGTCATAAAGAGTTAGATACAACTGAACTGGACAACAACAAATATAGAGAATGAAATTAGGAGACTAACTACATATAAATATAAAGTGGTTAAATTCAAGACAGTTTTGGATGGAAGGAATTTTAGCAATTGGGGGATTAATCAGCAGTACATAGGGTGGACAATAGTGGGGAAGTCCATGAGGCAGCGAGTCTGAATAGGAAGCTATTGTAGTACTATAGAGGAGAGGTGATAAAGACCTTTATACTGATAGCTGCAGCAGTGGAGACAAGGGATCAGATTTGAGAAATAGCATGAAGATAGAATCAGCAAAGTTATGAGAAGTGAGGAATAATGGGGAGAAAAGCAAAATGGAACAAACATATAGAGGTGGGCCAGGCCAGACACTTCTGAGGGGAAGACAATGAACAGCAATGAATCACCAATGCCTCTTGATTCAGAAAAATAAGAATTCTGCAGTTGGAGAATTTTGTACATTTGATCAAAGGAAGGAAAGGCCATACTCTAACAAGGTGTAGATTCTTCACCACATGCTGATCTCAATGACCCTTGTGCTAAGTTCCAGGAGTTTTGCTGGTCTTAAAGGGCTATTTAAATGAAATAAAAATAACTTTCCATAAATGAGCCGTTCACTGCCCAAACCAGCCAAAATCTCATCTCCCCACATGCCAGGCAGAAGGACTGGCTGGGCTGAGTCAGCAGCATTGAAAAAAAAGTCTTCTCACAGCTCCCTTCAACACCTACACATCTTCCAGAAGCGGGCTGCTGTTCCCTCTCAAAGCAATGCCTCCATTTGCGTCAACTGGCCCCCAACCAACCTCCCAAACCAATTGGCCCACAAGATTGCTGAACCAGAGCTGGGAAGCCCCAAAAAAGGTCCTTATTGTGGGCCCAGGGTTCCAGAATGGGCTCAATCTGAAGGTGAGGGGATAAAAATACCAACACTTTCCCACAATCAGAAGGAAACAAGATCTTTCTGCTCTTCCCTAACCCCATTTTTTAAATCCCTTTCTAATTTTTTTTGGCATGGACACCTTGTTAATTTTCAGCGATTAACAGCCGTTTAGCACATGAAGAGTGTGGCAGGGCAGGTCGCAGATGAATAAATTAAGGCTGAAAATTCATGCTAAGATGAAAATCAAAGCTGTCTGTTTTATTGGAAAGGTATCTGTGAGCATGGGGAGGGAGGAAATTGGTATCTCATTAAAAAGGGGAGAGAGCCAGAGAGAGAGGAAGCTGAAACCTCGTTAAACCCACTGGAAAGGCAGTCTTAATTATACTTTTCCATTTGCTAACAAGAAGACATTTGTTATGAGTTCAGAGTACTTTATCCCAAGTAAAACAAACTGAGTTAATGACATTATTTTTGTCTCTCAGGTCCAGTAGTGACTCTAGAATACTGTTTCAAAATAAATGGCTCACTGCTGGAAGTCAATTAGGCAAAGTGAATGCCAGCGAAGGAGGTCAATTGCTTTCCCTTTCAAAGGCTGATTTGAGAGCTGTGAGCCAACCTTTCACCTTGTCCCCCTATAATGGGGCAGGTGGGGCTGGTGGGCAAGGCCATAGCTCTCTCTGTTCTCCTCATTAGCACACCAGGCTTGTGCCCACAGAGGTTTCATAGGCTAGGTGGAGCAATGAATCAATGATTCGGGTAATTCAGGCCAAAACCTTAGGCAGAAAGATCCACTGTGTGCATCCAATGGAGTAAATCCAAGTTATGATACCCCGCAACCCCATTGATGTCCCACAGAATTGGTTAGAGGAGACTACAGAATATTGATCATATTGACTTCTCAACACATTGAGAGATGTAACTAGGATTCATGGGACCTCGGACAATTTTAAGTTCACCACTCAATGGCTGGTAAATTCTCTTCTTCTTTTAGAACTGCATTAATCCAGAGTTATAGAATGCCTCAGCAAAAACTCCCTTCCCCTGATACTACTTTTCACCCTCTTATCCCAGTCACCCTCACCCTTCCAGAGTCTGTATCTTTCATTATTGCTCCTTCCCAAGGTGCCTTCTGGAATCCTTATTATTTTGTGAACAGACTATCCTTTGTCTTAGATCTCTTTCTCTTACGTTCCTTCTCTCTTCCTTCTCTCTAGGAAATGTGCTTTCCTCCAGATGTCATATCCTCAGTCACCTTCTTTTGTAATGGGTTTCCTTTTGCTCATTTCCCCTGATTCACTGGGCCAGAAGGAGAAAGAAAGATGGGGGTATTTATTGATTATCATTGCCACTTTCAGGTTCTCCCTCAACCACATCACTCAGCAATCTCTTCTCCTCTGAAGTTCATTCCATTTACATGATTGTCTTAGTCAGCTCCTAGATAGGATATCTACTCAGCCCCACTCCATTTCCCCACTTTTTATAAGGAATTTAGAACTTAAGCTCAGTTCTCTCTCTCTCTCTCTCTCTCTCTCTCTCTCTCTCTCTCTCTCTCTCTCTCTATATATATATATATATATATATATATATATATGTATATATATATATATGTTCCTAATGCCATACTTCAGGATTTTAATATATATGTTCATGTCTCCTTGTAGCCTTCCTCTGATGTATTTCTTGCTCATTGTGAGTATAAAATACTCCTATTTTCAGTCTGATACTTCTTCATTCTGGGATATGGTTCTCAGAAAGTTTTGAGAAGCTAGCAGTATAAAAACTTGAAGAAAAGAAAAGATCCCTAGACAAAATATAGGAGCAGCAAGGTAATTCTTAGGACTATATAATCTGAAGCCCCTTTCTTTTTTCTCCAGATATGTTTGTTGTTAAGTCATTTTTCAATCATGACTTTATGATCCCATTTGGGTTCTCAGAGTAGTCTGCCATTTCCTTTTCCAGCTCAGTTTACATATGAAGAAACTGAGGCAAACAGGATAAAGTGACTTGCCCTGGGTACACACCTAGTGCCTGAGACTAGATTTGAACTCAGGAAGATGAATCTTCCTATCTCCATATCCAACATTCTATCTACTGTACAATCTAGCTTTCCCCAGATATAACCTACCTGAAATTCCCCAATCCATTACCAAGAACAGCAAGGATTATGAAACGATTTCTTATGCACTACCCTATCTATAAGTGTATAGGGGAGAGGTGACTCCTCCATAGACACTCATTGGTCCCTAGGCTGCCCACAAATTACTGTCTTTGGAGAGTTGTGATAAGAGAAATTCTTCCATCTCCTATTCTCTAGAGCCCTAGTAACAGTGAAGGTCTCCTATCCTAATCACTCCTCCCCAGTCTCCTCCACTAGCAAGTCCACTCTTTTATCTCCATATCCCTTTGCTGGAGTTGTCTTTCCTCCCAAATCTTTGGGGAACATAGAAAGGCACATTATCTAGCATAATGCAAGATCATAGCAGGTAGGAAGCAGCATCCTCTAAGATGTCAACATCTGCAACAAAGTCCTGCTGCTTTTACCTTAATAATGGCTCTGAATTTATGCTTGCTTTTTGAAATTCTACCCATCCTTCAAGACTCAGCTCAAACACTAGCTCTTCCACAAAAGTTTCCCTGATTCCCCCTCCCTTGCCTTCTTGGAAATGATCTCTTCTTTCTCTGAGTTTATATAACATTTTGTTTGTGACCCTCTTATACAGTGATCATATTCTGCTTTGTCTTATAATTATTTTCATGTGTGCTTTATCATCGTTATTAGATTGCAAGATCCACAAGGGAAAGCACTGTATCTTATTCATCACTGTATCTTCTCCAGTGTAGGTGTTTAATGCATGTTTGTTTTTAACTTTGAAATACTTACCTCAGGGCATTCAGCGTTATTTTGGAGTGTCTCTTCCAACTAAGAAATTCTGTAATTTATTTGTTTGATTAGTTTTCTTTTTTAATCATCACCTTAGATTTCTTTTTAAAATAACAACCCAAGGCAATCCAATACAATCCAGAAAATGATTAATTTATTTAAATCAAATCAGAACAGCCTGCATAAAAAGCAGTGGACCTCATATTTTCACTCCATCTGGCATGAGCAATTTACAGAGGAAGATTTTGCATTGCCCTAAAAATGAATTAGGCTGGGGTTCTGCCAAAATAGTGCAGGCATAGAGATCCAGATGTAAGTCCTCTACTGAAAACACCCTGTAAATTGGGGAACAGACAGCTAGCCAAGATGTAGTGAGAGCACACACAAAGGGAGCAAGTCTATCTCTAAGGTAACTAGAATGCAAACAATGACCTCCTCTCCTCTGCAGCTTTCTCATACCTTCCACTGTAACTAAGACAACTACATAACATGGCTGAATCCTCACAACACCTCTCTGAGGTAGGCTGGTGTCTATTTCTGTATGAGGGAAGGGAAACAATGAGACAGAAGGTCACGTAGTAGGTTAGTGGTCATTTAAGTAAGTGGATATTGTCCAATTCACAATAAAATTCTATATCCATGAGAAAGTTACTCATAGAATCAAAATTTTGGAAGGAATCTCATTCAAACCCCACCTGAAGAATGAATCTCTTTCCATTCCTTCATTTTATTGATGAAGAGACCAAGAAAGGCTTAGTGACTTTCCTAAAGTTACAAAACTAACCACATAAGGAACCTAGGATCTCTAAAACTCACAAGTCAGCCATCAAGACTGGAAACATCTTTATCTCCAAATACCTGGTTGTTGGTTGCAGACCCCTTGCAGGCAATGACTAACATGATGAGAAGAGACATAAATCCTTCCTCTGCCTCCATAGGAAATCCAAGGAACAACTGTCTCATTCTTCTGATTTTGTTCAAAGGCATGTTCAATGGAGATAGAAACTTTTTCATTGGTCCTTTTTTTTAAAGTTTTTTTAAGTTAATTTACAGAAATATATTTATTCTTCCTTCAGCTCCTCACCACATGAAAAAGGAAAAAGAAAACAAGATGCTTGTAATGAAGACATAATTATATTGCAAATATTATAACATAAAATGGTACTTGTTATTATGGAACTAGGAAGCACATATTTTATTTGCACTGTATGAGTACCTCACACAACATTGTTAAGAAAAATGAATTATTTTAGTACTATGTTTTTAAAAAGTCTTTTTGAACACTGAAACCATTACCTCTCTGTCAGAAGGTAAATAACATGTTTCAACATAAATCTCTGGAATCTTGGATGATCATAGCATTGATAAGTTATTAAATTTTTTAAAAGTTTTATAGCTTTTAAAGTTGTTTGTTTTTGTAGTTTTTTAAAGTTGTAAGTTGTTCTTTTGATTTTGCTCAGTTTGTTCTTCATCATTGTCCAAGATGACAAAAACAAAAATGACAGATTTAGGACTTGTGGAGAAAATAGACACATTGATATATATCTGGTAGATTCTTAAATGTGTAGAACCGTTCTTGAAAACAGTTTGGAACTATGCACAGAAAAGTTACTAAACAGTGTATATCCTTATGACTTCTATATCCTACTTAATATAGAGCACTTCTTGGATTAGTCACCAAGCATCTTTGGCCAACTCCAGTAGTGGGAACCAAGGGATCAATTAGCAATTGCTAAATTACATGTATCCTTTAGCATGGAGTCAAAGCACATGTTCTAAAGAAAGAGACGCCAGTATATGCTTTCTTCCAATTCTACTTCAAGTAGCTTTAGTGTTGGGAGGAAATCCTAAAAAGATAGGCATCATGATATAATGGATAGAGGATTAGTTTTGGAGATAGAAAAATAAAACAGATGGGGTTTTGAATCCCACCTAAAATACTTACCAATTATATGATCATATTTCTATAGGATCATACTTCTATAGACTTGTTTGCTTTGTATAAGGTATTTAATTGAGGTTTTATATATATATAAAATTTATTTGTATCTAAATCAGTAAAATGGTAGATCACTAAAAGATGAAGTAGGACAATGGCAAATATAGATTCAGATGGATACCACTCAGGTTAAATTGATGGCAATACTATATTAAGATATCTGTAAAGGTCCCAGAACTCAGGACTCAGAGAGACTGACCTCTCTTTACAGGATTTATAAAAGATATGTAAAATACAAAGAACAAAAAAAGCCAAAAGTTGCAATCTACATAATCAGAGGGAATGCTTGTATCTATAATACCTTGAATCCATTGAAATGATATAATAGTTTTAAAAAGAAGGAAAGAAAAAAGATCATTGAAGCTTTTTTATGCACAAATGAGAACAAAAAGAAATTCCAAGTGGTGCAATGGTACATTGAGCTTAGAGGACCTAAGTTCAAATCCAGTTTCAGATACTTACTAGCTCTATGACTCTGAGCAACCTGCTTAATCTTTGCCTAGTTTAAATTCCTCATCTATAGAATGGAAATGATATCAAGGGAAGTAAATGCTAGAGATATTGTGAAGAGAAAAGTTATGTAACATTTATAAAAACAATTTGCAAACTTAAAAACACTATATAATGGCAGCTAGGTGGCACAGTGGATAGCACCCCGGCCCTGAAGTTAGGAAGACCTGAGTTCAAATTTGACCTCAAGAATAGCCAGGTGTTAAAGTCCAAAAGTCTTTATTATCTCCTTCACGTGGTGCTCAGCTAGCTTTCTCATGGTCTTCAGAGGAGACTTGGTTTCAGTGGAGAAAATGCAGGAGGTCAAGGCAGCCACCACAAGGCTGAAGATGGAAATGAATAATGAATCTCTCTCTCTCTCTCTCTCTCTCTCTCTCTCTCTCGCTCTCTCTCTCTCTCTCTCTCGCTCTCTCTCTCTCTCTCTCTCGCTCTCTCTTTCCCATAGCTTGAGCTCCTGCCTCCAGTCTGCTTGTCTTCTCTGGCTCTGACTCTGGCTCTGAGTATCAGCTTTATATGCTCTACACTGAGTACAAACCAGTCATTATATCACTGGGAAACCATTATTTGTTGTAAGATTAAATCAATCATACTGAACTTAGAGAACTATTAATCACCATGCAAAACTAGATAACCATTGTCTCATCAATTCCACTGAATTGCCATCTTGTAAGAATCCTTGTTTTAAATACAAGAGTTCTGGCCCATAACAATTATTACTAGAAATTAACTCTCTATCAAGGTCTAGGAAATGCATCATTCAAATTTCTTATTGGAAATCAAAAACAAAAAAATCAGAGTAAATCAATATTTCACCCAGGGTAGTTTAGGAAGACAAATAAAGAATATTCAGTATACTGGAGATGTGGTCTGGCTAGCAGCCTACCAAGTAGAGCATTTCAGTAGCCAGGGATTAAATGATGGAGTACCAGGGAAATTTGTGGAATAAGTGTCTTTTGGCACCTTGGTCACCCACTACCTATTTTTGCATCACATATCCAGGGTGAATCAAATAGAATACCTGCTCTTACACATAGTGGGAAAATACAGGTCAGAGGAGCAGTTACCATTATCAGTATTTGATATGTATCATGGAAGGATCAAATTCGGAAGCAAACAGTAACTATGTGACTTTAATTCTAGAAGAAAAAGAGGAACTCAATCCTGGCTTCCAATCCAGTCTACCCTGGAATAGCTACAACAGAAATTCCAGACCAAAGAGGAACCTGAAATTGAATTACTCTGAACCTGAAGCATTTCCCAGTGGTTAAGTCCTGGGTGAGGGACTTGGAGAACCCAGGCCTGGAGAGCAATAAGCAAACTTTGCTTGATAGTACCAAAAACTTGAAAGACTATATCAGATTTGTAAATAGAATATCACAAAAAGACAGGAACTTAGCCCAGACATTTCCTCAAGAAGGTCATAGAACCCAGACCTAATATAAATTCTAAAATCAAGAAATAGGCTGGAAGAGTGAGAAAAAATTATTTAATACAATATATTTACATATTATTTATTTAGTGGGGTCCTCAAACTACAGCCCGAGGGCCAGATGCGGCAGCTGAGGACAATTATCTCCCTCACCCAGGGCTATGAAGTTTATTTAAAGATCCACAGAACAAAGTTTTGTTTTTACTATAGTCCGGCCCTCCAACAGTCTGAGGGACAATGAACTGGCCCCCTATTTAAAAAGTTTGAGGACCCCTGTAAGCTAAACACTGCACTAAGCATTTAACAAATATCATAATTCTCATGATAGTCCTGGGAGATTGATTGCCATTGTTACTATTCCCATTTCACACTTAAAGAAACTGAGATGAAGAGAGCTCAAGTTACTTGTCCAAGGATACATAGCTGTTAATTTTCTGAGGTAATCTTTTTTTAATTTTTATTTATTTATTTATTCATAATTATAAATTTTTATTGACAGAACCCATACCTGGGTAATTTTTTACATTATCCCTTGCACTCACTTCTGTTCTGACTTTTCCCCTCCTTCCCTCCACCTCCTCCCCCAGATGGCAAGCAGTTCTATACATGTTAACTATGTCACAGTATATCCTAGATACAATATATGTGTACAGAACCGAACAGTCCTCTTGTTGCACAGGAAGAATTGTATTCAGGAGGTAAAAATAACCCAGGAAGAAAAACAAAAATGCAAATAGTTTACATTCATATCTCAGTGTTCTTTCTTTGGCTGTAGCAGCTTCTCTCCATCATTGATCAATTGAAACTGAATTAGATCTCTTTGTCGAAGAAATCCACTTCCTTCAGAATATATTCTCATACAATATCGTTGTTGAAGTACATAATGATCTCTTGGTTCTGTTCATTTCACTCAGCATCAGTTTATGTATTCCTCTTGCTGGTCATTTTTTACAGAACAATAATATTCCATAAAATTCATGTACCACAATTTACCCAACCATTCTCCAATTGATGGATATCCATTCATTTTCCAGTTTCTAGCCACTACAAACAGAGCTGCCACAAACATTTTGGCACATACAGGTCCCTTTCCCTTCTTTAGTATCTCTTTGGGGTATAAGCCCAGTAGTAGCACTGCTGGATCAAAGGTTATGCACAGTTTGATAACTTTTTGAGTCTGAGGTAAAATTTGAATTCATCTTCCTAACTGCAGACCCAGCATTCTATTCACTACAAAGAGCTATTATATAGGGATAGAGAAATTCATGACATGAAGCCAGAAGAAAACATCTTAAAGGAAAAGTCTCAAATGAAAATTCAGCTTGCACACAATTATAATTAGAATGGCTGAAAGAGGTAAAGCAAGAGTCTTTTTTAAGCTACTAAAATGTGAAAGAATTAGAAAAAAATGTGATAGACTTTAACATTTAACATGTATGGGACTACCTGTCATCTAAGGGAGGGGATAGAGGGAAGGAGGGGATAAGTTGAAACAGAAGTTTTTTCAAGAGACAGTGTTGAAAAATTACCCATGCATATGTTTTGTCAAAAAAAAAACTATAATAAAAAAGGAAAAAAGTGAGAAAAGACAGGAAAGCTATGAAAGAAAGATATAAAAATAACAATAATAATTTGGAACAAGAGGTACAAAACCTTACCCAATAATATAATTCCCTAAAAGTTAGAATCAACCAAAGAGAAACTAATCATGCCATGATATATTGAGAACAATTAAAACAATGCAAAAAGGTTGAAAAATAAGGGGGGGGGGATCTCATAGAAAAAACCACTGACATGGAAAACAAAAATTGAACACTATGGCAAAAAAGAATATATATATATATATATATACACACACACACACATACATATATATGGAAATATTATATTTCAAGAAATCTGAAAACCAAACTGCCAAGATCTCATAGAAAAACAGAGGACAAAGTGGAAATTTAAACAATCTATCATTCATCCCTTGAAAGATATTTTTCCCCACAAAGAAATTCATGGGAATTTTGTAGCCAAAGTCCAGACCAAAGACAAAATATTGCAAGTAGCCAGAAAGAATTCAAGTATCCAGGAGCTATACTTAGGATCATACAAGATTTAGTAGCCACCACTTAAAAGGAGCAAAAAGCTTGAAAGATGACATCCCTAATGGTAAAACAACTAATTTTATGATCAAGAATGATTTGGCAAGATTTGTAAAAACTTAGTATTATCTTTCTGGGAGTGGGGTAGGGGGACGCATTCTGGATGTAAACACCACAACAGAGTAGAAACCTTCACACACAAATACAAGAAATATAAAATGTTAAACATAAGTAAGCAATCATAATAAAGCAATGGTTAAATTATTTATATTCTTAGGTGAGGAAATTATATATATACATACCCTTAGAACTCCATCTTCATCAATCATCATAGAGGAAATCTAATTAGAATTGGAAATGGGCTAATTTTTGTTTTTGCTTTGAATGAAATTGTGTTTTTTAATTCTGCCTTTTTTTTTGCTTCAATTGAAACATAATAGATTCTGCTTTACTCTTTATTTCAACTGTATTTGATCTTTCTGTTTCAGGTGTGATTTTTTTGGGTTATTTTTTTAAGTAAACAATTTATTGCTGGATTTATGTTTCTATTCCATTCTAATTAGGACCTAGAAGTGATTCTTTTACATTTTAGTCATATTAAGAGAAGAATAGAAAGATAGAAGAAAAGGAATACATTATGAGGAGGAGGGAAGAAAGGAAAAAATGGTTCACATGAACAGGGTAAAAAAGTCTATACAACAATAGTCAGGTATTTACGAGGGAAAGACTTGAACCTTACTCTTACCAGAATTGGTCAAATGGAGGAATATTACATATACAAGCATATGGGTATAGAAATATATTTCACTTAAGAATGAAACAGGAGTAGATTCTAGGGTTGGAGCCACAATGGTGGAGTAAGGTCAGGAAGCTACTCGAGCTCTCTTGGTTTCCTTCAAAAACCACATGAAAAAAAGGCTCTGAACAGAGTCTGAGGAAATGAAACCACTCTCCAGCTCAAGATAAACTGAAAAAAACTTCAAGAAAGGTCTGTCTCACTGGAGTGAAAAGGGTATTCATCCCAGCTCAGAAAAATTGTAGGAAAACCAGTGAAAGAGTCTTAATCACAACAAATCAGCAACTAAGACCCTCAAACCTATCTCAGTAGAGAAGCAAATCAGGGGGGCATCTTCCAGTTCCAGCACAGAAGGCAAACTGGGAAACCAGACTGTTTCCTGAACAAAGCAAACAAAGCTAACCCCTGTGAATACAATGGACCCCTGTGCTCAAAGCCAAGGCTCAGAGTTGTGCAAGAAACTTGGAATAGTGCCCCTATCCTCCAAGAGCAGAGCTCAATCTTAAAAGTTAAAAAAAGAGGAAATACCAAAAGAAAAGGAAAGAAAATGAGCAAGAAACAGAAAAGAACCTTGACCCCAAAGCACTATGGCAAAAGGGCAGATCAAAACACAAAACACAAACTCAGACAAGGACATAATGTCCACAGAAGAAATCTCAAAATGTGATATAAATTGGTCTGAAATCCAAAGAGGCATCTTGGAAGTGCTCATAAAAGATTTTAAAAGAAAAAATAAGAGGGGTAGAAGAAAAAATGAGAAAGGAAATGAGAGGTATGCATAAAAGAGTCAATAGCTTGGAAAAAGAAAGGAAGAAATATCTGAAGAAAACAACTCTTTAAACAATAGAATTAATCAAGTGGAAAAGGAAATACAAAAGATAACTGAAGACAATCACGCATTAAAAACTAAAACAGGGTAAATGGAAACTAAAGATTTTGTGAGATAGCAAGAATCAGTCAAACAAACTAAAAAGAAAGAAAAAGTCCAAGAAAATGTGTAATATCTCCTTGGCAAAACAGATAACCAGAGCAATAGATCCAGAAAAGACAATTTAAAAATTATTGGTCTACTTGAAGGCCATGATCAAAAAAGAGCCTGAATAGTATTCTACAAAAGATCATTAAGGAAAATTGCCCCAATATTCTAGAAATAGAGAGGGAAATACTGAGTGCAAGAATCTATTGGTCACCTTTGGATAGATATCCCACAAGGAAATCCCAAATTGTTGCGAAACTCCAAAACTACAATCTCAAGGCAAAAGTACTGCCACCTGCCAGACAAAAACAACTCAAATATCAAGGAGCAACAGTTCCAATTACTTGGCATCTGGTAGCTTCTACAATAAAGGACTAGAGGGCCTGGAATACGATATTCTGGGAAGACAAACAACCTGGTATTACAACCAAGAATTAATTATCCATCAAGATTCAGCATCACCTACATTGTTGGTGGAATTGTAAATGTATCCAACCATTCTGGAAAGCAGTTTAAAACTATACTCAAAAGTTATCAAATTGTGCATACCCTTTGATCCAGTAATGTTACTACTGGGATTATATCCCTAAGAGATCTTAAAGGATGTAAAGGGACCCACATATGCAAAAATATTAGTTGCAGCCCTCTTTGTAGTGGCTAAAAACTAGAAACTGAAATGGATGCCCATCAATTGGAGAATGGCTGAATAAATTATGGTATATTAATGCTATGGAATACTATTGTTTTGTAAGAAACGACCAGCAGAATGATTTCAGAGAGGCTTGCAGAGGCCTACATGAACTGATGCTAAGTGAAATGAGAAGAACTAGGAGATGATTATACACAACAACAAGGCTATACAACGATCAATTCTGATGGACGTGGCTCTCTTCAACATTGAGATGATTCAAACCAGTTCTACTTGTGCAGTGATGAAGAGAGCCATCTACATCCAGAGAGAGAACCATGGGAAAAGAGTGTGGAACATAACATAGCATTCTCACTTTCTCTCTTGTTATTTGCTTGCATTTTGTTTTCTTTCTCAGTTTTTCTTTTTCTTCCTTCTTGATTTGATTTTTCTTGTACAACAAGAAAAATGTACAGATATGTATACATACATTAGATCTAACATGTATTTCAACATATTTAATATGTGTTGGATTATTGGATTACCTGCCAACTAGGGGAGGGGATGGGGGGAAGGAGGGGAAAATTTGGAACAAAAGGTTATGCAAAGGTCAATTTTGGAAAAATTACCCATGCATATGCTTTGTAAATAAAAAGTTTTAACAAAAAATAAAAAAAAAGATTCAGCATCTCTTTCAGGGGAGACAATGGGGCTTCAATGAAGGAAGAAATGTTCAATCATTTCTATTTAAGAAGCCAGAATGAAATAGAAATTTTAATCTACAATCATTGGACTCAAAAGTAGTAAAGAAAGGTAAACAGGGGAAATATATTTATATATATTTTATGGTTAAACTGTTTACATCCCTAGATGGGAAAACAATATCTGTAATTCTTTTTTTCCTGCTGAGGTGATTGGGTTTAAGTGACTTGCCTAGAGTTACACAGGTAGGAAGTGTTAAATGTTTGAGGCCAGATTTGAACTCAGGTCCTCCTGATTTCAGGTCTGGTACTCTTTCCACTGTACCACCTAACTGTCCCAATATCTGTAATTCTTGAGAACTGTTTCTGTCATTGGGGTGGACAGAAGTGGGGCATCACATGGACCAAGAAGGGGGTTGCGAATAGACTCTAAGGTGATGACATAAAAAATACATTAAGGGATGGAAAAAGATCTGTACTAGAAAAAGAGGAAAGGAGAGTTATAATGGAAAAATTAGTTCACATAAACAAGTGCAAAAGACCTATTACAGTCAAAGGGAAATAAGTGTGGGGAATGAGAATGTCTGATCTCATCATTTTTGGCTCTAAGAAGGAATGACAATAATTCAGTTGGGTATAAAGTTTATTTAACCCTATAAAGAAGTAGGAGGAGAAAGAAGAAATGAAAAGGGAGGAATAGGATAGAAGAGAGGGCAGAAAAATTAGTGGGAAAGGTATGAGAAGGAGTGAAGGACTAATAGAAGATGAGGTTGTGGGTGTGTTGGGTAAAAAAAAAACAGAAGACTGAGGACAAGGTGGAAAGAGAGAACAAAAGTATATACAGAGGAGAAAATAGGATGGAGGAAAATCATAACTGTGAATGTGAATGGGATGAACTCTCCCATAAAATGAAAGCAAATAAAAGAGTGAATTAAAAAACAGAATCCTAAAATCTGTTGTTTACAAGAAGCACATTTAACACAGAGAGATACATACAGAGAAAAGCTAAAAGGCTGGAATAGAATTTATTTTGTTTCAGCTGAAGTAAAAAAGTAGGGTGACAATTCTGATCTCAGATAAAACAAAAATAAAAAGAGATCTTATTAAAAGGGTACTCTTTGACAAAGAGTACCATAAATAATTAACTAGTAACAATACTAATTATATTCCAAGTGGTAGAGCAGGCAAATGACTAGAGAAAAATTTAAGCCAGTTACAGGAAGAAGTAGCCAAACTATTCTAGTGGGGGTCCTCAACATTCCCCTCTCAGAATCAGACAGACCTAACCACAAAATAAACAAGAAAGAAACTAGGGAAGTTAAAAATATCCTAAAAAACCTAGATATGAAAGACCTCTGGAGAAAAATGAATAGGAATAGAAAGGAATACACATTTTTCTCAGCAGTACATGAAACCTACACAAAAATTGAGCATGTATTAGGGCACAAAAACATCACAATCAAATGCAAAAAGGCAGAAATATTAAATACTTCCTGTTCAGGCTACAATGCAATAAAAATTATCTTCAATTCAGGGTCAGGGAAAGATAAACTAAAAACCAATTGGAAATTAAATAATCTAATTCTAAAGAATGAGTGGATCAAACAACAACAAAACTATTCATAATTTCAACCAATAGAATAAAAATAGTGAGACAACATACCTAAACCTATGAGATGCAGCCAAAGCAATTCTTAGGAAAAATTTTATATCTCTAAATAGCTGCATGAATTAGAGAAAGAAAAGACCAATAAATTAGGCTTGCAACTAAAAAAGTTAGAAAAAGAACAATTTTTTTAAATCCCCAATTAAATAACAAATTACAAATTCTGAAATTCAAGGGATAGATTAATAAAATGGAAACTAAGAAAATCATTGAACTAATAAATACAAATAAAAGTTGGTTTTAGGGGAAAAAAACAACAAAATATATAAATATTTGCTTAATTTGATGAGAAAAAGAAAGAAAAAAACCTAATCATCAGCATCAAAAATGAAAAGGGTGAACTTACTATCAATTAAAAAGAAATTAAATCAATAATTAGGAGCTATTTTTACCAACTTTATGGCAGCAAGTATGACAATCCAATTGAAATGAATGAATATTTACAACAATATAAACTTCCCAGGTTAACAGAAGAGAAAATAAATTACTTAAATATTCCCATTTTAGAAAAAGAAATTGAACAAGTCATTACTGAACTCCCTAAGAAAAAATCTCCAGGGCCAGATGGATTCACAAGTGAATTCTACTAAATATTTAGAGAACAAATAATTCCAATATTATGTAAACTATTTGGAAAATAGATAAAGAAGGAATATTGCCAAATTCTTTCTATGACACAAATATAGTACTGATACCTAAAGTAGAAAGGGCCAAAACAGAGAAAGAAAGTTATAGACCAATCTCCCTAATGAATATTGATGGAAAAATTTAAAATAAAATATTAGCAAAGAGATTACAGCAACTCATTGTCAGGATGATACACTCTGACCAACTGGGTTTTATGCCAGGAATGCAGGGCTGGTTCAGTATCAGTAAAACTATTACTATAATTGACCATATCAATAACAAAAACAACAGAAATCATTTGATAATCTCAATAGATTTTGAAAAGGCTTTTGACAAAATATAGTACTCATTCTTATGAAAAACACAAGACAGCATAGGGATAGAGGGAGCTTTCCTTAAAATAATAAGTGTCTAAGATTTTTGTATCTATCTAAAATCTACAGCAAGCATTATTTGTAATGGAGAAAAGCTGGACACATTTCCAGTAATACCAGAGGTGAAACAAGGATACCCATTATCACCACTGTTATTCAACATTGAACTAGAAATGCTGGCTATAGAAATAAAAAAAGAAAAAGATATTTTAAAAATAGCCAATGAAGAAATAAAACTATCACTCTTTGCAGATGAGATAAAGAATCCTAAAAAATCATCCAAAAACCTATTGGAAACAATTCACAGCTTTAGCAAAGTTGCAGCATATAAAAGAAACCCACACAAGTCATCAGCATTTCTATACACTACTGACAAGACCCAAAAGAAAGAAACAGAAAGAGAAATTCCATTTAAAATTACTGTAGACAAAATAAAACACCTGCTAAGACAAATTCAAAAACTGTATCAACACAATTACAAAATACTTCTCACACAAATAAAGTCAGATCTAAACAATTGGAAAAATAGTCATTGTTCATGGTTATGCCAACCTAAGATAATAAAAATGACAATTCTGCCTAAATTGGTCTACTTATTCAGTGCCATACCCATCAAACTGCCAAAACATTATTTTAGGGAACTAGAAAAAAAATAATAACAAAATTCATCTGGAAAAACAAAAGATCAAGAATATCAAGGGAATTAATGAAAAAAAAAATACAAAGATGGTGGCTTAGCAATACCAAACCTAAAATTATATTATAAAGCAGCAGTCATCGAAACTATTTGTTACTAGCTAAGTAATAGAATGGTGGATCAGTGGAACAGATTAGAGACATACGGCACAATAATCAAGGCCTAAAGCAATCTAGTACTTGATAAATTTCAAATTTGATAAATAAAAATTTATCAAATTTCATAAATTTGATAAACTATCCCAAATTGATAAATTTGATGAAATCACTTTCTGGAATAAGAACTCATTATTTGATTAAAATTGCTGATAAAACCGGAAAATATGTCTGAAAACTCAGCATAGACCCACTGTTCACACCCCATACCAAAAGAAGGTCAAAATGGATACATGGTTTGGGCATAAAGGATGATACCATAAACAAATTGGGAGAATAAGGGATAATTTACCTATCAGATATTTGGGGAAGGGAGGAATTTATGACCAAAAAAAAAACAAAAACAAAAATTAGAGAACATTATTAAAGATAAAATGGACAGCTTTTTTTAAGCTAAAAAGGTTTTGCACAAATAAAATCAACAGAAACAAGATTAAAAGGGAAGTACAAAGGTGGGGAAAAATTTACAACCAGTATTTCTGATAAAGGTCTCATTTCTAAAATATATAAAGAACTTTGTCAAATTTGTAAGAATACAAGTTATTCCCCAAATGATAAATGGTCAAAGAATATGAACAAACAGTTTTCAGTTGATAAAATTAAAGCCATTTATAGTCTTATGAAAAAAGTCTCTAGATCACTATTGATTAGAGAAATTAAACCAATTCTGAGCACGATTTAGACATAAAGAGTGATATTATAACCAAATTAGAAGAACAAAGGATAGTTTACCTCTGAGATCTGTAGAGAAGAAAGGAATTTATGGCCAAAGAACTTGCATATTTAATGCAAAATGGATAATTCAGATTATATTAAGTTAAAAAAGTTGTTTTACAAACAAAACCAATACAGACAAAATTAGAAGGGAAGCAATAAACTGGGGAAAACTTACATTCAAAGGTTCTGATAAAGGCCTCATTTCTAAAATATATAGAGAATTGACTCAAATTTATATGAATTCAAGTCATTCTCCAATTGATAAATAATCAAAGGATATGAAAAGACAATTTTCAGTTGAAGAACTCAAAACTATTTCTAGTCTTATGAAAAGGTGCTCTAAACCATTATTGATCAGAGAAATGCAAATTAAGACAACTCTGAGGTACCAATATACACCTCTCAGATTGGCTAAAATGACAGGAAAAGATAATGACGAATGTTGGAGAGAATGTGGGGAAAACTGGGACATTAACATATTGTTGGTGGAGTTATAAATTTATTCAGTCATTCTGGTGAACAATTTGGAACTATGCCCAAAGGGCTATCAAACTGTGCATATCCTTTGATCCAGCAGTATTTCTACTGGGCTTGTATCCGAAGGAGATGATAAAGGAGAGAAAGAAAACCACATGTGAAAAAAATGTTTATGGCTGCTCTTTTTGTAGTGGCAAGAAACTGGAAACTGAGTGAATGCCCATCAGTTGGAGAATGGCTGAACAAGTTATGATATATGAATGTTATGGAATGTTATTGTTCCATAAAAATGATCAGCAGGATGATTTCAAAGAGGGCTGGAAAATCTTACATGAACTGATGCTTAGTGAAATGAGCAGAATCAGGAGATAATTGTACACAGCAACAAGGTTATATGATGATCAATTCTGATGGATGTGGCTTTTTTCAACAGTGAGGTGAATTAGAGCTGTTCCAATGGTCTTGTGATAAAGTCATATGTCAGAAAAAGGACTGTGGGAACTGAACGTGGACCAAAATATAGTATTTTCATTCTTTTTGTTATTGTTTACTTGCATGTTGTTTTCTTTCTCATTTTTTCCCTTTTAAACCTGATTTTTCTTATACAGCATGAGGTGAATTAGATCTGTTCCAATGGTCTTGTGATAAAGTCATCTGTCAGAAAAAGGACTGTGGGAACTGAATGTTAACCAAAACATAGTATTTTCACTTTTTTTGTTATTGTTTGCTTGCATGTTGTTTTCTTTCTCATTTTTTCCCCTTTTAAACCTGATTTTTCTTATACAGCATGATATTTGTGGAAATATGTATAGAGGAATTGTTCATGTTTAATATGTTTTGGATCACTTGCCTACTAAGGGAGAGGATGAGAAGGGAGGGATAAATTAGAAGAGAGGGTTTTGGAGAGGTAAATGTCAAAATTATCCATGTATATATTTTGACAATAAAAAGTTTTAATTAAAAAAAACAATTTTGAGGTATCACTTCACACCTCTCAGATTTGCTGAGATGACAAGAAAAGATGATAAATGTTGGAGGGGATGGTGGGAGGAATGGGACATTAATGCATTGTTGGTGAATTGGGAAATGATCCAACCATTCTGAAGACCAGTCTGGAACTATGCCCAAAGGACTATAAAACTGTGCATACCTTTGACCTAGCAGTGCCATTACTGGATCTGTATCCCAAGGAAATCATAAAGGAGGGAAAATTACCCACATGTGCAAAAATGTTTGTAACAACTCTTTTTGTGGTAGCCAAGAATTGGAAAATAAGTAGATGCCTATCAATTGGGTAATGCCTGAATAAGTTGTGGTATATGATGGTAATGGAGTTTTATTGTTCTAGAAAAAAATGATAAACAAGCTGATTTTAGAAAGGCCTAAAAAGATTTACACAAACTAATGCTGATGAAGCAATGCAGAACCAGGAATACATTGTACACAATAACAGCAAGAATGTGCGATGATCAATAATGAAAGACCTTATTTTTCTCAGTGATTCAGTGATTCAAAGCAATCCCAATAGACTTGGGAAAGAAAATTCCATCTGCATGCAGAAAAAGAACTGAATGTAAATCAACACATGCTATGTATACTTCCTTTTTTTTTTAATCTCTCCCATGATTTTTCACTTTTGCTCTGATTTTTTTTCTTCCAATATGATTCATAAAGCAATGTGTGTTAAAATAAACAAATAAATAACACATTCAAAAAAGAATAGGAGAAATGAGAATGTGTTAAAGGAAAGCTGAAAGAGGGAAATAAAGGGAAGAAAAATGAAGGAAGATATTAGAATCAAAAGGAACTTTTTGAGAGAAGGCAGGGAGTAAAGAGAAGGAAATGCATAAGAATAGAGGGAAATACAAAATTAACAATCATAATCATGATTATGAATAAAATAAACTATAACTCATAAAAGAGAAGAGGGTACTGAGTGAATTAGAAATCCAAATCTATATTATTTTGTTTTCAGAAAAAAACTCAAAACAGAAAGATGCAAATAGAGGTGAAATAAGGAAATAGAGCACAGTCTATTTTGCTTCAACTAAAGTGAAAGATAAAAAGGAAATAATGAGTATTACAGATTCAACAGCATAAATATTCTTTGTTAAAAACAATAAAATAAGGAAACTACATTTTGCTGAAAAGCACCATAGACAATGAATTAATATCAATAATAAAGATATGTGCTCCAAATGATATAATATCTAAATGCTTAAAGGAAATGATTCACCTAAAGAAACTGATAATAAAATTATGATGTAGAAAACCTCAGTTACCTCTTAGATCTAGATAAATCTACTTTAAAAAATTGAAGTACCTTAAAAGAATTTTTGAAAAGTTAAATGAATGGATTTCTGGACAATGCTGAATTGGTATAGAAAGGAATGTATTCATTGCTAATGGATGTATGAGACACTTTTACAAAAACTGACCACTTATTAGGGCATAAAACCTCATAAACAAATGCATAAAAGCAAAAATATGAATGCATTTTTACATGTCCTAATGCAATAAAAATTATGTTAAATAGAGGAACTTCATAGAAAAGTATAAAAATTAATTGAAACTGAATCATTTAATCTTAAAAAAGTAGTGGGTTAAAAACAAATAATAGAAATTATCAATAATTTTATTAATGATAATAAGAAACAATGATACAACATGCCAAAATATTGGCAATGCAGCTAAATTAAGTACCTTAGGAGAAATTTTTCTTTAAACACCTTCATCAATAAAAAAGAAAGAACAGATCAATAAGTTTGTCATATACATAAAAAAAATACTTAGAAAAAAATAAAAATTAAACACAAATGAGAAATTCTGAAAATCAAAAGAGAAATTAGCAAAATTAAAAATAAAAATTAATTAATAAATAAAATTTAAAAGTGTTTTCCAAAATTAAAAAATAAAATAGATAAGCAATTAGTGTTAATTGGAAAAAAATGAAAACCAATATACCAATGTCAAAAATGAAATTTATGACCAATAAAGAATAAATAAAGGAAATTATTGAGAACTCTTCCACCCAAGCTATGGCAATAAAACTAGAAATCTAAATGAAATGGATATATTTCCAAACTATAAATTACACAGATTAACAGAACAGGAAATGAAGTACTTAACCTAATCTCAGAGAAAGAATTTGAACACGCTATAAATGAACTCCTAAAGAAAAGAGAAAAAAAAAGACCATATGGGTTTACAAGGAAATTCTACCAAATATTTAAAGAATAATAACTTCCAATACTATATAATAGATTTATGAAAGAAAGAAAAAAAGAGTTACTAAATTTCTTCTGGGACATAAACATAGTCTTGTTACCTGAACTACAGAGTCAGAGGAAAAAATATACTGACCAATATTCCTAATGAATATGATGCAAAAATTATGTAAAATATTAGTGACACTTTACAAAGCAATATATCACAAAGATTATATCCGATGACCAGTCTAGGTTTATATCATGAATTCTTAAGTGGTTAAATATTAGGAAAATTATAAGCATAATTGACTATATTAATAAGAAAACCTACTAAAATATATGATTACATCAACAGATACAGAAAAAGGGTTTTGTTTTGTTTTGTTTATAAAACATACTACTCATTCCTATAAACAAAGTAAGAAAGAAGGAAAGACAATATTAGAAAGCAGTAGAATAAATGGAGCATATACATTTGTGAATGAAGAAAAAATTAGCCCTCGGCAAAAATACACTCATGATATGTATGATTGTTTTATTTGTGCACTTTGAGAGGGTTCCCTAAGAAAAGTATATGTTTTTATGTTTCTTTATGTATACAATGATCCATGACAAAGTAAATAGGATGAAAATTTGCAAGTCTTCCATCTTCCCACCTTTTTTCAAGTGGATCTTCAATATCACTCTTGCTGATGTAAATTTCTCAATGAATAGAAAAGTGAGCATTCTGGTATTATTTCTAGGATAATAAAGTCTTCCTTAAATATATTGTTTTACTTTTGTAACAACATCCATCTGACACTTTCCCATAAATTTCAGCATCTTTTTGAAAGCACTAGACTTAAATTTAAAGGCTTAGCAACATACAATGGGGTCAGCTGCCCCAAGTCCAGTTGAATGATGATAGAAAAACTCTCATCAGAAGATGGGTCATGTGGTGAAATATTCATTGGTTTTTGTGACTCATGAAATAGACTAAAAAAAACAAAGTTGTCCCTACTGCTATGTATCTCACTTTCAGTTTCACAGTAATAGTGATTGACTAGCAACAAAGACCAGTCTATTAAGAATCATACAATTATTAAACCAACTGCAAATATGAATTTAACTGTTGGTACTCTTATGCATAATGTTTAACTAGTTAGTTGGCAAAGCATCAAAGAAACCAAACCACTTGACAATTTCATTACATTTTAAACCAAAAGACTTTTTAAAAATGTAACCAACTGAAAAGCTGACTCACAGTTTATTCCAAAAGAAATAAATAATTAAGTTGATTTCATTGTTTATTAAAAGACAAGATATATAATTTCATGTACCACTTGCTCCATTTTGTCATGAGCAAACACGAGGACCAACCGAGTATGATGAAAATATGCAACAATATTCATTAGTAAAGCTGAAGAAATAAGAAATTCTATGAAGAACATGGCAGGACCTTTCAAATTAATTCACATGCTCCTCCCTATACAGTGATTTAAGCATGAAAGTGAAAACATGGGAAAATGGGGGAAAATATTAACCATGCTGATGTCTTCCTCTCTCACATATTTAAATTATTATTTTTCCACTGCAGACAATGATTAAGAAAGAATAGACACTAACAAATTGGTTTCTGATGATACCAGCAAACCTGAAAAGCTAACTGTCATTTTCCATTACCAGGAATCTTGGGGAATCTATGCTTATCACCAAGAGAAAATCAACAAGTAGAAAGAAGGAGATCTATGTGTTGGCATACAGAATTATATTTCTTCTCTTTCTGCTGTTACCCTTGAAATCTGAACTTGCGGACAACCGTGAAGTAATCTGTGGGAGAGTGATAGTAGCTATTAGATTGATATTGTTCATATTTGATAAGGTAGACCAGAGAAAGCCTATAGCTGTGGGGTCCAAAGCCATAATAGCCCAAGAATCTATTGGCCAGTGACTGGAATATCCATTTCAGTGCAAAGGAGGACATTCTGAGCCTTCAGCAGAGGTAGTAGTTGCAAATAAAATGTATACTGACTGTTGAATCTTATAGGTATTATAACCTTTAATAGGCTGGCAAAGTGAGAGGAGATATATATTTCTAACATTCTGTTTTCCCCTTTCCCCTTTTTTAAATAGCATGTGATCTAGATATCAAATACTGGATACATATAGATACTTCTTTCCACACTCTGTTTTATAAACTATGGTTGAGTATGTTTTCAGAATTCCCTCACAATCCTGAAGATCTGAGGGAAAAATGGGGGATTTTTGAGATGGCAGAAGGTAGATGGATTTAATCCATATATGGTATTTAATTCATTACCTTTACACTTTTACTATGTCAATTAAACTATGTCATCCTAGTATATTAAATCTCTGTTCCCAGTGGGTATGGATGGAATTGTAACTGCCAACCAATAAAATTCCATTTTAATTTCTTTTAAAAAAGCGATTATATGAATCACACACACACACACACACACACACACACACACACACCAGGTTATTGATGAAAATGTATGTAGACAAAAAAATGAGGGTTTCATAGATAGTTTTCTAGAACAGAACACATATTTATTATCCTAAAAGTACAAATATAAGTCATGTTGTGGCTATTATGTTGGTAAAAAAGAAACATGTGATTTCTGAAAGTACATCTTTGTAAGGTCTCCTTAAGCAAGGTATTGCTTTTATTAAGTAATTTTTTGTATTAAAAGTATATAAAACTTTAATGATGCTGATCCTGATTTTGAAATGATCCATTATATAATGAAATAAAATGAGACATAAAGATATAAAGAGAGACATTGTTCATCCAATGTATTTGCCTGTGCCATAGAAAATGTCTTATACAAATTCAGTTCAACAACAGAATCATTTATTTAGTGCCTATGAACCAGACGCTAGACTAGATTTTGGAGATTTAAAGACAAAAATTGAAATAGTCTCTGTCCTGAAGGAGTTTGTATTCTACTTGGGAGAACGAGGGTGGAGAACAGTATGAGTAAAGATAAGTAAGTATAAAATACATAATATTTGGTTGTTATTCTAACAACTAAGAGGATGGCACTTAAAATGTGCTTTGAAATTAGGATTCCACAAGGAAGAAATGAAGGAAAACATTCCAAGAAAGAAAAGTACTACACAGAAACCAGAAAAGAAGTCCTGGATACATGGAACAGCAATAGGCCAGTTGGTTGGAAATGTAAAGTGAATGACTTTGAATAATTTATGATCAGTTTGGAGAAATAGGAAGGTACCAGATTGCCCAAGCCAATGAAATAATTCTCTATTCATGTCAAGGTTCTTCAAATGCTCCTTTTCACAGACAACACCATACTAATTTTGTCATTTTCTAGAACATTATAAAATTTTCTCAGTGAAATCCACAGTAATTTGAAAGAGGACCATAAACACAGGAAATGAAGTGGATGAAAAAGGCATACTGCCAAGAATATGATATACAACTAATTGGTTGGTGAAGAACAGATTAGGCTGAATCATATTTGGAAAAGTGTGCTATACTTTTGGTAATCTCAAACTGCCCATTGGTGATAAAACAAAGCATTCTTGTCTGTGAGAAGGAGAACAAAATATACCATCAAAGGTTTATAAGATGAGAAAAGGAGTTAGGCAACTCAAGTGTTGAGAGTAAAAGACAAGTGAACAAACAGCCTGAATATCCCACAGTATCTCCAATACACTAAATGACTTATAGAAAGTCCTTCAGCCCATTGGAACTATTCTCTGTAAAAGATCTGTGGAAATACAAGCACAACCATCACACATGAGAAAGTGTAAAGGATACAGTATAGGAGTCAGTGATTAGGAGTTCCATGCTAATTAAAATAAAGATCCTTCAGTATATCATAAAAAATTGAGAAAATCTAAGGAAATATCATCAAACTTCAAGAACCTGAATTATTAAAATAGAGAATTTAATGAATAAAACTGTGGGAAAGTATAAATTGTGATCATGTAAATAAGGAGTTTCATTGTAGCTAATGTTCTGGGCCTATGTTAATGAGACTATCCACATGTTAGCTCATTAATGGGAATCGTTAAGAATAATTCTTCCCTCAAGGGTTGTTTTCCCCTAACCATTCCCATGTGACTAGTAAATGGTATCTCAAAGCATCCCTTCCACTAATCAGGCAGGATACCTCTTTCTTCCTATTTGAAAGGGTCACATCACACTGTATAGGTTTTTACTTTCAGTATTATTTGCCCCCAATGACCTTAGAGTCATGGAATATAAGTGTGAAATAGAACTTTATAAATCACCTAATTCAAGGTTATTTTAAAAGACAAAGTCCAGCAGATTCTTCAGCATCATTTCATTTCAGCCAAACAAGAACTAAAAAACAGATTTCTCAATTAACCCTTCAAGCCTTTGGTCTCAGAAGTGCTTTGAATAGCTCCAGTGGGTTAATTAGGAAGAACTCAGTCTGTAAGAACATATCTTTCTACCTCTAAAATAAACCTCTTCATAAAATTGAATGCTATGCAATTATAACAATGCAACTTGGCCTTAAGGAAGAGATGAGAAAATATGTCTCTATTCATTCTTTGCAGATGTGGGGAACTATGACTGAGGAAGATTAGTCTCTGATCAAATTTTCAGAATTTATGCTTTGGTTACTTTTGTGGAATTGTTTTCTTTTTCTTTTTTCTTTTTTAATTTTTTTTCTTTTTTTTTAAATTTTTCTTTTTTATTTAATGATTAATTTATATTGACAACATTATTCCTTGCACTCCTATCTTTTCCGATTTTTTTCCCCCTCCCTCCCTCCACCCCCTCCCCTAGATGGCAAGCAGTCCTTTATATGTTGGATATGTTGCAGTATATCCTAGATAAAATATATGTTTGCAGAACCAAACAGTTCTCTTGTTGCATAGGGAGAATTGGATTCAGAAGGTATAAATAACCCGGGAAGAAAAACTAAAATGCAGATAGTTCACATTCGTTTCCCAGTGTTCTTTCTTTGGGTGTAGCTGCTTTTGTCCATCATTTATCAATTGAAACTCAGTTAGGTCTCTTTGTCAAAGAAATCCACTTCCATCAAAATATGTCCTCATACAATATCGTTGTCGAAGTGTATAATGATCTCCTGGTTCTGCTCATTTCACTTAGCATCAGTTCATGTAAGTCTCGCCAGTCCTCTCTGTATTCATCCTGCTGGTCATTTCTTACAGAACAATAATATTCCATAACATTCATATACCACAATTTACCCAGCCATTCTCCAATTGATGGGCATCCATTCATTTTCCAGTTTCTAGCCACTACAAATAGGGCTGCTACAAACATTTTGGCACATACAGGTCCCTTTCCCTTCTTTAGTATTTCTTTGGATATAAGCCCAATAGAAACACTGCTGGATCAAAGGGTATGCACAATTTGATAATTTTTTGGGCATAATTCCAGATTGCTCTCCAGAATGGTTGGATTCGTTCACAACTCCACCAACAATGCATTAGTGTCCCAGTTTTCCCGCATCCCCTCCAACATTCATCATTATTTTTTCCTGTCATCTTAGCCAATCTGACAGGTGTGTAGTGGTATCTCAGAGTTGTCTTAATTTGCATTTCTCTGATCAATAATGATTTGGAACACTCTTTCATATGAGTGATAATAGTTTCAATTTCATCCTCTGAAAATTGTCTGTTCATATCCTTTGACCATTTATCAATTGGAGAAGGGCTTGATTTCTTATAAATTTGAGTCAGTTCTCTATATATTTTAGAAATGAGGCTTTTATCAGAACCTTTAACTGTGAAGATGTTTTCCCAGTTTGTTGCTTCCCTTCTAATCTTGTTTGCATTAGTTTTGTTTGTACAAAGGCTTTTTAATTTGATGTAATCAAAATTTTCTATTTTGTGATCAGTAATGGTCTCTAGTTCATCTTTGGTCACAAATTTCTTTCTCCTCCACAAGTCTGAGAGATAAACTATTCTATGTTCCTCTAATTTATTTATAATCTCGTTCTTTATGCCTAGGTCATGGACCCATTTTGATCTTATCTTGGTATATGGTGTTAAGTGTGGGTCCATGCCTAATTTCTGCCATACTAATTTCCAATTATCCCAGCAGTTTTTATCAAATAATGAATTCTTTTCCCAGAAGTTAGGGGCTTTGGGTTTGTCAAACACTAGATTGCTATAGTTGACTATTCTGTTTTGTGAACCTAGACTTTTCCCCAGATCCACTAATCTATTTCTTAGCCAATACCAAATGGTTTTGGTGACTGCTGCTTTATAATATAATTTTAGATCAGGTACAGCTAGGCCACTTTCATTTGATTTTTTTTTTCATTAATTCCCTTGAGATTCTCGACTTTTTATTGTTCCATATGAATTTTGTTGTTATTTTTTCTAGATCATTAAAATATTTTCTTGGAAGTCTGATTGGTATAGCACTAAATAAATAGATTAGTTTAGGGAGTATTGTCATCTTTATTATGTTCGCTCGGCCGATCCAAGAGCACTTAATATTTTTCCAATTATTTAAGTCTGACTTTATTTGTGTGGAGACTTTTTTATAATTTTGCTCATATAATTCCTGACTTTCCTTTGGTAGATAGATTCCCAAATATTTTATGGTATCAACAGTTATTCTGAATGGAATTTCTCTTTGTATCTCTTGCTGTTGAGTTTTGTTGGAGATGTATAAAAATGCTGAGGATTTGTGGGGATTTATTTTGTAGCCAGCTACTTTGCTAAAATTATGAATTAATTCTAATAGCTTTTTGGTAGAATCTCTGGGGTTCTCTAGGTATACCATCATATCATCTGCAAAGAGTGATAGTTTGGTTTCTTCATTGCCTACTCTAATTCCTTTAATATCTTTCTCGACTCTTATTGCCGAGGCTAGTGTTTCTAATACGATATTAAATAATAATGGTGATAGAGGGCAACCTTGCTTCACTCCAGATCTTACTGGGAAAGGTTCCAGTTTTTCCCCATTGCATATGATGCTTACTGATGGTTTTAAATATATGCTCCTGATTATTTTAAGGAAAAGTCCATTTATTCCTATGCTCTCAAGTGTTTTTATTAGGAATGGATGTTGGATTTTATCAAATGCTTTTTCTGCATCTATTGAGATGATCATATGGTTTTTGTTTGTTTGGTTATTGATATAGTCAATTATGCTAATAGTTTTCCTAATATTGAACCAGCCCTGCATTCCTGGTATAAATCCTACTTGGTCATAGTGTATTATCCTGGGGATGATTTTCTGTAATCTTTTTGCTAATATTTTATTTAAGATTTTAGCATCAATATTTATTAGGGAGATTGGTCTATAATTTTCTTTCTCTGTTTTCAGCCTACCTGGTTTAGGTATCAGTACCATGTCTGTGTCATAAAAGGAGTTTGGTAGGACTCCTTCAATCCCTATTTTTTCAAATAGTTTATTTAGCATTGGAGTTAATTGTTCTTTAAATGTTTGGTAGAATTCACATGTAAATCCATCTGGTCCTGGGGATTTTTTCTTAGGGAGTTGATTGATAGTTTGTTCTATTTCTTTTTCTGAGATGGGACTGTTTAGGATATTTACTTCTTCCTCTGTTAGTTTGGGCAAGCTATATTTTTGGAGGTATTTTTCTATTTCATTTAAGTTGTCGAATTTATTGGCATAAAGTTGAGCAAAGTAACTCCTAATTATTGCTCTAATTTCCTCTTCGTTACTGGTGAGTTCTCCCTTTTCATTTTTAAGACTAACAATTTGATTTTCCTCTTTCCTTTTTTAAATCAGATTTACTAAGGGTTTGTCTATTTTATTGGTTTTTTCATAGAACCAACTCTTAGTTTTATTAATTCACTAGTTTTTTTTTTTTACTTTCAACTTTATTGATCTCTCCTTTTATTTTTAGAATTTCAAGTTTAGTATTTGACTGGGGGTTTTTAATTGTTCCTTTTCTAGCATTTTTAGTTGCAAACCCAATTCATTGATCTTCTCTTTCTCTATTTTATACAAATAGGCCTCTAGAGATATGAAATTTCCCCTTATTACCGCTTTGGCTGCATCCCATACATTTTGGTATGATGTCTCATCATTATTGTTTTTTTGTATGAAGTTATTAATTATGTCTATGATTTGCTGTTTCACCCAATCATTCTTTAGTATGAGATTATTTAGTTTCCAATTATTTTTTGGTCTACTTTCCCCTGGTTTTTTGTTGAATGTAATTTTCATTGCATCGTGGTCTGAAAAGGATGCATTTACTATTTCTGCCTTACTGCATTTGAGTTTGAGGTTTTTATGTCCTAATATATGGTCAATTTTTGTATAGGTTCCATGAACTGCTGAAAAGAAAGTGTATTCCTTTCTGTCTCCATTACATTTTCTCCAGAGATCTATCATATCTAACTTTTCTAGTATTCTGTTTACCTCTTTGACTTCTTTCTTATTTATTTTGTGGTTTGATTTATCTAATTCTGAGAGTGCAAGGTTAAGATCTCCCACTATTATAGTTTTACTGTCTATTTCTTCTTGCAGCTCTCTTAGTTTCTCTTTTAAGAATTTAGATGCTACCCCACTTGGTGCATATATGTTTAATATAGATAGTGCTTCATTATCCATGCTGCCCTTTAGCAAGATATAGTGCCCTTCCTTATCTCTTTTAATTAGATCAATTTTTGCTTTAGCTTGATCTGAGATCAGGATGGTTACCCCTGCTTTTTTGACTTCACCTGAAGCATAGTAGATTTTACTCCAACCTTTTACCTTTAACCTGCATGTATCTCCCCGCTTCAGGTGTGTTTCCTGTAAACAACATATTGTAGGATTCTGGCTTTTAATCCATTCTGCTAACCGCTTCCTCTTTATGGGGGAGTTTACCCCGTTCACATTTATGGTTAGAATGACCAATTCTGTATTACTTGCCATCTTGTTAACCCCGGTTTATGCTTTTCTCCCTTCTTTCCCCTTTCCCCCCTTCCCAGTATTAAGCTTGTGAGCACCACTTGCTTCTCACAGCCCTCCCTTTTTAGTATCCCTCCCCCCGCCTTAGAGTTCCTCCCCCTATCTTACCCCTTTCCCTCCCAGTTCCCGTATTCCCTTCCGCTTAGCTTATTCCTTCCCTTTTCACTTTTCCCTTCTCACTTTTCAATGAGGTGGGAGAAGTTTCACCATAGATTGAATATGTCTTAAGATTTTTCACTTAAAGCCAATTCTGAAGGCAGTAAGATACCCACTATATTCATTCCCCTCCCTTCTTTCTCTCAGATATAATAGGTTTCCTATGCCTCTTCATGAGATGTACTATCCCCACTTTACCCTTTTTCTGGTACAATGTCCTTTCCACATCAATTTCTAGAACAAGGTATACATGTATTCTTTATACATCTATATAGTCAAAATATAGTTCCCAAGATTAATCTTTACCTTTTTAGATTTCTCTTGAGTTCTATATTTGTAGATCAAACTTTTTATTAAGTTCTGGCTTTTTCATCAGAAATAGATGAAATTCGCTTACTTCGTTGAATGTCCATCTTCTTCCCTGGAAAAAGATGTTCATTCTTGCTGGGTAAGTTATTTTTGGTTGCATACCAAGTTCCTTAGCCTTTCGGAATATCATATTCCAGGCCCTTCGATCTTTTAATGTGGATGCTGCCAGATCCTGGGTGATCCTTATTGTGGCTCCTTGATACTTGAATTGGGTTTTTCTAGCCACTTGGAATATTTTTTCCTTCATCTGAGGGTTCTGGCATTTGGCCACTATATTCCTTGGTGTTTTGATTTTAGGATCCCTTTCAGTGGGTGATCGATGAATCCTTTCAATGTTTATTTTTTCCTCTGTTCCTATGACTTCTGGGCAGTTCTCTTTGATAATTTCCTGGAAAATAGTGTCCAGGCTCTTTTTTTCATCATTCTTTTCTGGGAGTCCAATGATTCTCAGATTGTCTCTCCTGGATCTGTTTTCCAGGTCTGTTGTCTTCCCCAGAAGGTATTTCACATTCTTTTCCATTGTTTGATTTTTCTGGATTTGCTTGACTGATTCTTCTTGTCTCCTCGAGTCATTCAATTCCATTTGTTCGACCCTGATTTTCAGTGAAGTATTTTCTTCGCTCACTTTTTAAAGATCTTTTTCTAATTGTCCAATTAAGTTCTTTTGTTCTGTGG
Source organism: Antechinus flavipes (assembly GCF_016432865.1). Taxonomy (NCBI): domain Eukaryota; kingdom Metazoa; phylum Chordata; class Mammalia; order Dasyuromorphia; family Dasyuridae; genus Antechinus; species Antechinus flavipes. The sequence goes on from NC_067401.1 coordinate 44,413,435, forward strand.
AATTTTTTTCCATTTCGCCAATTTTGTTTTTTAGAGAGCTATTTTCTGTTTCCAGTTCACCAATCCTATTTTTCAAGGATTTTACTTCTTTATCCACTCTCTCTTTAACTGACTTCTCCAGGCTCTTTTGCCAAGCCTCACTCTGCTTTTCCCATTTTTCTTCTAGCTCCCTTGTGAGAGCTTTTTAAATTACTTCTATGAGGTTCATCTGTGCTGAGGAACAGATGATCTCCTCCTTTGGGGATTCACCTGGAGACTGTCTGTTTTTAGTCTCCTCAGGATTTAGAGTCTGCTCTCTATCTGTAAAGAAGCTGTCAAGGGTTAAAGTCCTCTTCAGCTTCTTGCTCATTCTGTCTAATAATCAGAGGCAAACTAGCAAAGAAAACAGAAAAAACTGGAGTCTTTCTTTGGGGGAGGGGCTGGGTGTGTTATCGAGCTTCCTCTCCAGACTGCGGGGGGCAGCAGTGAGGCACTAGCAGGACTGTGTTGCGCCTGCGCTCTGAGATCCCAGAGCGTGTTGAGTCACTGTGGGCATGGGGGGGGGGGGGGGGGGAGGGCGGCCAGGTCCCGAGAGACTCCAGCTGTTTGGGGTTGTATTCTTCAGCCCCGGTGTTTTTAGCTTCTCTGCTGGGCTGCTGACTTGCTGCCAGAGTAAAGTATCCAAACCTGTAGCGAAGCTCTCCCCGCAGAGACGGCTGCGATCACTCCCCACCTCCTCTCCTGTCTGCTCCCGTGCTCTCACTGCCGCTGCCCTCAGCCTGCGCCCGATCTAAAACCGTCCCAGCCCTCCAGTAAAGACAGACATTTCTTGGCGAATCTCAAGGTTGGCTTCTCTTGATAACTATATATGGGTTTTTTTCAGTCAAGCATTGATTCAGAGGCTTGTAATGAAGTGGATAGTGAGAGAAAGCGCGGAGCTTATGCAGCTGTGAGCCTCCTCTCCGCCATCTTAGCCGGAAGTCCCCTTTTTCTTTTTTAACAAAGGCTAGTTTTCTGGGTAAAGGGGGGGAGAGACATATTTGAGTGAAGATGATAAGGACAAAAGATGTCAATACATTTTTTTAAATTATGAAAAGAAGGAAAAAATAAACCTTTTTACTGTAATATTTTATGATTATTATAATTTAAAAGATTTAATACAAAATTATAATTGTTTATATTTATGTGGTCCTTCCAAATCTGAAAAGCATAAATTATGCAATACAGACTTCATCCAATACGTTATATTGGATGATCTGGAATTTAGTTGATTATTTTCTAACAACATACTTTTCTCATTTGGTTTATTTGTTTTTAATTGGAGTTTCACTCTAAGTTTCTCCTCTTTTGAGTTTTCACATCTTTTTTTGAGGGATTCATTTATGAAGAGCAAATTGCAATCAGAATCTGTTGGGGTTAGAATCTTATCTTTGTCATTTATTACCTGTATCACTGAACATCTCTAGGTCTTCATTTCTTTTTCTGAAAAATAAAGGGGTTTAGATTGCATGGTTTATAAAGTCCCATCTAGATCTATTTCTGATGATGATCTTTTTAGCCTGTGTTATTCTTCATATTGAATATATAACACAAGGGCCATGTCGGATTTGTTAAGGACATTTTATAATGGAAAGAGTACCCATATCCTATCACTAATTTGTTTTATGACCTTAGCAAAATTGCATCATGTTTTTGGGCCTGTTTACTTGTCTGTAAAATGAGAGGGGTGAACTAGCTGATTTCTAAAATGATATCTGAATCTTTGTAATGTCTTGTCGGGGTTTTCTTGGCAAAGATATCGAAATGATAGTCCGTTTCCTTCTCCAGCTCCTTTTACCAATGAGGAAACAAAGGCAAACAGAGTTAAGTGATTTGCCCTGGATTAAGTATCTGAGGCCATATTTGAATTCAGGTCTTGTTCATTCCAGGTCCAGATGCTCAATCGCAGTGTCACCTAGCTGCCCTTAATGAAATATTCTTGGTTTTCAAGAAATGTTTGTGTGTGATGAATACAAAGAAGCATGAAAATAGAATGAAATGAGCAGATCTAAGGAAACACTGTACAAATACAAAGTAACTACAACAATATAAATAGGAAGAATTACTACACACATACACCAAATCAAAAGTGAATGCAACACAATTATAAACATCAAGCATAACTCTAAAGAGAAAATCCCCCAACTTACCACCTTTGTGGAGTTAGGAATTCCATATGTATTAAAAGTTACACAGACTTTTCACTTTTTTTAAATGTGCCAATCAGATATGCTAATTTTTTTCTTCTCAAAAACTCTAATTTGTTGAAGGAGGTGGCTCCCTGGGAGGGAAAGACAAGAATACTATGATGATATAAGAAACAGATGCCATCACTAAAATTTATTTCAAAAAATAAGTTAAAAATAAAACAATAAATTGAATAAATTCAATCTTTACAAATAAGCTAATGGATAGACATTTCTTTATCCTCAAATAGACCCTCTCGGTATAATTGGTTTTCTGTCCTCCAAAAAGTCTGTCTCTCTCCTCACATTTTGTGTGGGAAACTATTTCTTCACAAGTCAATTTTATCAGTTTTTCATTGACAAAAGTTCTTTCAGCAACAAAGCAGTTCACATATGAAAGTACCTTACATATTTATGAAGCTGCAAAAAAGACATTGGAAGGAATGAAGTTATTTTGGGGGTCAGAAAGGAAGAGCTGAAAGAGGGAGCAAAAGAAAGAGCAGAAATAGATGCACCAGTATAAGCTATTCTTCTGCATTTGAGTAGGGAGGTTCTCAAAGTATCTGAGAAGGACACTTTCAAAATCTAGGAACTAAATTAACTTTGGAATAAAGCACATTATGGGAGGGAAGATCATCTCCTTCCAGAACTGCTGGTCTGTCTTTCTGGGCATCTGGGAAACAGCTGCTTTTTCCTATCCCAATTTGGGTGTGGTTTCTTCCCTTCTCCCTCATTGCTTTTAAGATTAAAAGGGATGAAGAGCAAAAAGGTTTATATAAGAAATGAAATGCATCTTTGTAGTTTTTAGGAAATCACTCCTTTCTTATTTCAATTTTCTCATTAGAACCTCACATATCCATAAGGATTTTAAAAAATTTCTATCTCAGAGTTGTTTCTGAATTCCAAACTTTAAAACCTTATCTTTGCCACTGTCTCATCCTGAAACCTGGGCCTCCTCGATTGAAAACATCCAACCACCTATCTCCTGTGGATTTCTCAACATAGAATATCCCTCTGAAAAGCACAATTCCTCCTGAGGCTTCCATTTTGTGGAGGAGCTCAAGCTGGCCTTCATTCTTTCCCCTATCCTGTTTCTGGCTTCTAAACTTCATAACCATGACCTTGTGCCAGCTTCTTTCATCACCTTCCCCTACCAGCCACCTCAATTTGTTAGGTCTCTTTGTTTGTTGTCTTCCTTGGTTAGAATGTAAGCTCCTTCAGGGTGGTGACTATCTTATTATTTTTTTTTTTTGCTTATACATTTATCCTTGTACTTACCACAATGCCTAGCACATAATAAGTGCTATGTTTCCTTCCTCCCTTACTCCATCCTTCCCTCCTTTCTCTCTTTTTCTCCCTTCCTTCTTTCTTCTCTCCTTTTCACCTTACTTTCCTCCCTCCCTCCCTTCCTTCCTTCCTTCTTCCTCTTGCCCACTCTTTCCCTTTCACCTCTCCTGCCTTCCTTCTTCCTTCCTTTCTCCCTCCATGCTTCCTTCTTTGTCTTTCTTCCTTCCTTCCTTCCTTCCTTCCTTCCTTCTTTCTTCCTTCCTTCCTTCCTTTCTTCTTTCTTTCCTTTCTTCTTTCATTCTTTCTTTTTTTTCCTTCCTTCATCCCTGCTAGGCAGTAATCAATCTTAGTCAAGTCAATAAATTGCTCATCTCATATTTATCCATTTTTTATCAATACAAAGAAATCCTTCAAAAAGGAGACACAAAATTCATGAGAGGGGGTTCCCTGAGAGATAACTGGAAGATTCTGGAATTCATCCCTGCAAAGTTGCAAAAATTCTCCACATTTAAGTCTTCTCTCTCATGCATTTCAATCTCTATCTTGATAAAGATCTTGATGTCTCCATCATAAAAGTGTTTATCTATAATAGCCAATTCTTGGTACTTACTATCCTAGAAGTGCTGCAGGAATTTATACTTAATCTATAAAGGATTGTGGTGACAACTCACATAGCAGTTCAAGATAAGAATGGAGGCTGAAAAGTGGCAGGATTGGCGAACTGAGCATATGGGGATTCTAATCTCAATGATCTCAAGTGATTCCATGTCTGTGCATACTGGTTGTTTCTCTTTTTTAAAAATGTATTTATATTTCCCCCATCTTTTAAAGAACCCTCATTTGATTAATTATCTTATATATCTTCTCTCTTTTTCATATCTTAACTCTTCAAGAAGGTCATCTGTAGTCAGTGTCTCTATTTCCTTTACTATTTTCTTTTGAACTTCCTATAGTCTGGCTTGTGATCACAACATTCAACTAAAACTCTCTCTAAAGTTGCCAATGAACTCTTAGTTGTTGAATTTTATGGCCTTTTGTCAATTCTCTTCTTTTTGTCCTCTCTGCAGTCTTTGACACTGCCAAATTCTCTCTTTTCCTTGATGCTCTCTTTTCTCTAGATTTTTGTAGCACTAGTCTCTCCTGGTTCTACTCTTAACTTGCCTTACTTCTCTTTTCTTTCCATTCTGAGAGAGAATTACTTGATGATCTCATCACCTAGATTTAATTATCATAGATTCAAATATCATTCCTAGGCAGTTGATTCTCAAATTTAGTTATTCAACCTTAATTTCTCTATTGCCTTCTGTCTTGCCTCTCCAATTGAACTATTTATACTGGATGTTCTATAGACAACTTTAATTCAACAAGTCCAAAATGGGACTCAAAGGTAGGTTTCAACCATGACTTCTCATTCTTTCCCCTATCTAATCATTCACTTATTTTTTTTTTACTCTACCTCTTCATCAACTATTGTATATGACCGCTTCTTTACACTGGCACTGCCACCACAATGGTATAACTCCTTATCATCTCATATCTGCACTATTGCAGTAGCCTTCTGATTGGTCTTCCTGCATCGTTTCCCTACTGTATTATATTCTCTATTAAGTGATCAAAGAGATCTTCCTAAAACATAGATCTGCCTGTATCAGTGCCCTATTCAATGAATTCTAATGGTTACTATTACCTCTTCTGTTTGGATATAACAAGGCCCTTCGTAACCAAACCCTCATTATTTTTGTGTTATTCTTATACCTTCCTCTTCCTCATTTACTCTACAATCTTCACACAAGATAATCTATCTTCTGACTGTAAATTTTCTCAGGCTGTTCCACATGCTTGAGATTCTCTTCTTCCTCATGTCTGCCCCACTGATTTCCCTAGCTTCTTCCTTCAAGTCTCAACTAAAATTCCACCTTGTGGTTCTCTTTAATATTAATATTTCCCCTCTCAGATTATGTACAGTTTATCCTATATTTGTTTAAACATAGCAATTTGTCTATATTTTCCCCTTCATTATATCTGACATCTTCCAGGGAAAAGACAATTCCTTTGGAAGTGACTATTCATATTCATAATACCTGCCTAATTAATGCTTGTTCATTAGATGATTATAGAAAATATGTGCTGAAAGAAATACCAGTTAACTTTGAGAGGGTGGATACTTAGAGGTTGGGGAGGAAGGGGGATAAGGAAGGGCTTAATGTGAAAGATGGAGCTTGAGATGAATCTTGAAGGAAACCAAAGATTCCTCCCTTCTAGTACTAACACTCTATGCTTGCAAATAACTCTCTTCTAATTTACTTATCCAAATGAGGAAGACTCAAAATGTTTTCCAAAGAAACACTCTTAAGCACTTCATTACAGGATTATCATAATGTAAGAATATTGTGTTGTGTATATTGGAATGACTTAGGATTTTCTTTACACCTGTGTAACTAGTGACTAAAAATACAAAAAGAAGAGAACATATGCTGCCTAGAACTATGAGACCCAAACATCATTCCAAATAGCATAGTTTTCAACATGGAGATCTGTCACATCCCAAAGAAACTCTCCAATACTCAAATATGACAATGCAATAACTATATCAGGAACCTAGTATTGCTTGAATAAGAGGGTGAGACTAAGGGATATTATAGCTACATTTGTTTCTAAGATCTCATTTCTGATACTACCAGAAATGGTGGCTTAGCTTTCATATATTATCCCCACTGGCCATTTCAATCTTTTCTCACTTTTTGACTTGGTTGCTCTCCTCATCCAACATGTTGGCAATGTTGCTGACAACTTTCAAGTGTGTCTAAAACTTTGATGACAGTAATTACTGTGTTCCAGTAGCACCAATGTCCAGCAGTTAGTTTTTGACTGTGAACTCTTCCAATTCCAAGAATCAGGAAACTTGCCCATCCCTTTTCTGTAGCCCTTTCCACATCCTCAAACCCCTTCTGCTTCTGATACAATGTTCATGTAATAACTTGTGACTTTATTCAATCCATCAGCACTGGGAAAGACTACAATAATCCCTTGGGCAACCAAGAAAGAAATTTTATCTGATTAGAAACAGTCAGCCAATGGAGAATTTCCAACCTGAGGACTGATATCTAATGATGAAGAAAAGAGAAAGGGAAAGGTTTGAGTAAGCTGACAACAAATAATGTTGGTAATGCCCTACCAGTTCAATTGTATAAAGCTATTATAATTCAGAACTTAACTCCTTAAGCCAAGATAAAGTGGCCTCACAACCACTTCCCTTATAGGGAAGAAAGAATTTATACTCCCTCATTAGATGGAGGCTTCCATACATGACCTTTGCACATAGAAGGATGCTGAGAAAATTATTCAGTCTCGGCCAGTGATTCATTTGTACTAATTTTTTAAACCTTAGAACAGGAGATTTCCAGTAAGAGAGGAGTGGTTGCCTTTGGAGATACAAATTTAAAGCAGATGAATGGGCAGAAGTATAGGTGCTTCTTTGGAATGACTTAGGATTTCTTTACACCTGTGTAACTAGTGACTAGAAATACAATAAGAAGAGAATTTTGTGACATTTTCCCAGAGTTAACTCCTGCCAATTACTCCAAGGTTTGAGAGAAGTTGTGGAGGGGGATGAAGGGTCACCTTGACCATAAATAATTTTAAACTATTTTGCATCTGTTTTGGAAAATGTTTAAAAGCTTAGGAAATTGGAGGTTGATTTGATTGCCAAAGGAGGAGTTTGAATTGTATCTTTCTTTTTTGCCTATCCCTTCCTCAGACTTTATATAAGAAATATTTTTTATTTGTTTATTTTTTACCACATCAATTGATCATAGGATTTAAAGCTATAAAAAACATTAATGATTATCTAATCTAGTATTTTTATTTTTAGACAAAGAAACTGAGGACTTAGGAAATTATACCACTTATCTACCCATTCCACAATAATAAGTAGCAAAGTCAAGATTCTAGCCCAGATAGTCTTGGGTTATGAACTCTTGTGTTAATAACTTCAACGAATGTCTTGATCAGTGTACTTATCTTATATTCTTTCAGAAAGAAGAAAACTTTGGAGTATTGTTTGATGTGAGGAAGAGATGTACTTTTTTTATCCCTAGGAAGAACACATTTTATGACTAAAACAAATGGGCTATTCAAGGAAATAGACAAAAATTCACTTCATGCATATGCTAGCTTTGAGATTTAAATAGTTCCATGATTTTCTATATTTCCCCAATATTTCTGTACCAGTTTCACTGTAAAATATATTCCAAACTTTTTGTATTATGCAGTCATATGTACTAGTAGGAGTTAACAAAAGGGAAAGCAAAACAAAAAAAAAATTTTTTTCTAAAGATATTAAAAGGAGGGTAATGACTTCATTGTATTCAAAATGAGTATAAATAATACTTTCATTTATTTAGCTTTTTAAGATATATAAAGCACTATATATATACTCATACATATATACATAAATATACATATATAATATACATACTATACTTACATAAAAATACATAAACATATACACATTGCTGGCTAAGTATTATAGTCAATACAATTCTCAGAGTCAGGAAGATCTGTGGTCCAATGCAGCATACATTTAGTAGCTATGAGAGTCTACATAGATCACTTGATTTCTTTCTACCTCAGTTTATCTATAAAATAGGATAAAAGCACCTACCTTAGAGATTTGTTGTTAGAATCAAATGTGTTAACATGTGTAAAATGCTTTGAAAAAGTTAACAAAAATGTGAACTATTATTATTTTTAATAAGTTATTTCTTTTGATTCTCACCACCCAAAATTTCTGTCATTTTGCAAATGAAAATATTTTAGAAACTAAGTTAAATTAACAAGGAGATCAACTGTTAATGATGCAGTAACACAATATGTCTCCTCAATTTAAGTGATAAATGTAAAAATAAGTTGGGAGCCAATATCTAAATCATTTAGGTCTCAAATACTATGACAAAATCAACAACTTATGTCAGTGGCCCTATGTTGATCTAATTCATTAGATAATTTCTCAACCACTCAACTTTGCACTCCATTTTGTCTGTGTATAAAATTCAGTGGATTACCGAGGATGGGGTGTGTGTGTGTGTGTGTGTGTGTGTGTGTGTGCACATGCACATGTGTGTTTAAATACTAGAATATTTTCTTTGTCTCTTGAATGCAGATGTAAGTAGGCTTTGTTGCTGTAAAGAGATCCAAGTAGAAGCTATCCAGACAATTGGAATGCAAGAGTGAAGCCTCATGCACCACCCTCTCTCCTGCAAAAAAAAAAAAGACATATGGTTGGAAAAAATCAAATGGAATTTGGTGCTGACATTCAGCAAAAGGGAGAGGAAGTCAAGAGAAAAAAAAAAGCCTTTTTTTTTTTTGACTTTGGTTGGTTAGGCGTATGGATAATCTAGTGCTTTGTGAGGCTCATATCAATGGATGTAATCTCCTTAGACTTAAAAAACACAACATCCACTCTGTCATGAAACCACTAAAAATTTATATTAAGAAAACATTTATCAAATGTGTTAAGAAAATTTTTCCTTGGATAGGCAAATTATCTTGGACATTTTTTCAGAGGGATACTCTCTTATAATTGGGTTATGAAATCTGGAGAGAACTCTTACTTTCATATTCCATTTCCATTTTGAACCACATTAACTACATCAGCTGTGATCTAGGAAGTAGAATGAAGTAGGAGTATCTCTGAATGATGAGAATCACCATCTATCATGTTGTTCATTCTGTGTGGTTCATGTATATTTTCTCCCTATAGCTCAACACAAAGGGATCTGGAGTGGACTGAAAGCCTTCCTCTCTTTCTCCTGACATCATGAAAATACTAATGGATCAGTGACTATTAGACTGTTATCTCTTACTCTTGCCTCACAAACTTTAAAAGCAAATCTTAAACATCTAGCTAAATGGCAGTTGTTATTATAGTTACCATGGGTGACTAGGTAGAATGGTAGATAAAATGCCAGAGCTAAAGTCAAGAAGACTTACCTTTCTAAGGTCAAATCTTACCTTCGACACTTAATAACTTTGTGACCTTGGGAAAAATCACTTAATCTTTGTTTGCCTCAGCTTTCTCATCTATATAAGTGAAAAATGGAAAACCACTACAGTGTCTTTGCCTAGGAAACACCAAATAGAGTCACAAAGACTCAGACATGACAGAAATGACTGAATAATAAAAACTACTCATCATCATTGCTGCTACAACCACTACCACCATTACCACTCCCTTTACTATTACACTAGTCTCTCTACTATTCTACTTCTAGCATTACTTCTACTACTTACTACTATTTTATTAGTATTACTATCACTATTATTGTACTAGAACCATTACTATTACCACCACTGCCATCACTACTACTCTACTACTACCACTGTTATTTTTCTACTATTACTACCATTAGTACTAATACTCTACTATTACAATTACTTCTACTACTTCTACTTGTCTATAACTACCACCACCACCACCACCACTATTTTACTATCACTACTACTACCACATCACTGCTACTATTGCAGCTCTACTACTACCACTAATAATACTCTACTGTTACAACTACTACTATTATTTTACTAGTACTATTATACTGCTGCTACTATTGCTACTGCTATGATACTAGGATATAAGATAATAGAGAAGAAAATAATACAAATAAGAATAAAATTATGAAACTTTTTCTTTGCCCGAAATCTTTCTCATGCTATTTGAGAGTAGAACTCTGAGAAATAATCAGCTGAGGAAGAAAAAACTTATATCAAAATGTTATGGGAAGAAAGCAATAGCTGCCTGCTGTGAGAAATTTGAAGGAATTTTATGATAAATTGATCAGAAGTTCCAGACCTTTGCCAATACTAAAGAAGTGTGATTTCACATTGAGCTAAAACATATTCTGTTAATATCTGAAGATATTAAAGGGTATTTAACTGAAGTTAATAACTATTGAAAAGATATGAATGTGGATCGTAGATGATTTTTAAATTTTTTTTAATGTTTATTCTTTCAGTTGTCTTGTTGAATGAATCGGCATCCTGGAAAAAGAGCCTTTAGGAATGATTACATATGAGATGAATCCTTGCACTTCCCAACTAAAAAGGGGAAATTGGACACCCAGGTCAAGGCTACACACATTGAATTTTTCTTTTTAAGGAGTGGGTCTTGTTAAGTTAATTTAGGACGTTAATTCCATAGGATATCTCTTTAGAGCTAAAATGAACTACATAGACCATCAAACCCAAATCCCTCACTTTTTCAGATGAGGGAACTAAGCACAAGGAAAGATAGTGACTTGCTCAGGCCAACAGTAAGTTTCTGAAGCAAGATTTGAACCTCAGACTTCCTGACTCTAAGAGTGTAAGGCAGTATTATTTTGAAAGTCCAAGCCAGAATTCCAGGGTTGGAGTCAAGATAGCAGAGTAAAGTAAGAAAGCTGCTTGAGCTCTCCCAGTTACCTTCAAAAACCACATGAAACCAAGCCTCTGAACAGAGTGTGAAGGAATTAAACTACTCTCCAGCTCAAGATAGATTGAAAAAGCTTCAAGGTCAGTATAACTGTGGTGAAAAGAGTATTCAGCCCAAGTCAAAAAGACTCTGGGAAAGCTATTGAGAGGGTCTTAATTACAGCAAATTAGCAACTAAGACTTCCCAGTTCTGGCTCAATAGAGGAGCAAATCAGTAGGACAGCTTCCAGTAGTAGCTCAGAAGACAAACTCTTGGAAACCAGATTGTTTCCTAAACAGAGCAGGCAAAGCTACCTCCTACAGACACAAGGGAATCCTGTACTCAAAATCAAGGCTAAAAGCTGCACAGGGAGCTTGGGACAATGCCATCTTTATGCCAGGAGCTGAGCTCAAACTTAAAAAAAAATTTAAAAAGGGGAAATACCAAAAGAAAATGAGCAAGAAACAGAAAAAAAAAAGAACCTTGAGAATAGAAAGCTATTGTAGTGATAGTGTAGACATAATGTCCACAGAAGAAATCTCCAAGAGAGATAAATTGATCTCTAGCCTTTGTGGAAATGCTCATAAAAGACTTCAAAAGCAATTAAGAGAGGTAGAAGAAAAAATGAGAAAGGAAATGAGAGATATGCATTTTGGAAACAGGACAATTTGGAAAAGGAAGGAAAAATTGCCTGAATAGAATAGCTATTTAATTAGTAGAGTAAACCAAATGAAAAAAGAGGAACAAAAGATAACTGAAGAAAATCACACATTAAAAACTAGAACAGGGCAAATGGAAGCCAATGATTTTATGAAACAGCAAGAATCAGTCAAACAAACTAAAAAGAATGAAAAAAAGGAGGAAAATGTGAAATACTTCATTGGCAAAAAAGCCAATTTGAAAAAGAGATCCAGAAGAGACAATTTGAAAAGTATTGGTCTACCTGAAGGTCATGATCAAAAAAGAGCTTGGATAGCATCCTACAAGAAGTCATTAAGGAAAACTGCCTCAATATTCTAGAAACAGAAAGGGAAATACTCATCATAAGTAAACAGTATTAAAAAAATTGAAAATCGGTATAGACCTATATCTCATACCCCATACCAAAAGGTCAAAATGGACCATGTTTTGGGCATAAAGGATGATACCAAAAACAAATTAGGAGAACAAGAGATAATTTATCTATCACATCGTTGGAGAAGGGAGATATTTATGAACAAAGAAGAATTAATAACATTATGAAAAACAAAATTGCCAACTTGGAAAAAGTTTTGCACAAAAACTATAATAGTGGGAAATCTCAACCTTGCACTCTCAGAATTAGATAAATCAAACCACAAAATAAATAAGAAAGAAGTCAAAGAGGTAAATAGAATACTAGAAAAGTTAGATATGATAGATCTCTGGAGAAAATGTAATGGAGACAGAAAGGAGTACACTTTCTTTTCAGCAGTTCATGGAACCTATACAAAAATTGACCATATATTAGGACATAAAAACCTCAAATTCAAATGCAGTGAGGCAGAAATAGTAAATGCATCATTTTCAGACCACGATCCAATGAAAATTACATTCAACAAAAAGCCAGGGGAAAGTAGACCAAAAAATAATTGGAAACTAAATAATCTTATAATAAAGAATGATTGGATGAAACAGCAAATCATAGACATAATTAATAATTTCACCCAAGAAAACGATAATAATGAGACATCATACCAAAATGTATGGGATACAGCCAAAGTGGTAATAAGGGGAAATTTCATATCTCTAGAGGCCTATTTGCATAAAACAGAAAGAGAAACTCAATGAATTGGGCTTGCAACTAAAAATGCTAGAAAAGGAACAATTAAAAACCCCCAGTCAAATACTAAACTTGAAATTCTAAAAATAAAAGGAGAGATCAATAAAGTTGAAAGTAAAAAAAAACTATTGAATTAATAAAACTAAGAGTTGGTTCTATGAAAAAACCAATAAAATAGACAAACCCTTAGTAAATCTGATTTAAAAAAGGAAAGAGGAAAATCAAATTGTTAGTCTTAAAAATGAAAAGGGAGAACTCGCCACTAACGAAGAGGAAATTAGAGCAATAATTAGGAGTTACTTTGCCCAACTTTATGCCAATAAATTTGACAACTTAAATGAAATAGAAGAATACCTCCAAAAATATAGCTTGCCCAAACTAACAGAGGAAGAAGTAAATATCCTAAAGAGTCCCATCTCAGAAAAAGAAATAGAACAAAGTATCAACCAACTCCCTAAGAAAAAATCGCCAGGACCAGATGGATTTACATGTGAATTCTACCAAACATTTAAAGAACAATTAATTCCAATGCTAAATAAACTATTTGAAAAAATAGGGATTGAAGGAGTCCTACCAAACTCCTTTTTATGACACAGACATGGTACTGATACCTAAACCAGGTAGGTTGAAAACAGAGAAAGAAAATTATAGACCAATCTCCCTAATGAATAGTGATGCTAAAATCTTAAATAAAATATTAGCAAAAAGATTACAGAAAATCATCCCCAGGATAATACACTATGACCAAGTAGGATTTATACCAGGAATGCAGGGCTGGTTCGATATTAGGAAAACTATTAGCACAATTGACTATATCAATAACCAAACAAACAAAAACCATATGATCATCTCAATAGATGCAGAAAAAGCATTTGATAAAATTCAACATCCATTCCTAATAAAAACACGTGAGAGCATAGGAATAAATGGACTTTTCCTTAAAATAGTCAAGAGCATATATTTAAAACCATCAGTAAGCATCATATGCAATGGGGAAAAACTGGAACCTTTCCCAGTAAGATCTGGAATGAAGCAAGGTTGCCCACTATCACCATTATTATTCAATATCGTATTAGAAACACTAGCCTCTGCAATAAGAGTTGAGAAAGATATTAAAGGAATTAGAGTAGGCAATGAGGAAACCAAACTATTACTCTTTGCAGACGATATGATGGTATACCTGGAGAACCCCAGAGATTCTACCAAAAAGCTATTAGAAATAATTCACAATTTTAGCAAAGTAGCTGAATACAAAATAAATCCCCATAAATCCTCAGCATTTTTATACATCACCAACAAAATCCAACAGCAAGAGATACAAAGAGAAATTCCATTCAGAATAACTGTTGATAGCATAAAATATTTGGGAATCTATCTACCAAAGGAAAGTCAGGAATTATATGAACAAAATTACAAAAAAGTTTCCACACAAATAAAGTCAGACTTAAATAATTGGAAAAATATTAAGTGCTCTTGGGTAGGCCGAGTGAATATAATAAAGATGACAATACTCCCTAAACTAATCTATTTAGTGCTATACCAATCAGACTTCCAAGAAAATATTTTAATGATCTAGAAAAAATAACAACAAAATTCATATGGAACAATAAAAAGTCGAGACTCTCAAGGGAATTAATGAAAAAAAAAATCAAATGAAGGTGGCCTAGCTGTACCTGATCTAAAATTATATTATAAAGCAGCAGTCACCAAAACCATTTGGTATTGGCTAAGAAATAGATTAGTTGATCAGTGGAAAAGGTTAGGTTCACAAGGCAGAATAGTTAACTATAGCTATCTAGTGTTTGACAAACCCAAAGATCCTAACTTTTGGGATAAGAATTCTTTATTAGATAAAAACTGCTGGGATAACTGGAAATTAGTATGGCAGAAATTAGGCATGGACCCACACTTAACACCATATACCAAGATAAGATCGAAATGGGTCCATGGCTTAGGCATAAAGAACGAGATTATAAATAAATTGGAGGAACATAGGATAGTTTATCTCTCAGACTTGTGGAGGAGAAAGAAATTTGTGACCAAAGATGAACTAGAGACTATTACCGATCATAAAATAGAAAATTTTGATTACATCAAATTAAAAAGCCTTTGTACAAACAAAACTAATGCAAACAAGATTAGAAGGGAAGCAACAAACTGGGAAAACATCTTCACAGTTAAAGGTTCTGATAAAGGCCTCATTTCCAAAATATATAGAGAACTGACTCAAATTTATAATAAATCAAGCCCTTCTCCAATTGATAAATGGTCAAAGGATATGAACAGACAATTTTCAGATGATGAAATTGAAACTATTACCACTCATATGAAAGAGTGTTCCAAATCATTATTGATCAGAGAAATGCAAATTAAGACAACTCTGAGATACCACTACACACCTGTCAGATTGGCTAAGATGACAGGAAAAAATAATGATGAATATTGGAGGGGATGTGGGAAAACTGGGACACTGATGCATTGTTGGTGGAACTGTGAATGAATCCAACCATTCTGGAGAGTAATCTGGAATTATGCCCAAAAAGTTACCAAATTGTGCATACCCTTTGATCTAGCAGTGTTTCTATTGGGCTTATATCCCAAAGAAATACTAAAGAAGGGAAAGGGACCTGTATGTGCTAAAATGTTTGTGGCAGCCCTGTTTGTAGTGGCTAGAAACTGGAAATTGAATGAATGCCCATCAATTGGAGAATGGCTGGATAAATTGTGGTATATGAATGTTATGGAATATTATTGTTCTGTAAGAAATGACCAACAGGATGAATACAGAGAGGCTTGGAGAGACCTACATGGACTGATGCTAAGTGAAATGAGCAGAACCAGGAGATCACTTTACACCTCGACATCGATATTGTATGCGGATGTATTCTGATGGAAGTGGATTTCTTTGACAAAGACTCAATTTCAATTGATAAATGATGGACAAAAGCAGCTACACCCAAAGAAAGAACACTGGGAAATGAATGTGAACTATTTGCATTTTTGTTTTTCTTTCCGAGTTGTTTTTTACTTTCTGAATCCAATTCTCCCTGTGCAACAAGAGAACTGCTCGGTTCTGCACACATATATTGTATCTAGAATATACTGCAACATATTTAACATATATAGGACTGCTTGCCATCTAGGGGAGGGGGTGGAGGGAGGGAGGGGGAAAATCGGAACAGAAGCAAGTGCAAGGGATAATGTTGTAAAAAAAAATTTACCCTGGCATGGATTCTGTCAATATAAAGTTATTATAAAATAAAATAAAATATTAAAAAATTAAAAAAAAAGAAAGAAAAAGTTTTGCACAAACAAAACCAACAGAAACAAGATTAAAAGGAAAGTAGAAAGCTGGAAAAAAATCTCTGCAGACAGTATTTTTAATAAAGGTTTTATTTCTAAAATATATAAAGAACTGTGACAAATGTATAAGAATACAAGTCATTTCCCAATTGATAAATGATCAAAAGATATCAACAATTTTTAGATGATGAAATAAAAGTCACCTATAATTATATGAAAAATTCTCTAAATCACAATTGATTAGAGAAATGCAAATTAAAACAACTCTGAGGTATCACCTCATACTTCTCAGGTTGGCTACGATAACAGGAAAAAGTAATGATATATGTTGGAAAGAATGGGGGGAAATGATTCAACTATTCTGGGGAGCAATTTGGAACTATACCAAAAGACTATAAAACTGTGCAAATCCTTTGACCTAGCAGTGCCATTACTGGGTGTATATCCCAAGGAAATCATAAAAGAGGGGAAAAAGAATTACATGGGCAAAAATGTTTGTAGCAGTGCTTTTGTGGTCGCAAAAAATTAGAAAAGAAATGGATGCCCATCAATTGGGGAATGGCTGAACAAGTTGTGGTACATGTAAGTAATGGAATATTATTGTTCTATAAAAAATGATGAACAAGCTGATTATGGAATTATAGAAAGGTCTAGAAAGATTTACACAAACTAATACTGAATGAAATAAGCCGAACTAGGAATACATTGTACATAATAACAGCAAGAATGTGTGATGGTTACCTATAAAAGGTTTGGTTCTTCACAGCAGTTCAGTGACCAAAGCAATCCCAATAGACTTTGGACAGAAAATGCCGTCTGCATTTAGAACAAGATCTAAGGAGACTAAATGTAAGTCAGCACATAATATGTTCACTTCTTTTTTGTGTTTTTTTTTAAATCTCTCCCATGATTTTTCCCTTTTGCTCTGATTTTTTTCTTCCATCTTCATTCATAAAGCAATGGGTATCAAAATTAACTTACTGCAATTAAAAAAAAATTGAATCCAATCCAAAAATTATCCACCAGGCATTTATTCAGCACATTCTTTGAACAGGTCATTGTCCTAGAGCACAAAGTTGGATAGGCCTAAGTTCAAATCTAGTCTCAGATACTTGCTACTTACATGCTTTGGAACAAATCATTATAATCACTGCTTGCCTCAGTTTTTTCAACTGTAAAATGGGGCTATTAATAGCACCTATCTCTCAGAGTTAAGGATCAATTGAAATAATAATTGTAAAAAGCCTGGCACATAAATGGTATTATATAAATAGTGACTTATTTTTATGGTTATTACTTGGTGGAGTGAAAATATAAGGGAGGAATAGGATCTCTCCATATAAAACTATAAATGATAATGCAAGAAGAAATAAGGAGTTAATGCTAACCACTAAAAGGCTCGAGAGGATTTCTATAGGAAATAGCAAATTATCTGCTCTTCAAGTTCCAGTTCAGGTATTTATCTTGTGAAATACTTGATGGTTACTCAGATGGTTATCTCAAGAATGGCTGCCAGGTTCTAAAACTTCTTGCTGGTCCTTAAATCCAACATATCTAACTGTATCACCTCTGTACCTGACACCCAAGTCATGAAACCTCTATTTATCTCAGTTTCTTTAACTGTAAGGTACAGGTAAAAATAGCACATACCTTTTAGGGTTGTTAGGAAAATAAAATGAGATATTTGTGAGGATAGTGTCTGTATATAGTAGGTATTGCCTAATGCTTATTTCATGACATTTTTTGGTAAATAAAATTATGTATAGGATGTTAATAGTTTGAAATACTTATTAGAAATAAAATTATGAGGAAACACCTGAAAAAACATTATCATCAGAGACAGACAGAGACAGAGAGAGAAATAGATACACAGAAAGAGATAAAAAGACAGATTTAACATTGACATGTTTACCTCAATGCTATTTCTAGGTGATGACTCAGAACTTTATAAACAAATATATTTATATATGTGTATATATATATATATATGCATATATATATATACATATACATGTATTCAAAGATATATCTATATATCATATAAATATATATGTGTATATATAATATATACATATATATATATATATCTCAAAGCATATATTACATAGATGTATACAAACATGTGTGACTAGTGACTAGCACAATGCTAGCTCCTAATAGTTACTTAATAAATGCTTACTGGTTAATCAATAATCTTTTTAATCTTCAATACTTCAGAAAGGCATGATTTTACCACTATTGGCAATCTTTCTACTAATGAAACTGCTCTATGCCTATGTATGTGATTCCCAGGAATCGGTGAAACTATTAAACAAACAAACAAGTTTCCATTCATGGCCTATTTGCCAGTCTTCTGATAATGGACCTCCTTGGACTTAGATAAAAAACATACCACTCACTGCTCAGACTCCAAGTGGAATCTGTTAGTTTTCTTTCTACCAGCACAACCTTTAAGAGCTCAAGGCAACCCCTATGGCATAGTAATGAAGGAATATTTTCCATGTGTAAAGATAAAAGTTGAGTAAATCAATCAAATCACTCAATTAAATTAAATTAATAATTACATGATGATTAAATAATAAAGTGTTTGATCAAATTATAACTATGTGTATGTTTCAGAGAAGGGAGGAGACATACCAGGAGGGCTATTGAGCTATATGAGCTATATCATCAGTTAATCACAATCACCCCAAATTCTTCATTGCTATAGTAGCCATATTTTGGGGACCCAATTTGTCAGTAGGAGTTGGAGCTGGGATAGTCACTTCAAAACATGTATTTTACATGCAGATTTTATTGCCATTTATACTAAGGGGGACAATATTTGCACAACTTTCTCTATAATAAAATCAATACTGTTTATATCCTACTGATTATGGCAACCCCCAAAGATATTTCTTAACTATAGCAACACTGCTACTGACACTTTAGAGGAGATTCTTCCTGATTGTCAGTTTGTTGAATAGCAGTACTGTGCAGCTAATGTCATCCAATCCTCACTACTTAGTAGTTTACGAATTACTTGAAATTATTTTGTTTCAACTACTGAAGGGCATCTTAATCTTGATCTTAATTAATTAAAATGCCAAGCATTTTCCCTATTTCTAAATGAAAAAGCAAGATTCCAAAGTCACAACACTCTATATATGTATGTGTGTATGTTTTGTGTGTATGAAATCCTTATAAAAATTCTCTGAAGAGACAGCTCATACAACTAGCTGTTGTAGATCGACTGATCGATAAATACATAGATAGAAAGACAGAAATAGAGATAGATAGATAGATAGATACCATGTTTCCCCGATAATAAGACACTGTCTTATTATTTTTTTGGACAGAAAAACACCAGAGGGCTTATTTTCAGGGGAGGGCTTATTTTAATGAACATTGACAGCAATGCTCCCTGAGTGCTCTTTCTATCCTCCATGATGCCCCCTGAGTTCTTCTTTTATCCTCCATCATGGCCCCTCACTCCCGTTTACATACCAGGTTTTTATGTTGTCCTGCCTCAGCTCTCCTCCCCGGCACTGCTCTCAATGGCATCAGCAAGCAAATCACTGGGGAAGAACAGGATGACACGCTCACTGCTGCAGCCCTGATTGGATGCAGCTCAAAGCGTGGCATGCGTTTCACTGGGGAGTGGGGAGACAGTGCATACAGAGGGTACCGTAATATAGCGTGTAGCATAGGGGATCACCTTCACTACAGTAGCAATCTCAACAGGGCTTATTTTCAGGGGAGGGCTTATTTTAGAGGAATCTTACACAGTAAGAGGAGGGCTTATTTTCGGGATAGGTCTTATTATCGGGGAAACACGGTAGATAGATGGATGGATAGAGAGATATAGATCTAGCAATCTGTGATAAAAGAGCTCCCCAAAAGAAAAATGACATGATTCTTCACTCTTTTACAGAGGGGGAAGCTCACAGGTTTAGAATATTGCATATATTTTAGATTTTTTGGATGTATTAACATATTTTGCTGTTCTCTTCTTCCTGTTTTTTCTTTACTTTAAAAATGATGTTTTCTATATAGTATGGCTCTCTTAGAGGTAAAAGGGAAAGGACTCCTGAGAGAACTTTTAGTAACACATAAACAAGGTATCTGTTTTAAAATTTTCTCAAGGTGTATTGATTTGCATCAATTTCCTGCAAAACAGATTTAAGGTCAAGTGCAAGAGATAATATGTTTGTTTAATGTTGTTTCTAAAATAATATTTTTATCGTCTCACCCAGACATTTCAAAGCACTTTCATCAAGCCTTATAAATACCTGAACATGTACGAATCAATTTCATTTGTAAAAGAAGTCAAGACCCTGAAAACATATTTGGTTTGTCTTAAGACAGAATTGTTTTATTCTAATTTTGCTTCTATTTTTTCACTACCAACTCACCCAGTACATTACAATTGTACATTACAAATGTTCATGTTGTAGCAGGATTATTTATAGGAAATAGTGCTAGATCTGAAATTAGGAGAGACTTGGGTTCAAAGAGAAATTTTCATCCTCACAATGTGATTCTGGGCCAGTAAGTTTATCTCAATGAATTTCAGTTTCCTATTTGTAAAATGGAAACAATAATATACCTACTACACTTATTGTGAAGATCCAGTAAAATGATGTATGTAATTTTTTTTTGTTGATACAAATCTTAAAATGCCAAATAATAGTGAACAAATAATGATAAACAAAAAGGGAGAGGAACAGAAAAAGGGAAAAGTATGAGATAATAGGATCCCTAAAGAGAATAATGTACTTGGAATACACTCTAATGTTACTCATCACTGAGTAGAATTAGTTTAAAGAGAAGACCATTTAGAATCCTTTCCAAAGACCTTTTATTATTAAAGTTATCTAAGGTCATATTCTAAGATGATTTCATCTTCAGAATGATTCCATAACAGCCCCAAGGACATCATTATAACAAAATTCCAATATATTCATAAACAATTAAATACATTTTGAAAACTTTATGATTACTGTTAGAGAATTCTCCCATGGATGAGGGACTTATACATACACAGCACATCCTAGCTGGGGTTTTCCAGTGGTCTTGGCAACTGAGTTTATTTTTGGCAAATTCACTTTCCCAGATCATTAAAATGAGATGCTGTGTCAGTCCAAGAACCCCAGTTACATGTAATTTCTGGTTTCCACATAAACTTTTCCAATAAAACTGGGAAAATTTGGGGATGCCCTCATTCAAATAGCATATTGACATTTCAAAACACTTTCATATCATTTATCTTTATCAAGCCTTACAAATACCTGAAGATGTATGAATCAATTTCATTTGTAGAAGTCAAGACCCAGAAAACATATTTGGTTTGTCTTAAGGCAGAATTGTTTTATTCTAATTTTGCTTCTATTTTTTTCCCTACCAAGAAGCATGATTTCTGGATTAGAAAGAATAAAAGAAAAAATGGCTGATAGTAAGCACAGATGAGGCAATAAGAAGAGCACACTTTTCTACTTGTGATGAATCCAAATCAATTATTCCAGATGAACTCTATACTTAGTTGATGAAAAAAGCAGATGTAATTTCTCTGTCACTATCAGTACTATTTGAAAGATCTGAAAATTGAAGAAGTTATTATATTTTAAGAAAAGGAAAAAGATTAGAGTCTGAAAATAGAACAGAATCTGAAAAAAAAAACTGCAGAACGATGATGAGCTTGACTAAATTCTGGCAAATTTTAGGATGTGTATTAAAGAAAGAATGCATGAACTAGTCAATAAATCAGCTAAATTTATTAAGTACTTCTGTTACAGCTACTGTATTAGGTGATGAAGGCACTGAAATAAAAATGAAACATTCTAGAAAGAGGAAAAGAAGAAAGTGAGAGTGTGGGAAAGAAGAAACAAATTCTCTCAAGGAAGGTAACATGAATCTATGTCTATATAAAATATATGCTAGAGAAATACAATGTAATTTGGAGGTAATAGTACTAGTTACTAGGAGCCAAATTGTTGTAAGACCTAAGCATATGTGTTGCCAAAATTAAAGGAGATAGTTACTCTAAGACAAATACAAAGAAATATATGTACAACCAATTATTTATATGTTGTTTTCCTTTCTAAAAAGAAAATTCTTTGAGAGCAGGTTTTGTTTTAAGTCTTCTTTGTATAAAGAATTTAGCACAGTGTTTGGCAATAATAAATGCTTGTTGATTGATGGATATTTACATTTTGGAGAATGAGGAGCAAGGTATTAATTTAGGTTATAGGGATTAAGGCTGGGTATAGAAGTAAGCAAAATTAGAATGAGGAAGGTGTGTATTGTTGGGGGATGGATTTGAAGTCAGAGACTTCTCTGGCTATTTAGGACAAGCCAATAATTCTGGGCTTCTGTTTTCCCATCTGAAAAAAAAATCTTAGAATTTAAATTACTTTTTCCAGCTCTTGATCTTTGCTCCTATCAACTAAAGAAGGACATTGATTATAAAGAACTAATATGGCTCCAGGAAAAAAAAAAGGAAACTAGCAGATCATTTTAGTATGAGTAACACTGTAAACATAAAGTTTAGCTAGATTATAACAAACTTTTGATAAAATTCCACATCATTTTTTGTGGGAAAGATGGGGAGATAAAGGTTACACAACAGTATAATTAAATGTTTTGGAAAGACTCAATTTTTGAATACCAGTTTCCATGGAGGTCTTGTTGAGCCCCTCAGGGATCTATGTTTGGCCCTGTGCCATTTGATATTGTTATTATTGACTTCAATAAAGTGATAGATGGTATACTTATCAAGCTAAACTGGAAAGAATAGCTAACACCCTGTATGACAGAGTTAATTCATAAAGAAATTGGAAGGCTAGAACACTGAGCTGAATCTATTGATGTTAAATTTGACAGGGATAAATATCTTCCCCTTGGATTCAAAAACTGGTATCACCAATACAAGATAGGGGAGCCAAGATGAGATAGTAGTTTGAAAATGATCTGGAACTTTTAATGAACCACAATCTCAATGTGGACCAATAACATTATATAATGATCAAAAATAATGGCACCTTGAGCTACATTATAAGAAGCACAGCTTCCAAGAATAAAGAGGTAATAGTCCCAAATATATTTATTATTATTATTTAAGCTTTTTATTTACAAAGCATATACATGGGTAATTTTTCCAACATTGATCTTTGCATAAGCTTTTGTTCCAAATTTTCCTCTCCTTCCCCCCACCATATCCCTAACTGGCAGGTAGTCCAATACATGTTAAACATATTCATGTTAGATCTAATGTATATATACATAATTATACAATTATCTTGTTGTACAAGAAAAATCAGATCAAGAAGAAAGAAAAAGAAAAACTGGGAAAGAATACAAAAATGCAAGCAAATAACAACAGAGAGAGTGAGAAGAGAGTGAGAATGTTTTGTTGTGTTCCACACTCTGTTCCCATGATCTCTCTCTGGGTGTAGATGGCTCTCTTCATCACTGCACGAGTGAAACTGGTTTGAATCATCTCAATGTTGAAGAGAGCCACGTCCATCAGAATTGTTCATCATATAATCTTGTTGTTGCTGTGTATAATAATCTCTTGGTTCTGCTCATTTCATTTAGCATCAGTTCATGTAAGTGTCCCTAAGCCTCTCAGAAATTATCCTGCTGGTCATTTCTTACAGAACAATAATATTCCATAGCATTCATATATCATAATTTATTCAACCATTCTCCTATTGATGGACATGCACTCAGTTTCCAGTTTCTTGGCACTACAAAGAGTGCATATGTTTTTGCACATGGAGGTCCCTTTCCCTCCTTTAAGATCTCTTTGGAATATAATCCCAGTAGAAAAACTGCTGGGACAAAGGATATGCAGTTTAATAACTTTCTGAGCATAGTTTCAAACTGCTCTCCAGAATGGTTGGATCCGTTCACAGTTCCACCAACAATGTATCAGTGTCCCAGTTTTCCTACATCCCCTCCAACATTCATCATTATCTTTTCCTATCATTTTAGCCAATCTGACAGGTGTGTAGTGGTATCGCAGAGTTGGAATTTGCATTTCTCTGATCAATAGTGATTTGGAGCACCTTTTCATGTGGCTACAAATAGTTTCAATTTCTTCATCTGAAAATTGTGTGTTCATATTCTTTGACCATTTATCAAATGGAGAATGGCTTGATTTCTTATAAATTTGAGTCAATTCTCTATATATTTTAGAAATGAGGCCTTTATCAGATCCTTTGTATGTAAAAATGTTTTCCCAGTTTATTGTTTCCCTTCTAATCTTGTCTGCATTAGTTTTGTTTGTACAAAACCTTTTTAACTTGATATAATCAAAAATATCTATTTTATGATCAGTAATGATCTCTAGTTATTCTCTGGTCGCAAATTCCTTCCTCTTCCACAAGTCTGAGAAGTTCTTCTAATTTGTTTATAGAATCATCTTTCTATCTAGATCATTTTGACCTTATCTTGGTATATGGTGTTAGGTGTGGGTCTATGGTGAATTCTTATCCCAAAAGGTGGGGTCTTTGGGTTTGTCAAATACTAGACTGTTATAGTAATTGGCTATTTTGATTTGTGAACCTAACCTATTCCACTGATCAACTTATTTATTTTTTAGCTAGTACCAAATGGTTTTGATGACCACTGCTTTATAATATAGTTTTAGATCTGGTACAGCTAAGCCACTTTCATTTGCTTTTCTCTTCATTAATTCCTTTGAAATTCTTGATCTTTTTTTCTTCCAGATGAATTTTGTTATTTTTCTAGTTTAGTAAAATAGTTTGTTGGGAGTCTGATTGATATAGCACTAAATAAATATATTAGTTTAGAGAGTATTGTCATCTTTATTATATTTGCTCTACCTATCCATAAGCACCTGGTATTTTTCCAATTGCTTAGGTCTGACTTTATTTGTGTGGAAAGTGTTTTGTAGTTTTGCTTATATAGTTCCTGAATTTTCCTAGGCAGATAAGTTCCCAAATATTTGGTATTATCAACAGTTATTTTAAATGGAATTTCTCTTTATATCTCTTGCTGTTGGATTTTGTTAGTGATGTATAAGAATGCTGATGATTTATGTGGATTTATTTTGTATCCTGCAACTTTGCTAAAGTTGTGGATTATTTCTAATAGCTTTTTAGTTGCTTCTCTGGGGTTCTCTAAGTATACCATCATATCATCTGCAAAAAGTGATAATTTGGTTTTCACATTACCTACTCTAATTCCTGTAATCTCTTTTTCTTCTCTTATTGCCAAGGCTAGCATTTCTAATATAATATTGAATAACAATGGTGATAATGGGCAACATTGTTTCACCCTTGATCTTATTGGAAATAGTTTTGTTTGCTGGTGGTTTTAAATAGATACTACTGAGTATTTTAAGGAAAAATCCATTTATTCCTATACTATCTAGTGTTTTTAATAGGAATGGGTGTTGGACTTTATCAAACGCCTTTTCTGCATCTATTGAGATAATCATATAGTTTTTGTTAATTTGGTTATTAATATTATAATAGTTTTCCTAATATTGAACCACCCCTGTATTCCTGGTATAAATCCTACTTGGTTATGGTGTATTATCCTGAGGATGATTATCTGTAATCTCTTAATATTTTATTTATGATTTTCATCAATATTCAATAGGGAGATTAGTCTATGATTTTTTTTCTCTATTTTCATCCTACTTAGTTTAGGGATCAGTACCATGTCTGTGTCATAAAAGGAATTTGGTAGAAGTCCTTCATTGCTATTTTTTCAAATAGTTTACATAGTACTGGATTTAATTGTTTCTTTAAATGTTTGGTAGAATTCACATATAAATCTAACTGGTCCTGGAGATTTTTTCTTAGGCAGTTGATTAATAACTTGTTGTATTTCTTTTTCTAAAAATGAGACTATTTAAGTAATTTATTTCCTCTTCTGTTAATCTGGGCAATCTATAATTTTGTAGGTATTCCTCCATTTCACTTAGGTTGTCAAATTTATTGGCATAAAGTTGGGCAAAGTAACTCCTGATAATTGCTCTGGTTTCCTCTTCATTGGTAGATAGTTCTCCCTTTCCATCTTTGACACTAACAATTTGATTTTCTTTTTTCCTTTTTCTAGTCAAATTCACTAAAGATTTATCTATTTTGTTGGAGTTTTTTTTTCATAAAACCAACTTTTAGTTTTATTTATTAATTCAATAGTTTTTTTTTCTTTCAATTTTATTGATCTCTCCTTTTATTTTTATTTTTGGAATTTTTTTTTTTTAGAATTTCAAGTTTGGCATTTGATTGATTTGATTTGATTATTTGTTCTTTTTCTAGTTTTCTAGTTTTTTTAGTTGCAAGCCCAATTTATCGATCTTCTCTTTCTCTATTTTATACAAGTAAGCATCTAGAGATATAAAAATTTCCCTTATTATCACTTCGGCTGCATCCCACAAATTTTGGTATGTTGTCTCATTGTCATTCCCTTGAAAGAAAATTTTGATTGTGTCTATGATTTGCTGTTTCACCCATTCATTCTTTAGGATGAGATTATTTAGTTTCCAATTTCTTTTTCTTCTATTTCCCCCTGGTCCTTTATTGAATGCATTTTTTTTTTTGCATTGTGATCTGAAAAAATTTGCATTTACTATTTCCGCCTTTGAGGTCTTTAGATCTTAATATATGGTCAGTTTTGTATAGGTTTCATGAACTGCTGAAAAGAAAGTGTACTCTTTTCTGTTTCCATTCAGGTTTCTCCAATAATTACCTCCAATCATATCTAGATTTTCAAGTATTCTATTTACCTCTTTAATTTCTTTCTTATTTATTTTGTAGTTTGATTTATCTGGTTCTGAGAGAGCAAGGTTGAGATCTCCCACTATTATAGTTTTGCTATCTATTTCTTCTTGCAACTCTCTTAACTTCTTAAGGAATTTAGATACTACACCACTTGGTGCACATATGTTTAATATTGATATTGCTTCATTATCTATGGTACCCTCTAACAAGGTATAGTTCCCTTCCTTATCTCTTTTAATTAAATCAGTTTTTGTTTTTGCTTGATCTGAAATCAGGATGGCTACCCCTGCTTTTTTTTTACTTCACCTGAAGCATAATAGATTCTTCTCCAGCTTTTTACCTTTACTCTGTATGTATTACTCTGCTTTAAATGTGTTTATTGTAAACAACATATTGTAGGATTCTGGCTTTTAATCCAGTCTGCTATCCACTTATGTTTTATGAGAAAGTTCACCCCATTCACATTTACAGTTAAAACTAATAATTCTGTATTTCCTGCCATCTTATTAATCCCAAATTACACTTTTCTTTCCTTTTCCCCTTTCCCTCCTCCCCAGTATTTTACTTATGAGCGCTACTTGCCTCAAGCAGTCCTCCCTTTTTAGAGACTCTCTCCCTTTCTTATACCTTTCTCCTACTATGTCTCTTTTCCTTTCTATTTAGCCAACACCTTCCCTTTTCCCCTTTCCCCTCCCACTTCTCTATAAGATGAGAGATGTTTCTCAGTGAAATCAAATACATCTAATATTCTTTCTTTGGACCAAATCTGATGAGAGTAAAATTCATACAATATTCATCAGCCTCCCTTCTTTCCCTCAATTATAATATGTTTTCTTTTCCTCTTCCTGAGATGTAATTTCCCTCATTTTACCTCCACTTTCCTTTTTTTTTTGTTACAATCTCCTTTCCATTTCTAGTTTCTTTTTTTATATTATAACAGTAAAATCAGATTATACATGTACTCAAATGTATACCCATAATAGAAATATAGTTTTCAAGAGATTTTTTTTCTTTTTACCTTTTATGCTTCTCTTGGACTCTTGGAAGTCAAATTTTTCTGTTTAGCTGTGGTCTTTTTATCAAAAATAAATGGAATTCACCAGTTTCATTGAATGTCTCTGTTTTCTTCCCTGAAAGAAAATGCTCAGTTTAGCAGGGTAATTCATTCTTGGCTGCATCCCAAGACCCTTTACCTTTTGGAATATCAGATTCCAGGTCCTTTAATCTTTTAGAGTGGAAGCTACTAGGTCTTGAGTAGTCCTTATTGTAGCTCCTCAGTATTTGAATTGTTTCTTTCTGGCTGTTTGTAATATTTTTCCTTGGTCTGATAGTTCTTAAAGTTAGCCACATTATTTCTGGGGGTTTTAATTTTGGAGTCTCTTTCAGGAAGCGTTTAGTAAATTCTTTCAATGGTCATTTTACCTCCTGTTTCTATGATATTTAGGCAGTTTTATTTGATGATTTCCTGAAAGATAGTGTCTAGGCCCTTTTTTTCATCATGTATTTCAGGGAGTCCAATCATCCTTAGATTGTCTCTTGTAGGTCTTGTAATGGGCTGAAGCTCAAATTGATGCACTGAGATCCCAAGCACATGAGGCTAAATAGTAATTGGGCCATACTCTATTAATATATGTGCTTGGAGAAAGAATGGTCCCCACCCACTCTTTGTGCAAGTCCTGATGTGTTGTATAGGAAATGACAATTTTGGTGGGTGGAGGCAGGGGGCAAAGAGAGAAGTGGAAAGGGACTATTGACTGGTTCCTGTCCCAGCTGCATACATTGCTAATCCCCCTTCACCTCAAAAAGAATAAAGATTGAAGATTTTCCCTTAACCTGAATTCCTGACTCTGGTTGATTTTGAAATACGTGGTCATCACATTTGGTGCCCAAGTGTGGGAACCAAGGACCCTACTTTCACTGAAGAAGTCTCTGGTGACCAGGAACTTAGGTGAGTATTGTAATAAAAAAAAAAAAAAACAGGGAACTTGTTTTCTTAAAAACTAAACTAGTAACCTTTTTTTGGCTGAAATAGGACAGATGCTAGCTAAAGATTCTCCACCTCTCCCAAACCCCCTCCCATCACCCCCATCCAGGAGTGACACTATAGAAAACATGCTTAAGCTGATAGAAGGACAAGGGCTACTTATAACTTAGGAACAGATAGCTAGACTTCTGGGTACATTAAAACGCACCTCCCTTTGGTTCTTAGAGGAAGAGCAAATCTCTCCAGATAATTGGACATTAATTGGGCAACAGCTATCCACATATTACAATGAAAATAGTCCTCATTCAATTTCCATCGAGGCATTCTATGTATACAATATAATACACTTGGCCTTAAAAAATTGTATAAGTTACAGAAAAAAGAAAAGTTCTAGGAACAGCTAAATGGGGTAAGCTGAGATAAAAGAGGAAGAAGATGAACAGATTAATGACCATATCCCCACAGGGCATGGAGATTTAAGTGAGGCTCAAGGGTGTGGTGAATCTGAGGCAGCTTCAGCCCCACCTAAGGAGCAGGTAATTGACTCTCCTCCATCAATTGACCCTCCTAAATGGAGGGAAGGGGGGTAGTGGGGGGGGGGGGAATGACAGCCCCAGCACCTCCCCACAAGCATCCAACCACTCCTATGACTAGATTGCAAAAGGGACTAATTAAGGCCAAGACAGAAGGGAGAGATGTAACTGAACTTCACACTCACATTTTTCCTGTGATTCAACAGTTTCACTCTTCAGGTCAAGAAAGTAGAAAATATGCTCCTTTTGATATAGAAATCCTCAAAGACCTGAAAAAGGCTTGCACTTTTTATGGGGCTACATCAGCTTATGTTAAGATGTTATTACAGAACTTGGCTTTTGAAATCTTGACCCCTAATGACTGGAAATCTATAGCAAGGGTATGCCTAGAACCTGGGCAAAACTACTTGTGGCTTTCTGAATATAGTGAGCTCTGTAGGATGCAAGCCCAACAAAATAGTCAAAGTACAGTTCATGCTGCAATCACCTGTGACCTACTAACAGGTGTAGGTTCCTATGCAGATGTCACAGTACAGATTAATTATTCTTTAGCAGCATATGAGCAAATTGCTGCCGATGCTATCAAAGTGTGGGCTTCTCTCCACAATAAAGACAACAAGGGTGAGGCCTTCACAAAAATAACACAAGGGCCAAATGAACCCTTTGCTGACTTTGTAGGACATTTGCAGACAGCTATCACAAGAACTAATGGGAAAAATGCAGTAACAGACATTTTGATAAGGCAACTTGCTAAGGAAAATGCTAATGAGGTTTGCAGAAGAATTATACTGTGACTGCACAAGGATGCTCCTTTCGAGGAGCTCATAAGATGATGTGCTACAGTGAGCACAAATGCCTTTTATAGCCAGGCTATGATGCAGACTTCCCGAGATCCCAATATGGGAAGACAGGGTCTCTTCTGGCAAGGGACTTCCAGAAAGACTCATCAATGCTTTCAGTGTGGTAAAGTAGGGCATCTGAAAGCTCAATGTTGGTATAGAGACAGAATGAGAAAACAGGGTGAGAGAACAAGACCCAATACCCCATGTGCAAAATGCAACAGATGCTTCCATTAGGCCTCAGAATGTAGACAGATTCAGGGAAATGGGATGAGGGGCCCAGCCCCAGTGCCCCAGGCAAAAAACACTTGGGGCATGATGGCAGCCCATGGTGCACCCAGAGAATGCCTAGAAATCTAGTACCCGGACATGAACAATCAGCCAGAAAGCCATATGATGGGAGAAGGGGATTACACAGTCAACCAGCCAGGAAGCAACCTGATGGGACTAAGGGATTACAATTGGGGAGAATAGAGCTATATGCAGCTGGGACCGGAGATATCCCCTGGAGAGGTGAAATCTGTTTCTCTCCAGCCTATGGATCCCTTGCCTCCAGGCACAGTAGGCTTGACTATTTCACCTCCTTTTTGTACGTACAAAACAGTGTCCATCCACACACTGATGTGGGAAACTTGGGAATGTGTAAATAATATCCCAGTCACTAATACAGGTAGACAATGTGTGACTTATCACCCAGGAGAAGTAGTAGCATCAGGTTTACTCATACAGAATCCTAATAAGCAACCTAGTGATAGTCACCCAGATTCTGACTTTAGACCACAAAATCCAGGAATATACTGGATAGCAGCTGTAAAAGCAGACTGTCCTATACTCACTATCTATATAAATGGCCTACCATTAGAAGGATTAGTAGACATAGGTGCAGATCATACAATCATTAGAGGTGCCAATTGGCCCAGTCACTGGCCAAAGATTAAAGCAGATGCCTATGTGTTTGGCATAGGAGGATCAATAACAGCTGAAGTTAGTGCTATCTCTATGAGATGGACTTTTGAAGGCAAAACAGGAATTTTTACTCCTTTTATAGTTGAAAAAATCCCCATCAATCTGTGGGGAAGAGACATTTTACAGCAATTAGGATTAAAAATGAGTACTTCAGTTTTTTAAGCAGGGCTGCTGTTGAAGGCCTGCCAACACTCTCACTTGTTCCTATCCAATGGAAAACTGATACACCAGTGTAGATAGAACAGTGGCCCTTAGGTAGTGATAAAATTCAGGCCTTATTAGATATAGTACAGGAGCAGCTTGACCAAGGACACTTACAACCTTCTCCAAGTCCTTGGAATTCCTCAGTGTTTCTTGTAAAAAAGAAATTAGGAAAATGAAGGATGTTGACTGATTTGAAAAAGGTGAATGAACAGATGGAAATTATGGGAACTCTTCAGCCTGGACTTCCATCTCCTATTCAATTGCCTAGAGAATGGCCTCTTTGGGTCATAGATATTAAGGATTGTTTCTATTTTATCCCTCTGGATAAGAAGGATATGAAAAGATTTGTCTTTTCAGTGCCCAGCGTTAACTTAGCTGAGCCTTATAAAAGATATGAATGGACAGTTTTGCCACAGGGAATGAAAAATAGCCCCACTATGTGTCAAATATATGTTGCTGCTGCTCTTGCTCCAGTAAGAAAAGTATTTCCAAAAGTAATGTTATTACATTATATGGATGATATATTGGGATGTGCACCTGAGGAACAAATATTAGAAGCATGTCTACAAAATACCATAGAAACACTAAAGAATTACAAATTGTACATAGCTGCAGAAAAAAATTCAAAGACATGCTCCTTTTCAATATTTAGGATATGAAGTATACCCTAAGGTGCTTACAGTACAAAAACTGTCCTTAAGAACAGAGAAGCTAAACACCTTAAATGATTTTCAGAATTTGATAGGAGATATCCAATGGATGCGACCAGTGTTAGGCCTGACTACCTATTAATTGCAATTGTTATATGATATTTTAAGGGGAGACAGTGCTTTAAATTTACCATGCCAGCTTACAAAAGAAGCTCAAGAGGCTTTGAGAAAAGTTGAATTGGCTTTATCCAATGTGGTTGAAAGAGTCACTCAAAAACCCTTTGAAATATCAGTTTTTGCCACACAAGAGGCACCCACAGCAATTCTTCATTAAAGAGACAGTGTGATAGAGTGGGTGAACCTCCCAGCACAACCAGAACAAAGCCTTACTCCTTACCCAATACTTGTAGCTAGAATTTTATTAAAGGCCATTAAGCGAGCAGTACAATTATCTGGGACAAGACCTGACAAAATATACACCTTTTATACCAATACACAAATTAATGTGTGCTGTGAGACCATCCCAGAGTGGCAAATTTTATTAGCCATGGCTCCAAATTTTACACATGGGTCTCCATTAAAGATAACCAGACTATTACATAATTGGCAATGGATTCTTGAAGAAAAAGTTTCTAAAGTTCCTCTCAAAGGACCAGTTATCTTTACAGATGCATCCAAACATAATATTTGTGCTTTATACTCTCATGACAACTATAAAGAGAATAGTCAGAACTCCTTTTCAGTCCACTCAGCAGAATGAATTGTATGTGATCATTCTAGCTCTTATTTATTATCCAGGAGACATAAATATAATATCTGATTTGGCCTATTCAGTAGGTGTGATACAAAGAATTGCCACAGCCCAAATAAAATTTGCAGTCTCTAATATATATCAGCTCTTTAAGAAACTTCAAGAGCAAGTGAGAAAGCATCCAGGTAAGATTTATATTTTGCATGTCCACTCTCATAGTGGACTTCCAGGTCCCATTTTTGATGGTAATTCAAAGACAGATAGCCTTCTAATTATGTTGATCAATACTCCTTTATTCCAAGAAGCCCAGGAATCTCATTCTAAATATCATCAGGCTGCTTGAGCTTTATGTTTACAATTTGGAATAACAAGAGAGGAAACTAGGAGCATAGTAAAAGCTTATACGGCTTGCCTTCCTTTCCACGCTCCTACACTGCCTCCAGGGAAGAACCCTTGTGGTTTGAGACCCAATGAAATCTGGCAAATGGATGTGACCCATTATAAATATTTTGGTTGTCTGTCTTTTATCCATGTAGTGGTAGACACCTTTTCAGGATTCACTTTTGCAATACCAGCATCAAAAGAGACAGCCCAAGTGGTCACTGAATTCCTCACACAAGCATTTGCCATTATGGGTGTGCCACAAGCAATAAAAACAGACAATGGTCCTGCATATACTTCCAAACATTTTGCACACTTTTGTACAGTATAAGATTTTACACATCACTGGCATACCTTTTAATCCTCAAGGACAGGCAATAGTAGAGAGGAGAAACAAAGACATTAAGATACTCCTCCAAAAACAAAAGAGAGGGGGAGCCACAGGTAACCTTAGAGAACTTCTAAATCTAACCCTTTATACTATTAACTTCTTGATTTTTGACAAAGTTGCACTGGCTCCGACAGACAGGTTTTATAACCCACCGAAAGGGCAATGTCCAGTGCGAGCAGCTCCACTATCTTTAGATAATCGCCAGATGATGTGGAGAGATCCAGAAAGTGGTGAATGGAAGGGACCAGATAGGCTAACTGCTTGGAGGAGAGGGTTTGCTTATATCTCTACAGGTGGAGAAGGAATCAGATGGGTGCCAACGAGCTGTATTTGCCTTGTCCATCACAGAGAGATGAAGCCCTTGAAACGAAAGAGAAGACCCAAGAAATATCAGGTAGTTCTGTTGCTGATTGTGCTCACCATTGAAAGAGCTGGCAATTATGGTGTTTGACTCATGGACATCGAAAATTGTTGCACTTCAAAACCCTCAGGAATCATTGGATTTTCTGAGACATGATAAGATTATTGTAGGACTTGAAAATCCTCGGGAATCATTGGATTCTCTGAGACATAAGATTGTTGTAGGACTTGAAAACCCTCAGGAATCATTGGATTCTCTGAGACATAAGACTTGAAAGCCCTCAGGAATCATTATATTTTCTGAGAAATGATAAGACTGTTACAGGACTTCAAAATCTGCTGGAATCATTGGATTCCCTAACACATAAAAATACTTTTGCAGGACTTCAAA
Organism: Antechinus flavipes; assembly: GCF_016432865.1. Classification (NCBI taxonomy): domain Eukaryota; kingdom Metazoa; phylum Chordata; class Mammalia; order Dasyuromorphia; family Dasyuridae; genus Antechinus; species Antechinus flavipes. Next base: position 44,447,663 of record NC_067401.1, read on the forward strand.
AACTTGGGGGTATCATTGGATTCCCTGAAATGTGAAACAATGGACAATAGATTGGTTTTGGACTATCTCTTGGCTGCTGAAGAAGGTGTGTATGTGACTGTTGTTTACATACCCTCCTTCTAGGACTTCTGGCAATCTTTTATAACACCATGTTGATTTATATTGTTTGTCATACCACTACTTGCGTGTACAATTCATGTTCGTTACCCCACATCGAGACTGCACTGACTGAGGGGAGGGTCATCACTAATAGCCTCTGTGTTATTTCTATGTGCTTGTGTAATATCTCCCATGCTGATGGGTTTGTGCATAATAAGACCCTTCAGCCCAGAAACCCACTAGAAACGCCCACTTCCCTTAGGTGCTTTTCATCTCCCTTCCTGAGAAGTCAGGGGGGTCGTGATCACCTCCTTTTTGATGCTTTCACCTCCTCTCTTGAGAAGTCGGGGTGGAGGGGGTGATCACCTCCCCTTGGGGCCTCTGACTTCCTTGAGTTCTAAAACAAAAGAAAGTGGGAGATATAATGGGCTGAAGCTCAAGTTGATGCACTGAGGTCCCAAACACGTGAGGCTAAATAGTAATTGTACCATACTTTATTAATATATATGCTTGGAGAAAGAATGGTCCCTGCCCACTCTTTGTGCAAATCCTGATGTGTTGTATAGGAAATGATGATTTTGGTGGGTGGAGGCAGAAGGGCAGAGAGAAAAGCTGAAAGGGACTGCTGGTTGGTTCCTGTCGTAGCTGCACACGTTGCTAATCCCCCTTCACCTCAAGAAGAATAAAGATTGAAGATTTTCTCTTAACCTGAATTCCTGACTCTGGCTGATTTTAAAATGGGCGGTCATCACAAGATCTATTTTCCAGTTTTTTGTTTTCCCAATTAGATATTTTACATTTTTTTTCTATTTTTTTCATTTTTTTTTATTTTGCTTGACTGATTCTTGTTGTTTCATTGAGTCATTCATTTCTATTTGTTCAGTTCTGAATTTTAGTAAATTATTTTCTTCATTTACTTTTTTTTTTTACTTCTTTTTATATTTGTCCAACTGAATCTTTAAATGAGTTGTTTTATTCTATGGAATTTTTTTTTTTTTCCATTTCACAAATTTTGTTTTTTAAGGAGTTATTTTCTTTTTCTGTTTCACAAATTCTGTTTTTTCTGGAAGTTGTTTTCTTTTTCCATTTTATCAAATCTATCCTTCCATGAATTATATGCTTTTTCCAAACCCTCTTGTAAATTTTTCATTTCTTTTTCCCATCTTTTTCTAGCTATCTTTAAAGATCCTTTTTAATTTCTTCTAGGAGAGCCTTGTGTGATGGAGACCAAGTTATATCACCTTTTAGGGCTTCATCTGGAGACAATCTGCTATTACCGTGTTCCCCCGCTCCTCCTCTCTATTCCCCCCCCCCCCCGGTGAAACGCACGCTGCACTCTGAGCTGCATCCAATCAGAGCTGCAGCAGTGAGCACGTCATTCTGTTCTTCCCCAGTGATTTGCTTGCTGGCGCCATTGAGAGCAATGCCGCGGAGGAGAGCTGAGGCAGGACAACATAAAAACCTGGTATGTAAACAGCAGTGAGGGGGCATGATGGAGGATAAAAGGGGCATGATGGAGGATAAAAGAAGAACTCAGGAGGCATCATGGAGGATAGAAGGAGCACTCAGGGAGCATGATGGGGTTAAAACATTATTGAGGGGCATGATGGAGTGAAAAGAAGGACTAATGGTCATAATTTTATTATTCTGTCTGCACGGGTCACCTGTGTTTTGACAATTCATTTGGATGGAAAGAAAGCCACACCTCTAATCATCAGTAAGGGCAAGAAAGATAAGATAGAATGTGTATCAGGCATTTACGTTCTTGAAACTGAAAAAGCCTGGTGTACACAAGCCATTATAAGAAAGTGGGTTGATTTAATGCTGCCACTTGTTATGCGAGGTAACCAAAGAGGTCTGATAATTTGGGATTCAGCCAGCACTCACCGCAATAAAGAAATGAAGAACTTCCTTGCAGAGAGAAGAATAGATCAACTAATGATTCCTGCAGGAATGACTGCCTATCTCCAGACCCTTGATATTGCAATAAACAAACCATTCAAGGACCATTTGCGCATGGAAGTCAATGACTACATTGAAAATAAAATGGAAAGAAATCAGCGTGGAAACTTTTTGAAGCCCTGTCTGCAAGAAGTCGTGACTTGGGTGAAGAAGTCATGGGATAAAATTACCAACAGCTGTGTTGCCAAGGCACTATGAGCAGGTTACCTGGATAAGACATGTTCATTTAAGGAAAGCTATATTGCTGGACATGACAGATTGGATCCACTTCTTCTGAAGGAAATAGAGGCGCAAGACATCCAGGATGGAATTCAGGGTATGGACACTTATGACGATGTTGTTGAAGAAGATGACGTGATCATTATTGAATAAAGGTACTTTTTTTTTGTTCACATTTACCTGTTTATTAAAATTGCTGTCAATGTTTATTAAAATAAGCCCTCCCCTGAAAATAAGCCCTCTGGTGTTTTTCTGTCCAAAAAAATAATAAGACAGTGTTTTATTATCGGGGAAACATGGTAGTCTCCTCAGGGTTCTCTTTTGCCATAAAAGCTGTCTATTGTCAGAGTCTTCTTTACTTTTTTACTCTTTTGTTTTTAAAAAAGCTAAGGTCTGCCTTTAGGGTGGGGGAGGTTTTCCAAGTGGGCTAGACTGTGCTAGATCAGTGCTGATTTACTCCTGGTACTGAGTGGGCATGGCCAGGTTCTGTGAGATTCTGATATTTCAGGGTTTACTACTAATCTTTTGTGTTTGTGTTGGATGTTTTGTAATTTCTCTACTGATCTGCTGGCTTGTAACCAGGGCAGAGTCGCCAACATTATTGTAAATTCCTATAGATTCCTCCCAGTAGATTATCTGCCACACAGAGTCTTCACTGCCTCAGGACTCTGCACTGTCTGTGCTGATGTTTGTACTCAGCTGCTTGTGCTTCAATTCTTCCCTCTCATTTCTGATTGAAACAGATCTTTTATGGTCTGTTTCATTTCCTTAGATTCTCTACCACACAGAGTATGGACCGTCCTTGAGACTGTACCATTCTGGGACTCTGCACTGTCTGCGCTGATGTTTGTACTCAGCTGCTTGTACTGGCTACCTCCCTCCTGTTTCCAATTGAAACAGACTTTTTCTGGTGATCTATAAAATTACCTTCTGCTGATAATTTGTTGCACTCCCAATACTTGTGGGTTCTGCTGCTCCAGAGCTAATTCAGAGGCTAGATTTCATAATTAGTGTGAGGATTGTAGAAAAAGTCAGAAAGAAATGTGTGTTGTCTCCACCATCTTGGCTCCACCCCTAGAATATTGTCCCGCACATTTAGTTCTGAGCATCACTGTTTAGGAAGGACATTAATAAGCTTTACAATATCCAAAGAATTTCAGAATCTCTGCATAGTGATGATGGCAGAAAATGGAGAGATTTGGCCCAAAAAAGAAAAGATTTGGTATTGGAAAGGTTACAGATTTATAGTGATTAAATTTATTCTTTTCGGCTTTTGGTGGAAGTATTGGAATCAATTGGTAGAAGTTGTAGGGAGATCCAATTTAGATTTGAGGTTGGGAAATGGGAAATTTTAAATGGGTAATGAGCTGGTAATAGTTCATTGGAACTCCATTGAAATCTCTAAACAGAGTATAGCATCTGGGAGACTCCTTCTGGCATATTTGTTAAACCAGATGGCCATTGAAGATCTTTTTAATTTGAAACTCTGTGATTCTGAGTATCTAGACTAACATTTCAATGTTCTTATCTGTTAGGATCACAGAGAGGATAAAATGTTCTTTTTGTATCTATGGAGTGCCTAGCCCCCCTAATCTGTATGCGCATCTTTTGTGGGGAAGAAAGGGATAAACTGAAAGCAAATGAAAAACATTAGGATCTTACATAATTGGATTAGTACAGAATTATGTATTCTGTTTTATGGAAAACATCATGATCTCTAATGAGGTTTCTCTAGACTGTGCTTTCACTAGTCTGTTGTCCTCAATGGATAGCTCCATAAAGAAGTCAACAAGGGTTTAATGGGCTATGCTAAAGATGAATAAACAGATAAATGATTTGATGCCCTCTGCTTTATTCAAAAATAGCCAAAAATCCAATGAGAACTTGCCAATCATAATATGTCATAAAAATAATTTTTGTTATGTATTTCAACAAACATATAACAAGTCAAGGAGCATAAGCCATGTATGAGAGCTGTATGAGAATCACAAAAACCTAACATCATTCTTGTTCTCAAAGAGTTCCCATTTGAATGGATGAAATCCAAACAAAATAGGAAAAGGAAAGACATAGAAGTGGTATGAACAACAGGAATCTAGAAGTGCATCTCCTGTGCTTGAGTTGTTCTGTGAGGTTGTAATTGTATGTATATCTCCTTGGCCATAACACTTCAGAACAACACTTTTTACTTTATTCTATTAATTGGTGTTTTATTTTACCTTCCACTTAATTACCTGTATAATGGGTCCATAATGCTTAAACACTCTTGGAAAATTTTTTTTTTATATAATTTATACTGTTTAAGTGAATTCATATTTCTCCAGGGGGGAATGGAGGCAGAGTAAAGTCAGGAACTTGTCCAACCTCTTCCCCAAACTGCTCCAAATTCCTTTAAATAGTGACTCTAGAATATTATTGCTCTGTAAGGAATGACCAGCAGGATGAATACAGAGAGGCTTGGAGAGACCTACATGGACTGATGCTAAGTGAGATGAGCAGAACCAGGAGATCATTATACACTTCGACAACGATATTGTATGAGGATATATTCTGATGGAAGTGGATTTCTCTGACAAAGAGACTCAACTGAGTTTCATTGGAGAAATGATGGACAGAAACAGCTACACCCAAAGAAGGAATACTGGGAAATGAATGTGAACTATTTGCATTTTTGATTTTCTTCCCGAGTTATTTTTACCTTCTGAATCCAATTCTCCCTGTGCAACAAGAGAACTGTTCGGTTCTGCAAATATGTATTGTATCTAGGATATACTGCAACATATTTAACATATATAGGACTGCTTGCCATCCTGGGGGGAGGGGGAGGAGGGAGGGAGGGGAAAAAACGAAACATAAGTGATTGCAAGGGATAATGTCATGTAAAAATTATCCTGGCATGGATTCTGTCAATACAAAGTTATTATTAAATAAAATTAAATTAAAAAAAAATAGTGACTCTAAATAAATTTTAGAGCATTAGAACATCACAAAAGATGGATTAGAACATTTTCCAACTGAAAAGAATTTAGAAGGTCTGAAGAAAAGGTTTCTGACAACAGCTTGCATCCTGGTGCAGGCCACACCAGTGCATCCCTGGCCAGCCCCAATGGTGGCCCCAGCTCAACCTCTGAGTCAGCAGCAGTTTTGGTGACTTCCAGACCTCTCAGCCCAGAGACACCAAAGAAGACTTGGAAGGACAGCAGAAAAGGTCTGTGACATCAGGTTGAGAATTCAATGCATAATCCCAGGGCAGGCTGTACCAGTGAAGGTCCAGTCTGGACCCCAGCATCAGTGAGGTGGGACTTTTGAATCAGTAGCAATGCTGGAGACTTCTGAACTCCTCAGCCTGAGATCTCCAGGGAGGATTCAAAAAGTCAGTGGAGAGGGTCTGTGGCAACTGGATGGGAGAATGGTATGCAGTCCCAGTGCAGCTCATGCCAGCATAGCTCTGGTCTTAACCCTGGTGGTGTTGTTTTAGCATATTAGATCTTATAGCTACAGAGTGACAGGGACACACCTAATAGCTCCAAGGCAGAAAAGAGTGTTTGTGGTCAGTCCTGGAAGGATTTCTTAAAAACAGCTGCATAAAACTTGGATGTGTATGTATGTGCATACAAAGAAACTTGGGACAATGCCATCTTTGCCTTGGAAACAAAGTCCTACTTTAACAAAGAGTTAAAAGCTGAGTAACAGGCTAGGAAAATGAGCAAACAATGAAACAGTTTGAATTGTTGAAAGTTATTATGGTGACAAGGAAGATCAAAACACATACTCAGAAGATGATAACAATGCCAAAGGTCCTAAGAAGCTTCCAACAAAAGTAAGAATTGGTCTCAGGCCATGGAAGAGCTCAAAAGTGACTTTGAAAATCCAGTAAGTGATAGAGGAAAAATTAGGAAAAGGATTGAGAGTAGTGCAAAGGAAATACAAAAAGCTAAGGAGGAGAAAAATACCTTAAAATGCAAAACTGGATCATTGGGAAAGGAGATACAAAAGCTTACTGAGGAAAATAAATCCTTAAAAGATAGAATTGAGCACATGGAAATTAATGACTTTATGAAGAATCAAGATACAACAAAGCAAAATTAAAAAACTAAAAAAATAGAAAAAATGTGAAATATCTTATTAGAAAAAAAAAACTGACTTGGAAAATAAATCCAGGAGAGATAATTTAAAAATTATTGGTCTACCTGAAATTCATGATCAAAAATTAAAGAGCCTGAACATAGTTTTCCAGGGGGCTAATTAATATCTCTTTGCATAAAGCATACCAATCTTTACATCCAGCCCAATTGCCTGCTTTCTATATCTATTCTATAAGCACTTGCATATCCTATAAGACAGGGTCCTCAAACTTTTTAAATAAGGAGCCAGTTCACTGTCCCTCAGACTGTTGGAGGGCTGGATTATAGTAAAAACAAAAACTATGAACAAATTCCTATGCATGCTGCATATATCTTATTTTGAAGTGAAGAAACAAAATGGGAACAAATACAATATTTAAAATGAAGTAAAGTTAAATCAACAAACTTAGCAGTATTTCATTGGGAACTATGGGCCTGCTTTTGGCTAATGATATGGTCAGTGTCTGGTTCCATATTTGTCACTGCTAGTCATAACAAGTGATGCAAGTGTGCATCCATTAGTCTTGATCTGGTTGGAGATTTCAAATGTTTCATTCTAGAAAAAAGTCTGCCAAAGATGATTGCCATTTTGAGTGCATGGTTCCTGAGATGAGGATATGTCTTAGAGGGGAGAGATGCATAGAAATTATGAAGGCTGCTTGACTTGAATGCATCTTTCAGAGTCACAATTCTGCAGTTCAGCCAGTTCCATTTGGTAAATTGTATCCACATTTTCAATGCCAATAGAAAATCGGTTATGGAAAAGCTGTATGTCCTGTTCATGGAGATGAAGCTCTTTAAATCTAAATTGGAACTCCTTTTGCAATTTTTCCAGTGAATCCACATATGTTTTGTTTGGGAATGCAATCAGCGATTTTTCCGCTAACAGATTTTTGAGTTGTGGGGAGATGGCAGAAGTTTTTCTCCTTCACTTGTTTGATGAGGAGGCCTAATTTTACTTCAAATGCTTTGACATGTGATTTCATATCACAGATGAGCTTCCCCTTTCCTTGAAGTTATATTTGAAGTTGTTGAGTAGTACATCTGTCAGAAAGGCAAGGTGCTATTTCGATTCTGCATCATTGAGCTCTGGTACTTCTTTGTTTTTTGAAAACAGAAAAGTTGTAATCTGTGGAAATAAGTCATAAAAATGTTTCAAAATCTCCCTCAACTCAGCCAATGGACTTCTGTGTGATATAGAACATCTTCATACTCAACATTTAGCTCAGACAGAAATTCCTGAAATTGTCTGTGATTTAGTGCATTAGCTCTAATGAAGTTAACACAAGATAACCACAGTTTTCATAACAGAGTCCCACTTCAGTGATTTACTTCACAGTGCTTGTTGGTGGATGAGGCAGTGTATCGCTATTGGATGAGAATGGTTATGTTTGTCCATCTCTTGGTTAATGCGAGCAATTACTCCTTTTTTAGACCCTATTATGCTAAGAGCACCATCAGTTGTCACACTGGCTAGTTGAGCCCAGTCCAGCTCCAAACCATTCATAGTTTGGCAAACATTTTCAAAGATATCCTCTCCTGTAGTTGTTCCTTTGATGCTTTGCAGTGCAGCAAGCTCTTCTATGACTTCAAAATAATCATTCGTCCCAAGAATAAAAATTAGAAGTTCTGCAGAATCACAAACATCATTGCTTTCATTGAGTGCCAAGGAAAAATATGAAATTTTTTAATGGAGTTTTGCAAATGCTGATGCAGATTGTCTCCTATTTCTTCAATCCTCCATGTAATTGTAGGTCCTGAAAGACCCACTGTACTCAATAAATCGGCCTTCTCTGGACACATCTCTTTGGCAACAGAAAGAAGGCATTCTTTAACAAATTCTCCCTCCACGAATGGTCTACTAGTGCATGTTATTAGTTTTGCAACTTGAAAACTTGCTTGCAGTGATGAAATATTTAGCTGCTTCTGCTTCACAAAAGTATTTTGCTGAGTTGTCCATTTATTTTTCAGTTTTAATATTTTACCTTTTCTTACTTCTCCAACCAAACAATCATATTTATCTTTATGTTGAATTTCATAGTGTCAATGCAAATTATATTCTTTGAATACAGAATATAGTGTCTGGCATATCAGACATATAGCTCTTTCCTTGTACTGCATGAAAAAGTAATCATAAGTCCACTGTTCTTTGAATATCCTACACTCTGAGTCAATTTTTTTTCTTGACATCATTATTTCCTAAGGGATTCCAAATTGCTATTAGTAAAATACATATATATATAGTGCTACAAAAACAATATACCAACAATAACTTTGTCCACACAGAGACATACAGACTGCAATGCCCAACTTCCTCCAAGGTGCCTCTGCACTGTGATGCCTCCATTTCCCCACACTCTCTCTCCTACTCTTTGTGCTTCTGATTCTGACCTTCATTGTTGCAGCGAATTCCCCCTGCAGCAGCTGTGATATGCACAGCATGAACTGTACATCCCCACACCTGTCTGTTGTGGTGGCTGCCGTTACTGTACAAGGCTGCGGGCTGTCAGTTCTCCATCTTCTGCATCTCTCTCCCTTCCCCACACCACATACCCCGGCTTGGGAACTCAACTCACCTCAGTATCACCTCACACTCTGTCTGTGCCGCCTTAGACCAGTGTTGGAAGTGTGTGTTGCTAATGTGAGTTTAGGTCGAACATCACTTCCAGTCTGACTTTACCATAACCTGGAGGGCCACATAAATGTCCTCAGTGGGTTGCATCTGGCCTGTGGCTATAGTTTGAGGACCCCTGCTATAAGACCTTCAAATTCAACATATCCCCAAAATAATTTTCTCCCTTTACACACACAAACACACACACACACACACACACACACACACACACACACATTTTTAAATCTCCAACAAAATTCTTTTTGGTATTTAATGAAGAACATGATACAGAGTTATTATATCTTTAAGATAACACTGTTCCCAAATCTCAGTTATCCTTAGAACCAATGGACAATAGAAGCAAGTGAAAGTTGTCTAAGCCTATTTCTCAATGTATATACACAATACATGACTTTCTCTAGGCATGTAACCAGATCCAAATCCCATTCTCCCACTCCACCCCAAAGGAAGTCACAGAATATTGCACAATAGAAATAAGACCTGGGAATCCATACCACAGTAAACTACATTAGGCCACTGAGCTTGGGACATTCATTTGAGGAATGTTTGTTAGCACACCACACCCAAATGATGTGTTCCATATTCTGTTTCTGTGGAACCTCAATTGTCCTTTAAAAAATAGTCTCCTACTGCTGGAACTTATCATTAAATGTCCTTACTAAAATTAATTTTCCTCCCTGTGCCATTATCCACAGATCCTCTTATCAGACTGAAACATTTCTTGTACCCGATTATTATTCCCTTTTTTATACTACCTCTGAATGATCTTATGCTGTTTCTTTTTGTAATTTTGCCACCTCTGACATACAGGATAGGAAGTTAGGATGGTAGAAGGAGGGATATAGAATAGAGAGTACTTCAGCTAAGGCGCAACAGGAAGGGATCATCAATCATTACAGAACACAGTTTGGGATCATTGTTTTCCAAATCACAGTTAAAATTCAGAAGAATAGAATAGAAAGGGGAATCCTGTGATTTTATTGAGATCCTAAAATCTCAAAGGTGAAGAGGTGATCTAATTCAACCAAAAGCCAAACAGAACAACTGCCCACCACCACCCTCTAAACACACAAACATTTCCTGCAAGTGATTGTCTGGCCTTTCTTTAAGGACCTCAAAAGATCAAGGATCCATAACCTCACTTTGGAAAAAAAAATTAACTAGTTTGGTATCTTGGATTCACAGGTCTTAGAGTTGTATGAGACTTCAAAGTTCAAGTACTCCAAGGTTTTCATTTTACACAAGAGAAAATGGAGATCCAGAGAGATTGTAACTTGATCAAAATCACATAGTTAATGAGTATTAGTAAATAGAGATTTGCACCAATATTCCATTGTCTCTCATAAAAGCCAGCAAGTGTTTACTGGATCAAACCAAAATATTCTTCTCTTCAATTTTGCCTCTTACTCTCACTTTTATATTCTGAAAACAAGTAGAACAAATCTACTTTCTTACATATGATAGACTTCTGAATACCTGAAGATAACTATCAAGTCTCTCTCTAAATATTTTATTTCTCTAAATAAACATATTTAATTTCTTCAGCATAATCTAATATGGAATGGTTTCATCTTCCCTCATAATCCTGATCATCTTCTTCTGGATTGCTTCCAAGGTATCAATGTCCATCTCAAAATGTGAATCATCATCATCATCATCACTAACACTACCACCACCACCACCACCACCATCATCATAGCTAACACTTCTATAATGACTATATACTAGGCATAGTATTTTTATAATTATTAACTCATTTGATCTTCACAACAATCTTGGGATACTGATATTTTATAATTGAGGGAACTGAGGCAAATAAATGTTAAATGACTTTGTTCAAGGTCACACACCTAACAAGTTTTAGGTAACAAGTCTATCTACTATACCACCTAACCAGAGTGTCATATTCAAAATTAAATATGACATTCCAGATTTGATCTGATCATTGGACTGTTAAGTTTCTCATCCCAGTTACTGTGTTTCTATTACATAGTCAGGCTGCCTTTTCACTAATCACCCCTTCAAACTTGTCTTATAATATTTCTTGAAATCAAAGACAAACTTCCTGTCTTATAACTTGTAGACTCTGTTCCCTTCCTTTTATTGAAAATGGGACAATTTATTTGACAGAAGTGAAGAGGTTTCTTTGAGAGAAGCAGCATGGATTGACAGTGTTTCAAGCTCAAGTGCACATAGCTGAGGTCTTTCCTTTTGAGAAATGGAACATCATTTTCCCTTTTTTTTTTTTGAACCTAATATTAGGGCTCATGTGCTGTCTGCATAACTCAGTGTAAATGCTGCCAGCATTTTTTTTTTTGGCTTGATTTTTTAACTGGTTTTCATTTAGCAACTATTTTCAAGTTTTTCTGCAATTGAACATGTTTTTAATGGAGAAAAATATTTAACAACCTTTGGCCAATTTGGACATGGGGGTGGAGGGTGGGGTCCACACTACTGGTTGCAGTTCATTCCTTTCTCATTTAGAAAAGAAGCATGATGATAAACTGTTCATTCTGTACTTAAGTAGAGTTGAATTTGGAGTCAAAAGGTATAGATCTGAACTTCAATCCTGTTATTTGGCATTTGTATGACTTTGAATAAGTTCACATTTTTGTGATACAATGACTAGAAGTATATTCTCTTAAGCAAAATATTCTCCAAGACCATCTAGAAAATCTAAATTGTTTAATTTTAAAAGTGTTTTATTCCCCTAAAACATGTCAAATTCTGATTTCTTAATAGAAACTCATGGCTTCCTTCAAATCTTAGTCCAAATCTCACCATCTGAAGAAGACATTTCCTCTCCTCTCATCTGCAGCTGCTATTGTCTTTCTCTGAGATTGGCTCCTTTCTACCCTGCCCATATCTGGTTTTATAGCTATTTTTTTATATGTTGTCTCTATCATTAGAAAATGTGCTCTTTGGGGAGTGGAGCTAAGATAGTGGAGAAGAGACATGTCTTTATCTGAGCTCTCCTTAATGTCCCTCAGATCAACACCAAATCAAGCTTCTGAACTGGTTTTGGAGTGACAGAGCCCACAAATATTTGGAATGTTACAAATTTTCAGTAGATGATATTTTGGAAGAACTTTAGAAATGGTCTATTTCAATTAGGCATGGAGGGAGGTGGCTAACAGCAGAGAGACCTAGGGTGATATAAGGTTCACACCAAGGAATCTACTAGGAGGAATCGGTCGGATACTCTGTGGTTGCAAGCCAATGGATCAGCAGATTAGCTGTGAGACATCCAACACAAGTACAAAAGGCAAATAGTGAACTTCTGAACCCCACAATAATTTGGCCATGCCTACTCAGTACTAGAAGTCAGCAGCACCAACCTCAGCCCGGCCATTGTTACCTGTAGAAGAAGTTTAGGCAAGCTCCGCTTTGCCCTAAAAGCATACATCATCTTTTTAAAAAAATGAGCAAAAAAGCAAAAAGAATTTTGACCATAGATAGTTTTTTAATGAAGAAAGAAAAGAACAGATCTCAAATTCTTGGGACACTAAAAGCAAATCATCTCCAGAGGAAGCCCCAAAGGGTGATATGAATTGGTTCCCTTCTACAAGCTCTCTTAGAAGAATTTAAAAAGGACCTTAAAATAGAGTTAGAAGAAAATGGGAAAAGAAAATTAGAAAATTGCAGGAGAATTTGGGAAAGGAAACACAGAAATTCTCTGAAGAAAACTCCTTACAAAATAGATTTCAAAAAAACAACAACAAAATAGCTCCTTGAAAAATTGAATTTGTGAAATGGAAAAATATCAATTGAACAAAACAACTCACTTAAAAATTCAATTGGCCAAAGACAAAAGATTCTAAAAAAAGGTGACAAAAGAAAATAATTCACTAAAAATTAGAATTGAACAAATGAAAATGAATGACTCAATGAAACATCAAGATCAGTTAAATAAAACCAAAAATAGAAGAAAATACCTCATGGTAGCTATTGATCAGTAAAATAGGATAAATTCACAGGACAAAATATTAAATGATTATAGTAATCTAGATTTTGACCAACTCAAAGACTCCAGCTTTTGGTATAAGAACTCAGTATTTGACAAAAACTGCTGGGAAAATTGGAAATTAGTATTACAGAAACTAGGCATTGACCCACACCTAACATTCTATACCAAGATAAGATCAAAATGGGTTCATGATTTAGACATAGAGATATCATAAACAAATTAGAAGAACAAAGGATAGTTTACTTCTCAGATCTATGGAGAAGGAAGGAATCTATGGCCAAAGAAGAACTTGAGTACATTATTGAATGCAAAGATAATTTTGATTATAAGTTTTTGTATAAACAAAAACAATGCAGACAAGATTCGAAGGAAAGCAATACATTAGGAAAAATTTTTACATTCATGTATTCTGAAAAAAAGCCCCATTTCTAAAATATATAGAGAATTGACTCAAATTTATAATACAAACCATTCTCCAATTAATAAATAGTCAAAGAATATGAACAATTTTCAGAAGAAAATAAAACCATTTCTAGTCATATGAAAAGATGCTCTAAATCACTATTAATCAGAGAAATGCAAATTAAGACAACTCTGAGTTACCATTACACACCTCTCAGATTGGCTAAGATGACAGGAAAAAATGATGACAAGTGTCGAGTGGATGTGGGAAAACTGAGACACTAATATATTATTGGTGGAGTTGTGAACTGATTCAACCATTTTTGAGAACAATTTGGAACTATGCCCCAAAGGATACCAAACTGTACATACTCTTTGATCCACCAGTGTTTCTGCTAGACTTGTATCCTAAAGATATCTTAAAGGGGGGAAAGAGACCCACGTGTGCAAAAATGTTTGTGGCCACCCTTTTTGTAATGGCAAGGAATTGGAAACTGAATGGATGCCCATCAGTTGGAGAATGGCTGAATAAGTTATGTTATATGAATGTTATGGAATATTATTCTATAAGAAACAATCAGCAGGATGATTTCAGAGAGAACATGAGGGACTTACATGAACTGATCCTTAGTGAAATGAGCAGAACCTGGGCATTATTATACATGACAACAGCAAAATTATGTGAAAATCAATTCTGATGGACATTCCTCTTTTCAACAATGAGATAATTCAGGCCAGTTCCAATAATCTTGTGATGAAGAAAGCTATGTGTACCCAAAGAGAGAACAGTGGGAACTGAATGTGGACCACAATATAGAATTTTCATTCTTTTCATTGTTGTTTCCTTGCATTTTGTTTTCTTTCTCATTTTTTTTCTTTTTGATCTGATTTTTCTTGTGCAGCATGATATTTGTGGAAATATGTATAAAAGAATTGCACATGTTTAACATACGTTGGATCACTTGCCATGTGGAAAGGGGTGGGGAGCATGGAGGGACAAAATTAGAACACAAGATTTTTTAAGGGTGAATGTTGAAAATTATCCATTTATATATTTTGAAAATAAAAAGGCTTTAATTTAAAAAAAGAAAAGAAAATTAGCTCCTTCAGGTTATGGACTATTTTCCATCTTTTTTGCATCCTTCGCAGTTAATATCATGCCTAGTAAATGACAAATACTTAATATATGCTTTTTTTTGATTTACTATTAAATGTTATTCTTACCTCTATTACAGTTATAGTTTGAGATCAACATAGTGTATCTTTACAGTACAACATTTTGCTTCAGAGGGGAAAAATTTGCTTTTTTGAAGTCTTAATTTTAACTTAAGATATTATTGACCATTCAATAAAAGTTAAATTTTAAAAATAAATAATTGACTGAAAGAACAAACAAAGCAACTAATGAAGAAACAAACAAATAAATGGAGCATTTCCTGATAACACCAATATAATATGAAACATACACCTCAGGTGATAAATGAAATAACATATTACATATGATAACCAGATAGCATGTTAATGACAATGTTAATACTTTTATAATAGCATTTTAAAGATGATTTGCTCTTTTGAGTCTGAGGCAGGGGAGCTGTGTACTTCCTCCTATCTTCAAGGGAGACTGGGGACCTGTTAGATGAATATTTATGGGCCTATTGTCATCTGTGAACATTAAAAGAATCCTGGAGAGCATAAAGAACTGATCTAAATTAGATGATGATGGCATCCTACCCCTACCTCCCCCAGATAGCCATTCAAAGGCACTCCCTATCTTTGTCTTTAACTTTCTACACTAGGAGAGAATTGAGTGACTTTATATACACCTTCATCCTTTCACTAGACACTTTATTCATCATATGCAGTAGCACAAGGAAAATAAAATTCTCTTTTAGCAATTCTCTAGGAAAAAAAATGTGTCAAGGCTCTCTTCCAAAAGTTTGTGCTAATGATCTGTTAACTACCTTTTTAATGACTTCATCATTGATTATGAACTGCTTAGATGCCTGCTAACAAAGTGCCAAGTAATTTGTGAGATTTGGTTTGCTCTTTGCTTGTTTATTCAGTTTATGTCCAGCACATAAAAGTACTCACCTCTTGAAGAAGCTTAGCACAGTACAGTTAATCTTGGGCAAATCACTAAATCTCTATCTGCTTTATTTCCTCAATTATAAAACACAGGGGTAATGATAGCTCTTACTTCCCAGGTTTGTTGTAAAAGTAAAATGAAAAAATATTTGTAAAGCACTTTATAAAAATTAAAATACTACACAAATATTAGCTTTGATTATTTATTATTATAGTTATTATTACTATTAATCTTTTTGTATCCCCTTTGATGATCTGAGGATACTTTTTTGAATAATGTTTTTAAATAATAAAAAGAAATGCTATGTGTTAGAGTTTAGCAAATATTTTTAAACGTTTATTTTTCTTCATCCAAGTTTATGGACCCCAGGCATAATGGATAAGGGCTAGCCTTGAAGGATTAAAATATTGGTCCAGACATACCCTGATTATACATAATCAGACAAATCACCTAATTTTTCATTGCTTCCTAATTCTCTAAATTGGGAAGTAGAGCCTTTTCCCCAAACAATTCTGTTTGTTTCCTTGGGGTCATCCCTTCACAAAGATTTGGTTGATTGGAATAAAACAGATTGACTATTGTACTGCAAGAAGTATCCTTCTGTGATGGCATATAAAAAGAGCTGGCAGGATTTCCCATTGGAAAGGGCAGGATGCTACTGGACATGGAGATCTTCACATCTTCCACACGTCCATTCTGACTTCCTCTCTGAGCATGGTAGAAGACTGGCCAACTAAGAAGGAGGTTTTCCAGACTGAGATGGCAACAATATGTGAACACTGAAGGAATATTAAAGATTACCATAGAAGCATTTTGCCCTAGCAGATATGGGTTCACATTGCCTGAAAGAGTCCATGGACAGTAGTCACAAAAGCCAATTTCTGAAAGAAGGACACAAGGGAAAAACAACAACAAAAGCAACAACAATCCTGATCTCTCTCTTTTAAATGCCACTATGAAAGGATGATATCTTTAGACAAAACATTATAACATTATCCCTCTTAAGAGTTCAAATCATTGAAATTATTTGGAGACAACCTTAATCATAGAAACATAGTCAAGTTGAATGCCTCCAGGCAATGAATTTGATTAATAATTCCTTCTTTTTGTTGTTATTCAGTCATTTAGGCATATCTGACTTTTTGTGACCCCATTTGGGATTTTCTTGACAAAGATACTGGAGTGGTTTTCCATTTCCTTCTCCAGCTCATTTTATAGACAAGAAAACTGAGGATTTATTGACTTGAGCAGGTTTATGCAGTTAGCCAGGTTTCAACTCAAGTCTTTCTGATTCTAGGTCCTGCCTATCCAGTGAATCACCTGCTTGCCCCTTCTAATATCTGATTAATTGTTGCTATAGCTGGTTTACATGAGGGACAAATTAGACACACTGTAGACCTGGATTTCTATGTGCTTTATGAATACATTGGGTGTTATGATCATGAATTTATTTTTATGCATATGTTCTTCATATCCTGGGGACTCATGTGGAATCAATGTTCACAATATGTTGATACTCATTTTATCAGACTTAAAACAGAAATTTTATCTTTTTAAAAGATTGTAGAGGTTTGTAATTGCCACAGAAGCAATATGATATGATGGACAGATTCTCAGAGTCCAGAAAGCACCTGGGTCCCAACCTTGTCTCTCGTATCTATTACTTTTGACCTTGTTAAATCATTAAATATTTCAGTCTTTGACTCCTGCCTAGAACTTATCTACTAAAAATTACAGATCAGTCTATGTCACCCCCAGAAATTATAGAACCTTTTAGGTATTTGTGTATGCTATTTTCTTTTTCTTTATGACATATATTGTTGGTTATATCTACAACTGCATAATGTTTCCTTCCCATTTTTCTTGGAAGACATGATCCATTTTAGGAATACATCACATTCAAAATTTATTTATTTTTATATATTCTTACTCATTAAATATCACTTAGATTATATCACGTAACTCTTTTCTTCCTCCAGATGGAAACTCTGATGATCATTTCCCCTTTTTCTATCTTTAATAAGTTTCTGTAAGTGCACATTTTCTGTTAAGTACTATAGCCAAAATTTGTTATTAAGCTTCCCCAAGAAACTGAATAGTGAGTTCTTAATTACTGTTTTTAAAAAATCTATTTCTAGAGTAAAAAGTAATAAAACCAATGAGAGCCAAAAACATGTACTTTTTTTAATGGTAAGAAAATAACTTCCATTTAAGTGAGACTTTAAGGTCAACAAGCATTTTCTCAACACAACCCAATGAGACATTTAGGACAAGTGTTGTGCTCACCATTTAGACAAGAAAATTTATGCTTAGAGAAGGTTTACTCATGGTCCAGTATCAGATCTAGGTATCCAAACTAGATCTCTTCTTAGTTCAGAAGTTTTGCCACTATAACAGTAAAATAAACAAAGAAGAAATGAATAAATGAAGGCAAGTATCTAATTGTATCATGAACCAATTTCTTTTGTAATTTATGTTATGCAGAAGAGGAATCATAACTTGAAAAGACCAGTCTGGAAGAAGAGAGAAGATTCTATACTTTGCTTCCTGTTAGCCAGGAGAAGTTTTCCAAAGGAGGAAGTGGCTTCAAAGTCCTTCAGATAACCAAGAAAGTATATGCTTTTGGATATTAGAAAATAATTCTGAATGAGTTATACCTTGAGAGAAGGCCCACTCACTTTTTAAAGAGATTACTGATTAGATTAATGGATCAGGGGAAATATAAGCAGAGTAAAATAGCAAGGAATTTGTCAATTTTGTCTATGATGTTTGTAAGCAAAGTGAAGAAATATGGAGTGGATGATTTTTGTACTCTTATACAATGATTATACTATTCAATGCATTTTAATTTTTTAAAATCAGATTTAGACATTTGGCTGAGGAGCTAGAGTTTTGGTAAATGGGTCAATAGAGGTCTAGTAGACTTCAACAGGACTCTTATTTAGCCATGTTTTGTATTTTTGCTTTGCTTTGTTTTGTTTTTTAACAAAATCATTTCAAAGAAGACATTGATTCCAGATATCTGGAAATTACCAAGACACTGAATGACAAAATGAGGATTGGAAAATTTAGGACCACTCAGTTTATAAACTCAAATGCCTGGCATGGAGGATACAAAGAAAAAACAGTTTAAAAAAAATTTCTGTTCTCAAGGAACTTACATTTAACTATTGGGGTCGAGGGCAGTAAGGGAGAGTTTGTTGTGTGTATTTAAAAAAATAACAAAACAAAGCAGATATAAGGTAAGTTTGAGCAGAGAGAATAGGCAAAGTCCTCCTGCAGCATGTGGTGGCCAAGATTAGACTTCAAGGAAATTAGAGATCCAGGATGGGAAATTCAAAGGGAAATATATTACAAATTTGGAATATATCAAGCACAGAATCACAAAGAAGGCCACTTTGGTGAGAGATAGACTATACAGAAGGAGATGGTGTATAACAAAACAATTAAGGTAAAATGAGGTGGATTGTGAAAGGCTTTAAAAACCAAATGGAGGGTTTTTATATTTGAGTCTGTTGCTAATAGCCAATTGTCACTGAAATTTATTAAGTGGGGTGATAAAGTAGTCAAACCAGAACTTTAGGGAAATAAATTTGCTGACTAGTGGCCAGTTTATCAGAGCTAAAAGAAATTTGAGTCAGAAAATCAATTAAGAGACTATTGTAATATTAGTCCAAGTAAGAAAGAAAGAGGCTTAGGAAGAGAGTAGTGATTATGGTGAGAATAGGGAAGGGAAGAAACCAAAAAAATTGAGAACTATTAGAACCTGCAAAACTCCTGAGATGGGCCAAAACAGATTGAAATATAATTGAGAAGTGTTTAACAAAGCAAAATAAAAATATAATAAAAGATAGATATTATTAATTTATGATTTTCCAAGGTAATATTGAGTGAAAGGGATTCATTTCTAATTGGATTTGATAACACTGAAATGGACAATTATATAACCTATCTATGTGTGTGTGTGTGTGTGTGTGTGTGTGTGTGTGCTGTGCCTATCACTGACCAGAGGAGAAATCAGGGTTCACTGATTTGGGGAAGTTATACAGGTCTGCCAATGATTCCAAGCTTCTTCCCTTAAAAAAAATCTATTTTTTTTGGACTACACACAGTTTACAAAGAACACAAATGTGCTGTCAAAAGGACAACAGAGAGGCTGTTCCCCGTCATCCTTACCTATAATTTGCCACTGGACCAAAATGACTCCAGAGGAGAACCTGGGACTGGTGACTTTGCACAACCCTTCTTTCATATCAATCCTATTCATGGCACCATCTTCCTGTTGTGAAAATCCTCTTCAAGAAGAAGGGACAAACAACAATTTCAGTTAAAGAATTCTGATGGAAAAATGAAAATCACATCATCAAAGAAATGGAGAATTCAAGAAAAGATGATCTCTTCACATAGCTAAAGTGAAGGAGAGCAGATGAATAGTTCTTTTGCTTTGCAGATGTTCTTACAATGACAAGGAAGCTGGATTGACCTTGTGTAGTAAAATTAAAGACAGTATGGGCCAATCTGTAAAGGCTAAAATTTGGGATACAACCACAGAAAAAAGAAAATCTAATTGATGTTGTACCACCAAAGCCCTGTCTTGCCCTCATATGTTGTATCTGCTTAACAGAAAAATATGGGACATAAAAACCTACTCAGAGAGTTCTCAAGAGATGTATGATATAACAACAATGTTTATTTATATAGTATTCAATGTTTACAAAACACTTTCCATATGTTGTTATTCCATCCTCACTTTAGCTTTGCAATGTAGGTATTATTATTATGCCCACTTTACTGCAGATGAAGAAACTGAGATTTAGAGAAACTTAGTGTCAGAGGCAGGATTTGTTATCTGTTTCCAGTTTTACTACTCTGTGTGCTACTTCCATCTTCTCACCTTAATCCCAAACTGCCAAGTTTAAGCTATGGATAATGAAGATAGCTTTTGTCTTTAACATTCAGAATTATATCAAAAGGAATAAGACTGCAAGTAGGTGACCTTGTAAAATATGTTGTGCAATAATCCATATGAAATTTGAACAGCAAAAAGACATGAGTTAAACAAAAAAAAGTTACTCATTAGCATTATAACTAAGACTAGATGATAAGTTTTGCCCTCAGGCACTGTGGGTTGGGACAAACCTTTGATTTCTATTTCCATTTCCATTTCCATTTCCATTTCTATTTCCATTCTCTGACCACGCTATGATTTCACATCTATGTCAGTACTCTTCCTCCCCCAATTCAATGGGGCAAATACTTTGTGAAGCTCTTATCCGACATGATATGTCCAATGATATAAAATGGGCTATATATAACTCGGATACATATCTAAATAGTAATCTATATAAAAGGGGCAACTAGGTGACTCAGTGAATAGAGCACTGGGCCTGAGTTAGGAACTCTTCTTCCTGTGTTCAAATCTGACCTTAGACACTTACTAGCTGTGTGATCCTGGATAAGTCATTTAATACTTGATTTTGCCTCGATTCATCATCTGTAAAATGAGCTGGAGAAGGGAATGGTAAATCGCTCCAGCCTTTTTGCCAAGAAAACCCCAAATAGGATCACAAAGAGTCAGGAATGACTAAACCACAACTAAATAACAATATAAAGGAAAACTCTATAGTATAGGAATAGAAGAAACTGAATAAAACCCATGTGAACTATTGGCCTCAACTTCCAGTGAAATGGGATTGGGGTGAAAGAAAGTGCATGGAATAAAAGAGTAAGGGGAAAAAAGAATGTAAGGATACCCAGGGGAAAAGAAAAATATTCAAAAAACATAGAAGATCTATGCTGCTAGCACTTTTCATGTATCTGTAGATCAAATTCAAATCATTACCTGACTTCATTAGAACAAATTAGAGCTGGTTTCCCAAAATATGTCTCCATGGTCACATGGATGACAGACAAATAATCACAGCCATTTCTTTCCCATTCACTAGGGCCTTATTTCTGAAACATGAGGCTATCCTGACTTAATAACCAAAAGAATCATGGAATTTTAGAGCTGGAAAAGGCCTTGGAGACTACCTTGTTCAAACCTGTCATATCACAGATGAAGAAACTGAGGCCCAGAATATTTCACTAGCTTGTTCAAGGTCATGTAGGGCTTTTCCTTTGGAAATTTAAGTCGGCAATTTCCTCTTAGATACTGAATTTGCTCTTTATCATTCCTGTAATTCTGAACTAATCTTCTCAAATCCATTTTTATTTTGTGGGTAAGGGTCAGAATCCTTGTCATAAAATGAGATATTTGTAATATTTTGTTTTCCCCTGACCTTCCCACGTCCATCCTCACAGGGGGTTCACCACGCTAGGAGAATGTCGTGATTTCCCTGTCAGTGTATAGTATTTCATTGTTGTCATTGCTGCATTTATCACATTCCTCCTTGTCATGGACCATTAGCATTCCAACAAGAAAGTATAAATTCTGAAATGCAAAATAAAGCAAAGACTGAGCAGGGAAACATGACTATGCTCTCCTCCCAGCCTCCCGGCATACGTAGGAGGTAGCTCCCATCTGGCCTGACCTGGCAGCTGAAACCCACCCTGGGGGTTTCACGCTGCTGTCAATCACAATACCCTGCTGTGAATACGGTGTTGTCATTACTCTCACATCCCTTCTCAGGCTGGCAGAACAAGTCAACAGGCAAACTTGGAGTGGCCATCCCAAACCCCTCATTGAGCTTGTACATAACAATGAATCAATGCATGTCACCACAATAGCATCTCTGCTCTCCACGGTGCCCATCTCCCCTAAAGGACTCTCAGACTTTGCAAGCTGATACTTTGCCTGACTGGTGCAGAAGGCTTGCTTCATCCACCATTGGAGCCTGTCCGTGCACCTCAGGGGTGGAATGTAGCAGCTGTTTCACAGCCGCCCAATGCTCCCATATTCTGCAGTGGGACAGGAAGCCAGGGAGAATACCATATCCAATTAGAACTACAGGGGGGAATTTCAAGAGGTAAAACATCCTGAGCCAAGATTGGACCCTGGCCAGGACACCTGGCTAACATCCTAATTCTCCCCAGAAAGCATCATTCTGCTCCCAATGACACCCCACAGCCCATTTTCCCCTTGGCTCCTTAGTCACCAAATAGAGCCTTTTCAATCTCACTCTGACTCTATGACAATGTGAAGGAACATCTCAAATTGCCTCTTCATGAAACACCCCAAGAAAGATCAGGGGATGTTGCTTCCATTTCTTAAAAGTCTTGTTATCCAGATACCCAGTATCCAAATCATTCATTATTGAATTGGGGATGAGATGGGCTAGGAAACAGTGTTAATCAGACCTTAATGACATGGCATTATAATAAAAAGCTCACCTCCACAGGATTAGAACCATTAGATGGGCATGAAGGGGAACTACAGAGGAAAAGGAAGGAACAGATTGCTATAGGACATGCACAAATCTGGGGGTACTGACCTTAACTCCTACACAACCTTCTCAAAGAGTTAGAGGTCATAAACACTTATAAAGCCCCATTATATGTCAGACCCCTGTGTTAAGCTCTTGGGAAACAAAGCAAGTCCCTGTTCTCAAGTAGTTTACAATCTAACATGGGGAAAAACACATTTTAAAAAGCTGCAAAGGAGGTGGAGAGTAATTCATTGAGGGCACAATGAAATCTTACAGCTAGCGTGGAAATGATGAAGTGAATATCCTGAGTACCCTCCTCAAACAGAGGATCTTATTTCACCAAGCAGAGAGACGGAGGGGACTCAGGGCCAGGAGTTATTGAAGAGATAGGACATTGAGTGTTGATGTCATCTTGTAGCATAATGATGACTTTCTGGAAGTTATGAAGTTCAGGAAAACAGCCATGAGGAAAATGATGAGATGAATTTAGGGGCAGCCATGTTAAGTGATGGAAGGTCTAGAAGAAGCTTTCTGATGTCCATCCTTACCTTATTTAATGAGAGGGAGGTGGGGAGGTACAGAGCAGATATGAATCTCAGAGCTGATGTCATCTTTCAGAATAATATATTCTTGTAGATTATGAAAACTAGTCTTTGAAACTGAGAATAGCAAGAGTCAAAGCTACTTATTATCATATCCCATTGGAAATCATACCATAGACACTTACTAAACTCCTCTTGAAGCCCAGCGTTTATCACAGTGCCTAGCACATATAACCTGCTTAATATATGCTTATTGACCAACTGACTCTACTAGGCCAGGTATTTTATTCCATGGTTTGATTCTATATGGCACATAAAAACTTTGGGGCTATCAGGAAGAACTACAAACTCCAGAATGCTCAGCAAGGCTGTAAACTACTCCCCTTCCTTCATACTTTGAGGACCTTACCTCAACCTTGGAAGTCTGCAAGGGCCCCACAAACAGATATTACACCAGAAAAGGACTTTTAACTCTTCAGATTTCAGAAAAATGCCTAAACTTTGAGATTCTGAAACTTCGCTGAAAGGAAGACTTGACTGAAAAAGCTTCCACAGTCCAGAGAAGAAATCTTCTATCAAAACTAAAAAAGCACCAAAATTCCCAGATAAATGCTAGAATTTGCCCCCCCAAAAATTTCTCTCTAAACTAACATGAATCTAGAAAGTTCTTGGGGAATTAAGATTACATTCTGGGAGAATCAAAAGCTATAATTAGTACTACATTCTTATCACTACAGCAAAACACATTGAGAGATCTTCTTGCAGGTTCTCAACTTCTGCCGAATCAGCTTCCCTAGATTCTTGATTCATCAATCAAAATGCAGCCTGCTTTGCTCATTAATCTGACCTATTTGTCACTTTACTGGAAGCTTATGTGAGGACCTGTTGCTGGTTTTTTCACTTGCCTTTGAATTTGCCAGAATTCAAATCCTTCCTAGAAAATATACAAGCAAATTTTCAGACTCTAATATAGACCTTATTGGGAATAGTAAAATATTTTCTGATCCAACCATATGCCCTGTTTGAATTCCATTAGTCTCATGATCCATGCAGAATCTACCCCTTCTCTGACTTGAGTCTCTGCTTACCTGATATACTCTGTCTAAAACTGGACATTGACTGTGGTAAATAAATGTTATGGAATATTATTGTTCTGTAAGAAATGACCAACAGGATGATTTCAGAGGTCTGGAGAGATTTATATGAACTGATGCTAAGTGAAATGAGCAGAACCAGGAGATCATTATACATGGCAACAACAAAACTATAAGAAGATCAATTCTGATGGAAGTGGCTCTATTCAACAATGAGATGATTCAAACCAGTTCCAATTGTTCAGTAATGAAGACACTCATCTACACCTAAGGAGAAAACTATGGGAACTGAGTGTGGACCACAATATAGCATTTCCACTCTTTCTGTTATTGCTTGCTTGCATTTTTGTTTTCTTTCTCAGGTTTTTTTTCTGTCTTTCTAGGTCTGATTTTTCTAGTGTATACTATAAATATGTATACATATATTGGATTTAACATATACTTTAACATATTTAACATGTATTGGATTACCTGCTATCTAGGGGAGGGAGTAGGGGGAAGGAGGGGAAAATTTAGAACAGAAGATTTTGCAAGGGTCAGTGTTGAAAAATTACCCATGCTTATGTTTTGTAAATAAAAAAGCTATTAAAAAACCCAAAATTGGACATTAACTAATTTTTGCTAATTTTCCATAATTCAACCAATTTTATCTGGTTTAAAGTTCCAGAGAAGTAGATACTAGGAAATGGAGATGAATTTGTATTCTCTTAATGTGAGCACTCCCTCCAGTGATGCATATTACATGCCGTCCATCCTAACAAGTTCAATTTACATCTTTGTTTTCATATAAATCTCCCACAGATCATCCATCCAGAATGCTAGATTACAATGTTAATGATAACTGTCTAAAAAGGACTTCTTGGCTGGATGGAATTCTTTGGTTTTTTTCATATCTTAGGATGAGGGAATATGGCAGAATGATGGGTAAACCAAGGGATATCCTCAGTTCATAACTACAAATAAATAACAAAAATATCTCTCTGACAATTACATCAATAGCCAGAAGAGAAAAAAATGAAAGACTCCATCACAAAATAATTCTATTTAATACTATCCTAAAAGAAATGAGTAGTCATCAGAAGTAAGAGAAAGATGAAGGTGGGATCATATTTCAAAGTGTTTTCTGAGCAACCTTCATGGCAGTATCCAATGAGACTTCTCCTGTCTTAATGGTCAAACCTCTGAGATCAGATTAGGAACTATGGGAATCAGTCATGGAGAGAAGTCTGGCAACCAAAACAGTTGAATCTGAGAAAGGTGGATAACAGATCCAAGGAAAGTGTTGTTGGTTTTTTTTTCCAGAAATTTTTCTATGCCAGGATCCTAGATCTCATCCACTCTCAATAGTCTGAGAGAAAAACAAGAACAACAAAATAAAAAAGAGGACCATGGGAGAGACACAAAATTCGATTTTCAAAAGAGAAAAAATTGAATATAATAAACTTGTTTTTTAGTGGAAATTCAATAAGTAAAGATGAATTAAAGCTGAGTAAGGAGGAGAAATAAGTAAATGATTGAAGAAAAAAGTCATTTCAATGACACTTTACAGTAAAGAAAAATGAATCAAAATATCCTGAAGTGGTTGACTATATTACAACAAATTATGCGAAGGCTTTAAAACATCAATAAGAATAAGAATAATAGCTAGTCAAGTTCTCAAAACATTACTTAAATATGTTACCTCATTTAATCTTTAAAACAATTCCAGAAAGTAGATATTCTTATTAGTCGTGTTTTACAAGTGGAGAAACTCTGGCTCAATTAGTTTTTATCTATCTGAGGAAGAATTTGAAAATCTTACTAATTCCAAATCTAATATCCAGTAAGCCATTTAGCTTCTCAGTGGAATAATTCTGATAACTTTCATAATGGTTTTAAAAATTATCAGAAGACCATCATATAAGTATAGAAAATAGCACTCTGAAGGAAAAAACTTAAATCTAACTTAAGATAAGGAGAAAACAAGGCAGGGGTCATACAAGAAATAGACTAGGAATGTAAAAATGCAAAAGCAGAAGAATAATTTGCTGACCAAATTTAAAAGACAACAAAATTGGAAAAATAGGAGTGGTAAAAACAAAAAATATAAAATGTGAAATTTTATTTTATTTTATTTTACTTTTATTAAAGCATTTTAATTTTCAAAACATATTCATGGATACTTTTTCAACATTAACCCTTGCAAAACCTTGTGTTCCAATTTCCCCCCTTTCCCCCCACCTCCTCCCCTAGATGACAAGTAATCTATGTAAAACATGGTAAAATATATGTTAAATCCAACATATGCATACATATGTATACAATTATCTTACTTCACAAGAGAAATCAAATCAAAAAGAAAAAAAATGATAAAGAAAATAAAACACAAGCAAACAACAACAAAAAGAGTGAAAATGCTATGTTGTGATCCATACTCAGTTCCTACAGTCCTCTCTCTGGGTGTATATGACTCTCTTCATCACAAATCATTGGAACTGACCTGGATCAACTCATTGCTGAAAAGAGCCACATCTATCAGAATTGATTATCATATAATCTTGTGGTTGCCATGTACAATGATCTCCTGGTTCTGCTCATTTTACTTAGCACCAGTTCATATAAGTCTCTCCAAGCCTCTCTGAAATCATGCTACTGATTGTTTCTTATAGAATAATAATATTCTATAACATTCATATACCATAACTTATTGAGCCATTCTCCAAGTGTAACTCCAATTCCAAACATCCACTCAGTTTCCAGTTTCTTGCCCTACAAAAAGGGCTGCCAAAGAATTTGAAATTTTAATGAAAAAAAATAATCTAAATATTATCTATAGTTAATCTAAATCATCTAGGAAAAATAAATTAAGATTGGTGGATTGAATGCCCCATTTTAAGTAATCATGCATGAAAATTGTCCAGAAATAAGGAAAATAAGTAGCAAAACCTGGATTGTGAGAATGCAGAGAATATCAATTTAAAGAAACTCTAAATTTAATTCACTTAAAACATCATGTACAAATTTAATAATTTAAAAATCAAACCTCTTTTCACATTTTACAAGGACAATGAATTAGACTATTATAAAATCATAAAAGTTAAACAACAACATTCAGGAAAGCAAAATTTATCAATACACAAAATGATAATCTGAAAAATTGAGATTATTTAAAAAATGGCATTCAACACAAAGGAATAGTTAACTATTCAAATAATTCCCTCAAAAGAATGCAAAGGCATGCTGAATATTTAACATGCAAACTGACCAAACAAAAGAATGTAAGACATTTTTAATAGTAATAATAAAAAACCCCTAAGAAATCAAATAATTGTTTTGATGTGGTTAGAGCTAGATTGATATATCTTTATGTAATGAAATGTTTTTTGGTCTATCCATTACTATTCTTAAGAGAAAACCTTACAAATCAACTGAGAAACATTGACAAGAAGAATACAAATATTATAAAGAATCTAATGGTTAAGAGATAAAGGAAATAATGAGAAGACTAGCAAAAAGAAATAAATTATATTGATTGGTTGTAATGAAATGAGAAGATGGCAAAGTAAGACTCAAGAAATTTTCTTATCACAATTCAATGGGAATCATCATTGTCATTATGCTCCAGTTCCTCCTCTTCCTCCTCCTCCTCATAGCTCATATTTAGACAGTGCCTACTGTTTGCCAAGAACTTTGCCAACTGCTTCAAGAATATTTTCTCATTTGATTATTTGGGATACTAGAGAGATAATTTTGATTCTTGTCCTTCATCTAGGATAATGTGAGAAAAAGAATAGCTTTCAGAAGTGGTAAATCATATAGAAAGGAGTGATAGTTGATTATATCTCACAACATCATAAAATGATTCCACAGAAACAAGAGAAAGCAAGATAGGGATCTTAAAACAAATTATGGGGGATTTTGACACTTTGGGAGAACAGATTCTTTAAGATAGTTATTGGTTTAAAAAGGGGTGTTGTGCTGTCAGTGGGGCAAAGTTAGGGAAATAACAAAGATTGAATAATATCCCCCAGACTTGGGTTACAAAGTATTTCTCAGTGTATACTTCTGCATCAATTGGTGTTTAACATTTCTGGAAATATATTCTAGAGTAATGAAAAAGAAAGAAATTTTAAAAAGTATAAGGACCAAAATGATGTATGAATGAATTTTTTTTAGAAGTTTTCTATATGCTAGGTACTGTCCTAAGTAGTAGAGTGACAAACAGAATACATTCATACATACATACACTCATATGTAGGCATATATACACATGTGTACATGTATATATGTTTATATTTATATATGTGTGTATGTTTACATACATGCATTTATATGTATTATATACACCTGTTTCTTATGCTCAAGAAACTTAGGCTAAAACAGAAAATAACACATGTAGGATAGTGATGACCAGAAAGAGATACTGTGTTCATTGAAGTCACAGCAATCCTATGAAGTCATTAAAAAGTACAATCACTGGAAAGTGTAACCCTAGAAACTAATGATATTGAGAAACAGACAGAGAAGCTACATACTTAAAGGTACCAAAAACAACAAAAATTTTCATTTTTAAATATATGTATATGATATAGAATCTAAGTTAATAAAAAAAAAGTTGGATGAATTAAAAAAATTATGGTAACACATGAAGAGTAGGAGAATTTAATATACTTTCACCCCCAGAGTTGGATAAAGCCAACAAGAAAATAAATAATAAAGATATAAAGTTGAACAGATTGTTGGAAAAATCTGTTGTGATTTCTGAACAAGAATACAAAATGTCTTAAAAGTCTTAAGCTTTGATAACTTAAAACTGCACTAAATTATTTTATTAAAGGAGTACTTTATAGTACCTCTATAAAATTACATTTTATTCTGGGACATAAAAGATTATAGGATAACCAATTTCAAATTGGAAAGGATCTTATTGATCATTTATTCAGTGATCAGTGAGGTTGGACTCCATCACTATACAGATGATGGACTAACTAGAACCCAGAGAGAGTAAGTAATTTATCTAAGCTTCCTCAAATAGAAAATGTCAGAGACATGATCTAGTTCCCCCACACCAAATTCAGCAATCTTTCCAATGCAATTATATGTAATGGAAAAAGATAAAAATCAGAAATATATCCTTTGAGGCCCATAATGCAACACAAAAAGTAATGAAAAGTTGTGAGGGGAAAATTATAAGTACATGGAAATTAATTATAGCCTGAATATTGAGTGGGTAAAAGGAAAAAAAAATCATGGAACCAATAAATGATTGTGTTGAAGGGAACGATACTAAGGGGACAACATCCCTCTGATCTTTAGTCCTTCACATCTACTCTACTTTCTTTTAGCAATTCCTAATGCTTTTAGAATCACAAACAAACTCTGCAATTTGGCATTTAAGGCCTTCCATAGTTTGGTACTAACTTATCTTCTAGTCCTAGTTTATATAACTCCCTTTCACACATTCTACGTTCTAGTCAAACTAGACTACTCTTAATGCTCAAACTTTAATTTTATATCATTCCACTATACATTCATAAAAAAACACAATCCATTTGTGTAATGTACTTCTCCCCCAATCCCCTTCTCCCAAATTCTCACAGATTCTTTATCTCACATACATTCTCATATTTGAAGCCTTCTCTGAGTTCTCTAGTTTTTAATCTCTTCTTGCTCCAATTATCTTGTAATAAGTAATTAGGACTGTGAAATCAGAGTCCATAACCAATCTTTTATTTAAATCAAATGGAAGCCTCATTCACTCTCTCTCTCTCTCTTCTAAGGACCTTCTCAATTCTGGACCCAGGCAGAGAGTATTCAGTATTTAGGAAGCCTAATTGCAGAGGGTGGAGCCAATATGGAGAGTAGACACATCTTTATCTGACATTCTCTGAGCTTCCCTCAAATCAACAGCGGATAATGTCTCTGATTGGTTTTGGAGTGACAGAACCCACAACTATTACCCACAACTATTTGGAGTACAACAAATTTCCATAAGAAGATACTTTATAAGAACTTCAGAAAAGGTTTGTTTCAATTGGGCAGGGGGAGAGGCTGCCAATCCCAGAACACAGTGCAGGGAGTCTGGAGAAAGACCTGAGGCTGGAAGCTAAGATGTTGCTTCCTCCATGCAGCAGGAATCTATTGTGAGGCTCTTAGGCTACTCTGTCCTGGTTGCAAGATAGTGGTTCAACAAATTTGCTGTAAGACACCCAAAAGCAAATACAAAAGGCAAATTGTGAGTCCCTGAAACCCAGAACATGGGACTTGACCATGCCTATCCAGCACTGGAAATCAGTCAGAAACACCAGCCCCAGGACAAATTAAAATGACTGTCACCCCTTTGCCATAAGAGCAGATCTCAACCCTTATAAAAAATGAGCAAAAAAGCAAAAAGAACTCTGACCATAGACAGATTTTAAGGAGAGAGAGAGAACAGACCTCAAACTCTGAGGTTCTAAAGGCAAATCAGCTCCAGCTCCAGATGAAACCCCAAAAGGTGATATGAATTGGTCCCTACTTCACAAGGTTCTCGTGGAAGAATTAAAAAAGGATCTTAAAAGAGAATTAGAAGGAAAATGGGGAAAGAAAATGAGATCTTTGCAAGAGGGTATGGAAAAGGAAAAACAGAAATTATCTGAGAAAGCCTAGTTTCTAAAGAGCTCAGAGGTCAAACGCATTTGCCTTTTTGAGTCTGATTCCATATATCCCTTTTTCCTCAGCCCCCTTCATCATTCACAGGATGGGGGGGATAAGGAATTACCTAAGACTGATTTTTATTATGAACTTAAAATATAAATATTTCCATATATAAAAGAGACCCCCAGAAAAGAGGGTCTCTTTTATATATGGAAATATGTATACTATATTATAACATATATTATATTATATTTTACAGAAAAGAGGATCCTGTATGAAATTATGAATCTCTATTACTTTGTAGTTGCCACCAGAGCTAGAAGGTACTTTAATGAACAGAATTCTAGTCCAGCCCTCCAGTAGAGGGGTCCCTTCACATCTTGTTACATAGTTATTGAATAACTGGAGTGTCCAACCTGAGCAAGACTAAGTATAATTTTTAAGTTAATGAAAATGAAAATGGAAAAAATACAGTATTGTATGCATATCTGTGGATGTATATTTTGTAACTTTTAGATTCTAAGTATGTTGACAGCAAGAGTATCAATTCTTTCCTTTACTTTTTGTTTCTTTCTTCCCTTCTTTTTTGTATAGAGGTGGATAGACTGAACATAGAATTTTATATAGAGAGACTATAATTTCAAAAAATGGTAGTGTAACATACTCCAAGATGCTGTGAGTAAAAACCTAACCAGCAGTGTCACACTCATGTCAACCTTCCTGGATACTATGCACTGTCTTTTGGGAGAAATCTCCCAGGACAATGAGTTAGGAAAAAGTCCAGATTTAGCTAAAGGTGACTGTAAAACTAAGAGGTGGCAGTGACCTTTCCTCTCTCAGCCACTTCCACATTTCTCTGATAGAATCACATTGTTTTTAAAAGCCTGAAAAGAGCTGCCAGATTGGGCAGAGACTTAGGTAATTGACATTAATTGCTATTTTCCTTGAAAGCCTTCCCACAGTTGAAGTATGGCTATGAAAGACTGGGGCCTCCCTACCCACAGTCAGTCATCAAAATCATAATAGCTCACATTTACATGGCCTTTTAAAGGTGACAAAAATTTCCCTCACAACCACTCAGTTTGGATGGGTAATACAATCATAAAGTCACAGAATCTAAGAACTGGCCATAATTTCTACTTCATCTAAACTATCCCAGACCCACTAAAGACACCTTTCCTATAAGTTACCCAATTAGTGGTAAGCCATCTACTGCTTGAAAACTTTCAATGGAGACAAGAATAGGCTAAAAACCAGGGTAAGAACTAATGGCTCCAGTGTGGGTCTGTGGAAGGAGCATGAATTTTGGAGTGAAAGTTAGAGTGAAAGTATCTCTGATACTTGGTAATTTAGGGCAAGTCACAACCTTTCTGTGTCTGGGTTTTCTTTTCTTTGTTTTGTTTTGCTTTAATTTAGGGGGTATTGGATTATATTAGGTCTGAAGTTTTTTTATAATTCCAGCTCTATAATTCCATTCCACTTTGGGCAGCCCTAATTGTTAGAATTTTTTCTCCTATTCCCTTATCTTAAGTCAATTTAATTTCTATCAATTTTTACCAGTTCTGCACACTTGTGCTATGTATTATTATTTCCATATTACAGATGAGGAAATTATTTTCTATAAAGAAGACATGTGTTGCCCAAGACCACATAACTAACATGTACCTGAGGTCTGAGGTAGAATTAGACCTCTTACTATTAATCTAGTCTTTAATTAGGTGATCTAAGAGTGTCTGGGGATAATCATTACCCAGAATGTAAGTCTTGGAGGAACAAGGGAGGCAGCTTTTTGAACATGATGCAGTCAGAGCTCTGTCTATCTATCTATCTATCTATCTATCTATATCTATATTTATCCAGCTTTAATTTATTGATTTGTTTATTAATTTACACATCTATCTGCCTACCTAGCTACTATTGATTTATCTACCTATCAGTTTATGTATTTATCTTTCTATCTATCATCTGTTTATCCCTCTATCTGACTGGCTTGCTGGCTATCTACTTATCAATGTATCAATTTACCTATCAGTTTATTTATCTATCCGTCTCTCTGTCTACCTACATATCAATATAGTAATCTCCTTATTAATATATAAATCTATCTATCTATGTGTCTGTCTACCTATCTATCTGTTAATGTATGTGTCTGTCTGTCTACCTACTTCTCAATAAAGCAATCTACTTATCAATTTATGGAACTATCTTCCTATCTTTCTATCTATCTATCTATCTATTTATCTATTGTGTTTTGTGTTTGCTTTAGAAAGGATAAAGTAGACTCTCAAATGATCTCATATCCTAAAAAATATCATATGTATACTTTTTTTTTTCTTCAGACAACTCTGGCAAAATAATGTTTCAAGCTGAAAAAGTGGAACTGATTTTCATCTGGTCTTACCATATCAAGAAGATTTTCTGCTACTCAAGAAAACATCATACCAAAAATATTTTAAATTCATCAAACAGAAGTTTGGGACCCCCTAGTGTGCTATGACCCATGTGGCCAGGTGTATCTTGAAAATTTATAGACCAGAGAAAATTGGAAAAGATGCACAAAAGAAAACCCCAAAAGTTTTAATGATGGAGATAACATGAGTTCCCGGTTTGATCAATGAGGCACTGGCACAGATCAGTCTGATTCAAACATGGTGGGCCCAATTCAATATATTTATCCTACTTAGCTCCACAGATATTGAGGATCACATGAATGTTTGCTGTTGCTGTTACTCAAAAAACAAGATTCTGTAAGAATATCTTCTGAGGCTACTTAGCTTTAGAGTCAGGACAATTCTACTACAATATCTTCAGATTCATGAGAATGTTGATTACTTATTACAGAGAACAAAGAACTTTAAAAATGACATAAGGAAACTACCTAGTAGACATCAAGGAAGTCAATTACCTTATTCCCAGAATTAAGAAAAGCTTTCCAAGATTCTTCTAGATTTATTAGCTTATGATTCCAGAATCATGTCTCCCAAACTTTACTTTTCTTATCTATCAGCTATTTGCACTGAAATGATGACAATATCTTGACAACAGTAACTATATCTTTTCTTAATCTATCAATCAACTGACAGGTCATTTGTTCTGTTCATTTTGAGAGACCAGCATGTTATAGGAGGTAGTAGAGAGAAGTGGAATTTAATATCCAAATCCTTGAGGAGCTTCCAATATCATTTTTTAAGTTGTATTTCCCCATCCCATAACATGGGGTACAGGACCATGTATTCATAAGGGGTAGAGAAATTATTATGAGAAGAAAAACTTAAATTCTTGTTCTTGGCTGGTCTTTATTTTGGTCACTTACTTTTACCACTTAGAAAGATTATATAAGTCAGGCCATTCACAGAGAAAGTCTGGTTTTCAGCCTTTCCTGGACTATGTAGCTCAAATGTATTTGTAATAAAATGACAAGATTTTTCTAAGATCAGCAACTGATTCTGTGCA
The DNA here is from genome assembly GCF_016432865.1 of Antechinus flavipes. Taxonomy (NCBI): domain Eukaryota; kingdom Metazoa; phylum Chordata; class Mammalia; order Dasyuromorphia; family Dasyuridae; genus Antechinus; species Antechinus flavipes. Next base: position 44,482,228 of record NC_067401.1, read on the forward strand.
TGCAAGCCTTTAGCCTGGAGGTAAAAAATGGTAGAGTGGAGGAATTAGTGAATCTATCTTTCATTTTTAATGATTATTATTTAATGGAGGCTATAACATTTTTGTGTAATGGCACAATTAGACCCCCAGGAGGAGGGGGGAGCAGACATTAACTTTAAGCTGAGCAAGATGGAAAGAAATTCTTGAAAAATCCCCACAATATAACCCCTCTGAAGTAGACAACTTTAGTTTAGTGAATCCTGGCCGACTTTACTAAAAGCAACTGAGTAACATAAATAAGAAATACAAAGTCTTGCACAGGATTCCCTACAACTGATGTAGATTTTTTTTCTTTTCTTCATTTTGTGGCTCTAAACCTTAAATAAGAACTAGGAATGTTCTTGAAAGGGTGGACAATTCCCCTACTGTTATCCAGTGACATTAGGAATGCACATTGTGAGATAAGAAAGGGCAGTTATATTTCTTTTAACATTTCACAGAATGTTGTGGGCAGTTGGGTGTTGTAGTGGATAGAGTATTGTACTCATGAAGACTTGTCTTCATGAGTTCAAATCTAGCCTCAGTCTCTTACTAGCTCTGTGACTCTGAGTAAGGTACTTAATGCTGTCTGCTTCAGTTTCCTCATCTCTAAAATGAGTTGAAGAAACAAATTGCAAGCCACTCTAGTCTTTTTGCCAAGAAAAAGCAAAAATGGGATCACAAAGAATCTGAAATGACCAAACAACAGGAATGATATTGTTTAGTGAACATCATGAACAATTCAACTGAAGCTACTCTCTCCAAAATTACAAATGATATCTAGTCTAATGGTCTTTTCTCTACCCTCATCTTTCTTGAACTTGTATAACACTGAACACTATTCATCTCTTCCTGAATACTTTCTCCTCTCTAGCTTTTTATGACTCTGTTTCCTCCTGGTTCTTCTCCTATCTGTCCAACAACTCTTCTGTTTCCTTTGCTGTATCATTATTCAGGTCATACCCATTAGCATCAGGTATCCTCCTGGACTTTCTCTTTTTTGCTCCTGTAATAGCTAGATCTATGGTCATCAGTTACCTTTAGTTCAATTAGAATCTTTATGTAGTGAATTTCCAAATCTTTATAGTCATTTCTAATCTTTCTCTTAACTTCTACTTTTGCAACACCAACTGTCTTCCAGATATCTTAAAAATGGATGTCTTGTAAGCTTCTTGAAATCTTAAAGTCAACCTGTTGATTGATTGAGAAAAGATAGTTTCTGTTGTCAAGAAATTTCTAATGTAATGCATCATGAAGGTACAAAATAGTGATAGAAAAGGAGAATTTGGGGACATGATCATACTTAGACTATTACCTGGACTATTGCAATAGTTTGCTATCTCCAGTAATTAATGATCTTTTAGTTGCCAAATCCAATGACTTTTTCTCAATTCTCATTCTCCTTGACCTTTGTACAAACTTTGACATCCTGTCATATTCTCTTCTCTCTAGGTTTTTGGGACAACGTTGTCTTCTGAACTTCCTCCTAGATATCTGACTGTCCTATATATTTCCTTTGCTTTATCCTCCTACAGATTATGTCCTTTCATCATAAGTGTACCCCAAGGTTCTATACTGGATCCCCTTCTCTTTTCTTTTTATACTTTTTCACTTGGTGATCTCAAGTTCCTATGTATTCAGTTACCATTTTTATGCTGATAATTCTCAAGTCTCTTTTTCTCGTTCCAAACCAATTGCTTTCAGAAATGTCAAATGAGATGTCCATAATATTCAATATGTCTCAAATGGATATTATCATTATCTTTCCCTCTTAACTCTCCTTCTCGCCTTCCCTATTACTGTAGAGGGCAACACTATAGTCCCAGCCCCCTAGGCTCACAATTTAGGGATCATCCTAGATTTTTCACTTTCTCTACCCCTCATATCCAAACTGTTGCCAACATCTATTAATTTCATCTATGCAACAATTCCCAAACCTTCTTCTTTTAACATGGCACCACTCTGAAGCAAGTTCTCATCTCTTCATGCCTTGATTAATAGACTGCTCATAGGACTTTCTGTCTCAAGTCTCTTTCCATTGCAATTCACACTCCATTCAGCTATTAAAGTGATTTTCCTAAGACAGAGATTGGATCATGTCATACACATATCCCATTCAAACCTTCCCACCCCTCTACTTAATAAACTTCAGAGGCTTCCTATTGAACAATTGCTATGTTTGCATTCAAAACCCATCATAACTTAACCTTTCTTATCTTTCCAATCCTCTTACACCTTACTCCCTGACATGTATTCTTTGATTCAGTGACAATGGTCTTCTAGCTCTACATCTCTTATGTAGTAGCATTGGAAGACTACATAGAATGCATTTTCTCTGATTGTCCTTCCTGCCTGGAAAGTTTTCTGTCCTCCACTCTTACTACTGACCTCTCTAGCTTCCTTTAAGTCCCAATTAAAATTCCATTTTCTATAAGAAGCTTTTCCTAACTCCTTTTAATTACAGTGTTTTCCCTCTTTTAATTATTTCATATTTGTCCTGTCTATAGCTTGTTTTGTATAGATTTGTTTGCATGTTATATGTCCTATTAGATTGTAAGTTCCTTGAAGGCAGGACATAGACATATAGACATAACATGTAGAGTGCCTGGAATATGGTAGGTACTTAATAAATGTTTATTTATTGACTAACAATTAATCTTCTGCCTCAGGTTTCTTTCCCCTCCCTTCTTCTTCTATTCAATTTCCAAAGTGATTTTTCCCAAAGCCCAGATTCATCCTTGCTCAATAAACTCCATTGGCTCCTTCTCACCTACATAATCAATTATAATATCCTTTTTATCATTTAAAGACCTTCCAAATTTGATCCCTTTAATTAACCATCTTCTTATACTTTATACCTCTCCACACACCCCACTCCAATTATAGTAATCTACATACTATCCCTACTATGAGACAGCTAGGAGGATAAAATTCCAGGCCTGCATTTTGCATAGACCTGAATTCAAATCTCAGCCCCCAATGTTTATTATCTGTGTGTCCCTGGACAGGTCATGTAATCACTATCTGCCTCAGTTTCTTTATCTGTAAAATAATAGCATCAACCTCCTAGAGTTGGTATGAAAATCAAATGAAATAATATTTGCAAAGTGTTTAACATATTTCCTAGAACATAGTAGGCATTAAATAACTGTTGTTTTTTTTTCTCTTCTCTCCTCCCAGGATACTAGTTCCTGACTATCCTGCACACCTGGAATGTTATATCTTGAGATTATTTCCCATATACATTGTATCTTGCATGCACATAGTTATTTCCATGTGACTTCCTCCATTAGAATATGAGTTCCATAAATGCAGTCATCTGTTTTTGCCTTTCTCTCTATTCCTAATGTTAAGTATAGTGAGTAGCCTATAGTAAATGCTTTACAAATACTTCTTGACTACTGACTAAAAACTAGGAGCTTAATCAGAGGTCTTCTAAAACCTCTCTTTTTTTTTCAGCTGCAATACCTTCCATCCTTCTCCTCCAGCTCACTCTGCTCCTCCAAACCTTCCTTGGTTAGACATTAATGTGGACCCTTCTCAGTCACTGCTTTGAAAGACTTGAATCCCAGGATGTTCATACAAACAAGCATAAGGAGACACATCAAAGTGTAATGTTGCACATGCATTCAGACAAATAAAAAGAAAAGTGAGCTCATCCTTATAAATCAAACAAAGCTATTGCTACTTCATTATATTTTTTCTTCTCCCAGCTACTTATTCCAAGAAATGAAATATATTTCCATTGTTTTGTTTGTTTTTCTCTATTACTGTCCAAAAAATTTATAGGGGGAAGGCCTAGGGGCTGGGAGGCCATGTGCTTCTGGCTAGCGGGAGCTTGCCAAGATGGGGCTGGGAAGGGTGAGGGGCTGCTCTGAGCACACCCACTGCATTTCCTTAGTTCATATCTAAGCTCCTAGTCTATAGGTCACTAGAAAAGTCTTCGGTCCACTGAATAAAGGCAAACATCACCCATCACAGTGCTATGTGGACTGAGGCCAAACACCAGTGCTCTCAATGTCAGGGCCTAAATTGTATGATTCAGTGGCTGCGAAGTTGCATATAAGCATCTCAGGAGATTTCTTAGCAGTGAACCATGGCTCTCTGACAAGCACAATGACTGCCAGACTGGCTGGGAAGGGAGAGAAACAGATAATGTTTACTCTTTCAGATGGAAAAAGAGGAAAACACTGATTCATTGGCAGATGGGACTTGGAAAAGAAGGAACCACTGCAGTCATGGCGAGGAATGTTTCCCCATGCTCTAGGGTTGTAAATTGATGACTGCCTAGAGTCAGGATTCTCATTAAACCACTCACACATTCAGATGACCCATGTGTCATATGGCCACCCACTCAAAAAGCCAAATGCTTCCATCTTCCTAGAACTGTTTAGCAGCACACACTCAACCCAGGGGAAATCCAAATCATCACCAAAGAAGTATTTGCACGAGGCAAGCATCAAAACTGATGAAACCTGGCTTACTAGGAAATGGAAATAAACCTCCAAAAAGAGCTTGCAGTACAGAATACCCAGAAAGCAGCAAGATTAGTGTCTATGGTTTCTCTTTGACATCTCCCTTGCAATTGTCTGCTTTTCTCCATTCAAACTACAACTCTTCTATGAACTAAGGTTCAGGTCCTTGCTATCTCTTATGTGAACAGCTTCTGATTTAGGTTCCCCATTTCTAGCTTCTCCTGTCAATCTATCTTCTAAAAACTTCCTAAGTGATATTTTGACCACATCTTTATCTTGTTCAATAAACTCCAGTGGCTCCTTGGTTACATCAAAGATCACGGACAATCCCCTGTAGTTAGCATTTATAACTTTTCATCATTTGACATCAAATTGATTTTCTAGAATTATAATATATACTCCTCTTTCTGTACTCTTCAATCTAGGTAAACTGGCCTTGCTGTTACTTAAACACAACTTTCAATCTTTTATTGTAGTCTATTTGTGCAATGTTGTTCCTTTTCAAGCTCATCTCAAATACTACCTTCTATACAATTTCCCAGCTCCCTAGACTTCACCTTCCAAAATTATTTTGTATTTATCAAATTTCACAGATTTTTGCATGCATGCATATGTGTATATACATACAGACATATATACACATATACATAAATACATATGTATCCATATTGACTCTCCCTATAGAATATAATAAATTCCTGACCTTAAGGTCCCTAATATCTAGGACAGTATCTGATATATATTAGATGCTTAACAATTGTTGATTGATTGATCAGCAGCAGTCTCAATCATATCACTCCCCTACTCAAGAAACTTCACTATCACCCTTTAGATGAAATTGAAATTCCTATTTTCTATTGGAAGTCTTTCCCAATCTGTCTTCTGCCTCTCCTTACAGACTAATTATAAGTTATTATTTCATCTCATGCCATATGTTTTAGTAAAACTGTCTTATTCACTGTTTTTACACAATACTCCTGCCTCCATACCTTTCCTTATGTTATCTGAAATGCATACCTTTCTGACCTCACTTCCTTGAAGCTTCTCCTCTCTTCAAGGTTCAAATCAAATATTAACTTCCATAAGAGTACTTTTCTGAATCATCCAGAATCACCCAGTTGTTAGTGAGTCTCATTGAAATTATTTTATATTTTAAATATATATATATTACACATTGATTTATGTATATTTTGCATATACATAAATATGTATAATGAAACTTCTTTAAGAGCAGGAATTTTTTTTCATTTTTTTTTATTTTGCATCTCTGATGTCTAGCCTACTACTTGGTACAGAGGAGATGCTAAAAATATTTGCTGAATTGAACTGAATTAAATTCAGACAATGATAAGCATCCAAGAGGACAAGCACAAGGGATATAGTGTTGGATCTGTCTGGAGTCATCTTCCTGAGTTCAAATTAAGGTGATGATTATGTGTATGAACAGAAGGGGATTTCTTATGAGAGATGGTGCAGAAAAAATAATTTTAAAACTTGGAAAAAGGCAACATATGAAGGGTGAGTGAGATTAGATAGTAAAGGAAACATGGCAGTGCTTTCAACAGTAATAAAGTAATTGAGAGAAAAAAGGAGGGTTTTCTGGGAGGAAAGAAAAGAGAAGCCTCTGCAAAAGTACAGTGATAAAAGAGGACTTTTAATGTTACAATCTCTCAAAGCATAAAGATGTCTTGAAGGACTCTGATAGGTGAGTGCTCTCCTTATTTTATCTGAAACCAAGTCACTGCACAATTTCCTGGACATTTCCAAACTATGTCATCATGCTTTTCTCCATGCCATCCCTAACTCAATGTTGTCTTTGTCATAAGCTTCTTGAGAGCAAGGACTACCTTCCTTGCTTGATTTTATAGTCCTATCATTTAACACAGTATATGGCACATAATAAACAAAACAAATGCTTTTTAAAATTTACATTCATATGTTCATCATTCATCTGAAAAGAATGATAGGAAATAAGTCTGGAAAGATTGACTGGAACCAGTTTTATGAAGGACTTTAAATGTCAAAATGAAGAATTGGAGTTTTATCTTAGATATAATAAGGAACCAATGAAGAATTTTGAACTGGGGAGTAGTATGGTCCCATGCTTTAGAAAATTATTTTGGCAGTGTGTGGAAGATAGATGTGAAAGGAAAAAGCATGAGAACAAGAAAAGCAATTAGTATATTGATGAAATAGTGAAAATGAGAGGTGATAACAGCCTGGACCAAAATAGTAGTTAGTAGAGTGCAAAGAAAGGGACAGCTATGAAAAATGTTATGGATCGAGATTTGGAAATTAATTAAATATAGGGGATGCAAATTGATTAAGATAGCAAAATAGGGAAAAAGTCAGTGCTGGAAAAGTTGTGAGAAGATAGGCACAATAGCACATGGAGCTCTGAATCAATGCCACCATTTTGGAAAATAATTTGGAACTATGCAAATAAAGTGACAAAAAAATTCATATTCTTTGGCCCAGAGATTGAGCTACTAGACTTTCATCCCAAAAAGAGACAATTAGGAAGAAGGAAGGTTCATGTATACAAAAAATATTTTAGCAGCATTTTTGTGGCAATGGAGAATTGGAAAAAAAAGTAAATGCTCATTATTGCTGAATAAACAAATTGTGGTACATGAATATTGAAACAACACATTACAGTACTGCAGGAAATGATAAATATATAAAACTAAGAGCCATGGATTTAGATGATTTGGTGCAGAGTAAAATAAATAGAGCCAAGAAAACAATTTACATGGAGATTATAACAATGGAAAGAAAAACAATAACCACAAAAGAATAGAAGTGAATGTTGAGAAATTATAAAGAACAAGCTTGTCCCCCCCAAAAGGAAGTGGAAAGACATTCCCACACCTCTCTGTTGAGGTGAGAGGTATATGAAAGTTGAATGCTGTATTTTTTTTCAGGTTTTATTCAATGCGCAATCAGTTTTTACTGATTTTTCTTTTTCTCTTTTTCTCCTTTAAAACATTGTTACATGGAATAGCTTCCTGGGAGAGAGCAGAAAAAGAGACACTGAAAGAAATTCTGGTGATTGGAAAACAAAATATTTTAATAAAATATATTTGCACAAATACTGTAGGGTGACAGCAAGAGAATAATAAAAGATTAGAAATTCTTGAAAATATTCTCCATCCCTGACACAGTTTCTTGATTGAAGGACTCCTCCCAGAACTTCAATTAAAGGAGGGTGACTAGCTAAATCATGTCATTCATTCTTCCTCAGACTGCCCCCTGGATCTTCTCAAGCATTTCCCTACTCTAGGCTACCTTTACATCCTCACTCATAACTCCTTCCCCTTTTTAGCTTTCTTTTATGTGTTGTCTTCCTCCTCTGAAAAGCCAAAAAGGGCCTTTTATTAAGGGCAAATAAAAGAACAAATTCTTTTATTGTATTCCTAGCCTTTAGCATAATACTTAACACTTAGTTAAGAGAGGTGATGTTTGACATATAGTAAGCACTTAATAAATACTAGTTGGCCACAGCTGTGTCCCTAAACTTCTATGTGCCTCCGTTTCCTCATCTGTAAAATGAAAGGGCTAGGTTGCATGATCTTGAAAGTCCCTTCAATCTCTAAATCTATGTTCCTATATTCTTATGAACATATTTTCAATGAACCTAGCTAAGATTCCCAGGCATAAACTTTCCAAAATCCAAAGCAGGTTACAGAACTTTGTGTGGTGGGATTTTCTTGTGTTAATGAAATTACAAAATTTAAAAAAGAAGGACTCTAAAATTAGATGACCTTTAAGATTTTCTCCAGCTGAAAGATCTGTGATCCTTTGTCCCAACTACTTTCCCCAGGTACTGGGAATCACTCTTCCTTTTAAGGCCGTTTCCACCAACAACTGAAGGGCTCCCTTAGGCTGTGACTAGGCTTAAGATTGAAAACAAACCAAGAAATAAAGTGCTAAAGACTCCCTCCATATTGGAACCATAAGGTCCAGATTTGCTGTGAAAATACCTGAATGGCCTGGAGGCTTACAAACTCTACTGTACTAAGCCCCATTTAGCAGAGAGTTTAAAGCAATGGTAATGAGCTCTTCTGGGGCTATTGTATTAGCCAGTACACATCCTCCAGACCCCAAATGAAAATGAATATGAGAATGACCTTGACCATTGGGCTGTCTAAGGGATGCCTAAACACAATAACCATGGAATATTCACTGTAGAGCTCCATTAAGTGATCAATAAATTATGAATAATATTTTTTCTCTAAAACCAGACTAGGGCTGGACAAATCCTGATGCATTGTGTTTTTTTGCATATTTCAAAATATTTTCAAATGTTTTGGGTTCAGCAAAACCCCACGTGAATTTTTGCCAAATGGCTTTTTTGTCCTTCATTAATTATTCGATCCATTTGTATTTCAAGGGAAATTCAGTCCACATGTTTCTAATTCATTTAGCACTAACTCATCAAAATATGGTTTCTCTCAAATATTCTTCTCCAGGAAACTTTTCAAGCCCTTCCCTTTTTCTCTTTCTTTCTTAGAAACAATTTGCTTTTTTTTTTTGCCAGAGGTAAAATTAGTAAAAAGTTCAAAGTTGTTAAAAATTTGAGTTGAGGACTCTGATTTCAAAGGTCTGAGTGTGTTCGTTCCTGCCAACAGCATGCAAACTCTCCTGAAGTGCTTCACCTTGACCATTTTCTCTCGCTGCAAATTTCATGCTTTCTTACTCATGTGCCTGGGACAGCATATTTTATCTTTCATTTAGCTAAGGCTGTGCCTTCTCTTCATAGAAAATCTTCCCTGGCTAGGGAATATTAGAACTAAAAGGCACCTTAGTTATCAAACACCATCCAAAACATCCCTGTGAGGGCCACAACTCATTTCTGGACAAATAAATAAAACTCTTGTGGGAATGTGAATTAGTTGATAGATCTGGCTTTCATGGCCTACCTCTGAAACATACCCACTGTGTGACGTTGGGTAATTATACCTTATGTAGTAGTGATGGAAAATGCTTCTTAAAAAACCTACTATGTACTAGTCACTTTACAAGGGCAGAGTTGGAGAAAGCAGGAAAGTTCCACAGTCTAATGGACTTTAGAACTGAAATTACATATATGTTATCTCATTTGATCCTTATAACCATCCTGCAAGATGGATGCTATTATTATTGGCAATTTACAGTTAAGGAAGCTGAGGCAAATAGAGGTCAAATGCCTTGCCCAGGATCACATAAGTGTCTCAGGCAGAATTCAAAGTCAGATTTTCCAGACCAGATAAATATTATCCATTTATACTATCTATCCAAATGCTATCCAAATGAAAGTTGTCATCATTTTGTACAAGCAAGTTCTTTCACTTCCATAGATTCCATAGGATAGACTCTTACATTTTTGTGCATATAAGACATACACATACAGATATATGTTCTTACACATACTATACATACATATATATCTATATCTATTTCTTTATCTATTTATACACATACATATATGCCAGTGGTGCTCCAGACATACTTTAACAATAGCTTGGTTAAATATTGCTACCTCATTTTTTCTTCTCTATCTTTAACATTTTATAGCCATATATTATTAAATTTAGTCAGATTTTTTTTTAAGATAGTGCCCCATCCTATAGCATACACTTAGCCTTGGAGACAAGACAATTGAATATGAATCCTGGTTCTAGCACTTATTGTGTGACAACCACAGGCAAATTACTTAATTATTCAGCTTTAGTTTAATCAGCTATAAATGGAAAGAGTTATATTTTTTACATACTTTATAGGTAATTACTAGGAAAGATTTTTGTGCATTTACGACATAATTATAAGAAGTTATAAATTAACTGTCTTTCTCACATTGGAGTATTAACAACAATCAGTGGTAATATCACTTGGTTGCACTATTGCATGCCTGTTTGGATGGTAACTGAACAGCCACACTGAGAAACAATGGTCACCTCTCATGTACTTTTCCCTGATGTCTCCCTGCAAATAATATTCAAGAAACCACAGAGCATTTTTCAGATTCACTTGTAAGCTTTTCAACATCTTTACACCCTAGTTGAATGAGGGGGAAGGGGAGGAATGAACACAATTTTTTCCCTGAGCTATTCAACCCCTGAGCAGGGAGGTAGGTGGAAATTATGGGAAGGAATTTACCTCATTTTATGGGCCAGAACACTTAGAAGCAGCACACACAAGGGTCTCCAAGTAAGTCAGTATTTAGGCTGAAAAAAAGAGCTCTGCAGACCTTAGACTCTTGAAAGGTTGCAGCAGGCAGCCCCCAAGAGTACAAAATGAGAATTGTCATTGCTGTCTAGTTAACCCCAATGTACTTTCTTCTATCAGGATATAATATTTACTGTTTCACACTGTCTTGGGATCAGAGGTATAGCTCATATACCAGGATCTTGTCCAGTGTAGATAGCCATACAGAAGATAATTTCTACTTTGGTTCCATCTACTAAATGATTTCCTTTTAAGAAGCTTTTATTTTATATAGTTTTACTATTGATAATGCTTATAATTTGGAGAATTCATTTATACATGAATGTTTCATTTCCCTCCAAAGAAGTTTTCTAGTTTGGGATATGTATGATGATTAGTCTCTTGAAAAAAAGACTATAGAATTTTTTCTCAGAAGCACCTATTTCTGAAAAAAGCCAAAGAATTTATTCAGCACCCAAAAGATTCACAGCGTGTCAGGGCTGGATATAACGCTAGGTGAAAAAAAAATAAAAGCCAAGGGAAGGGAAATGCAGAGTATTTTTTGAGTCAAGTGGTGACAAAGCTGGGAGGAAAACCCAGGTCTACTGGTTATTCCATTCTCCCATAATATCTTCCTCATCTTCATCCTTCTCATCACAATAGCATTTGTTTAGGTCTCTAAGGTTTTGCAAAGTATTTTACAAATATTATCTCATTTAACCTTTACAATGACCCTGAGATGCAGATACTATTATAAATCCCAATTTTATAGTTGAGAGAAATGAGTTATATGGAGATTAAGTAACCTAAAGGCATATAGATGGCAAGAGTTGAGGTCTTAGTTGGTCAGGTCTTTCTGAATTCAGACCCAGTGCTCTATGTGCTATGTTGCTACCTACTTTCCTTACTCTGTCTCTGCTTATAGAATAACAATAGTAACTAACATTTATATAGTAATTTACACACATTATCTTACTATCAGGTGGTAGGTATTATTATCATTATTTTACACATGCAGAAATTGAAACTAGGAAGTTTAAATGATGTACCTATAATCACATAGCTAGCAAATGTCAGAAGCAGGATTAAATATGTCTTCTTGATTCCAGATCCAATACTCTGTGTACATGAGGTCTCACTGCCTTTTAAAAGAGTAACTTTTCCTAGCAATAACCTTGAAGGCTTCCCAAATCTTCAGGGGCCTACTAATTATTAAAAAGAAAAAAGAACTATTGTGTGATTCTGGGCAAGTCACTTAACCCCAATTGCCTCAGGGGAAAAAAAAAGCTAATAAATTCAATAGAGATATAGTATTATTATCAATTTTCCCCCCAACTGGACTCATGATTTCATAAATATACAGATCTCCTCTTTAGTAAATTTTCTTTACCAAAGCATCTTTACAAACTTTCTGCAATTTACAGTCTTAACAGTAGAGGTGTTTGATATTGGGACATTGAATCCAACATTCCCAAATGCCTTGAAACCAGATTAAAATGTAATTTAAATTATTTCAAGTATATAAATATATAAACATATATTTATAAATAAATATGTATATATAAATATAATAGAACATAATATTAATGTGACATTATAAGTCCTTTTTTTAATTTTTCAAAAAGTTACATTTTAGTCTTTATGATTTAGTGGCCCTCATTTCTTGAGTGATGCCACTGGTCTTAGAGCATAGCCTGGAAGATGAAGAAATTAGGTGACTTATTCATGTAATATATGTCAGAAATAAAACATGAAGCCAAGAGTTCTCTCTATCCACTCTGCCATGTTGTCTCTCAATTATGTATCAATCATAAGAACAATAAAAATAATAATCACTGGTCTTGTTAAATTTCTTTTCTTATTAGTCTTTGACACTTGGTGATCTCTGCTCATTTTATAGGAAAATCCATAGCAAACCGGAGTATTTGCCTAGCCCGATCACCCATTTTCCTGCCATCTTGGTTAACAGTTCACATTTACCAGCTGAGGCAGCCCCTAGTTTAGTAAGGTCTTATTAAAGGGCGCCTCCTGTTGTGCTATAACATTCCAACTTTTCCTAAAGGCAATTGCCAATCATTCCAGTGAATGTGGAGACTTTTAAAAAATACTATAAAGAGCAAAACTGCAGCATTTGCCCATGTCCTCTACCACATTAGTAAAAGTGTCAGAAAATGTTACATATGATTAATGTGGCTGAAATAGGCAGGAAATTATTCAGGTGGATTCAATCAAGCAAACCAAACTTATAGGTACCTTATTAAAATTTAGACAAAAGTCTACAGGCACTTAATACATAACAAGGATTGTAGATTTAAATTAAGAGTCTCCCTGACTCACTCCCCCCTCTCAGGCAGTCTCCCTTCCCCCAGGTCAGCTACTCTTCTTACAGCTGTATTTATTGACCTGATTTCCTTTCATTTTCTCCAAAAAAGAGACACATAACCTATCCCAGTAACTTATCCTGAGGATAATCTAGTTTAGTCTGTTACTCTATCAAAAGGACTTTTACACCTCAATTAACCATATGAACCATAATGAATTTCCTTCTATCCTCAAAACAGTTGCTATGTTATTTGGAGGAAAATAAATGTAACATGAATTTAATGGAGCTAGAGATTAAAAATTGTTTCATACAGCAGCAATATCTTGTTATGCTGTTTGATCTCTTATTGTCCAAATGCATAGACTTCCTCCAACCAAGCAGATCACTGCATTCTCACGTTGACTCATCCAATGTAACTTTTCTCTGTGTTCTACTATATGTCTTTCATAGGAACACCATCCCAATATTTTGAGAATACTCCTATGGTTCCTTGGGCATAGCATTACAACATATTGATTTTTCCATAGGCTCTCACTCTATTATAATATGTCATATCAAATGGAGAGTTGGTTCCACTGTCAAGAAGACTTGGGTTCAAACACTGCTTCTGACCCATACTGATTGTATACTATAAATAAGTTATACTCTGCTCCAGATAACTGAGAATTTCAGAGCAAGTCCTGCTTATATTGGTAATGGGAGTTTCCTCCTTTGAGCACACCAATAAAATCACAAATCCAGTCCCTATTCTTCTGTCTCCCTCTTGTCAAATGACCAGCCTACTTCTCTTAGAGGAAATCCTTTGCAACATTTTCTTGCACAATTCTTAGTTGATAATATATCACTCCTACCCACCACATTCATGAGCATCGTCTCTTGTGGTGAAATCAATTGTATTCTCAGAAGTGGTGATATTTCATGACTGTACCTATGCAATAGTGCTGGAAATTTTCTTGTTAGCTTTTTTTTTTTTTAAGTGGACCTTTGTCTAGGGGAGAAGGAAAATGCTGTGTGAGAAGCTAGGGGAAACACACAGGAGAAAAAAAGATTGGAGCTGTACCCTTAAACTACTAACAGTTCAATAAGATATCACCCTATGGACACAAAGAGACATGAATACAAATAATCACATCTAGAATATTGCCTTCTTTTCTGGACTCCACTTTTTAGATGAATTAGTGAAAAACTAAAACATGTCTAGAGGAAAGTGAACAGTGGGAAAAGGAAGAATCAAAACTGTATCACATAAAGATTAGTTTAAGAAAAAGGATGTCTGATGTGAAAACAAAGAGACTTAAATAGAATATAATAACTATTTTCAAGTAATTGAAGGAGTGTCTCATGGGAAAATCAATGTATTTTTTCTGTTTACTTCCCAGGGTCATAACAAATACCAATGGAAGGAAGTTATGGACAGATGTCGGTTCAATTGAAGGAAAGACATCTTACAATTTTCTGAAAATGAAATGGACTTCTTCATGAGACTGACAGTCATCCTAGAGTATATTATAGAGGGGGATTCAAACTTCAGCCAACTGTTGAATTGGAGGACCACTGAGACTCATGTCCAATACAAAGATTGAAATCAAATCTTATGTTCACATCTCATAGAACACTTGTTCATAGACAGAAAGACATAACATCTATCTTGCAAGGTTGCTGTGAGGATGAAATAATATTTGTAAAGAGCTTAGCACAGTGCTTACAGAGTAAATGCTATACAGATGGTAGTTATTGTTACTATTATGATCAATGAAGGTCAATTTCCTCTCATTATACTTAGGTTTGCTAGGTTAGTTATTCTTGCTCATAAGCTTAAGAACTGAGAATACCAATACAAATTAAAAAAAAAAAAAAAAAAAAAGACAAATCCTGCCCTGGATGAATTTGCATCCCAAAGAAAGAAGATAACATATAAGGGAGGAGTAGGAGAGAAGTTATGGGTGGGGGGAGGCAGGATGGAGGAATCCAAAGGAGAGCAGTCTGATAAGAAATGAAGAAATGACTGTCCTGCTCTAATCTATAAGAAATCAAACCATTCCCCAATTGATAAATAGTCAAAGGATATGAACAGACAATTCTCAGTCAAAGAAATTGAAACTATTTTTAGACATATGAAAATATGCTCCAAATCATTATTAATCAGAGAAATGCAAATTAAGACAACTCTGAGATACCACTACATACCTGTCAGATTGGCTAGAATGACAGGGAAAGATAATGGGGAATGTTGGAAGGGATGTGGGAAAACAGGGACACTGATACATTGTTGGTGGAATTGTGAACACATCCAGCCATTCTGGAGAGTAATTTGGAACTATGCTCAAAAAGTTATCAAACTGCGCATACCCTTTGATCCAGCAGTGTTTCTACTGGGCTTATACCCCAAAGAGATACTTAAGAAAGGAAAGGGACCTGTATGTACCAAAATGTTTGTGGCAGCCCTGTTTGTAGTGGCTAGAAGCTGGAAAATGAATGGATGCCCATCAATTGGAGAATGGTTGAGTAAATTGTGGTATATAAATGTTATGGAATATTATTGTTCTGTAAGAAATGACCAGCAGCATGAATACAGAGAGGACTGCCGAGACTTACATGAACTGATGCTGAGTGAAATGAGCAGAACCAGGAGATCATTATATACCTCAATAACGATAATGTTTGAGGATGTATTCTGATGGAAGTGGATCTCTTCGATAAAGAGAGCTTTAATTGATCAAAGATGGACAGAGGCAGCTACACCCAAAGAAAGAACACTGGGAAATGAATATAAACTGCTTGCATTTTTGTTTTTCTTCCCGGGTTATTTATTCCTTCTGAATTCAATTCTCCCTGTGCAACAAGAAAACTGTTTGGTTCTGCACACATATATTGTATCTAGGATATACTGTAACCTATTCAACACGTAAAGGACTGCTTGCTATCTGGGGGAGGGTGTGGAGGGAGGGAGGGGAAAAATCAGAACAGACGTGAATGCAAGGGATAATGCTGTAAAAAATTATCCTAGCATAGGTTCTATCAATAAAAAGTTATTAAAAAAAGAAAAAAAAGAAGAAATGGCTGTCCTGAACACCCCCTTTAAATTGAAATTTTCAGGATTTCCATCCAATCCAAAGGTAGGCTAAAGCCAGATCACAGAAGACTTCAAAAGCCAAACAGAGGAATTTGTATTTTGTTCTCAGAGGTGAGACAGCTCTGTAGTTTCCTAAGTAAAGCTCAAACACAAGCAAATGTGGTCAGACTTATACTTTAGGAATATTAATATTCCTAAAATATTATTAGGACAGTTATATAGAGCATAGATTAGAAAAGGGAAACATTTGAGACAAGAAAGTCCATAAGAAGCTGTGACCATAGAATGAATGATAGATGATAGTGGCCAAGGACAAATGAGAAGCAGATTTAAGAGACATTGGGAAGTAGACTTGATGTTATTTGGCAAAATACAGAGGGTGAGGGAGAAGGAAAATTGAGGATGACTCCAAAGTACTAAACATTGGTTTGCTACTGGAAGGATGGTAGTACCCTCAATAGAAAAACAAAAGGGGGCGGGGAGAGATGTTTCAGAGACAATCATAATGAATCATATTTTGAAATGTTTTTGAGATGCCCATGTAGCATCCAGATAGAAATGTCTCATAGGCAGTTGGTGATAGGTGACTCAAGCTCAGATGGATGATGAATGATGACTATGTATCTAACATATATGTAGAGTGGTAGTAGTGTAGCACCTTATACTCCTCACACAGCATCTATGGAAATCTATTCATTCTTTGGTCTGATTTACTCCCTCAAACCTACTCTTAAATTGACAAGTCTTAATTCCTCCAAAATGATTTCTATTGCATATTCACATGTAAAGTTTCTTAGAGCACTGGGGGTAATCCTGTGATGGGTGAATATAATCTCTCCTACTTAAGAATTTAAATCCTGAACCTCCATTGATGTTTTTCACTTATGCAAACTAGTCACTCACAATGATTACATATTTTGATTTTAAGTATTGCTATTTACCTAGCAATGCAGGAAAATCTTGCTGATGAGCAAAAAGAAATAATAATAGCATTGCAGGTACTCACATCTTAAAGCAAGTAGATGAATAACAACATACATTGTAATTCACAAATATAGCTGGGTGATATTTTTTGATCACTACCTATATTCAAGATCTGTGAGAGACAATGCATATACACCTACAAAAATTTGGAGAGATAACACATGGGGAAGAAAAATTCAGGTACAAGGTAACTCACAATTCTGATCCTATAAACTTCAATTTCCTTTTTCTGTCTCAGGAGTTATCCATAAAATTACTTGACAAACATAGCTTAAATAGTTTTTAATAAATTCTTCCATTACTAAGCTAGACTCAACCGACATTTCATTTGACATGACATATCAGACAAACTAATTGACCCAAATTGGTGGCATATCTAATTTTCTTCTTCCAAGCTATTTCTGTGCTCAGCTGAACTTATTCTTTCACTATAATAGTAATATGTTTCACTTCAAGCTTCAAACTTAAATAATGCAGTTCTGAAATATGTCTTTTTTTACCTTTTTCAACTTTTTTCAATTCATATAATGAAGCTTTTCTGTGAATGTGTCTGTGTGAATGTGAATGTGAATATCTTGCCTTATGGTTAGCAATCAAATTCATATCTTCTGTCTGTAAACAAATAAATTATTCCACAATTTGAGAACAGTTTTGGTGTCTATGTTGCTTTAGCATATTACAACTTGTCAAATTTTAATATAAGCAACACAAATTTCAGAAGTCTGACATGATGTATGCTACAAATGAGTGAACTAACAAAGCAAATTTTAATGGAGAATAAGGTATACTCTATGAAATGGTGACACATCAAAAGACCGATATTTTACACATACATCTAGCAGTCTGAAAAGAATGGTCAAAAAAAAAAGGAAGAGAACAAATTGAGATCAGTATCATGAGAACCTTCAGAAAGGAAGTAGCTAGAAGGTGAGGGCAGTCAGTATTGTCAAATGTTGCAGAAAGGACAGGAAGAATAAGAACTGAAAACAAATCCAAGTCATCAATTAAGAGTTCATTGGTAACATTGGAATATACAGTTTAGTAATGAAATTGAAAGCTAGGGTTCAAAGGGTTAAGAAATGAGTGGAAAGGGTATAGAAGTTTTGACTCTAGCTTTTTCTCAAAATTTGGCCATAGAAAAGAGAGACAGAGAACAATAATTTAAGCAGAAGCTCTAGCAACATACAATTATTAAACAATATTTGAACTGGAATAAGACTTAAGGATCATCTTATATCATTTCTTCATTTTTTCAGATGAGGAAGTTGAGACCCAGAGATGAAAAATGACTTGGCCAAGCTCATGCAAGTAAGAACTGTCCAGAATTATAAGCCATTCAGGTATTTAATTTTCCAGTTTAGGGCTCTTTGGGGGAAAAAAATCAGATTTTCCATGGAAGATCTATAATAAAAAATAAAGCCAATATTAAAATCTGGATAAGATGCATTTTCATATGGGAATTTTTTTCTTCCAAACATTCTCTCATTCTCTCTCTCTCTCTCTCTCTCTCTCTCTCTCTCTCTCTCTCTCTCTATCTTACTCTCTCTCTCTCTCTCTCACACACACACACACACACACACACACACACACATACACGTATACACACAAACACTGAGAGAAATAAAACATTTAATAGATAATGGATATTGGTACTGGAAAATCAATACATGCATTTCTATATCAAATTTCATATAATACAATATAATAATACTGTCTAAAGAGAAAGCTCTTATTATTCAGGGGTCAAATCAAATATGTTCATTTTATTTGAAATCTATGGAAGAAAAGCCATTCTTCCCAAGTACAGCTCAAGAAATAAACCATGAATAATTGACAACATCTGGTAAAAACAGAGAAGGAAATAAGTCAATATTGGAGGGATGTCCAAATCACCTTTTCCCTTTCTGCAGAAGGCAACCTCATGCAAGAGAGAATGAAATGAAAACATACAAAATTCAATAACTTGTTCAGTATCATATGCTGAATGGATGACAGTGCAAATAGTAAAAACTCATCTCAACTTTATTTGTCATCTACATTAAGGTGATCAGTGTTGCTTCTTCTTTTTTCATCCAACAATATACCTTTGTTCATTTTAAAATAAGCAACAGAACACCGTTATAGAATTCCACAAATATTAACAAAAGCAGCATGCTACTTCATCCATAACCAAACCTCTAATACCATCCTGACAATTTTTTTAATAGTGTGAATTTCTACTTTTTAAATACTTCTTTCAACATGTAAAATATCTTTATTTTTTTTCTTTTTCTGAATGATATCCATTTTTTTCTTTTTATGAATGAGTTAAACTCAACTTTATATATTGAAAAGTTAGACTTCTTAGCTTCTTTTATCTTTTGTTGTTTTGGGAGTCTTTTTTTTTATATTCTTCTAAAATTTCTTTGTTATTTTATTTACTTTTTTTGATAAAATGTTACAATTACATGTTATTAATTTGATTAGGTTATATTTCTACTCTTGTGAGAAATTTAGACCTTTGTTACCTCACAAGCAGAATTATCCCTTAATTTGAAACAATAAATATAAAAGCCCATGATAACATAGATATTAATACTCTTATCGTAAGCTTTCCATGTTATGAAAGAGATTCTATAACACTCTGCCAAATGAGGACTCAATCTTACATACAATATAACCAAACCTGTGAGATAGCAGAATATTTTAAACTAATGATTTATTAGCTTAATGATTAATTCAGCAAATATTTATCACCTATATTATAATGTGTGTTGTGCACTGTGGTAGATATAAATTAAAATAAAATATTTAGAGAAGACACTGTCCTATCTTCATAGAGTTTACATTCCAGCAGGGGATAAAATATATGTACACTATCCTATAAGTTAATGCATAAGTGGATTGAGAGTAGGCAGAAGGGGCAGAAGGAAAGAAATCATTCATCAAGATGACCAAATAATCATTCCTCAATTGACAAATAGTCAAAGAATATGAACAGGTAGATGTTCAATGAAGAAAATAAGGTAATATGAAAATGTTCTAAATGATTATTGATTAGAGAAATGCAAATTAAAACAATTTTGAGATATCATCTAATAACCATCAGATTAACTAACATGATGGAAGGGAGAGGGGATATAGAAAAATTGGGAAACTAATACAGTTTTGGTAGAACTGTGAACCAACCCTTTTGAAGAGCAATCTGAAATTATTTTCAAAGTGTGAAAAATAAGACAAAATTGTAATCCAGCAAAACTACTAGTAAGTCTGTTTCTTAAGGTAACCAGGAAAAAAAAAAAGAATACTTATGTTCTAAAATATTTATAGTAGCAATCTTTGTGGTTGTAAGATATGACCATCAATTAAGAGCAGCTAAACAAGTTGTGGTATATAATTTTAATGGAATACTATTATGCTGTAAGAAATGATCAACAGCTTGATATTGGGGGGGAGGGGGAATGGAAAGACTTGCACGAAAAAATGAAAAGTGAAATAATCAGAATCAGAGAATGTTGTATGCAGTAATAGCCATATCACTCAAAGAATAACTGCGAACAACTAAACTATTCTGAGTAGGATAAATTACAAAGGACCTATGAAAGAAGATGCTATGAAGGATGAGAAAGAACTAATAAGTAAAAGTATGATGATATAGGCAGAGAGAAAGAGATAGACAGGCAGAGACAAAGACAGAGAGACAGAGACAAAGATGGAGAGACACACAGAGAGAGCAACAGACAGACAGACAGAGACAAAGAGAGAAACAAAGGAACAGAGAGAGAAAGATTGATGCCAAATTATGATCTCTAGTGGAGGGTAGGGAAAAACAAGGGGAAAAATTTGAAAGCATCAGGAAAAAAAAAAAAGCAATTTCATTATAAAATGTATATTCATTCTTTATCTGAGGAAGGGGTTCATAGTAAAAGATTAAATAAGCATGATCTAAAAACACATAATTAGAAATTTAATATTTAATAAAATAAAGAGCATAAAATAGATGAGAGATTCCTTATTCATTAAGAACTTCTGGGGAAGATAGGAAGTGGTTTGGAAGAAACAAGATTTAGATAAATACTTTACACCAAATACCATAATTACTGATTTAAATATAAAATGTCACATCATAAAACAACAGAGAATAATAGATCATACATTTCAAAATTACACATAAGGAAAAATTCATTGCTTGACATGAGCTAGAAGACAAAATAAAGTTGATTATTTAATTACAAATAAAATAAAAGTAGGTAAATTAGAAGAAAAATATAGATTAAGAAAATGTCTTTAGCTCAAACATCTCTGATAAAAGTCTGACATGCAAAATCTATAGCACATTAATATAACTCTATAAGACTAAGAGCTATTACAAAAAACAAGCAGTTTCCAAATGAATAAAGTAGCTAATAGTTGTCTATTGCTTTAAGATTTGCAAAGTGCTTATATGATCAGATTTTCTCATTTAATTCTCACAACAATCCTATGATGTAAAATCTATTATTATTACCACTTTTCAGATGAAGAAACAAAGCTTAGAGAGGTTAAGTGATTTGTTTGTGTTCACTGGACAAAAGCAACTTATAAAACCCATCTGAAAATCGT
The DNA here is from genome assembly GCF_016432865.1 of Antechinus flavipes. Lineage (NCBI taxonomy): Eukaryota > Metazoa > Chordata > Mammalia > Dasyuromorphia > Dasyuridae > Antechinus > Antechinus flavipes. The sequence goes on from NC_067401.1 coordinate 44,503,868, forward strand.
TCCAAAACCACAATATAGATATAAAAGATTAAAACAAATCTCTGAGGTATCATTTCACACACATTAATAAAAGGAAAAAAATCAGTGATGAGGGGCTAAGGTAGGTACCCGAATTTATTCTTGTAGAGTTGCGAAATGGTTCATGCGACTAGAAAATAATTTGAAAAGTTACTGAATAAAAGTTACTGAATGGCTTGTACAGTTAATCCCATGATCCTATTCTTGGATTCATATTCCCAATGAAATCAGTGACAGATTTCATATATCAAAATATTAATTGTAATACTATTTGTAATTTTAAAATGTCATGAACAAGCTACATGATTAGTTATTAAGGAACGGCTGGTCTTGTGCACACAACTGTTAAGATGGGCCTTGAAAGGGAAGGAATGGGATGGTGAAGAATATTCCATTTATCTTATATGTGAATTGGTTAAAGCAATGGAGTGAGTTAATCTAGAGAGAAAATACTAGGAAAGACATAATTATTTCCAAGTATTTGAAAGTTTGTTACTTGGCAAGGGAATGGGGAAGGAGGAACAGGAAAGAATCAATTTGTTTTATTTTACTTTAGTGCAAAGAACAAGAAGCAATGGGTAGCAGTTATAAAGAGGTGCATTTACACTTAATTATAAGGTAAACTTTTCCAACAATTGGAGTCATCCAAAAGTGAAATAGTATTCTTCAAGACAAGATTTCTTTCACATAGGGATCTTCAAGAAGAGTGACTTAAGATGACTATTTGTTAAATATGTTAAACTGGGTTTACTATTGAAAATATTTCTAGATGGTCAATGGCAACTAAGTGGAATATACATAGGTAAAGTGTTTGACCTGGAGTCAGAAAGACTTGAATTCAAATCCAATCTTTGATTCTAACTAGCTATTTGAATCAAAGCAAATAACAATTCCTCCCTCATTTGTGAAATAGAAATAAAAATAGCATCAACTTCCTAGGACTGTTGTGAAGATCAAATGTATAAAGTATTTTGCTAATTTTAAAACATTATATGCTTTCTATTTTTATATTTTAATTATTATTAAGATTTGTTAATCATTAATTTTAATTATTATTAATATCCCCTTCCAATTCTAAAATTCTTGGATTTGATGAAATGATAACACATGATTGTAATGTAATAATGTTGTCATGTAAGAAACTACAGTTATGAGAGTTCCAAGGGTAGAGCCAAGATGGTGAAGTAAAGTCAGGAAGCTGCGCAAGCTCTCCCAGTTTCCCTTGAAAACTACATGAAACCAAGCCTCTGAACAGAGTCTGATAAAATGAAACCAATCTCCAACTCAAGACAGACTGAAAAAAAAACTTCAAGAAAAGTCATTTTCACTGGGGGTGAAAAAGGTGTTCAGTCTAGGTCAGGTAGATTCTGGGAAAGCCAGAGAGATCTTAATTACAGAAAATCAGCAGCTAAAACCCTCAGTCTTGGATTAGTAGAAGAGTAAATCAATGGGGTAGCCACCAGTCTCAGCTCAGAAGGCAAACTCCCAGAAACCAGGCTGTTTCCTGGAAAAAGAAGGGAAAGCTAACCCCTACAAACACAAGGGGCCCCTGTGCTCAAAGCCAAGGCACAGGAAGCTTGGGACAGCACCACCTTTACTTCAGGATTAGAGCTCCATCTTGAAAGTTTAAAAAAAAGAGGAAATATCAAAAGAAAAGGAAAGAAAATGAGCAAGAAACAAAAAAGAAGCTTGACTATAGGAAGTTACTATGTTGACAGGGCAGACCAAAACACAAAATCCTATGAGAAGAGAATATCCACAGGAAAAACCTCAAACAGTGAGATAAATTGATCTCATGCTCAAAGAGGCTTCTTGGAAATGCTCATAAAAGACTTCAAAAGGTAAATAAGAGAGATAGAAGAAAAAATGAGAAAGGAAATGAGAGATATGCATGAGAGGATTTTGGAATTTCCTTTGGAAAAGGAAGGAAAAAATTGTCTGAAGAAAACTACTTCAACAGTAACACAAACCAAATGGAAAAAGAGATATGAAAGATAACCACAGAAAATCACATTAAAACAGGGGAAAAGGAATCTAATGACTTTATGGGACAGCAAGAATCAAACACACTAATACATTGTTGATAGAGTTGTGAACTGATCCAACCCATTTTGGAAAGCAATTTGGAACTATGCCCAAAGGGCTATTAAAATGTGCATACTCTTTGATCCAGTAGTGTTTGTATTGGGCTTATATCCCAAAGAGATCATAAAGAAGAGAAAGGGTTCCACATGTGCAAAAATGTTTGTCACAGCATTTTTTGTAGTGGCAAGAAACTGAAAACTGAGTGAAGGCCTATTAATTGGAGAATGGCTGAATAAGTTATGGCATACGAATATTATGGAATATTAATGTTTTATAAGAAATGATTAGTAGTATGATTTCAAAGAGGTTTGAAAAGACTTACATGAATTGATGCAAAGTGAAATGAGCAGGGCCAGATTATTATACATGGCAACAATAAGATTATATGAATATGAATTTTGATGAATGTGGTTCTTTTCAACAATGAGATGATTGAGGCCGGTTCCAATGATCTTTTGATGAAGAGAGCCATTTACACCCAATGAGAGGGCTGTGGCAACTGGGTATGGGTCACAACATAGTATTTTCACTCTTTTGGCTTTCCTTATATCCTATCTTTTGCCTTTCTTTATGTTCTGTGTGCTTAGCATGGTTCCTGGTATATAGTAGGTGTTTAATAAATATTTATTGAGAATTTTCTGTTTCCTCATTTGTAAAAAAAAAAAAAAAAATACTTGTATTATTTCCTTCCTTACCTTCTCCTACCCCATCAGGACTATTGTCAGAGAAAGTATGTGAAGAACTTGGTAAACCTTTAAAGGCTGCAAAAAAATGCAAGCTATTATTATAACATGGGTGTTAGTCCTATCCCTCAACACTAGTATTAGAAAATGGTCCCACTGGATTATCACTTAAAATGCCACATGGTTAAAGTACCACAACGAATACAAAGAGGCCCTTACTCTCTTGCCATGTATGCATTTTAAGCAAATATAAAGGTAAGATGTAGATTAGACTTTGTCATTTAAACTGGACTTAAAGGAAGAAAAATCAATTCATTTCTTTTGTTTATCCTAGTTTTAAGGATCATGATCTCATTTTCAATAACAAAAATGTAACATGAAGACAATTGTAAATGATTTATAGGACTCTTTACCAAAGAAGCCCAATTTTAATAACATATTAATTGGCCTTGGTCCAGAAAAACTCCAAAATATTCAGCTCTTCATGACTGATAGGGTGTGATATAATGCAAGAAGGATTCGAATCTTGACTCTGACATTTCCTGATTATGTAATCCTAAATTAATTAGCTTCATTTTTCAGAGGTTCATATAGCTTTTTTTTTTTTTTAGCTAGGTGGTCCAGTGGATAGAACATGAAATCTGGGATCAGAAAGTCCTGAATTCAAATCTGATCTTAGAAACTTGCTGCATCATCTTCAATTTTCTGAAGTATAAAATTGTGATAATAATGGTATTTATCTCCCAGGCTTGTAATGAGGATCAAATAAGATAGTTATAATAAATGTGGTATCAAGTGCATAGTAAGCATTATATAAAAGTTAGCTATTATTACAAAATGGAGAATTTGGATTGGATGAATTTTAGGGCTGCTTCTGACAACTCTAAATACCTAAGTGTTTTGAGCTTTAAAATATTTTTTGCCACAGTCAATCATAAAGAAGTCTTTCCCCCCAACCTTTTTCATGGATTCTGGACTGAATTGGAATAAATAAAAGCATCTCCTTTTTAGAAAAAGAAAGTTGATGTCAAGAAAGGGTTAATTTTCAAGCACTCCCCATGCAGTCCCCCAAGCTCCCCACCCTTTAGATTCTATACAGCTGTTGAAATGTATCTGTCAACAGAACTATTACTGTCTTCCCTGGGATCAACACTGTGTCCTGGGCCCTCAAGGTCAGCAAAGAAACCTTAGTGAAAAAGCTCACCAGGCCAATGAAATCCTATACTCCACCAGCCAGAGGAATGGGCCTTCCCAAATAGCTACAAATTCAAAAGGGAGAGGTGGGGCACAAGGGAGTGAGATTGCCCCGTAAGATAGAGACATTTCACTTTAGGAGACAATTGTGTAAGACATGTGACTGGAAATATAGCCTCCCTTCCTCCAAAGGTCTGACCTTGATTCTTCATGTTATCTTGTATTGCAGAGAATAGACAACCTTTCTTACCCTTTCCTTGACTATCACATACACAATAGACAGAGAATCTTTTAGAAGGTGGCATAAGATTAAAAAAAAATCTTTTGCCCAGAGATGCCAAAAACTCCTGGCATGTATGTGCACCAGCCCATATGGGGAAATCTATAATCTAGTAAAATATAACCTAGCAGTTGCATGCATTCCAATTCCAATCAGGCCACTGTGGTTCTAAGATTTCTGGTTTGTATCCCAATAAAAATAAGCCTGGAGAATAATAACTCCGGACTGCTACCTTGCTGGGAACTTCATTATTGCAAACCCAGATCTTTAAACTTAGAATTTGAATAGACATGAGGTTCAAATCTCCTTTGGAATTTACCATAGACCCTGAAATTACCATAATCCATAATCCCTGAAATTAATTTCCTTATCTGTGAAATGGGGCTAACAACAACCACCATCAACACACAACCTATTTAGAGTATTGGAATGTCTGATAAGAATTAAGGGACAGTTCACAGAGAGTCCTTTGCAAACTTTAGGACATGTCTCAGAATTCTGGGGAAGCTTTAAGTTATTAAAGCTTTTAAGATTTTATGCTACTAAGAATTAATAATAATAAAAAAACTTTAAGCTTTTATACTAGTAAGCTTAAAACTACACATAATGAATATCAACATCAGTGAAATTCATTTGTAGACTTACTCAACAAAATTAACCTCCAAGTGTTAAATTGTACATGTGCATTCATTAAATATACAATTTCATGTTCTTTTTTCTTTTCTTGTTTTTTCCCTTTTTTTGTTTTGTTTTTTATAAAGTCTTATAGCTTATATTTACAAAGTCTACTACCTTACAACTACTCTAAAACTTTTGGAATACCCTTTATATTTGCTCATCATTATTATACAATCAGCATTGGTGGAAAGATATTAAATTATAATGGAAAGATTACAAGTTATATTACATTATAATTTATATAATCCATATAATTAAATTATATATGATATTTATAAACTATAAATATATTAAATTATAATGATTAAATGTCTAGATTTGTAAGGAACATTACTATTGTTTCTATGAACGAATCCTCAAAACCTTGAGGGATTTTATAATTATCACCTAAATATGATAGGTGTGGGTCAGCTAAAGGTAACCTCCTTAACAGTATCTACCTTTTGAGTATCATCATCTCCCTCTTTAAACACACTTCAGAAAATTCAAGGGGAAAGGTAGGAGAAAACAAATAGAGCTCATATCAGAATTTTCATCAGAATTCATCAAAAATATAAAAATTGACCAATGAGCAACCTTCACCCAGAACCCCATAGATAATCTCCTGTCAGTCCTCAATAATCTTGAACTAAGTAGGATTCTCTGAGTATTATATATTACAGCTCTTCAGTATTTAAATGGGACCAAAACTCTCCACATGCAATAGGAAATTCACCAATTTCAAACTTTCCATAAGCAGACATAATTTGTATCCCATTCCTATTCTGTGAACAGGTGTAGAAATAGATGCATCCTTATATACACAGTTGTCCATCTGAGTCTTAGCTTCCTCAGTTGAGTGACTATGAGCTATACAGTCAGGGCAGGGCAAGATTCCAAAGTGGAAAACTCAAGAAAATGTCAATCCATTCTATGACTCCTATTGAGTTTCCACATGACACATACAAGTATTCTCTCCCCTCCCTTCCCCCAACTTGGGCAATAGAGCCATATTATCATTGGATATTTGATGTTCAAAAGTAGAATTCCCTATCCACTGATATCAGATTGTCAATAGAAGTTCCAACTAATGCTGGGAACTAGTGGGAGACACACAATCCTATTTGTTTTATTTAGAGACTTTAGATTTCTATAAAGTTTTGTTGTTTTGTTTTTACAAAAAGGGGAAATATAGGAAGAGAATGACTATTTAGCTGCTTCAAATTTTTGATTCTTATAGGATTCTAAGATAATTAGAGGCCTGTCCTCATCAGAGAGAAGGTCTGTCTATAAAGTCTATGCCTGGATATTTCCCAACTCCCACAGTAAAGAATAATTTGTTAATGTAGTAGAAACTGTATTTTTATTGATGGGGGAAGTTGGAATATTACATATATTTACATATTATATTGTACATAATATACATGATAGATAGATATCATAAATATTGTGTGTGTGTGTATGTATGTGTTTACTATGCCTAGGCATAGATTGGCTAAGCTAGAGGGACCCTGTCTTTAAAAGAAGAAATTTTAGCTAAATGAGAAATGGTAGATCGCAGAAACTTGAACCCAGATTTTTTTATACTATACTGCCACTATTTCCCAAAAGAAATTTGGGGGAGGAGTGTTGCTACATTCCTATAAACAATGGAGTATTTAATTAAAGTCATCTTACAGGTAAGGATAAAATATTTTATAAATCACAAAATCTCAGAGTTGGAAGGGACCTCAGAGGGTATTATAATTTGACTTATACCTTATCCCAAATTCCCCCTAGAAAATCCCCACAAAATTTTGGTTTTTAGCTGAAAAGATGTTCCACTACTTTCTTGTGGTAGCCAATTCACACTAGACCATGAATTTTTTCTAAATCATTTTCATTGAACTCATATTTATTTCACCTTGGAAGCAGAGATTCTGTTTGTTTTTAAAACCTAGGATGAATGGAAACATTCTGCTTCTCCAAATTCACATCATCAAACATTCCTAGGGAGGATGGCTACGTGGATCTCCCTTATTGGCTTTCGCCACGCTTCCTCCCAACGTATCAAAAGCAGAACACACATACATATTAGTGTGTGTATGTGTTGGAAGTCAGGATAGGTATACAAAAGGACAAATGGACAAGGACTCAATGGAAAGGACAGTGTCAGAATTTCCAGAGAGGGATAGAAGTATGACATGGATTTGAAAGAAAGTAGCACTTTGTGTCCTGCCAAAAGATCAGATCCTCAGATTCCATTCTGTGGGGACAAGCTGTGGTCTTGCCTGTGAAGCAGGTGGAGGGTTGCCACCCACAGGTTTGGCAGCTGAGCCCCTGGTCCCAGCCCCATCCTCTGCCCCCTTGCCATTCTTTCCCTGTTTTTAGTTGGAAAATGTGTAACCCAGCAGGGTCTATGGCTTAGGTCATCACCTGCCATCCGATCCAACTCAAGGAATTTCTGGCATAACAACAGCCATGGGTACAGTGTGCCTCTCTTTTTCTTTCTCTCCTGAGTTTGTTCCCTTTCTTTGGCTCAGGAATCTGCCTCCCCTGGTAAGGCTGAGGCCAGATTTCTGAATTGTGTTTATTTGTTGGCACCCTGGTGTGAAAACACTCCCCATCAACTGCATATTAATCTTGTCAGCAGTTTGGAATCATTTTCCTGCTGCCTCCCTACCCTGAGCTAATTTATGACTTAAACCCCCCCCCCATTTCCCCCTCATCTCCTATTGTTATTAATGATAGGAAGAATTTTCTTCCACATTTAAAAGATGTTCAGATCCCTGAACAAGCTAAAAAGCTGTCCTGAATTTTAAAAATATCATCAAGAAACAATGTAAAATACAACCACAAAGAGGAAGTTAAGATTCAAGACAGACTTCCATCAATCTGAACATTTGTTCAGTATCATAACAGGTATTATGAAAGATACAAAACACATTTAAGATATGGTCCCAAATGTCAGCTCATATTCTTTGAAAGAAGATAAATAATGAGGATAATTAGAGAATCCTTTGTGTAGAAATTGGATGGCATGCTGGAGAAAAACATTTTGCAATTGTATTTTATTCTGGTTTAAGCCTCTCTCCATCTGGGCCTTAAAACTCCTTGAGTTTGATACCACAGGCTTAACTTAGTTTCCTTATCTAGAAAATGCACTTGAGAAGAAAATATTACACCATATACCATATCAAAATGGTAAATCACTCCAGTATCTTTGCCAAGAAAATTTCAAATGGTACAGAGGAAAAGTCACTGGTTCTGGAATTAAAAGGAACTGAATTCATATCCTACCACTGGGCATAAGATGTTTTATTAGTCACTTTCTCCAAATCTCCACATCATCCTCCAACTTATCACAAAAGAAACTGATGTAAGATTAAAACTAAACCACAAGAGGAAGAAGTCCTGACAAAGTAAAATCTTTTATGAATTAATACTAGAAAATTACTCTACAGAGTTATAGCATTTAGTGCTCCTCTTCCAACAGCTTCATATACCCCCAGGAAGGGTACAGACAAACTTACAAGCTTGTGCAGGACCCAGTCTCAGGTTAGGGTCCTATGAAACTAACCCATGTGTGAATATCTGCTTAGAGGTTCTCACCCCTAAAAGAAGCAATCTATGTTCACTATCTTCAGCCACATAAAAGAGGTAGAGAACAAAGGAGAAATTAGTTTGGAGAAAATATGCCACCATTTCACTCTTAGAGATCCCCTGCCATTGCAATGATTCTGCCTAAATCACATTCTCTCTCTGTTTCTTCACCATAAAAGCAACAGTTGGGACCTGTGATTAGCCACATGAACAAAATTAGGAGAGTAAGGGAAGAATGAGTAAAGATGGTTTGGTTACATTAGGCTTGAAAGAAAGGGGGCTGGCATCCAATTTGACTCAACTTTACTGCCTGGTTTGGGTAATATTGTTGTTTTTCAGTTGTTTTCAGTTGTGTCCAACTTTTCATGACCCCATTTGGAGGTTTCTTGGCAAAGATACTGAAACAATTTACAGTTTCCTTCTCTAGTTCATTTTACAGATGAGGTAAACAGGATTAAATGATTTGCCCACAATCACACAGCTAATAAGTGTTTAAGGCCAGATTTGAACTCAGAAAGATGAATCTTCCTGTTTTCAGGCCCAGCACTTTATTCAGTGAACCACCTAACTGGGTAATTTGTTCACCAGTAAAAGATAGTTCAGGAGATCATTATATACCTCAACAATGATACTGCTTGAGGATGTATTTTGATGGAAGTGGATCTCCTCGAGAAAGAGAGCTAATTCAGTTTCAATTGATCAAAGATGGGCAGAAGCAGCTACACCCAAAGAAAGAACACTGGGAGATGAGTATAAACTGCTTGCATTTTTGTTTTTCTTCCCGGACTATTTATGCCTTCTGAATTCAATTCTCCCTGTGCAACAAGAAAACTGTTCGGTTCTACACACGTATATTGTATCCAGGATATACTGTAACCTATTCAATATGTAAAGGATTGCTTGCCATCTGGGGGAGGGGGTGGAGGGAGGGAGGGGAAAAATCGGAACAGAAGTGAATGCAAGGGATAATGTTGTAAAAAATTACCCTGGCATGAGTTCTATCAATAAAAAGTTATTTTAAAAAAAAGATAGTTCATCAGAAGCTAAAAGATATGAAGATTCCCCTAAAAAAAGCTGAGATGCCAAAGACATCAAGAGAAAAAGATTCAATGAAATTCCAATTTACAAATAGATAACAGAAAAGAAAAAAAGCCAGAATAAGCAAAATTTCAAAGAGAAAGCAAGACTATTTTTTCAGGAACATTATTGATATAAAGAAAAATAAAGGAAAACATGGGATGAAAGACAAATTGCTTTGGATTTCCTAGAGCTCATGAAATAACAAGACATTTCAGAGTGATTAAAAATAGAAACAAATCCATAAGAAGACAAGTTTAAGAATTAATATGAATTGGAAATTGTAATTTTCAACAAAGAATTTTAAAACTTAGTTAGCAAGTTAGAACAAATTGAATCCAGGATAGAAAATCCCTCAAAAGAAATGAAGGAAAGATTCAAAGATTTAGAATGCAAAAAAAAAAAAAAAAACCTAAAATGGAAGGAAAACACAAAAGAGAAGCAAAAGGCAACAAGGTTAAATAACATATGATTCTCAAACAAGACAAAATAACTGAACTTGAAGACAGATGCACAGAAATAAATCAAAGAATAAAGGTATCCCACATAAACATGGCTAATAAAACAATACCTGAATATATTAACAGAGGATGTGAGAAAACTGTGATGTCACTTATAAATGTGAAGTCATTTAAAAGACATTTCCATATTAGCCATATTACCAAAAATGTGAAAAAAGATAAAGTGAAGAAAGTATATTTTAATTTGTTCTCAGAGTTCATCATGTCACTTTCTGGATTCAAGAAGACTTTTTATCATGGATCTCTTAGAATTGTTTAGGATCATTGTCTTGATCAAAGTAGTCTTTCACAACCGATCTTCCTTATAATATTTCTGTTACTGTGTATAGTGTTCTTCTGGTTCTGCTCACTTCACCTTGCACCAGTTCAAAAAGTCTTTCCAAGTTTTTTTTATTTTTTTCTGAAAGCATCCTGTTTGTCATTTCTTAAAGCACAATAGTGTTCCATAAAAATCATATGCCACAACTTGTTCAGCCATTCTTCAATTGATGGGCATCTCTTCAAAAAGAATCACAAAAAAAACTAATTGTGTGTGTGTGTGTGTGTGTGTGTGTGTGTGTGTGTGTGTGTGTGTGTCCTTTTCTCTTTTCTTTGATCTCTTTGGGGGCGGGGTGGGGGGAGAAGCCTAATAGTGATATTGCTAGGTTAAAGAGTATGCACAGATTTTTAGCTCTTTAGGAACAGTTTTAAATTGCTTTCCAGAATTGGTTCCAGAATTGTTAGGAACAAATTCCTAACTCTAGCAATATATATTAGTATATCTAGTTTTTCACAGCCTTTCCAGCATTTATCATTTTCTTTTTCTCTCATATTAGACAATCTGATAAGTATAAGGTGGGTATCTCAGAATTATTTTAATTTACATTTATTTCATCAATAGTGACTTGGAGCATTTTTATATAAATTTTGGTAACTTTGATTTCTTTTTCTGGAAAAATTTTGGCTTTATTATATTTGGTTATTAACTGAAGGATACTTCTTATATTTATAAACTTGGTTTAGTTTCCTCTATATTTGAGAAATGAGGTCTTTATCAGAGAAAGTTCCCATAATTTTTTTTTCTGTTTCCTACTTTCTTTTTGATTTTTGATGCATTAGTTTTTTGTATAAAAACTTTTAAATTGCAAGGTAATGAAAATCATCCATTTTTATTTGCCTTGATCCTCTCTATCTTTTATTCAATCATAAACACTTCCTTTATAGATCTAACAAGTGAATTTGTTTGTGCTCCCCTAATTTCAATTTATGTATCTATATGTGTGTGTATCCTTTACTTTTTGAATCAGTTGATTCAAAATGATGAATGTAAGATTCAAGCATTGTACATTACCTCTCATTTCCCTTTCCACTGTAAAAAGTGGAAGCATCTTTATATGATGCTTTTGTGTGAAATAATATTTCCCATTCTTCCTCTTCCTTCTCCCTTTTCCCAGGGCATACCTCTTTCTTGCCCATCCACTTTTTAAAGGTCATACCAACCTATTTGATTTACCCATGTATCTATAAGGTCCTAGATGCCCTAATAATGATAAAATTCTTAGAACTTATCTGTATCATCTACCAATATAGCAATATAAATACTTTAACTTTATTAAGTCCTTTATGATTTCTCTTTACTGTTTATCTTTTTTATGCTTCTCAAGTTTTGAGTCAAATTTTGTATTCACCTATAGTCTTTTCATCAAAAATTCTTGAAAGAACTCTATTTCATTGAATATCCATTGTCCCCTAGATTGATTATACTCAATTTTGCTAGGTAAAATTTTTTTATTATAATCATAGGTCTTCTGCCTCCTGGAATATCTTATCCCAAACTCTCTGTTTTTTTAATATGGTAGCTGCTAAATCTTGTGTGATCTTGACTGTGGCTTCATGATATTTGAATTGTTTCTTTTTGCTTAACTTTGACTTCGACTTAGGAGGTATGGAATTAGGTTAAAATATTCCTGGGAGTTTCATTTTAGGTCTTTTTTTGAAGGTGATCAGTGGAGTCTTTGAATTTTTCCCTCTGATTCCAGGATATTAGGGCAGTTCTCCTTGATAATTCCTTCAAATATGATGTCGATGCTCTTCTGTGATCTTGGCTTTCAGGTGGTCCAATAATTCTTCAATTACTGTTAAGGACCATGCCTAAGTGCACTGTAAGGGGCAGGTCAATTCTCCGAGAGCCTCCACAGCTGTGAACATCTGAAGGAGTTGCAAAGCAGCTTTTACTGACACAGGTGTTGCTTGTGGACTGGGAAAACAAATTAGAGGCAGAAGGAAGAGGAAAGAGGTCAGGCAACACAATGGCCTCTCCGTGGGGAGGTCAGAGAAAAACAACTGCCTCTCAGTCTCCTTGAATCACCATCATCCTCTCACAAGAAGAAAAGAAAAGGTCTACCAAAGGTAAAGCAAAGTTACATATTGTGTCTCCAACAAATTTCCTCTCCTTACTCACTTGTTTTTCTTTTTTTTAATATTTTATTTTATTTTATTTAATAATAACTTTATATTGACAGAATCCATGCCAGGGTAATTTTTTTTACAACATTATCCCTTGCACTCATTTCTGTTCCGATTTTTCTCCTTCCTCCCTCCACCCCCTTCCCTAGATGCCAAGCAGTCCTATATATGTTAGATATGTTACAGTATCTCCTAGATACAATATACGTTTGCAGAACTGAACAGTTCTCTTGTCGCACAGGGAGAATTGGATTCAGAAGGTAAAAATAACCTGGGAAGAAAAACAAAAATGCAGATAGTTCACATTTCATTTCCCAGTGTTCTTTCTTTGGGTGTAGCTGCTTCTGTCCGTCATTTATCAATTGAAACTGAGTTAGATCTCTTTGTCAAAGAAATCCACTTCCATCAGAATACATCCTCATACAATATCGTTGTCAAAGTGTATAATGATCTCCTGGTTCTGCTCATTTCACTTAGCATCAGTTCATGTAAGTCTCGCCAGTCCTCTCTGTATTCATCCTGCCGGTCATTTCTTACAGAACAATAATATTCCATGACATTCCTATACCACAATTTACCCAGCCATTCTCCAATTGATGGTCATCCATTCATTTTCCAGTTTCTAGCCACTACAAACAGGGCTGCTACAAACATTTTGGCACATACAGGTCCCTTTCCCTTCTTTAGTAGTTCTTTGGGATATAAGCCCAATAGAAACACTGTTGGATCAAAGGGTATGCACAATTTGATAACTTTTTGGGCATAATTCCAGATTGCTCTCCAGAATGGTTGGATTCGTTCACAATTCCACCAACAATGCATCAGTGTCCCAGTTTTCCTGCATCCCCTCCAACATTCATCATTATTTTTTCCTGTCATCTTAGCCAATCTGACAGGTACTCACTTGTTTTTCTAATGAGATATTTCATATTTTTTAAAGAAAAGAATTAGAAGAATTATCTTTTTTCACCCCTATGAATAAAGGAATAATTCTTAGCAAAGGAAGGGAAATAGATGATTACAAAAGATAAAATAGACCATCTTTAATACATGAAATTGAAAATTTTATATAAAAAAATCAACACAACTAAGATAAGAAAGGAAACAGTCAACTGAGAAAAAATATATACATCAAATATCCTTGACTAGGGTGTGATACATAAGACACAAGTTAACTAATTCAAATAAATGAGAACCAAAGTCACTTACTGGGAAAGAAGTAGTCCAGCAATATGCACAAACATTTCTCAAAATAAAATTTCCAAGTGTTGACAACCATATGAAAGAATGCTCCAAGTCACTAATCACAGGAAAAATTCAAATAAAAAACTGAGTTCTGCTTCACAACCAGAAAATTGACAAAAATGGCAGAGGATAAACCTTTAATTTCTTAAATTTCCTTAAGACAACTCTGAGATACCACTACACACCTGTCAGATTGGCTAAGATGACAGGAAAAAATAATGATGAATGTTGGAGGGGATGCGGGAAAACTGGGACACTATTGCATTGTTGGTGGAGTTGTGAACGAATCCAACCATTCTGGAGAGCAATCTGGAATTATGCCCAAAAAATTATCAAACTGTGCATACCCTTTGATCCAGCAGTGTTTCTATTGTGCTTATATCCCAAAGAAATACTAAAGAAGGGAAAGGAACCTGTATGTGCCAAAATGTTTGTAGCAGCCCTGTTTGTAGTGGCTAGAAACTGGAAAATGAATGGATGCCCATCAATTGGAGAATGGCTGGGTAAATTGTGGTATATGAATGTTATGGAATATTATTGTTCTGTAAGAAATGACCAGCAGGATGAATACAGAGAGGCTTGGAGAGACCTACATGAACTGATGCTAAGTGAAATGAGCAGAACCAGGAGATCATTATACACTTCGACAACGATATTGTATGAGGACATATTTTGATGGAAGTGGATTTCTTTGACAAAGAGACCTGAGTTTCAATTGATAAATGACGGACAAAAGCAGCTACACCCAAAGAAAGAACACTGGGAAACGAATGTGAACTATCTGCATTTTTGTTTTTCTTCCCGGATTATTTATACCTTCTGAATCCAATTCTCCCTACGCAACAAGAGAACTGTTCGGTTCTGCAAACATATATTGTATCTAGGATATACTGCAACATATCCAACATATAAAGGACTGCTTGCCATCTAGGGGAGGGGGTGGAGGGAGGGAGGGGAAAAAAATCGGAACAGAAATGAGTGTCAATATAATGTAATTATTAAATAAAAAATTAAAAAAAAAAAGTAAGACATTCCTCCAAAAACAAAAGAAATGGGAAGCCTCCCTAGAGAATTTCTAAATCTAGCTCTTTATACTATTAATTTCTTGATTTTTGACAAAGATTCATTGGCTCCAGCAGATAGGTTTTATAATCCACCAGAAGGGCAGTGTCCAGTGTAAGCAGCTCCACTATCTTTAGATAATTACCAGATGATGTGGAGAGACCCAGAAAGTGGTGAATGGAAGGGACCAGATAGGTTAACTGCTTGGGGGAGAGAGTTTTCTTGTATCTTTACAGGTGGAGAAGGAATCAGATAGGTGCCAACGAGCTGTATTCACCTTGTCCATTGGAAAGAAAATGGAGCTTGAAATGAAGGAAAAGACCCAAGAAATATTGAGTGGTTCTGTTGCTGACTGTGCCCACCACTGAAAGAGCATGGAAGTTATGGCGATTGAATCATGGATATCAAAAATTGTTGGACTTCAAAAACCTCAGGAATCACTGGATTCTCTTAGACACAAGACTATTGTAGGACTTGAAAACCCTCAGGAATCACTGGATTCTCTGAGACATGATAAGACTGTTGTAGGACTTGAAAGCCCTCAGGAATCATTGGATTTTCTAAGAAATGATAAGACTGTTGCAGGACTTCAAAATCTGCAGGAATCATTGGATTCCCTAACATATAAAAAGACTATTGCAGGACTTCAAAAACTTGCAGGGACCATTGGATTCCCTGGCACATGAAGCAATGGACAATAGATTGGTTTTGGACTATCTCTTGGCTGCTGAAGAAGGCGTATGTATAACTGTTGTTTATATACTTTCCTTCTAAGACTTCTAGAAATCTTTTATAATACCATGTTGATTTATAGTGTTTGTTATACCACTACTCGCTTGTACAATTGATATTTGTTACACCACATTGAGCCTGCACTGACTGTGGGGAGAGTCATCACTAATAGCCTGTGCATTATTGCTATGTGCTTGTGTAATAACCTCCCATGCTAATGGGTTTGTGCATATCTGTTTCTAATAAGACCCTTCAGCCCAGAAACCCGCTAGCAATCCCCACTTCCCTTTGGTGCTTTTCATCTCCCTTCTTGAGATGTCAGGGAGGGTGTGATTATCTCCTTTTTGGTGCTTTCATCTCCCTTCCCGAGAAGTCGGGGGGGGGGGGTAGTGATCATCTCCTTTTTGATGTTTTCACCTCCTTTTCTGAGAAGTCAGGGAGGGAGTGATCACCTGTGTTCTAAAACAAAACAAAACAACAAAAAAGTTGGAGATGTAGTGAACTGAAAACTGAGCAGATGCACTGAAATTCGAACAAGCAAGCACTTAAGGCTTGGACAATTGGACAATACTCTATTAGCATTCTCTTGGAAAATGGCCCACCTCACTATTCTGTGCAGGCTTGATCTGTTGGTGTATAAAGAAATGGGGAGGAGGGATTCGATTGTGGAGTGAGAAAGCCAGAGTGACTCCTGGCCGGATTTGTATCGCCATTCCTCTCACATCCACAAAGAATAAAGATCAAGGACTTTTGCTCATCCTGACTCCAGCTGATTCTAAAGTATCCTGAGTGCTAATGTGGTCATCACAGAATATATCACTAAAATTCATTGAAATAAGAAACTATGTATTGAGAGAGAATGTATCTCTGTGCATATACACATAGTGTTGGTATGTTTATAAATAACTATAGATATACTGTTGCATAATTCTAGTAAATTTTATATTCAGAACCTATATCTATAGAGATGTCATAGAGATAGAGATAGAGAAGAAGTGAGAAGAAGTAGAGCTAAACAAGCCTGTATTCAAGTCCCACTTCTGACACATATACTGTCTACTTGACTCTAGGTTACTTAACTTCTCTGTGACATAAGCACGTAAGATTCTACATTGCAGAGAAGGTATTTACCTGCATTAGTAATGAGTTTCTTGTCCTGAGATATCATCCTAGTTCTAATGACGTAGGTCTAATCACTATAGATATGGATATAGATGTGGATATATAGACAGATATAGATTAGATGTTGATATTGACACAGATATAGACATAGATCAATTTTTTCAAGGATTTCTTTAAGTTGCAGAGCAGGTTCTGATCTTCTTGATAGAGGAGATTTCTTCATTGTGATTTCCTTATTAAAAATGCATCACAGGTCAGTAAAAACAACTTTAGCTATACATATGCATGTATGTTTATGATTATATAAATATACAGACATAAATATATATATGTATGAATATACAGATATCCATGTAACAATAGTTGACAGGGGTATAAAGACTACTTACTTGATTGGTAAAGCAAATATTTAAAAGCCCACTAAGAAATCCTAGACTGGGAAATATAGCAAATGAAAATTCTGGATCCCTAAAATGCCATTTCTGTAGAGTTCACATTTAATTATCTGACTTACCACTGATTTATGGAAACTTTCAGGTTGCCCCATCATTAATAGGTCAATATCTGTTTATTCTCTCTCCAACCCAGGGCATACCTGGCTAGGAATGTTGGCTAGGAGTAGCCCTAAATAGTGACACCAGAATGGAAGCCTGTACTTGCCCCTCCTTTGGAAGTAGGAATCCATTTACTCCCAGAGGACTTACCATTTTCCAATCATTAGAATATTCTATTTATAAAAAAAAAAAATGCCTCACTACCCCTCCCCAAAGAGTGGTTCACAGCTTACTTCTTCCCACAAACCTTTGGATCTTATGGGATTTTGGCTTTTACAATCCAGATTCTGGAAGTTAACCAAGTTCTTGTCTTTTTCCCATCATGTGGAATCTCTTGTGTTCTCTAATCACTGTTATCTCTGAGATTTCATCTACAAATTTCTTGTACCCTCTGGGAAGAATGTGTCAAGTCTAATGGATCTAAATCTGTCCAGCATCAGTACATGTTCCAAATGTTCTATATCTAAGGCAGTCAGCCCACTTTTGGTTTCCAACCTGAGTTAGATTGATAGAGGGCTCTGATTTGTAAAAAGTAATTTTTTCCAGGGTTCAAATCAAAATCAATAGAAATTACTGGCAGTAGATATAAAGAAATACATATTCTGATAAATTTGAGAGAACTGGAGAATTGTGCCTTTAAAAATAAGTGATCGTGGTGAAGGGTTTTCATTGATGAAAAAAGCTTCTCAACAAGGAAACTTTCTCAATGCAGATTCAAAATTTTCCTGCAACTTAGAACCACGATTTTGGCGACTATCCTAGAATAACTGAGCCACTATGTGTCAGAGGTGAGAGTTGAACAGACTTCTTCAGGAAGAAAGCTTCCTATTAGACCAATCTGCCTCTCCTTAGCCTTACTTTGTAAAACAAACACATCAAAACTGGATTGGAACTAAGGAAGTTTGCTCTTTCTTTCACAGGTAATAGAAATAGTACAAGTGGCCTCTCTACAGGTAATTCTTTCTCTGTTCTTTTTGTCCAGTTTCTAGCCATTGGCTGTGACTGAGATGATCAGGCATATGAAAAATTGCTCTCCAAAATGGTTGGATAAATTCACAACTCCACTAACAATGTATCAGTGTCCAGTTTTCCCACATCCCCTCCCATATTCATAATTATCTTTTCCTGTCATCTTAGCCAATTTGAGAGGTATGCAATAGTACTTCAAAGTTGTCTTCTGATTAAAAGTGACTTGGAGCACCTTTTCATATGACTAGAAATGATTTCAGTTTCTTCATCTGAAAAATTCTGTTCATATCCTTTGGCCATTTATCAATTGGAGGATGACTTGAATTCTTATAAACTTGAATCAATTCTCTATATATTTTAGAAATGAGGCCTTTATCAGAATCCTTAAATGTAAATTTTCCCCCAGTTTATTGCTTCCCTTCTAATCGTGTCTGCATTGGTTCTGTTTGTAGAAAAAATTTTTAATCTTTCTATCTTATACACACACACACGCACACACAACCAACCCTACACTTAAGGATCATGTCTAATGTTAAAGTCTACTTTGGATGCATCCTTCCTGTCCTAGTTGGTTGGAAATAGTTCATATCCTTAAAACTGATGGCCTGGCATTATAAATTGTGTTCTTCTACCTCATAGACTTGTCTCCCTACCTCAAAAATCATATGGCCTCAGAATCATGTAAGCTTCAATGTCTAGTTTTCCATAATTCTTTATAGTTGTATCCAGAAGCTGGGAAGAATTTTGTCTTGCTTCAACCTGTGTCCTTGGGTAACCATCTCAAGACTTCTAGCTATTGAAACCCCAGATCTTGGTAGGATAGAAATAGCAGAAACACCTTTTAGGAAAACCATTCCTCTTGTTCCATTTCATTCTCTGCATCAGAGAGAAGATTATACTCCTGCCAAATATGAAGATTGATTCAAAGTATGACATCAAAGTGAACCTACAAAAATGAAATAAAGTAAAAATGTAAGAGTCAGAAGAATGCAAGGATGAGTAGCAAATAGATGATATTGTGTCAAGAACATAGTAGATACTGGATACTTCCTTGATTTATTAAGATGGGATTTAACCTTTTCTGGAAAGGTGCTTATCATTTTCTGGATGCCATTCACAGATGATAGTGAAATAAAGTTGCATGGAGTGTAAAGTCTTTGATTGCAAGACAGAGTAATTACCACTCTCAAAGAGCTTTCTCTTCTTTCTGAGGACCCTCAGTAACCCATAGACAGAAGAGTAGATGCAGAAATCAGCTACAATAGCTACTCAGTAAGGTTTTTCACACTCAGTTCAAACATCATATTCTCAATTCCATCTTCTCTGATCAACAACTTCCCACCCTTCACTCACACATATACACACTTTCATCCAGCAGTAACACATTCCTCTTTGAATGATTTTAGTTCTGACTTCAGATTTGCCTTTTATATTCTTATACTCTAGTTGTATTGTTCCCCTGTACTAAACTGTAAAGTCCTTGAGATATGAGTCCAATAGGCATGATGGAAAAATTTATTGGATTAAATAGGGTAAAATTAAATTAGGTTAGTGCTGATTGTAAGAGGTAGAAAAGTCCTTAGAAATTATCTAGTTAAGAGAAAAAAATAAATTATCTAGTTTGGGAGTTCTTGACATGTGGTCTATGAATTTGCTTTGATAAGTATTTTCAAATTATATTTCAATAGAACTGGTTTCCTTTATAGCCCTATGTATTTGATTGCACATATATAATTTCATCCGATTGCTTACCATCTCAGGGAGGAGGAGAAGGGAGGGAGGGAAAGGAAGAAGGGGCAGAATTTGAAACTCAAAACTTAAAAAAGAGAATGTTACAAATCACTTTACATGTTATTGGGAAGAAAATAAAATAAAATTTTTGAAAGGAAAAGAAAAAAATAATCTTATGTATTTTATTTAATGCATGTGAACATTTTATTGTGAGAAATGGCCCACGGGCTTCACCAGAAAACCCAAAGGATTCATGGCACAAAAAAAGATTAAGAACTCCAATCTGGTCTACCCCTTTTATTCTACAAAGGAGGAAACTGAGGACAGAAGTTATTATTTGATTTGCCAGATGCTATTTAATTAAATGGAAATGAATCAAATTTACTAAAACCTACTAAAGGTTTCTAACCTATTGATTGGAAAATCCTGATCTAATAAGTCTGATGACTTGGTTAAGGTCACTTAGAAGGAATTCAAATTAAAATATTGGTCTTTGTCCCTCTGCTCTATGCTAGTAAGATATTGGCCATATAATCTCAAGAGAATAAGAGATTAGTGTAATCAAAGCCAGATGTGTCAGCCTTAGGCAGGAGAGTCTTTCTCTAAGCAGACAGCTGAGTTGGCAAGGACTCAGGTGAGGAGTTGGATGCCCTATTTTTACCTCCCTGACACAGGAACAAGGGGTCACTTGATGAGGCAAATAGACTCAAAATAAAAACATGAAATAAAGCCAAGTCAGCCGGTGTAATTCACTGCCACTAGAGATCGCCAAGTCAAACATGGTACTGGATTTTGAAAACAACGGGGTCGTTTTAAGATCATTCCTTGCATTCATCTCAGGTCAAGGGGGAAAAAAAGATCAGAGTGATCAAAGCTGAAATTTCAGAACATGATGTGATTACGACAGAGGATTGCTCAGCTGGGTACAGTCCCTCACAGCTGGCGTGGGGCATCATGAAATTGACTTCCTCAGGAGTGTTGGGCTTTGAGCACTCCAGAAGTAGATTGGTGGACACATTCCACCAGTGGCCCATCCCAAGTTCCTCTACAGAAAGTGTGCTGTGAGTAGCTCTAGGGTAAATAAATAAATTGGGGTGCTCCTAAATGTAGACTACTGTATTCCATCCATTTAAGAGCCAACAATTGTCAGTGAGAAGACAAATTCTTGGGTGTTGAGAGAGCAATTTTTGCCTAAGCCTGAGGAGCAAGTCAGACTGGGTTGGCAACAGGATTTCAGTGCAAAACTTTGAGATCTAAAGGGCTGAGACAGATGGAAAGCTGGTTGCTGAATCAAGGCTTCTGAGCCAGGAATTAAATATCTGATGAGCAAGCCAAAATTAAGGGTGTGTTTGGAATTTGACCACTTCTCTGACTGAACTTGATTTCCCAAACCTTCAGCCTTTTTTTATTCTAGCAGCTTATGTGTTTTGTACCCCGCTCACAAGGACATGCTGATATAATCATAGGAAGTGTCTCCCAAGTCTCTTCTTGCCTTATCTGCCTTTACAGGCTACTGACCTGAGATTCACCCAGAAACATCTAATGCCTAATGGTTTCAAGGACAGTGTGACTGTGATGTAGAAAAAAAATTTTAAATGTATTTAAAGCTAAGAAATCTGGGTTTAAGTTCTGGCTTTACTGCTTATTAGCCATATCCATGAGATCATAAGCAAGGCATTTTAACCAAAGGCCTTAGTTTCCTCATCTATGAAATGGGAATAACAAAAATACCCACTAATCTATATTCTGTTATTAAAATGTTTGCTAAAGTTTGAAGTGTTTAGATCTGTGAGTTATCATTATCACCATTATTATCAAAATTAAGAGGTCAGATAACATAGTGGTTAGAGAAGCTGGCCTTTGAGAAAGAAAGGTCTGGGTCCAAAGTATGTTTTTGCCTTAAATTAGTTATGTGACAATAGGCAAGTTACTTAATTTCTCCATACCTTAGCCAACTTAGTTGAAAAACAGTTGTCAACCACCACTGATAGAAGTAATTTCCATACTAAAATTTTGCTACGTAGATGTAATCAAAGGTCCATACCTCCCCAGTTCCCACACACACACAGTCCTTTGGAGGAAAAGAATTTATAATTTGTATTAGGAACTTTATTATGATTATTAAAGGAATACATTCAATCCAAATGGCCCATACTGACATTCTACTTAGGAAATTTTAGGCAAATAATCAGTAACTCTTTCCTTGTCTCCATTTTACAAAAACAAAAAGAGACAATTGAGTGTGAAACCTGCTAATCTCCTTCAAAACATCCCATGATTGCTCTGGTCCCTTGGAGATGCCAATGGGTGCAATTTGTTAATTCCCTTACCGCACAGTCAGGGATAACTGATCCATGATTAAAAATAGTATGAGGGCATCAATGCCATCTGGTTAGGGCTGAACTGAGTATGCCATAGAAGCACTGACCAAAAACTGCAGTGGCCTTCCTGGCCCTGGGCCACCCACTCAAGGAGAGAGTGCTGATTTTACTTGTTAATATGAACTTAGTTGACACATTCACTTCTAAGAGTGAACTTCATTGTCCATTAAATCAAGAAGTGGAGGAGAAAAACCCTGTAGTTGGAATCAAAAGTTTTGTAATCAAACCATGATTCTATTATCCAACTACCTGTGAGATCGAGGTTTTCCAGCAAAATGAAGGGAGTAGACTAAATGGTATCTAATGTTTCCTTTCTACTTTATAATTATCATTGACTTACATTTAATGAATTGCTCAAATAGGTTTACTAGGTGGTACCATAGTGCAGAGACTGCTGAGCCTGGAGTCAGTAAGATGTATCTTCTTGAGTTCAAATCTGGCCTCATTCCCTTACTAGCTATGTGATCCTGGACAAGTCACTAAACCCTATTTGTATCAGTTTCTTCTGC
This sequence comes from Antechinus flavipes, assembly GCF_016432865.1. Lineage (NCBI taxonomy): Eukaryota > Metazoa > Chordata > Mammalia > Dasyuromorphia > Dasyuridae > Antechinus > Antechinus flavipes. Next base: position 44,526,715 of record NC_067401.1, read on the forward strand.
AAAATGATCTGGAGAAGGAAATGGCAAAAGACCCCATAGTCCTTGTCAAGAAAACCCCAAATGGAGTGAAAAAGAATTGGACGCTACTGAAACAACTGATTAACAACAACACGCAAAAGGATACTTAATTGAGACCCCTTTAACCCAAGTAAGATAAAAATAATTAGAGTGACTGATGGCCATGTCCCATATCCCAGAACTCAGACCTGGAGCTATATATCTAGCCTGAATCTCACTCCTGAGCTCTCTTCTCAGATTATTAACTGCCTACTGAACATTTGCAATTGCACAATGCCCTCCCCCCCGCCCCAGTAAAACCATCTCACAAATAAGTTAATACAATCTGACAGTAATCAATATGCTTCAAATCCCTCTTTGAGTTAGGGAGATGTGTGAAACTGTTCAAAATGGAATAGGAAGATAAGAACAATTTGTTCCAATATCCATGAAGGCATTGTGGAGCACTTAGACCTTGGTCGGACATCAAAGACACAAAGGTGAGTCAAGATTACCTTGACTTTTTTCCTGAAACTGAATTTCAATACTTTGGAAGAGAAAGTGAGGCTGATGATGTATAACTCTGCCTCATTTAACTTCAATTTGTACACAAGTCAAGACATCATCCTATGATATCATCAATCCTCTTCTAAAATAAAGGATGAACAACATCTGACCATATTACTCCCTATTCTAAAAATTCGAGTTTCTCCCCATTCTCTCTGGCATCAAATATAGGCTTTTCTATTTGGTTTTTAAAACTCTTTACAAGTTGATTCCAACATAGCTTCTAGCTTCATTATATACCATTACCCTTACCAGACTGAATAAAATAGACTGATCTCTCTTTTACACACACACACACACACACACACACACACACACACCACTTCACATCAGTCCAATGTCCATGCCTTTACACTAGTCATCACTCATTACCTGGAATGTATTTTCTCCCTGACTCTACCTGATAGAATTCTTCATTTCAAGATCTGGTCCAAGAAGTACCTCGTATACAATTCCTTTCCCAGTTCTCCTCAACTACTGAGTTCTTTAATCAATGCTGTCCAAAGATTCCTTCTGCCAGTTTCTTGTACCCTCTGGAAGGAATATGTCAATTTTAATGGATCTAAATTTTCCCAGCATCCCTACAGGTTCCAAATATCCTGTATCTAAGGCTGCTTTTGATTTCCTAGTTGAGTGAGAATGAGATAGAACTCTATTTTCCAAGGTTCAAATCAAAATCAACAAAAAATTCTTCAAGTATAATTGGAAGGGAGTATGAAGAAAACCATATTCTGATAAATTTGAAGAACTGCAAAATTGGAGATATCATTCTCAAGTGCTTTTAAACATAACAGTAATGGGCAACTCTGGGGATGGGTTTTCATTGATGAAAAGTTTCTCAACAAGGAAACCTTCTCTCTCAATATGGATCTTGAGTTTATAGGTATGACTACATGAAATCTTTTTTGAATATCAGTGTGGTGCACTAAAATGCTGAGGTCCCTTCCCATTCAAAATATTCAAAGAGTGGTATATTGAGAAGAAATTAGTCATGACTGGATTATTTTCCCTCCTTGCCAGGATTGTGGAGATGTCAGCTATGGAACCTTGAATTCCCACAGTCTGGGGTGGGATGGGGTTGCAAATGCTTTTCTGTGTAAAACAAATAAAAAAAGTCTTAGAGGTCCATGTGTCAATGTTTAATTTCTTCCCTGCTCTCCAGCTCCACTCAAACACCCTTTTTATGACTTCCATTAAGGTATGTGGTGATGTAGCAATAAAACCAGAAGGATATCGATGGGGTGTCTGTAGTGTGGGAATATAATTATAGCCAGATTGGTCCAATTCTTTTGAGATTTTTCCAGTCAGAATTCTTAGAGAAAGTGTTAAGCACTGTCACCAGAGAAGATTCCATGCCCTTTGCCCTTCATCAAGATTGGCAATTCTCTTCCAAACAGCGCTGAAGCATCTTTTGCCTTTTGTGAAGGCCAGCTTTGATAAGAGGGAAACAGTGTAGAGATGAATTTGGAGGCAGGCACTCTGTCCCTTCAACAAATTGGCCACAATTTTTATCAATTCAATGAAATAAACATATATTAAGTCCCTAATATGAGAAAGCTATATTCAGAATTTCTGCCTTCAAGAAACTTAAAATTGAATACAGAGAATATGACATATACATGACATAATGAAAGGGTGAAATACCTCTAGTTCAAGCTGATTCAAGAAATGAAAAATAACTTTTATCTGAGATGATCAGGAAAGTGTTCATGGAAGAAGCAGTGCCTGAGCTTGATTTTGAAGGAAGAAAAGATTTTCTATGGATAGATTAGAATTGAGTGCCTTATAGTTTTTAAGAGAGGTCTGGAAAGAGCAAGAACAATAAGATGAAACTTAAAAAATTGTTAACCTCAATACCTTTTATTCTCCTTAAGCCAAGAAGGCACAATGGATTTGGAGGCAGTCATTAATCTGGAGAACACTCTTGGCTCAGAGGTCCCTTTAAGATGGTACAAGCTGGATGGTATTATTTAGGCTTCTTCTGGCTCTAGTATAATAAGATAATGTGGCAGAGACACTAGAATGATTTGCCATTTCCTTTTTCAGGGGTTTAAGATAGTGAGAAGTTAAATGACTTGCCCAGTGACTCACACAGCTAGTGAGCAGATGAGGCCAAATTTGAACTCAGGTTCAGCACTCTATATGCTAAACTATTGCTCATTTGTCAATATAGTTGCCAAAGCATGTATGGCATTTTACAAATCTGGAACTATAAGTCTTTACCCACCCATACAGTGTTCCCTTTAGACTTCTCACTTGTTTTAAGAAGCAACCAACAATGGATTGCATGGTTGAAAGTATTATCCAATTTTATGAATAGATTAATTGAAATACCAATTTGTCAGCTAGGATGCCAGTTTTCTCACTGATCAATCATGATTAACTAGTTAGTGATTAAACTCTAGAACTAGAATGTAGTTCTAGTTGTATGACAGCTACAACAATGGGACACAAGGGAGTTTCTAGGACTGCTTGGAGCAAGTATATTAATGTTTCCATCCACATTAAGTCCTAACAGTATACATATATAAGGAAGGGAAACATTCTATTATATACTCAAAATGAAAGAGATAGGCAGACAGACAAACAAGGGAGACAGAGACAGACAAAGATAGTAAAGAACAGAACAAGAAAGAAGAAGAGAGGAGATAGAGGGACAAAGATAAGAGACACAGAAAAAGGAGAGTCAGAGATAGAGGAGGAGGAGGAGGAAGAAAATGAGAATGAATCTCAAGTACAACTGATGCACAGCAGAAATACGACTGTGGCACTTTGAGTGTCTAAGGATTTACTTTCTTTTTTAAAAATTTTATATTTTTAATATTTTTTATTTTCCCCAGTTACATATAAAACAATGTTTTACATTTGTTTTTAAAACTTTGAGTTCCATGTTTTTCTCCCTTCCTCCCCACTCCAATTCCTCTTTTTAAAAGGTACATTTAAAGTTATACAAAACATTTCCATAAAAAGTCATGCAGTGAAAGAAAACATAAATCTCCCCCTCAAAAAAAAAAAACTGAAGGAAAAATAAAGTAAAGAGCCTGTATCAATCTGTATTCAGACATAATTTGTGGAAAAAATGTTATCCATATCCACAAATTGGAACTACTTTGTCTGCTTACCCTGATACCACTGGCTATTTGCCTCATCTGGTGTTATAGTTCATATGCATTTGTCTTTTATATTAATTGATCATAAATCTTACTTTCCAAAGCTTTTTCATAGATACCTCGGGTTAGTTGGAATTATAATCTTGTCCTTTTGCTCCTGTCACCCCCTAAAGATCCAAGATAAAAAGACCTACAATATTGAATGGAGGGCCAGAAGATATATGTTCAGAGAGGCTGTGTGGCACAGAACACTGAGTGCTGGTTATAACATCCAGAAGACCTAGACTTGAATCTGGCCTCCAAAATTTTCCAAATGTGTGATTTTTAGTAAGTGACTTGATTTCTTTGTGCCTCAGTTTATTCATCACTACAGGGAGGATAATGATACTTGCACTACTTTACAACTTCTCTCTTTTTCTTTGTCTCTGTTTCTGTGTGTGTGTGTGTGTGTGTGTGTGTGTGTGTGTGTGTGTGTGTGTGTGTGTGCAAGGAAAATGCTTAATAAACTTTAAAGTGCCATATAAATTTGAGCTATTATTTTTAGTCTTCAGCTAATTAGAATCTCATATTTAGAATATGACATTAGAGATTATCTAGGCTAACTCATCACCCAGGATTGCTGTTGTTTGTCTTTTGTTTTTCCAAAGGGACCGATGACATCATGAAATGATGTTTTGATCAGTACCTGAATTAGATTAAAAGAAGCAGAATTGCACAAAATCAGAAGCCACAGTCTTTCTTCTAGTTATATCCAGTGGCAGGACAATAGTCAAGATGACTAGCAATGACCTGAGATGCAGTGGATGATCTTGACATTTTAGATATCTGAACAAGTTCTAAACAGTACCTGCTTTAGCTCCCTTTATGCATGTTTATTAAAATACTTATTTATAAAAAGGAATAAAGCATGGGATAATATTTCTCTTTACTCTGAACTTTTTAATATTTGCTGGCCTATAGACAAAGATAATTACCAAGACAAAGTAGGGAACACTAAATAATTATGAACTATGAGGCAATGACTGTGCATAGTGGTAAGGGCACTAATTTTTAGACCTAATGAAATTCTAGACCTAAATGGGTGGTCTCTTATTTGCTATCTATATGGTTTTAGGGCAAGATATTTAACTTTTCTTGTCATTATCTGCCTTCTTAGTAAAACTAAATAATCTAAAGGATCCCCTTCAATCTAATTTCTTGTTTCTTCCCATGATTCTCAATAATTTCCCTTTGAAAGCTAATTCTTCCTTGTTAGTCAAGATTAAGTCCCTATGCCTTGTACCCAGCAAGTTGTAAAAAAAAAAATTATAGAAGATGTAAAGAGTCAATATTGGATGGGGTTGTGGAAACATGATACACCATGGTATTGTTGGAAGAGTTGTGAATCATTACGACCATTTTGTAAAGCAATTTGGAAATTATGAAAATTAAATGACTAAAATGTCCATTCCCTTTGATCCAAAGATCTTACTACTAGGTATAACCTCAAGGACCTCAGTGATAAGAAGGAAGCTTCCATATACCCCAAAATATTAATAATAGTACTTATTGTGATAGCAAATAATTGGGAAAAAGCAAATACCTATTCATTGAGTATAGTTAAACAAATTGTGGCACATCAACATAATGGAAAGTTCTAGTGCTGTAAGAAACAATGAGCATAATGAATACAAAGAAACAGAGCAAGATTCCATGTGGAGTTAAGAAAGGAGAATCGATATAATATACATATTAACTACAGCAAAGCAAACAGAAGTAGCAATTGCAAAGCATTAAAAAGTGACTATTGCAAATTATAAATAGCATGAATTTATTCCTGTAGACATGGGAGGCCCATGAACATTGGCTATTGTATATATTTTCAATTTTTTTTCTATGTATTGATCAAATTTTTCAACTACCCTCCACACCTGTTGTTCTTGTCTGAGACTCTCTATGAAGAATACTAAAGGAAATTTATTGATGTGAAAAACAAAAATAGCTAGATAGTGCTGCAGTGGAGAGATGCTAGACTCAGAGTCAGGGAAATTCAACTTCATGAGTTCAAAACTGGTCTCAGACATTTATTCTTACTGTGACCCTGGGCAAATCACTGTTTGCTTCCATTTCCTCATCTGTAAAATGAGCTGGAGAAGGAAATGGCCGACACTTCAGTTTCTTTGCCAATAAAACCCAAAAGGGATTAAGAAGAGTCAGACACAACTGAAAATGGCCTGAACAACAATATAAAATAAAATATATGATGAAAATTTCATCTTAAAAATTAAAAAATGGTTTTAAAAAGATGGAGTCTGCAATACAGTTTTCCTTATGGTTCCATTCTGAAATTTAAAAAAATTGTTAGCAAGGTAAAACAAAAATTGATTGGAGTATGCAACATTTAGAACAAGACGATCATCTTGTCAGTTCCAATAATCTTGTAATGAAAAGAGCTATCTACACCCAGAGAGAGCACTGTGGGAACTGAGTGTAGACCACAACATACCATTTTCACTCTTTCTGTTGTTGTTTGCTTGCATTTTATTTTCTTTCTCAGGTTTTTTTTTTCTTCTTGATCTGATTTTTCTTGTACAGCAAGATAACTGTATAAATATATATATATATGTATACACACACACACACACACACACACACACACACACTCATATATTGGTTTTAACATATATTTTAACATATTTAACGTGTATTGGATTACCTGATATCTAGAGTGGGGTAGGAGAAATGAGGGGAAAATTTGGATCATAAGGTTTTGCAAGTCAATGTTGAAAAATTACTATATGTTTTGTAAATAAAGAGCTTTAATTTAAAAAAAAAAAAAGATCATCATGTATAAATCCACTATTTTTACAGATTAAAAAAATGAGGTCAGGAAAGGTGAGGGCTCACCTACTCAAAGTAGAGATAGAGATCTACTATACCACAATATCTTTATATATTTCATTGAATAAGTTTTTCCCAAGATATATGTGTAATTGAATAAACTCTTTACCTTCTTCCCCATAACTATTATTGTAGAGGATAGTTAGGAGGGATTTTATAGTCCATCTCACAGATCTCAAAAGTGAGGCCCATGCAAGTTTAGTGATATACCCAATATCATTGTGATTCAATCTTTTCAGTCATATTTGTCTCTTTATGAGCTCATTTGTAGTTTTATTAGCAAAGATACCAATATGATTTGCTATTTCCTCCACTTGACAGATGAAAACAACGACAACAACAACAAGGTAAACTTGGTTAAGTGACTTGTCCAAGATTACACAGCTAACAAGTATCCGAGGTGAGATATGAACTCATAAAGACTAGTCTTCCTAATTCCAGATCTGGCACTCTATCCACTTCATTGCCTAGCTGCCCTTATGTCCAACATCACAGGGTATAAAAGTACCTGAAATGACATTTACATTCCGGTCTTCCTGACTTCAGATCCTATGCCCTTGACATTATCCCATCTTGCCTATGAACATTCTCTGGGTCATTTCTCTGGTCTCTATTACCTTCAGCAAAATATTCATTCAGTCAGATTACTAAATTGACCTAAGCATGTTTTACATTTGAGAAAGTTTACTTCACCTTCACCTCTACAAAGTCATTGTTTGCATTTTATCTTTGGTTGTTTTGGCTCCAATTTCAGTGATGTCTACATGCTTTAGCTTTTTATGGAGTAATCTTCATTTATCAAATTTCTATCCAGGAAAGGAATGATTACAATATCTTACCTTTCATGCCTTTCACATAGCTTCAATTTTGTTTAGATATGGTATTTTCCTTAATTTCTGTCCTATATTGTTACAATGATTTCAGTGACTAATGATTGAGAGGCCAGCTACATCCTTAGTTTCTACTTTAAAGTATTTCAAAAATCTTAACTAAAGAATTATAATCATTTCCCTTTTCACCATTTCCATTTCTTAGAGCACAAAGTGACTTTCATCTCTGCAATTGTCATGTAGTGGGCAATATTCTCATGTAAATGTCCCACAACAGTTCTCCTATGCCAGTGTTTCATTTTGGCATGGAGATGACTTTGGATTTTCAAAGGTCATATCAATAAGTGACAAGCAACACCAAAAAAAAAAAAATTGATCTCAAACTTTGCTGTCCAAGGACCAGTTTAATTAAATCTGGATAGACAGGCTTATCACCAGTAGATTGGTTACCAAGTAGTGAATTATTTGGTCATAATAAACCAAGAAACAAAGATTTAAAATTAAGGTGATAATCTTTCTATAGAAGAAATGGTAGTGTGGTGTGTATAATAGAAAGATTACTTGGAAATTCAAATTCAAATAGTAACTATGCTTCTTCCTGTGTAACCTTGAATGTGTCACTTGAATTCTTTGAATTTTGGTTTTGTTATCTATAAAAAGAGGGAGGTGGACTGCAAGATGTCTACATTTCCTTCTACTGCTAAATTCTATGATCCTAAGACCTTGTAGCAAAAAGAATGATTTTGAAAATAAGTAATTATCACCTTAGAGATTATAATTAAGTATGTCCTTCTTCAATTTAGTCAGACATTCTCTAGACTTTAAGAAAAGAGATTGCATGACAAGCAGAACAATATCAGAAAAACTTGAAAAGACTTACATGAACTGATGCAGAATGAAGTGAGCAGAATCAGGAGAATATCATATGCATTAAACACAATATTGTATGATGAACAACTATGAATGATTTAACTATTCTCAGAAATAAAATGATCTAAAGATAGTCCCAAAGGCTGCATGAGGAAAATGCTATCTGTATCCAGAGGAATAACTGATGGTATCTGAATACAGACTGAAATATGTTGTTTCCCTCCTTTGTTTGTTTCTTTCTTTCTCCATTCTTTTTTCCTTCCTTCTTTTCTTTCTTTATTCTTTTCCTACTTTCCTTCTTTTTTAATTCAAGTTTTCTTCCATTAAATGACTAATAAGAAATATATTCTACATGATTACACATGGATAACCTAAATCAGATTGCTTACTATCTCAGGGAGAGGAGAGAGAAGGGAGTAAGGAATAGAATTTGGAACTCAAAACTTTAAAAAAATAAAGTCTTTAGTTATATTTACACCTAACTGGGGGTAAGAAAACATTATTTTCAAAGTAGAAGTAAATAACTTCCTCTAAAAAAAAAAAGAAAGATTTCAAAAAGTATAGAAAAAAGTTGGATATGATTCCATAGTCAGGGATCACTATTGGGCTTCTAGGCTGAGATATCCCAAAAACAAATACAAAATTTGCCCCATAATCTTTGAAGCTAATCTTCATTTTTTTCCCAGTTGAAAGGACTATCAGTGTCTAAGCAGCAATGGTGCATCATCCTTGTCTTTTCACAAACTTTCCCAGCACTTGGGATGTTCTCCCTTCTTCACTTCTGTCTCTTAGAATGTCCAGTTCTTTGCAAAGTTTAGTTCAGATTTTATCAACTACATGAAGACATCCTCCTCCTCCTCCTCCTAAATTCTATGATCCTAAGACCTTGTAGCAAAAAGAATGATTTTGAAAATAAGTAATTATCACCTTAGAGATTATAATTAAGTATGTCCTTCTTCAATTTAGTCAGACATTCTCTAGACTTTAAGAAAAGAGATTGCATGACAAGCAGAACAATATCAGAAAAACTTGAAAAGACTTACATGAACTGATGCAGAATGAAGTGAGCAGAATCAGGAGAATATCATATGCATTAAACACAATATTGTATGATGAACAACTATGAATGATTTAACTATTCTCAGAAATAAAATGATCTAAAGATAGTCCCAAAGGCTGCATGAGGAAAATGCTATCTGTATCCAGAGGAATAACTGATGGTATCTGAATACAGACTGAAATATGTTGTTTCCCTCCTTTGTTTGTTTCTTTCTTTCTCCATTCTTTTTTCCTTCCTTCTTTTCTTTCTTTATTCTTTTCCTACTTTCCTTCTTTTTTAATTCAAGTTTTCTTCCATTAAATGACTAATAAGAAATATATTCTACATGATTACACATGGATAACCTAAATCAGATTGCTTACTATCTCAGGGAGAGGAGAGAGAAGGGAGAAAGGAATAGAATTTGGAACTCAAAACTTTAAAAAAAAAAAAAGTCTTTAGTTATATTTACACCTAACTGGGGGTAAGAAAACATTATTTTCAAAGTAGAAGTAAACAACTTCCTCTAAAAAAAAAAGAAAGATTTCAAAAAGTATAGAAAAAAGTTGGATATGATTCCATAGTCAGGGATCACTATTGGGCTTCTAGGCTGAGATATCCCAAAAACAAATACAAAATTTGCCCCATAATCTTTGAAGCTAATCTTCATTTTTTTCCCAGTTGAAAGGAATATCAGTGTCTAAGCAGCAATGGTGCATCATCCTTGTCTTTTCACAAACTTTCCCAGCACTTGGGATGTTCTCCCTTCTTCACTTCTGTCTCTTAGAATGTCCAGTTCTTTGCAAAGTTTAGTTCAGATTTTATCCACTACATGAAGACATCCTCCTCCTCCTCCTCCTCCTCTTCCTCTCTAGTTGTTAGTCCTCTTTCTTGAAATCCATAAATTTGTACATCTCTTTATTAATGCATTTGTATCCAGGTACATTCCCCTCTCCCAATAAAATGTAAACTCCTTGAGGGTATAAACAATTTAATTTCAATCAATAATAAACTTATTTTGTGACAGGGTTATTTTGCCTTCATATCCTCAACACCTAGTAAAGTGCCTTACATATAGAGGGAACTCAAAAAATATTAAATTAAAATTAATTTTATGTAAGTATGGGTTTTATCATATAGCTTCTGGGGTCCCTTCAAACTTTGAAATTGTGTAATTCTGAGCCCCTGAAAATGAAAGCACTTTTTATGTTCTCCTGACTTGGTAACAAAGGAACAGTTTTGTGGAAGCCATTTAATGATAGCTTTTTTCTTTAAAAAAAAAAAATCTTCTGCTTCTTCAGTTAGAGACTCATCTACCCACTTCAACTGAATTTAAGTGTGTGTTAGGTTTTATTCCACCCTACTTTGTGGGATCTCATGACAGAAACAAAGAATAAATCATTATTTCCTTTGGACATTGGTAGAGAAGAGTTTAGTGCAGCTTCAAGTATGATTATCTCTTCCATTTTGATAGTCTCCATGTCTCCCACTCTGGTGAGTGACTTACTTAATGCCAGAGTACTGTCAACAGTCAGTTCTTGGATCCTTTTTGCTTCTTTTAAATGATTCCTCCCTTTTGGGGAGTGTTTTACTTTCTGCAATGGAAGACTATTATTGGGGAAGAAGAGCACGTGTGTTTTCTATTTACTCCTTTACTTTTTACCCTTTATTGTCTCTCTTTAAATAATTCAATAATTCTATAATTAATTAAAAGCATATTACATCAATTTTCTTGACTAAGGATGCTATTTCCAATTGGTGACATCATTTAAATTTACTTTTTAATTAATTTCATCAAATATTATTAAACACCTATATCATATGAGACACTGTGGTAAACACTTGAGATATAGAGGAAAAGAGGAGCATTCTTGATCTGAAGGAGTAATACTATTCTACTATTAGAGTAATATAGTCATTGAATAATTAATTTACAAGGTATATACTACCAGATATCAGGCATTTGTGATTTCACTGGTATTGGGAGCTCCTAAATGAGACAATTTTTATACCAATGTCACATAACAATTTGTTACTTGAAATTTAAAGAGTTGTTTAGAACCCTGAGGGACCTTCAACAAGTCATTTAATTTCTGTCTACCTCTATTTTTTCATCTAAAATGGAGACCATAATAGCATCTACCTCTTCAAATTGTTGTGAGAAACAAATGAAAAAAAATTTGTAGAGTGTTTGCACTCTACAAAAGTGCCAATTAAATACTAAGCTTTAAATAAATGTCTGAGGCTGGATGTGAACTCAGAGCTTCTTGACTTCAGATCCAGCACACCATCTACTGTGCCACCCAGATACATGACTTGGAGAATGCTGTCATCCAAAATTTGGGCTTTTGTGTTACTGAGCATTTTGGTCTAGCCTTCAAAAACACAAACTGAGGGGAGTGGTGTGGGACAGCTAGATGGCACAGTGGATAGAACACTGGCTATGAAGTCAGGAGGACCTGAGGTCAAATGTGACGTCTAACACTTAGTAGCTATGTGACCTTGGACAAGTCACTCAAGCCAAAAAATCTTGCAGAAAACACACACACACACACACACACACACACACACACACACACACATCACAAAACCCAAGCTCACTTCTGTATTCTTCAAAGGCATCACAATGATACTTTTATAGAGGCTTTGACTAAAATAGATACTTAATAAGTGTTTGTTTTATTAAACTAAGTGAAAATGAATCATATCAAATAGAGCTAAATTGATTCAAATCTCGAGGATCTCTTCATACCTCAAATATGTTCTATTGGATGCTATGACTTTGAAAGAGGATTTCATGAGAAGTCATCTACTTAGACCCCTCCAGCAAATCTCAATTATTTTTCCTTGTTCTCCTCAATGTCACCTCTTTCTAGTATCCTTTTACTGAACCTCAGGCAGCCGTGTTTACCCAGGTCCTACAAGTGTAAAACTGATGACATAATCACGTTAGACTGTCTGTGAGACTCTTACAAGGGGATTAGACTATTATCAACAAATCGGGGGCTAAGTATTGTTTTATTGGAGTGGGAGTGTTTTCAATTAATTTGTAATTAAATAAAGGAAGCAATTTAACAAGGCTTGGAGAGAGATTCCAGGGGAAAGTTTATCTCATCTGCCTCAGCTGTGCATTCCACCGGCACAAAATCATTGTTTAGATCATGGACATGTTATGTGATCTGACCTATAGGTGTAATTCAATAAAACATCAATATTTTCCTTCTATTAACCCCTGGTGCTGGGATGAATGGAGAAAGCTGACTTTCATGCCCTCTTCCATGCTCTAAATCCTTTTTTGGAGTCCTCTGACAGGTGTTTCTGTTAAAATGTCCAACACTGTCCAAATTAGACAGATCTGTCTCTTTCTGGACAGAACCTAGCCACTATTTAGGAGTATGTCTCACATCTAAGTGACATAAAGGGAGGGACAAAAAAATACATAAGCCAAGATGAAGGTTTAGAAATCAGGCCCAGGGCTGTGACTTTAGGCTCAGGACTAACAAAAAAGTCTCCACCATATCAACCTAGAACAAACTTATGCCTCCTTCTCCAAACCCATCATTTGCAAACAAAAGAGGCTAGTTGTATTACTTTAAGTTACTTATCTGGGGCTCAATTTCCTCATCTGTAAATTAACAGAGCTAAACAACATATCTAAGGTCCCTGTCCACTTAGGTCCCTTTCAACATGTTGTACTTGTATAGATGATTGGATTGAAAAATGTGGAGCTTTGCTTCTCTCTTTGTCTGTCTGTCTGTCTGTCTGTCTGTCACTCTCTCTCTCTCTCTCTCTCTCTCTCTCTCTCTCTCTCTCTCTCTCTGTCTCTCTCTCTCCTTCCCTTGCTTTTCTACTTCTGATCAAGATGGTATTTGGTAGCCTTTGTTACTATGGCTTGGAAGTTAGGTGACATATTAGGTTCATAGGACCATAGATTTAAAATGAAAGAGACCTTAGAAAACATCTACATCTACCTAATCATTTTAGAGATGAAGGAACTAAAGCCCAGAGAGATTAAATTACTTATCCAAGTTCACATAGGTACTAAGAGCAGAGCAAGGATTAGAAGGCAAGAACTTTGATTTCTATACTTTCCAGTATTCTGGGGAATGACTGCTAGGCAAAGGCAATAAGGAATTCTGATCATTGGTTTCTTCTTAGAACTTCTCACAATTTTATAGTGTCTCCTCTTCAGCAGGGGTTGTTCTGTGGGGACAATTTTCTTCAGCACAAAATTTCTATTTAAAAGAAGGGTTCTTAACCTATTTTGTGTTGTCAATGCCTTTGGCAGGCTGATAACATATTTTGACTGCCTCCAATAACAATGTTTTAATTAGATAGATAAAATCAAATATATGGGCTTACGAGAAATCAATTATATTGAAATTTAGCAATCTTTTTATGTTTTGGGATTCCCTACTTAAAAAGTGTCTAGTTTTAACTAAGGTCTTTACTGGATAGGTAATATGGCTACTAAATGTTTAAGTAGCATCTACCTTGGGATCACCAGATCCTTTAAAAATGACCACCAACCTGTAAGCATGGTTGTAACCATTAATAATGAATTCAGCTGGTGTTATCTAGATTAGGAACTGAGATCCAAAGAAGTCAAAAGACTTGCCTACGATAACACAGTTAGCTAGCAATATGCCTCTGCCTGGAATCCAGGTTTTTTAATCTCAACTTCTTTTGGAATACTTTAAGTATACTATGCCATATTTCACTCACAAGGCTGTCCTGAGAAAGAAATGTGATAATGCATGTAAAGAGTTCTATAATCATAAAGCTATATATAACTCAATTATTCTTTTTATTGCATCATATTGTAAAAGACTTATAATTTCTGAAAGACCTTATTCAGGGGTTATCGCCACATAATCTTTTTTTTTTTCCATTTCTATTTTTTTTCTTTTTATTTATTTATTTTTTAAATAACTTTTTATTGCTAGAACGCATGCCAGGGTAATTTTTTACAGCATTATCCCTTGCATTCACTTCTGTTCCGATTTTTCCCCTCCCTCCCTCCACCCCTTCCCCCAGATGGCAAGCAGTCCTTTACATGTTGAATGGGTTGCAGTATATCCTAGATACAATATATGTGTGCAGAACCGAACAGTTTTCTTGTTGCACAAGGAGAATTGAATTCAGAAGGTATAAATAACCCGGGAAGAAAAATAAAAATGCAAGCAGTTTATATTCATTTCCCAGTGTTCTTTCTCTGGGTGTAGCTGCTTCTGTCCATCTTTGATCAATTAAGGCTCTCTTTATCGAAGAGATCCACTTCCATCAGAATACATCCTCAAACAGTATCGTTGTTGAGGTATATAATGATCTCCTGGTTCTGCTCATTTCACTCAGCATCAGTTCATGTAAGTCTCGGCAGTCCTCTCTGTATTCATCCTGCTGGTCATTCCTTACAGAACAATAATATTCCATAACATTCATATACCACAATTTACTCAGCCATTCTCCAATTGATGGACATCCTTTCATTTTCCAGCTTCTAGCCACTACAAACAGGGCTGCCACAAACATTTTGGCACATAGAGGCCTCTTTCCCTTCTTTAGTATCTTTTTGGGGTGTAGGCCCAGTAGAAACACTGCTGGATCAAAGGGTATGCACAGTTTGATAACTTTTTGAGCATAGTTCCAAATTGCTCTCCAGAATGGCTGGATGTGTTCACAATTCTACCAACAATGTATCAGTGTCCCTGTTTTCCCACATCCCCTCCAACATTCCGCATTATCTTTCCCTGTCATTCTAGCCAATCTGACAGGTGTGTAGTGGTATCTCAGAGTTGTCTTAATTTGCATTTCTCTGATTAATAATGATTTGGAGCATATTTTCATATGTCTATAAATAGTTTCAATTTCTTCATCTGAGAATTGTCTGTTCATATCCTTTGACCATTTATCAATTGGAGAATGGTTTGATTTCTTATAGATTAGAGTCAATTCTCTATATATTTTGGAAATGAGGCCTTTATCGCCACGTAATCTTAAGGAGGAATGAGGTGGGGTGACAATATACAAAATGAATGAATGAATAATAATCCATTATTAACATGCTGGTTCTAGGAAAAGTGGAATCAAAGAGGGACTGGGATTTTGGAAAACAGCTCTATGTAATGGTAATTTGATCAAGAATTGATTGAGATCTTTTTACTGCTGCTTCTTGGAAAGTGCCAAGAAAAAAAATATCTGTTACATTTGATTTCAATATCTTGCATTTAGGAGTCACTATGGGAAAATCATATATTAGATCATATAATTGATTCTGTTATTAATTCTAGGTCTGTAGCAGCCTGAAGATCAGGTTGAATGTTTCTCTACTTCCTGTCCATAGAGTCATAGAAAATATTATAGATATTATCTAATCCAAAGCCTTTGTTTTGGGAGTGAGGAAGTTGGGGGTACAAAGAATTACAGTGACTTATGAAATCTATAACTAATTAGCCATAAAGCTGAATTTGGAATAGAGACCTCTTGTATTCCTTTTCATCATTCTTTCCATTACACTACCAATGTGTTGAGGACAAGTTGGGAAGTCTGGTGAAGTCTCTTATCATGTGCTCAGAATAATTAAATATAGAACATAAAATGCATAACATTGCAAAGAAAACCATTTATTGCAGTTATCTATAGACACATATGTGTATATTTTAAAAACAAATTCATAAAATGCTATCCATATACAGAGAATGAATTGATGAATTTTGAATGAAGATTGAAACACATTGTTTTAACTTTCTTTGGTTGTTTTGTGTTTTTTTTTCTTCTTTTCTGTTTCTTTTTTAAATAACATGACTAATATGGAAATATGTTTTACATGGTTATACATGGGTAATCTACATCAGATTGCTTGCTGTCTTGGAGAGGAGGGAGGAAAGGAAGAGATGGGAGTAAAATTTAGAACTAAAAATCTTATAAATGTGAATGTTAAAAAATTATCTTTGTATGTAAATGGAATTTTTTTTTAAATTACATTAAAAAGCAAACAAACATTCACAGATCCAATTTAAAAGGCTCATCCAGATAGTGTAATGTATCTGAATCTTCAATTTAACAAATATTTACTAGGCATAAGCCATATGTTAAATAGTAGGAGTATAAAAATAAAATAATAATCTTCCTTGCCTGGGAGTGAGTTGTCCATCATTACATGAATCCAACAAGATGACCATCCATTAAATTTGTTATATGATTGATTCCTACATTAGGTAGAAATTGGATCAGATAATATCCATCATTTCTTTAACTCCAAGATTCTATGGATTGGATAGAATGGTTTCTATATATTTCATAGAATCTCAGAATTCTTTCTGACCAATCCACATCTGACTAAGAATGGCCTTTACAACATTCTAAACAAGAGAACATACAGCTGTTCTTTGAAAATCTCCAATGATTTCTCAGTAGCATTCCCAGCAGGCTATCCTACTGAGCAGATTCATTTCCTGAGAAATTCTTATGATTTCAATCTCCTCCTCCTAACTTCAGACTTCCTGATTTGAAAGAAAAGCAACCAGTTCTTCTACTTTTAGATAATATGGAAGAATGAACAGTTATCAAGAAGCCTAGTTCTCTCATATTCACACCAGCAATGATGTGAAAAAAAGCAGAAAAGAAAATATTGATCAAGAAATACAAAAATAAATACCATTAAGTTCCTTCTTCTGACCCAGGAATACACAAAAATATACTCAATATCCAGGAGACCTAGAAAAGACATCCTTTTGGGGCAGCCAGAATAAATTCAAATGAACAGAGAGGAACCAATATCGTGTGTAGACTAGAGACAACATTTTCTAAAACTCTGATAAAATACACTATGCCTTCCAATGCTCAAAGACACAACAAGCTTAGGTCCTGCTCTCCGACCCTTTCCTCTTTTGGGATACTTGAAATATATTTTTTCTTTGATGTAAAAGTTCTGAATTTTGTGTATAATATTTCCAATACTTTACATTTTAGCATTTCTTTTAGGAAATGACTGAGGGATACTCTTTTTACTCAATATTCTGTTTCTAATAGGAGGTTTTCCTTAATGAGTTCTTAAAATATAGTTTCTAGACTTTTTTCTGTTATAGTTTTCAGGGAGTTCAATGTTTTTTTTTAATGTTCTCCCTTTTCCAATTTTTTAAAATGACATTTCCCCCAATCTATTAATTTTGCTGTAGTACATCCTGCTGTTTTATTGTCATTGAGTTCTCTTTGTTTTATTCTATTTTATTCTATTCTATTCTATTTTAAGTAGGGGATCCCAAATTATGAGCATATTTTCTATGACTCTATGGACAGGAAGTAGAGAAGCATTCAACCTGATCTTCAGGCTGCTACAGACCTAGAATTAATAACAGAATCAATTGTATGATCTAATAGATAATTTTCCCATAGTGACTCCTAAATGCAAGATATTGAAATCAAATGTAACAGATATTTTTTTCTTGGCAGTTTCCAAGAAGCAGAAGTAAGTCCATTACTGAGTAAAGTTTACCTTTCTTTTCTAAACTCTTTGTTCTCTATGTGATGATCTTCTTTGGTGTAGAGGGCTGAAACTCTTGAGTCGATGCACTGAGGTCAGGACTACTGAGCACTTGAGGCTAACTACCGATTGAACAATACTCTATGGGTATATGCTTGGGAAATGGCCCTTCCCACTATCCTGTGCTGGCTCGATGATTGGTGTATACAGAGGATTGTAGGAGGGACTAGGGGGTGGAATAGGACTAGCCAGAGTCACTTTTGGAGGTGGATAAGGAAGAAGGCGGTTGCGGAGATACTACTTCCCTCCCCTTCACTTCTAACCCTAAAGTCCAAGAATAAAGACTAAGGACTTTTGCTTATCCTGACTCCAGCTGATTCTAAGGTATCCTGGGTGCTAGTGCAGTCATCACACTTTGGGACTTTTATTTCATTTTCTTTTTTTACCTTATACTTCATTTATTCTAGGTATTCACATAACTCATAGAGAATTTTTTTTTCATTCTGAGTGTCTGTCTACAATATTATGGATTTTTTCCCTCCTATTGATCTCAATTTGGGAGCATTTCTAGATTTATAATTCTCCTTTTACTTTTTCAGCTTTTCTTCCTGAAACAGAATGTCACATCCGATTGTACTTTTTAGGTGGGATGATACCACTGTTTAATCTCATTTAAGTCAAGTGGATTGCTGTACTTACCTATTCTCTACCCTAAACTTTGAGTTTCAAAGTACTCAATCATTAGGGTACTCTATGGCAATATCTGGGCTGCCTCATTCTGAATATTAGCATATCACACTGGTTACTATTGCTTCTGGTGGCTTTCAAGATCTTCATTGTGAGTTTCATCCTCCATTGTAGGTTTCTGACCAGTTAGGAGATTTCTTTCTAACCTGGAATTTCTGAAAGTAGTGTTCCACTCTTGCTTCCTCTTCTAGAACTTACTTTGCTGGCATTCCCCATTTTTATTTTCCCTGGTTTACTGATTGGCTTTTATGGTACAATTTTATGATAGAAAAAATCCATTTAATTTATCATTGGATTTTTTGATCATTATTTGGTCTGATACATATTTCAGATTTTTGCTAGAGATATATGGGGGTAAAGTGTTTTGCTTCTGTTTAGGCATCTGTCTTCTGAAAAGAAGTCTAGGATATGATATTCTGAAAGACAAAATAAAAAGTTTTATTATCTGATAAAACTGATAGAAATGCTACAGGGGAAAAAAAGTGAAACTCGAGTGGAATAGACTTTCAAATATTCCTGATGAAAATACCAGAGCTAAATATAAACTCACAGTTGTAAATAAAGTCCCCAGTAGAAAGCAGAAAGCAATTACCAAAGGCTAAACAAGGAGGAATTACATTCTAACAATGTGAGAATAAACAAGTATCCCTTCAAAGTCCAAATGTTGTTGAAGGTCACAAACTGATAGTCTTGAGAAAAAAAAATAAAGAGGGTTAAAAGTAATATAATAGTGAAGAAATGAAGAAATGGGGAAAGAACTTCCAACATCTCATAGCATTAGTAAAATGGCTAAAGCAAAAAATTTAAAAGGTTATGGAAGTTTGAGGAACTATGAGGAAGTTTGATTTATATCAGGAACTCAAGGTTGGTTTAAAAATAAGAATGCTAAATATGATAAATCATTAATAATAGAAACATAATTGTATCCTTGGATGCAGAAAAGTCTACTTGATATTATTTTAAAAAACACTTTAAAAGCACAGGGATAAATAGATCTTTCCTTGCTATGAAAAACACCATCTATCTAACACTATGGGTTACCATTATCCACAATGGCAAAATTATAGCAGCCATGCAATAAGATCAATGGGGTAGCAAGAATATTTATTATTACTACTACTTTTTGACACAGTACCAGAAATGCTACTTATAGTATTATTGCAAGATAGGAAAAAGAAATAAATGAAATGAGCAAAAGTAAAGAGGAAACAAACATGTCATCTTTTCCAGATGTTATGATAATCTACTTGGAGAACCTTAGAGATTTAAACTAAAAATTAGTTGAAAAAATTAGCTTTCACCAAGTAGCAAAATATAAAGCAAATACATACATATCTATATTAAAATCTAGTAGGAAGCAATAAAAATCAAAATTCCATTTAAAAAAAGAATGTAATCAATTATTTATGTTTTAGACATAGCAATGAAAATGACAATACTATTTAACTTATTTTATTTAATCAATATCATACCAATCCAACTACTAAAGAGCTAGAAAAAATATTAAAAAAATATGTAGAGGAATAGAAGATTAAGCATTTTAAAGGAATTAATGGGGAAAAAAATTGCAAAGGCAGGGGGATTAGTTAGAATCAAATCTCAAGCTGTTACAAAGTATTGGTTGCCAAAACTATTTGGTAATGATTTAAAATTACGAAAAATGTATCAATGGAGCAGATAACACAACATCTAGATGCAAATGAAGCATACTGTTTGGCAGCTCCTAATTATTTAAATGTTAAAGTAAAGAAACTATGAACAAAAAATGCTAGGAAAACTGAAAAAGCAATCTAGCAAAACTTAGATTTGGAATAGTATCTCATATGTAACATACTATAAGACTGTTGCAAACTCCAAGTGTTTATATAACCTAAATATAAAAGTGAACATCATAAACATAAAAGAAAAGAGAAGTATTTATCTTTTATAAGTATGAAAAAGGAAAGAGATATTACCCAAATAGGTATAGAGATTATTACAATAAACTAAGTGGACAATTTTGATTACATAAGAATAAAAAACATTTTAGATAAACAAAACAAATGCAGCAAAATTAGAAGGTAAAAATTTAGTTAGAGAAACTCCCAAGTTTCTCTGATAAAGGTTAAAATATAAGTTCCCCAAAGTCAGGAATTAAATTTCTTTTTTATTTATATCCAAGGTGCACAGAACATATTAGATACTTAATAAATGATTGTTTACAGTCTGGGTTGAACAAAAAGCTTTAATCTAAAAGGTGATAAAACAAATAATATACTTATCTTTTTATATTATGATAGTTAAAGAAATCAACAAAAGGGAAAAGGAAGAAATCTATGGGAATTTGGAGAGTGTTGAAAACAAGTCTAGACAATAAGATATTTCCAATTTTTGCCAAAGCTTTGAAATGAATAAATCAAGTTCATTTGTCAATTTTCATTATTTTTAAAAGAAATATAACTTTTTAGATTAAATGTTCAATGAACATTTCAAGTATTGATAGTAAAAGTATTAATTCATACATAAAATTTGGGATATCATAAAACTTTTTCTTTCCATTTTCAATGAAAAAAAATTTCTACTCAGGATAATGAAAATTATCATTTCCTAACTAATAGATGAAAAGATGCATTCTCTAGCACAATAATGTCCTTTAAAATATTGCTATTCCTTCCAATCCTTCCAAAAGTTTTTTTGTTTTGTTTTGTTTTGCTTTGGGAAGCAATCTGGAATTATGCCCAAAGGGCAATAAATTCTGCATACCCTTTAACCCAGAAGTGACAATCCTGGGTCTGTATACCAGGGAAATCATAAAGGAGAGAAAAGGACCCACAAGTGCAAAAATGTTTGTAGCAGTTCTTTCTGTGGTAGCAAAGAATTGGAAAAGGAGTGAATACCCATCAATTGGGGATGGGCTGAATAAACTCTGGTACATGAAGGTAATGGACTATTATTCTTCTATAAAAATGATGAACAAGCTGATTATAGAAAGACCTGGAAAGATTTACATGAACTGATGCTGAGTGAAACAAACAGAACCAGGAATATATTGTACACAATAACAGCAAGAATGTGTGATGATCAATTATAAAAGGCTTGGTTCTTCTCAGTGGCTCAGTGATCCAAGGCAATCCCAATAAACTTTGGACAGAAAATGTCATCTACATCCAGAAAAAAATCTAAGGAGACTGAATGGAAATCAACACATGCTATGTTCATTTCTTTTTTCTGGTTTTTTTTTTTTTATCTCTCCCATGGTTTTTCCCTTTTGCTCTGATTTTTCTCTCCCAACATGATTTATAAAATAATGTATATTAAAAATAAATAAGTTTACTATATATATTACTATAATATACTATTAAAAAAATTTGTTAAAAATAACTTTGGACAGTATAATAACTCAATTTTCTGAATTTATCTTTGGATCAGAAGAACTGCAAAGTCTACAGTTCAGAGATCATAGATTTAGAAATGGAAGAGGTCTCAGAGATCAAATAACTTAGCCTTTTATTTAACAAATGGGGAAACTGAGATCTAGATGTATTTCATGTCAAACAAATAATAAAGTTGGGGTTCAAAAACCTCTAAATTCATTGTTTTTTATATGGCAGCATGTACCAACCTTTGATCTACTCTAATAGAAAGAACCCTAGACTTCAAATCATAAATGTTTGGTTATGGTCCCAATGTCCTTGTTTATTTGCTTCATGACCTTGGAAAAGTTATTTAAGTTTTTTTGAGCATCAATGATCTCTTTGGTAAAATAAGGATAATAACACAATCCTATCTACCTCACATGATGGTTATGATGTGAGTCAGCTACTGTAATGTAGAGGTATGAAATATGCCTGCTGACATTAAAATGTAATTGGGAAATGTATAACAAAATTTTTTAAAAATACAATAGAAATGATTAATGTTCATTTGGTTTTCCAGGTCAATATACAACCCTGGTGGTTGTATTTTAGAGACGATATTAATAAAAGATATTAACAAAAAGAAATTGTTTCTAGTTGAAGGCAATCAGGATCATAAGTGTTCTAAAAATCATGACATATGGAAACCAGTTGGGAAAACATGACATAATTAACACATAAAAAATGAAACTTATCTAGCATATGATTGTCATATTAATTATAATAGAGATTGTCTTGAAGATTACTATTTTATTAATTCTTTAAGCCTCTTGATTATACTAGGACTATTATGGTACAATCTTTAAGTTCAATATAAGTGTAACACTTGTGATTCTTGTGTAGTGTGAGGAGTTCAGATTTGTTTATGTGATTCAAACACTGCCTTCATTAAATCTATAGAAAGACATGTGTCAATGTACTAATTATTCAGTGAGAGAAAGTAACGTGAATTGGCCACCAGGGGTGCTCTACTTGAGCTACCATACTAATGGCCTCCTCATTTTCTTTCTGGCATAATTGTGGGATAGATTTACTAAAAGATTCCAATATTCCACAAGCCACCACAGAGTGTCTCTGACAACTAAATATAGGGTCATCAAGTAGTTCAGGTTAATCTCTGCTGACTAGAACTGGAATTAATCTAAGAGATGAAACTAAATATTACTCAAAATATTAAAATATAAAATCTATGGTCATTACCAAATTCATAAGGTTCCACTCTGTCTGGGTTCTCTCCTTTATAAAGTCAAAATCCCTTTAAACTGTAGATTCAGAGACTTGGCATTCTAGTATCCTATAGCTTACTGCACATAGTGCAGAGTCAAAGGAAACAAGGCCAAGAGTTCTTATATAGAGAAATATGACTTAAGACATGTCCAAAATTCATCCTCCCAATTGCTCTCTCAGATCAATATGGTGGCTGAAAAATTCCTGAATCACACATATATGTAATTTGAGGGAAGTAATAAATAGAAGATCAACTCAGAATCTAAACTAAGACAAATAGGGGATAAAGTGAAATAAATTACATGACTTCTTATTTAATGCAAATAAATGTTTATTAACACTCTTATATTGTAAGAGGACAGGTCCTCTCTTGGATCCTAGATGATCCCAAAGCTACTTTGTCAATCTTCCATCCAAAAAGAGGAATGGCAAGGAAAAAAGCTATATCTGGAGTTAGAGGACATGGATTCAAATCCCAATTCTATTATTACTTACTACCTAGGAAGTAAGGTAGAGATTTACTATGTTGTTTCTTAAAGTGATTGCTAAGTTACAATCTTCTTAGGCCTGTTTCATGTGCAAAATCAAAGGATTGGGTAAGATGTTCCCAAAGATCTCTATCAGTTCTAAATATATGATCTATCTCTAATCCATGGAAAAATTGTAGCACAAATATAAGACAGTTGAAAGAGTTAAGAACTTTGGTCTATTTAATGACAAACCATGATATCAGAGGATCAGTGATGAAAAAAGTGATCTCCCTCTTGCCATAGAAGTGATGTATTTACAATGCAAAATATGACATACAGTTTTAGACAAGGTCAATGGGGAAATGTGTTTTATTTTACTATGCATATTATGATGAAAGTTTTACTTTTCTTTTTTAAAAAAGAATTTTGATTGGTAGGAAGAATGTTAGAGAAAGAAAAATACTTGTTAAACAGGAAAAATATAAATCTAAAAAAAGAATATTTTAGGTAGTATATATATGCATATATTGTATATGTAATACATATAGATATACATTATATATACTGCTCTATATATGTAGTATAGCATATACAGTAAACAATTTCTCTGTGTGTTTATATACACACATATATACAGGGGTGTTCTTTATTTAAAGAAGAAGTTTTTAATAATAAAAGTCAACCATGAATGGAAAGAGCTTCTTTATTAGCTAACATCGGTTCTTTGTCATTAGAAGCAGAAGCCAACTCATCATTTATGAGCAAATAGAGAGATTCCTCTTCAATGAAGGGTATTTGACTTGTTTTTGCTAGGCCATTGAGAACTCCAAGATTTCACTAATTTCTTCTAAAGGTTGAGATGAGCCAGCTCATAGCATCTTTAAATCTAATTGTTAGTGGAGTTTTGTTGCTTTGGAAGAAGGCAGATGTAAGTTTGAAAAATGGATATTTGAATTCTTAGGGAAACTGTGGAAACAGGTAGAGTTGGAAATCTAGTCTCTGTTCCTCATTAATTACATACTTTTGATGGAGGTAGGCAACTTTAAAGTTGCCTGTCTCTGCCCCCAAAAGTCTTGCCAACTCCTTACCTGGTCATAATGAGTTATGTTGTAATTGATATACCTCTGGTATCTGTAAATTCTGGGCTATCTCCCTGGAGACCTCAGGATCAGCCAGGGTCAGGATAAGCAAAAATCCTTGGTCTTAGAGGGAGAAGTGAAGGAGATGGACAAAATTGCCACAAGCTCTCCACCAACCTCCCTTCTCCTGGTCCTGCTGCAAAGTGAGTCTGGCTTGTCTTACTCCACCCTCTAATCCCTCCTACGATTATCTGTATACACCAAAAGATTGAGCCAGGACACAATAGTGAGAAAGGCCATTTTTCCAAACATATGCTAATAGAATCATTGTCCAATAGTTAATTAGCCTTAAGTGCTCGGTTGTCTGATTCAACCTTTTAAGAGTTTCAACCCTTTACAGCTGTCTATCATCACTGTAATACATGTCCCCAAATATATATTTCCCTAGTCTTTCCCCATTCCACTGCTGTCTTGTGTTGCCACATATTAAACCTATTATGGAGAAAGAGAAAAAGCAGACTCTGCTTTGGATAAGAATAAGGAAATTATTATTAAGAAATTAAGACAGGCAAAGATTCTGATAAAGGCCTCATTTCCAAAATATATAGAGAATTGACTAATTTTTAAGAAATTAAGCCATTTTCCAATTGATAAATGGTCAAAGAATATGAACAATTTTCAGATGAAGAAATTGAAACTATTTCTAGCCATATGAAAGATGTTCCAAATTATTATTGATCTGAGAAATGAAAATTATGGCAATTCTGAGATATCACTACACACCTCTCAGATTGGCTGAGTGACAGGAAAAGATAATGATGAATGTTTGAGGGATGCTGGAAAACTGGAACACTAATCATTGTTGGTAGAAATTGAATGGAGCCAACCATTCTGGAGAGCAATTTAGAACTATGCTCAAAAAGTCATCAAACTGTGCATACCCTTTGATCCAGCAATGTAGTGTTACAGCGCTTATATCCCAAAGAGATTTTAAAGGAGGAAAAGGGACCCACATGTGCAAAAATGTTTGTGGCAGCCATTTTCGAAGTGGCTAGAAACTGGAAATTGAATGGATGCCCATCAATTGGAGAATGGCTGAATAAGTTGTGGTATATGAATGTTATGGAATATTATTATTCTGCAAGAAATGATCAGCAGCATTATTCCTTCCCCCCCCTTTTTTATAACTTTATTGATACAACATATGCATGGGGTAATTTTTTACAACATTATCCCTTGCACTTATTTTTGTTCCGACTTTTCCCTTCCCTCCCTCCACCTCCTCCCCTAGATGTCAGACAGTCATACATGTTAAATATGTTATTATATATTCTAGACACAATATATGAGTGCAGAATCATACAGTTCTCTTGTTGCACAAGAAGAACTGGATTTGGAAGGTAAAAATAACAGCAGGATTATTTCTGAAAAGCCTGGAAAGACTTACATGAACTGATGCTGAATGAAATGAGCAGAACCAGGAGATCATTATATACTTCAACAACAATATTATATGATGATCAATTCTGATGGATGTGGCTCTCTTCAACAATGAGATGAACCAAATCAGTTCCAATTGTTCAATAATAAAGAGAATGATCTATATTAGTGAAAGAACTATGGGAAATGAGTGTGGACCACAACATAGCATTTCCATTCCTTCTGGTTTTGTCCACTTGCATTTTTGATTTCCTTCTCGGGTTATTTTTATCTTATTTCTAAATCCGATTTTTCTTGTGCAGCAAGATAACTATATAAATATACATACATATATTGTATTTAACATATACTTTAACATATTTAACATGTATTGGTCTACTTGCCATATAAGGGAAGGGTTGGGGGGAAGGAGAGGAAAAGTTGGAACAAAAGATTTTGCAATGGTCAATGCTGAAAAATTATCCATGCATATGTTTTGTAAATCAAAGCTATAATAATAATAAAAAAAGAAATTAAGACAGATTCTCATTAAGAGATAAATGAAAGGCAATGAATATGGCCCTAACATATAATCATTGTCACATCACCAGGGAATGCAAGGGGACTAGAATGAACAAATAAGCCTTTATCTGTTTGCCTACTTACTATGAAAAGTAGAGGAGGAATCTAATATAAAATTTGGTCACAGAACCCTAGAACTGGGAGAGACTTGAGAACTCATGTAGCCAAAGTTACAAATTGTCACTTCATTGAAAGTGAGCTCAAGGAATAAAAGCCAGGAAGCTGCTTGAGCTCTCCCAATTTGCCTCAAAAGCCATATGAAACCAAGCCTCTGAAAATACTCTGATGGAATGAAACCACTCTTCAGCTCAAGATAGATTGGAAAAACTTCAAAAAGGTCAGTCTCACTGAGGAAAAAAAGGATGTTTAACTCAGTTCAGACAGTCTGAGAAAGGCAATGAGAGTGTCCTGATCTCAGAAGATCAGCAACTAAGACCCTCAGTCCTGGCTCAGTAGTAGACCAAATCAGTAGGACAACTTCCAGTTCTTAGCTCAGAAGGCAAATTCTTGGAAATCAGACTCTTTCCTGAAAATAGCAGATAAAGCTAACCTTGAAAACAAAAGGGGGCCCTGTGCCAAGGCTCAGAGCTTCACAGGAGCAGAACTCAACCATAAAAGTAAAATAAAAGAGGAAATACAAAAAGAAAAGGAAAGAAAATGAACAAGAAACAGAAAAGAACCTTGACCATAGAAAGCTAATATGGTGACAGAGAAGACCAAAACACCAATTCAGATGAGGACAAAATGTCCACAGAGTGATATGAATTGGTTTCAAGCCCAAAAAGGCTTCTTGGAAATGCTCATAAAAGACTTTGAAAGACAAATAAGAGAGGTAGAAGAAACAATGATAAAAGAAGTTAAGAGCTATACAATAGAGAGTTAACGGTTTGGAAAAGGAAGGCAATTCCTGAAAGAAAAAAAAATTGGCCAAATGCAAAAAAAAATCAAATGCAGAAAACAACATCTTGAAAAGTAAAATTAATCAAATGAAAAATAGATACAAAAACTAATAGAAGAAAATAACATTAAAAACTACAACAGGGTAAGTGAAAGCTAATAACTCTATGAGACATCAAGAATCAGTCAAACAAATTAAAAAGACTGAAAAAATGGAAGAAAATTTAAAATACTTCATATCAAAAACAGTCAACCTGGGAAATAGATTTAGGAGAGACAATTTACAAATCATTGGTCTACCTGAAGGCCATGACCAGAAAAAGAGCCTGGATATCACTCTTCAAGAGATCATCAAGGAAAACTGCCTCAATATTCTAGAAACAGAGAGGAACATAGTCATCGAAAAAAAAATCTATTGATTACCTCTAGAAAGAGATTCCACAAGGAAAACCACAAGAAATATGTTGCAAAACTCCAGAACTATAATCTCAAGGAAAAAATGCCAGACAAAAGCAATTCAAACAAGGAGCAAAAGTCAGAATCTGGCAGCATGTACAATAAAATCTTCATCAGAAGATCTGGAAGGCAAAGAACTTGGGATTACAACCAATAATTAATTACCCAGTAAGACTGAGCATCATCTTTCAAGGGAGGAGATGGATCTTCAATGAAGGAAGAGATTTTCAATCATTTCTATTGAAAAACATCAGAACTAAAATTTGACCTTCAAATACAGGACTCAAGAGAAACATAGAAAGGTAAACAATTATTTAAAGGTCAAACTATTTATTTCCCTAGATGGGAAAACAATACCTGTACCTCTTGAAAATTGTATTGGTTATTGGGGCAGTTGAGGGGGAAGGGGTCATTGCATAGACAAAATGTGGGGTTGTAAATGAGCCCTGAAGTGATGATATCAAAGAAAAAGACATTAAGGGGTGACAAAAGGACTTTACTAGAAGAAGGAAAGGGGAGGTTTAATGGGACAAATTAGATCACATGAAGAGGCACAAAAGACCTATTACATTAGAGGGAAAGAAGGGAAGGGGATAAGCATTGTCTGAAGTTTGATCTCATCAATTTTGGCAGGGAGGGGGGAAGAGGGAATAACAATTATTCAACTGAGTATAGAAATTTATCTTGCCCTATAAAGAAGCAGAAGAAGAAAGAGGAAAGAAAAGGAGGGCTGAATAAAAGGGAGGACAGAAACATTAAAAAAAAAAAGGAGAAGAGAAGAGGGAGGGGAAATAGAAGATAGAGCAGGTAGTGAGTGGGGTGGGTTAAAAGCAAAACACTACTAAATAGGGACAGGGTGAAAAAAGAGAACAAATGTATATACAGGAAAGAAAATAGCTTGGAAGGAAATACAGAGCTGATAATCATAACTATGGGATGAAGTCTCCCATAAAGTGGGATAGCTGAGTGGATTTTAAAAACAGAATCCCACAGTATGCTGTTTACAAGAAGCACATTTGAAATAGAGTAAAGGCAAAAGACTGGAGCAGAATATAGTGTGCTTCAGTGGAAGAAAAAAAAAAAAAAAAACAGGAGTAGCAATTCCAGACAAAGGAAAGATAAAAATAGATCTAATGAAAAGATATAGGAAAGAAAAGTATATCTTGATAAAGGGTAACTTACACAATGAAGTAGTAAGGATACTAAATATATATACATCAAGTGATAGAGTAGTCAAATCCTTAGAGAAGATTTTACTCCAGTTACAGGAAGAAATAGCAAAACCGTATTGGGGGAACCTCAACCTTCCCCTCTCAGAATCAGACAAATCTAATCACAAAATAAACAAGAAAGAAACTAGGGAGATTATAGAATCCTAAAAAATCTAGATATGATAGACCTCTGGAGAAAATTGAATACAGAGAGAAAGGCACCTTTTTTTTGTTGTTGTTTTTTTCTCAGCAATATGCCACCAATACACCAAACTAGTCCATGTATTAGGGCATAAAAAACTCAAAATCAAATGCAGAAAGGCAGAAATAGTGAATATTTCCTTTTCAGACTACAATGCAATAAAAATTATATTCAGTAATGGACCAGGGAAAGATAGACTAAAAACTAATTGAAAATTAAATAATCTAATTCCAAAGAATAAATGGGTCAAGCAATAAATCACAGAAACAATTTACAATTTCAGCCAAGAAAATGACAAAAATGAAACAACATACCAAAACCTATGAGATGCAGCTAAAGCAGTTCTTAGGAGAAATTATATATCTCTAAGTAATTACATAAATAAAATTACAAAGAAAAGATGAATAAGTTGAGCATTGAATTTAAAAAGCTAAAAAAAGAACAAATTTAAAAACTCCAATTAAATAATGAATTAGAAATTCTAAAATTCAAAGGAGAGATTAATAAAATTGAAAATAAGAAAACCATTGACCTAATTAATAAAACTAAGAGCTAGTTTTATGAAAATGCCAAGAAAATAGATAAACCTTTGGTTAATTTGATTAGAAAAAAGAAAGAAAACTATCAGCATCAAAAATGAAAGGGTGAACTTATCACCAATGAAAAAGAAATTAAAGTAATAATTAGGATCTATTTTGCCCAACTGCATGCCAAGAAGTATAAAAATCTAATTGAAATGGATGAATGTTTAAAAAATATAAATTGCCCAGATCAACATAAGAGAAGTATTAAATTACTTAAATAGTCCCATTCTAAAAAAGGAAATTGAACAAGCCATCAATGAGCTCTCTAGTAAAAAAAATCTCCAGGACCTGATGGATTTACAAATGAATTCTACCAAAAATTTAGAGAACAATTAATTCTAATACTGTGTAAAATATTTGGAAAAAATAGGTAAAGTTGGAGTCCTGTCAAATTCCTTTTATGACACAAATATGGTACTGATACCTAAACCAGGAAGATTCAAAACAGAGAAAGAAGATTACAGACCAATCTCCCTAATGAATATTGATGCAAAAAAATTAAGTAAAATATTAACTAAGAGATTACAGCAATTTATCAGCAGTATTTATGAGTGTATTTATAATACACCATGAACAAGTGGAATCCAGGGCTGGTTCAATATCAGGAAAACTATTCTCATAATCAACCACATCAATAACAAAATTAACAGAAATCATAGAAAAGTTTTGACAAAATGCATCACCTAATGCTATTAAAAACACAAGACAGCAGAGGAATTCCTTAAGATAATAAACATGAGCTATCTAAAACCAAGAGCAAACATTATTTATAATGGAGAGAAACTGGATAATTCCCATTAAGATCAGGGGTGAAACAAGGATGTCCATTATCATCACTATTATTCAATATTGTACTAGATTGTTAGCTTTATCAATAAGAAAAGAAAAAGAAAGGAAAGGAAATAAAATAGGCAATAAGGAGATAAAACTATCACTCTTTGCAGATGATATGATGATATACTTAAAGAACTGTAGAAAATCATCCAAAGACCTACTGGAAACAATTCACAGCATTAGCAAAGTTGCAAGATATAAAATAAACCCACACAAATCATCAGCATTTCTATGTATTGTTGACAAAGTCTACCAGCAAGAGATATAAAGAGAAATTTCATTTAAAATTACTGTAGACAAAATAAAATATTTGAGTGTCTACCTGTCAAACCCAGGAACTATAAGAACACAATTGTAAAACACTTCTCACTAAATAAAATCAGATTTAAACAACTGGAAAAAATATCAATTGCTCATGGATAGACCAAGCTAATATGATAAAAATGACAATTCTACATAAATTGGTCTACTTATTCAGTGCCATACCAAACTCCCAAAAATTATTTTATACAGCTAGAAAAAATAATAACCAAATTCATCTGAAAGAACAAAAGGTCAAGAATATCAAGGGAATTAATGAAAAAATACATAGATTGGTGTCATAACAGTACCAGACCTATAATTATATTATAAAGCAGCAGTCATCAAAGCATTTGATACTGGCTAAGAAATAGAATGGTGGACCAGTGAAATAGGTTAGACACATACTACACAATAATCAATGACTATAGTAATATAATCTTTGAAAACTTCTCAAACTCCAACTTCTGAGATAAGAACTTATTATTTCACAAAAATTGCCAGGAAAATTGGAAAATAATGTCAGAAACTTGGCATAGATCGATTTCTCACACCCCACACCAAAATAAGGTCAAAATGGATATATGATTTGGTATAAAAGGTGATAGCATAAGCAAATTAAGAGAGCAATGGATAATTTATGTATCAGATCTTTGGAGAAGGAAAGAATTTATGACAAAGAAGAACTAGAGAACATTACAAAATGCAAAATGGACCACTCTGATTACATTCAATTAAAAAGGTTTTGCACAAATAAAACCAACAGAAACAAGATTAAAAGGTAATTACAAAGCTGGGGGAAATTTTTACATCCAATATTTCTGATAAGCTTTTCAAAACATATAAAGAACTGTGCCAAATTTATAAGAATACAAATCATTCCCAAATTGATAAATGGTCAAAGGACATAAACAGATAATTTTAAGATTATGAAATTAAAGCCATCTATAGTGATATGAAAAAAAAAGGTCTAAATCAGTCTTGATTAGAGCAATGCAAATTAAAACAACTCTGAGGTACCACCTCACATCTCTTAGATTGACTAAGATGACAGGAAAAGATAATAATAAATGTTGAAGGGCATGTAGGAAAACTGGGACACTAGATATTGTCGATGGTGTGAAATGATCCAACTATTCTGGAGAACAATTTGGAACTATGCTCAAAGGGCTATAAAACTGTGCAAATTGTTTGAGCCAACAGTGCCTAACAAGATCATAAAGGAGGGGAAAAGACTCACATGTGCAAAAATATTTGTAGCAGTTCTTTTTATGGTGGTAAAGAATTGGAAAATGAGTAGATATCTATCAATGGAGGAAAGGTTGAATTAGTTGTGATATATGAAGGTAATGGAATATTATTGTTCTATAAAAGAAATTATGAACACGTTAATTTTAGAAAGGCCTAGAAAGATTTACATGAACTGATGCTGAGTGAAACAAGCAGAACCAGAAATACATTGTATACAGTAACATCAAAATTGTGCAATGATAAACTATGAAAGACTTGGTTCTTTTCAGTTATTCAGTGATTCAAGACAATTTCAATAAACTTTAGATAGAAAACACCATCGGCATCCAGAAGAACTATGGAGATTGAATGTAAAACAATATATAATATGTTCACTTCTTTTTTTCTATTTTTTCTCTCCTGGGGTTTTTTCCTTTTTATTCTGATTTTTCTCTCTCAATATGATTCATAAAGAAGTATTTACTTAAAATGTTAAAATACATGTATTACTGGAAAAATGTTGAGAAAAAAAACTAAATAGGATTTTACATTTCACTTTGGAGATGAGTTGCTCTTGTCACAGGAAGTCAATCAATAAATGTTAAGTAAGTGCCCCCCCCAAAAGAGAAAATGAGCTCAAGATATTAATGTCTTTCTGATGATGTCAAAGAAACACTTTCAAACAATTGTTCAGTTATTTGAAAGCAGATACTATTTCATTTTTGTCCTTTTATCTCCAGTAACTAGCCCAGTATCTATAATAATAGTAGGAGCTTAGATTCTTGTTATATGAATTAACTCATCTTGTTGGATTTCCAAAATTAGTCCAGTTCTCCCTAATATCTTTAAGTTCTTGAATGGATTGCATCCTCTCTGGGTAATTTGTAGTCATGAACAGCACAATTTGTAAAGTGAAAATAGATTCTTGCTGATCCATAATTTTAAGAGGGAGCCTTTCAATTTTCAGGCTCTACACTGGGAATTTTGATTGGTTTCTTCTATGTTTGAGGGTCTAGTTCTTTCTAGAACTTGCTGCAATTGTTCTAATCTAAAGCTTTGATGTGAATATGAAGTCAGAAAGACCTTGGATTTTTCATTCTTCTGAGGAGAAAAGATCTTACTAGAGAACATCACAGCAATCAGTATCTATTTGACTCTGTCTAGGTCAATGATGTTAGAATGGACCAACTGTTATCTGCTTAACTATGTGATCTTCTAAATTGAAGTGATAAGGAGAGTTGACATCATCTGGATACTTTCTAAACAAATAAAAATAAAAAAAACTCTGAAGTTCCCATTTTAAAAAATGTGTTTATAGTCTAAATTTCCAGATTGTCTATCTGCCTTATCAGAGTTCACTGAAAAGATGACTCCACTTTCTATCCAACTTCTCCTGAACCAATCTCTCCCAGGTTAAGACTTGTTCAGCACTTGATGTGTGCCAAGCACTGATGATGATAAAGAGAAAAGTGAATGTCCTTTCCCCAAGGAGCTTACATTCTAACTAGAGAGACATTATATAATTAGGTATTTACAAGATTATACCAAGTAGATCAAAGGTAATTTCAGAAAGGGGTGGGAGGAGGAGATTAGCAAGGGAGGAGACCAGGAAAGGTCTCCTACACAACAATAATAGGTTTTTTGCCCGCAAGTAACCAAAGGTACATGTATGTTTGTGAGATGGCACAGAATAAAGAAATAAGATATCTGAAGACTTTCCTCTTTCAAGGAGGCATCTAAGTCCTTTGGCATTAGTGAATAGAATAAGCCCAGTTACAGTGTTCTTTCTTTCCAGCTGCTACTTACTAGTACTATTCTGTACTAAGTCACCAGCTGGGGACAGCTGTGCCAATTTGGGGCAGCTGCGTCAGCCAGTCAGGTCCCCAGGAAGCAGACACTAGGCCAAAGATGGAACATGTCTTAGTGATGACTTATTTGGTGTTGAGTAGCAGGAGCCCAAGGCCTGGACTGGTGTTTCTCAGGCTTCTGGGTGGGCTCTCAGAGATTAAAAACCATAGCTTCCTGAGATCTTAGTGGACATGGTAGTGCTCTTCCTCTATCTTCCTGATACAATAGTAGGGAATCAGAAAACTCAGGAAAGGCCTTCATTCCCCACACTTGAGTCCACTTGACCAGTGGTCTCCAAACTTTTTTTAATCACTTATCTCCATTAGTAAAATAATACATACCCTCTTTATATGTATTTACTTATTTTGAATTATAGATATTATTATATATTGTTATTCTAATATATTATGTTACATATATTATTATTATTCTAATAATTTGTGGATTATCAAACTAAATATAGGAATCAAAAATGAGATAAAAATTAATATTTGTTTGGAGAGTCAATAAGGAACATGAGATATTGGTGAGTAAAGGAAAATCATTTTGACAGCTGTGTACAAGATTGCTTGGAGTGTGGACAGACTGGAGGCAAGGAGATCAATTAGAGGGGCATTGAAATAGCTCAAGCAAGATGTAATAAGACTCTAAACTAGGATGGTGAACATAAAAAGAAAGACATGGAAAAAAGCCAAGAAATATATTGCATAGGTAAAAATCAGAAGTTTAGCAGATGATGGAATATGTGTGGTGAATGAGGTAGAAGCTTAACATTGCTCCAAGCTTATAAGCCTAACTGATTGAAAGAAAGATGATACAATGGTAATCAGGAATTTTAAGAAAGGGCAGGTTTTGGAAGAAAGATAAAATAACGAGATGTATGATGAAGATCACAACCCAAACATTCCTGCTCATACTGTCCTATCTAAAACAAAACAAAACAATACAAAAAAAGGAAAGATAGTGGGGTCTATTGTGGAGTGCAAATCCTGTCTTCCTGACAGATGCCTGCTGAAGCCACAGATTGATTTTAGGTAGATATGCTGGGGACAAGGGGATTTTCCCAATAACATTTGTACAGCTGCTGGTGTTGGTTGACATAAAGCATTTAGGTTAAAACTTCCCTGAGGGTCCATTGTGTGTTTCATAAGTAGGGAAGTTGAAATCTTGAATGGTACAGAAGACAAAACAGATAATGTATTGGGGGATAGAGATAAATGTGGTTGTATTGAAGACAATTCCCATAAGAAAACATGACTCCCTTTTTACCCTCTAATTAGTTAATCATAATACCCCCATTCAGGATCATATTAGAGCCCCTACTTTGAAATTTATTGTACAAAATTCTCTAGAATAATGACTTATTCCACCTCATCAGTATCCTAATTAATAGAATGAGCATTTCCTGTATGATTGTTTATCAGTGAAGATGAGCCAAGTAAGAAGACAAGACTATACAAACAATGACTTTCTCTTGGTAATTGTTGATTTTTCTAGCCTGTAAAATATGAGATGTTTTTCTAAGGAATCAATATTGACAGTATGATAAGGAAAATGCTTGTGGCTTACCATCATATTTTGAGCTGGTGGGTAAAGATGGGCTTTTACTGATCCATTCACACACACTAACCCTGGTTCCTTTCTGACTCATAGTATGCAATTATGAGCTCTGGGTAGGATTAGTGGTATGGCTCAGGGCCACAGAAAAGGGCAAGATGAATTGGTCCACATGGGGCTACAATCCATCTTGACAGCTTTTCTACCACCATGAAGCTTTAATTCTCTGAATGCTTCTTCATGTTCCAATTTAAAAAATAAAAATCAACTCAGTTTTTAAGGGAGAAAAAGGTGTTAAAAAAAAAGCAAAGTTATTATAAGTACAGTACAGTCTCCATGGGATAGTTTAAAGCTATATATTCTTCAGTTCTATTTCACATTAAGCCTTCCAGAACCATCCCATCACAGTATAATAGCATAAAGCCCATGATCCCCTTCACTGCTGCAAGGACATTATAATTCAGATTTCCCCCTGTTGCCTATTTCCCAGCTGGAGATGCTGCTGAGACTCTGAATATTCTGGAACCATGGGCAGGAGCTAATCTGATGAAATGTAATAGGGATATGAGTAAAATCCTATACTTACACTCAAAAATCAATGACTCCAACTACAGGAAGAAGAGATATGCCATAAAGTAGTGGGAAAGTATTGAATATGAAAAACAGAGGACCTGCATTTGAATCTAACACCAACTGTCTATTATGTTCTTGATCTTTGAAGAAGTGACATCACATCTCTGAGTCTCAGATTTATGTGTAAAATATGTAAAATGAAAAGATTGGAATAAATGCTGGCCAAGATCTTTTTTTTTTTTAACTCTAGACACTATGCTTCTATGTAAACAAACAAAGCAAACCAAATCTTAAAAGCTAAAATAGATCACAAACTCCACATTCATCAGCATTCTGATACAGAACCCCAAATCAATTTAACTCAATCCAAGAAATTTGTAAACTTAGCCTATTTTGTTGCATATAATAGATTCTTATAAATATTTGTTTATATAGAATTTCACTTTTCCAAATTCATGAAAAGATAGTTTTCAACATTCACCTTTCAAAAGTCTTTTGTTCCAAATTTTTCTCCCTCTCTTCCCTCCTCCCCATTTCCCAAGACAGCAAGCAATCTGATATGAGATAAACATGTACATTTCTTTTAAACATATTTCCATATTCATCATATTGCACAAGAAAAATCAGATCAATAGGGAAAAACCAAAAGAGAGGAAAAAACAAACAAATAACAACAAAAAGGTAAAAATATTATGTTATGATCCACTTTCAGTCTCCATAGTTTTCTCTCTAGATACTGATGGCACTTGTCATCAGAAGTCTATTAAAATTGTCTTGAATCACCTCATTGTTGCAAAGAGCTAAGTTCATTACAATTGATCATCACATAATCTTCTTGCTATTGTGTACAATGTTCTCCTGGTTCTGCTCACTTCACTCAGCATCAATTTATATAAGTTTTTCCAGGCTTTTCCAAAATCAGCCCACCCATCATTTCTTATAGAGCAATGATAT
This sequence comes from Antechinus flavipes, assembly GCF_016432865.1. Classification (NCBI taxonomy): domain Eukaryota; kingdom Metazoa; phylum Chordata; class Mammalia; order Dasyuromorphia; family Dasyuridae; genus Antechinus; species Antechinus flavipes. The sequence continues at coordinate 44,564,055 of NC_067401.1, forward strand.
TCCATTACATTCATATACCATAACTTATTCAGTCATTCCCTAACTGATGGGCACTCATTCAATTCCCAATTCCTTGGCGCTACAAAAATGACTGCTAGAGTCAATATTTGTTAAATTAACAATGGCTAACATTTATATAATGCTCTAAGCTTATAAAGTGATATACGTATAGTAGCTCCTTTCATCCTCACAATAGCTCTGTGAGGTTAGTACCATTTATTTCTATTTTTGGTTGCATTACTGGACATTTGTTATAAAGGCTTTGTTGTTGGATTTTTCAGTGGAGAAGGAATATTTAAGAGAAAGGAAAAATTATTAATTGAAAAAATTAATTGTTTTTTAAAAATGATGAACATTATAAACAAAGAACACTAAGAAGATTCATATGGGCAAGCAAAACTGAAAAACAATATATAAAATGACTGTAACAATGTAAAGAGAAAGAATAAAACAAATAAAAAATGAATGTTGTGAAATTATAAAGAAAGGGCATGCCCTTAAAGAAGAGGAAATATGAAAAAACCTTACTTCTACTTATTTGTAGAGATCAAGGATCTTGGTTGTGGAAAATTTAATATTAATGTCAAATTTTTTTAAACTATTGATTGGTATTGCTGATGTTTTGACTCTTTTTCTTTTAAAAAATTTTATCATCAGGATGATTCTCCTTGAGGGAAAGAAGGATACAATAAAAAACAGACAAGGGAAAAACAAAAGATATCAATAAAAATAACATTATATAAAACCTACTATGTGCCCATCATTGTGCTATGAGCTTTTTTTTTTTTAACAAATATTATCTCATTTTATACTCACACCAACCTTGAGAAATAGTGTTATGGTTATCCCCATATTACTATTTGTTAAGGACCATGCCCTAAGTGCACTGTAAGGGGCAGGTCAATTCTCCAAGAGCTCCACAGCTGTGAACATCTGAAGGAGTTGCAAAGCAGCCTTGACTGACACAGGTGTCGCTTGTGGACTGGGAAAATAAATTGGAGGCAGAGGGAAGAAAAGAGAGATCAGACAAGCAACTGCCTCTGGGAGGAGGGGGGGATCAGAGAACAACAACTGCCTCTCAGTCTCCTTGTATTATCATCATCCTCTCATAAGAGGAGAAGAAAAGGTCTACCAAAGGTAAAGCAAAGTTACATATTGTGTTCCCAACACTATTGAGGAAACTGAGGCAAACAGGTTAAGTAATGTGCCTAGAGTCATATAGTTAGTAAGAATCTATGACTGGGTTTAAAGAGGTTTTCCTGATTCCAGATCCAATCATTTATCAACTATACCATCTAGCTGGGGTATAGTAACTATTGTTGAATTTCATCCTGGTCAGATCTCATCTGGAGTATTTAAAGTCAGACCTGGGTACTACATTCCCTGAGTGACATTGGCAAGCTGATGTACACCAGAGGAGGCCAATTTATTTAAAAAGAAAAAAAAATGTCATGTTGCATTAACTTGAAGAATTTTAAGGTTCTTATCTGGGAAAAGAATAGACTTAGAGAGCACAATAACTTTCCTCAAATATATGAAAGATTAGCATATAAAATAGGAAGTCAGTTTGTTCTGGTTGAATATTATAGAACAATTAGGCAAGCAAAATTTTGAAGGGAAAATTAAAATATTACCATGTGTTATGGGCCAAAACTCTGTACTTAAAACAAGGATTCTTACAAGGTGCTAACTCAGTGGAATTGATAAGACAATGGCTATCTAGTTTAGCATGGTGATTGATAATTCTCTAGTTCAGTACATGTACTTAGTACTTAATATAGTTCCAAAAGATTCACACCTGTGATAATGTAATTATAATAGAATATATAACAGCCAGCAAGGACTGAAGGAGATTCATTCCATCTTCAGTCAGGCTCCTCGTGGTTCTCCTGGGGGACAGAGAGGCTGAGAGAGAGCCAGAGAAGACAAGAGGACTGGAGGTGGGAGCTCAAGCTCTCAGAGAGACAGATTCATTAGATTGTCCACCTTTGTGGTGGCTGAAGGCTGAAGCACAAGCCTTCTGACTCAGAGCCAGATTCATCCCCTCCATCTCACACCACCGTGCTGGCAGGCCTGTTCTCCTTCTACTTCCTCCACTGAGACCAAGGCTACTCTGAAGGGCCTCCAAGAAAGCTAGCTGGAGCCCCAGGCAGGGAGACAAGACTTTGAAGGTAATAATAAAGAATTTGGATTATTTGGCTATTCTTGTGGTGATTACTGAAAGGAAGGGTGCTCCAAGACCTCCAATGAGAACACTACAACTGGATATGAATATTTCTTGTGATATTATTTTATAACAATGGAAGATGACTATTTTGTTTTAGTTTCAAGGAAAGCAGGATTATATAAATCAGTCACCAGTAAATAATAGCAATAACATATCCCTCGTGGTTAGACTACAGTCCCCATTTTGAAGACCCTAGGGTAATAAACCTATTCTATCTTGTTGGTGTAAATCAATGAAAAGAGCATATCACAATGACATCAACAAACAAAACAAGATGGTACACAAAAGATACAAAGAATTAAGGTGGGAGTCAATCAAGAACATAATAGCATCTATCTTCTTTCCTTTTCCTCTCCCTCCTTCCTCAACACACACACACACACACACACACACACACACACACACACACACACGTGTTCCCAATATACTTGGTGAGGGTGACATCCTGAGGTTCTCTCAGGTGCTATAGCTAGTCTGATCTTAGAGTAGGCCATAGGCCATTATGACAGTGACAACAGAAGTGGGAGGGCCCAGCACTGGACACTAGGATTAACACCAGAGGAATTTCACAGATTACTACTATTATCTGTTCTCATAGGAAATTCTCACAGGGAGTTCTGTATTAATTGCAATGCTTTATTATCCCAAGTATCCAAGGATAATTGTCAAGAAGTAAAAATGTTAAAACGACCTTTCTCACAAGGATCATGTGGTGTGAAATGTGTTTAGACCAGTATAATTAGAATGCTTCCAGTCAGTTTTTTGTATGTATAAATAAAAGGTAACTTCAGGTTTTGATAGTGTGTAAAAACTTTTTATTTTGACTTAGCCAGAAATACTTATGATCCCAGATCCAAAGAGACTTGTTAACACCTTTCCATCACTCCACTTTTGACATCCTCCATTGAGTTGTCACATAAGAAGCACTTAATACATGCTGGTTGATTGATTGACAGGCAGAAAGTCAACTATCAATGTCAAAAGTTCCTGGTAAAAGAACTTTTCTGTACATACAAAAGGGCTTAAACTCACTGGGTTCCCTGCTAGTTGTCAGGATTGATTCCCCACCTCAAACTCCTGAAGCTGCTCTTGATCAGTCTTTATGCTTTTTGGGGAAGGTATTTAGTAGAATATAGCCCTAGTTATGAAAGGAAGCAATACGAGACAAAGAAGAGAACTAACTAGAAACTTTTAGAGATGTCAGATTGTGAAAGGCTTTGAAAACTAAGTTAAGGAATATGATTTATTCAAATATGTACATGCTCTAGGACTGAGATTTCATCAATCTAGATAATAGATTAATGTTCCTCCATGCCTTAGGGTAAAGTATCATGAATTAACAAAAAAAAAAAAAAAACTTATTTCAGGATTTGAATTTGCATATATCTATCTGTGATCTTTTACTTTACAAATAATTATTGTTATGAGCTTCTTGTATATACTTCTGAGCATTTGACCATCTCTTTCCAGGTATTGGATATATGTTAATATATGTTTTCATATATTATCTGAAAATATATGTTTTCAAAAGCTGCAGTGATTTATTGACCAATGAAGTAGTTTTCATTGAAAAATCTACATTGATATTTGGGTCTGGCATCCTTAAAGATGATCTTGTGTGTGACCTGGTCTTATATTGAAAGAAAGTAAGTTCACTGTGCAGGCAAAATGGACAGATATTAAAAGATAGGATGAGTAGAAACAATTTAAGGATTATGTCTTTTAAAAAGAACATGACAAAAGAAACTGAATATAATAATATAAGAAGCGTACTCAAATATGCCCAGAATTTCTCAAGACTGAAAATAAAATACCAGTTAAAAGAATTCATAGATTACCTTTAGGAGAAGGGGGAAAAACCTTACATCTGCAAATTACAAAGCATACAGTGGTTACATTTAACAATTCAACTTAAAAAAAAAAAAACAAGTTCTACAAGCAAACAGAAGAAATCTTCAAATAGAAAGGAAAAGAAATTCTAAAAATTCAAGACTCTTTTGCACTTACCAGCAAACACACATAAAAAAAAAAAATTAAATAGTGCATTCTAAGGAGCAATGGAGCTCAAGATACTGCCCATGGTGACCTACCTTGCAAATGTGAACTTGCCTCAAAATGGAAAAAAAAAAAAAAAAAAAGATGAACATTCAATAATGAAAAGGTATTTAAAACATTCTTTAATATTTTCAGATATGATTTTCTTTTTATTCATTTCTCCAATATTGTAGACAACTGAAATTTAAGAGAAGAAAGAATTTGGTAGTCAAAAACAGTAACAGCAACAAAGTAGCTAATAGAGAGACTAATAAAGGATTTCTTTCTAAACGCACACAAATATTTGAAGGAGAAGGCAAAAGTCAAGTGGAGGTAATTATAGAGATTTCTTTGGGGCATTATGTGTAGAACTTTGTAACCCTCTACTTAAAGATGAATAAGTGTTTATGTGGGACTACATTAAAAATAAGAAGATGCTTAGGAGAAAGGGAGTAGGAGAATAAAGGGAATCTAATGTTCTTGAATAAAATCAAGGGCTAACAATAAAGAGGAAAGAGAACTCTATAATTACTCAGAGAAGAGTCTACAAAAAAATGAGTTTGAAGGAGAGAGAAATTTTGAAAAGCCAGAAAAGAAGGAGGTCTTGATTTAGTCATGGGAGAGGATTCCACTGGTGAATGCTCCTATGAGTAAACAGAGATACTCTATAAGTGAAGTTAAAAGTTGTTTTGCTGGGTAATGTGGTTTCAAAAAAGAATACTGATTTTTATTCCTGAGGGCAACTGAAACCTGCAGGGGTTGGGAGGATATGGACTTCGAAGACTTTGAGGTCATTTGGGACAGACGGTGGCTTGGGAACAATTATAGATGAGTGGTAAACTGAATAATCAAGGACACCAGGGTGGAGGTAATAGGTGGCTATGTCAAATCTGTCACTTATAGGAATTGGCATTTTTCTGGAAGTTAAGCATAATGGAAAGGGGAAATTTTCAGGACAAAATCTTCAAGGCAATTGCAAAAAGTGAATACAGGGGAGGCTTCAGAATAGAAAGTTTAGAAGTTTTAATTTAATGAGAAATCCAGAGATATAGAGGAACTGATAAAATTATAGATGTAATGAAGCTTAGAATGAAGGTTGAGAGAGATTAAAGAGGATGGACAATAAAAAAAGTAAGAAAAATTCTCTCTGGAAAAGGGCACCAAAAAAGAAAAAAAAAGAAATTTTAAAAACTAATGAAGAAGAGTAATTGAGAGGAAAGGAAGAAACAATATATTTTTGACTATGAAGGAGAAAATAGAGGAAGAATTAAATAACCAAATAAAAATAGAAAATAAAAGGGAATCATTAAGAAAAATTCTTAAGGAAGAAGGAAAATAAATTGCAGGGAAAAGCAAAGGAAAAGAGAGGAGGGCCAGTGATACGATTAACTTTAAAAAGATTAAGCTGAAGTAAATTGAGGAGACATAGTGCTTACATTCTGGTTATACTGAAGAGGAAAGAAAAACTAACTTGAAAAAGATCATTATAAGAGATAAATGGAGGAAAATATAAACTCTTTGTTTACATGACTTTAAATGTAAATTGACCAATTGAATAAGATGAAAAAGAGTACTAGATTGAATAAGAAAAAAAAAAACAAACTTAGAATCTCTTATTAACAACAACAACAACAAAACACATTTTAAAAACTTATATACACAAAATAAAACTTAGAGGACAGAAAAAAGAAACACTTTGCATCAAATGAAACTAAAAAATCAGAAATTGCAATTATGCTAACAAAGCAAAAACAAACATTCAAAAAATACAAAGGGATAAACAGGTAAACCACACCATGCTAAAAAGCAATGGAGCTCAAGATACTGCCCATGGTGACCTACCTTGCAAATGTGAACTTGCCTCAAAATGGAAAAAAAAAAAAAGATGAACATTCAATAATGAAAAGGTATTTAAAACATTCTTTAATATTTTCAGATATGATTTTCTTTTTATTCATTTCTCCAATATTGTAGACAACTGAAATTTAAGAGAAGAAAGAATTTGGTAGTCAAAAACAGTAACAGCAACAAAGTAGCTAATAGAGAGACTAATAAAGGATTTCTTTCTAAACGCACACAAATATTTGAAGGAGAAGGCAAAAGTCAAGTGGAGGTAATTATAGAGATTTCTTTGGGGCATTATGTGTAGAACTTTGTAACCCTCTACTTAAAGATGAATAAGTGTTTATGTGGGACTACATTAAAAATAAGAAGATGCTTAGGAGAAAGGGAGTAGGAGAATAAAGGGAATCTAATGTTCTTGAATAAAATCAAGGGCTAACAATAAAGAGGAAAGAGAACTCTATAATTACTCAGAGAAGAGTCTACAAAAAAATGAGTTTGAAGGAGAGAGAAATTTTGAAAAGCCAGAAAAGAAGGAGGTCTTGATTTAGTCATGGGAGGGGATTCTACTGGTGAATGCTCCTATGAGTAAACAGAGATACTCTATAAGTGAAGTTAAAAGTTGTTTTGCTGGGTAATGTGGTTTCAAAAAAGAATACTGATTTTTATTCCTGAGGGCAACTGAAACCTGCAGGGGTTGGGAGGATATGGACTTAGAAGACTTTGAGGTCATTTGGGACAGACGGTGGCTTGGGAACAATTATAGATGAGTGGTAAACTGAATAATCAAGGACACCAGGGTGGAGGTAATAGGTGGCTATGTCAAATCTGTCACTTATAGGAATTGGCATTTTTCTGGGAGTTAAGCATAATGGAAAGGGGGAATTTTCAGGACAAAATCTTCAAGGCAATTGCAAAAAGTGAGTACAGGGGAGACTTCAGAATAGAAACTTTAGAAGTTTTAATTTAATGAGAAATCCAGAGATATAGAGGAACTGATAAAATTATAGATGTAATGAAGCTTAGAATGAAGGTTGAGAGAGATTAAAGAGGATGGACAATAAAAAAAGTAAGAAAAATTCTCTCTGGAAAAGGGCACCAAAAAAGAAAAAAAAAAAGAAATTTTAAAAACTAATGAAGAAGAGTAATTGAGAGGAAAGGAAGAAACAATATATTTTTGACTATGAAGGAGAAAATAGAGGAAGAATTAAATAACCAAATAAAAATAGAAAATAAAAGGGAATCATTAAGAAAAATTCTTAAGGAAGAAGGAAAATAAATTGCAGGGAAAAGCAAAGGAAAAGAGAGGAGGGCCAGTGATACGATTAACTTTAAAAAGATTAAGCTGAAGTAAATTGAGGAGACATAGTGCTTACATTCTGGTTATACTGAAGAGGAAAGAAAAACTAACTTGAAAAAGATCATTATAAGAGATAAATGGAGGAAAATATAAACTCTTTGTTTACATGACTTTAAATGTAAATTGACCAATTGAATAAGATGAAAAAGAGTACTAGATTGAATAAGAAAAAAAACAAACTTAGAATCTCTTATTAACAACAACAACAACAACAAAACACATTTTAAAAACTTATATACACAAAATAAAACTTAGAGGACAGAAAAAAGAAACACTTTGCATCAAATGAAACTAAAAAATCAGAAATTGCAATTATGCTAACAAAGCAAAAACAAACATTCAAAAAATACAAAGGGATAAACAGGTAAACCACACCATGCTAAAAAGAATTACGGGCAACAAATCAGTATTGGCAATAAATGTATACACTTTAAATGTCTAAATGCCAAATTCATAGGGGAAACATTAATTGAGCTAAAAGAAGATGCACCAAGACAATAATGAAAGAAAACTTTGATATCCCTCTTTAATAAGGGTTTAATATCCAAGATAAATAATTAATACATATATACAAAACTAAGTCATTCTCCAATAGACTAATTGTCAAAGGATATGAACAAAGAGTTTTCAAAAGAATTGCAAAGTATCTACCCAATTAAACAATATTCTATATAACTAATAATAAGAGAAAATCAAATCAAAATAACCTTGAGCTTTCACCGAATCCCCTGAAAATTGTCAAAGATGATAAAAATATCAATAATGAATGTTTGAGGGGTTGTGGAGATACAGACATACTAATGTATTATTAGTGGAATTGTAAAATGGAACAACCATTTTTTAAATATTGGAATTATGCAAATAAAATGATCAAAATATTTTTGCCTTTTGATCCAGAAACTCCATTATTGTGCTCAGACTCAAAAGAAGCCATTGCTAAGAAATGTTTATATTCACCAAAAGATTTATATTAACACATTTTCTAATAGGAAAGAATTGAAAACAAAATAGGTGCCCATTAATTGGGGATGGCTAAACAAATAGTCATATGTGAATGTAATATTACTATGCTATAAGAAATGATGTATGTGATAAATACAGAGAAGCATGGAAAGAGCTACATGAACTGATACAGAGTGAAGTAGAAAGAGCCAAGATATACAATAGACACAATAGCTACAATAATGTAAATGGAATGAACATTTAAGTGAATAAAAGTTATTGTATTCCAATAAACTGGTGATGGAGAGAGCCTTCTGCATCCAGAGGACTGTGGGGACTGAGCATGGATCCCCAAATAACATTTTCATCTTTTTGTTGTTGTTAGCTTGCTTTTTTCCCTCATGTTTTCCCCTTTTTGATCTGATTTTTCATGTGCAACAAAACAAATGTGGAAATATTTATAGAATAATTACAAGTGTTTAACATATATTGGATTATTTATTGTCTAAGGGGGGAGGATGGAGAAAGGGAAGAAAAAAATTGGGAACATAAGGTTTTACAAGGATGAATGTTGAAAATTATCTTTGCATGTATTTTGAAAATAAAAAGCATGTGATCAAGCAAAAAAAAAGTTATTGTAGCAAAATTAGAAAGATAACTCCCACCTCATTTTTCTATACCAGTGGGAAGTTTACAACTCTAATGCACAGAACATTTTTTGAGCATTTTAAAAAATGTATTGATCAGTTATACTGATTTTTCCCCTATTCTTTTTTTTTTCATAATAATATATATGTTCTATGGGGTGACTCTGGGAGAAGAAAGAAGAGAGATATTGGGAAAAGTTATTATGATTTAAAAATAGAAGACTTCAATAAAAACTTTTCCCAAGCCCATCCTCCATATCTTCCTTATTTATTTTGTGGGCAGCCTTCTAGTCACTCAGGTTTACAACTTTGTAATTATCCTCCAAATCTTTTATGTATGTCTTTTTTTTTTATACTCATACAACCACTACCCTAGTTCAGGCACTTATACACTCTTGCCGTGACTATTATAATACTATTCCAATTGATCTCACTGATTCAAGTCTCTCTGCAATGCATCCCACACATAACTGCCAAAGTGATTTTCCTAAAACATAGATCTGGAAGTGTCATTCCCCTACTCAATGAATTCCAATTACTTTCTTTTCCCTCTAGGATTAAATGTAAGCATGTATGTTTGATTTATTTATTCATTTTTAAAATTTATTTATTAGTTTTCAACATTTACTTTTATAATATATTGATTTCTAATTTTTTATCCCTTTCTCTCTTCCCTTTTCCCTACCCAAGATGGCAATCAATATGATATAGGTTATATATGTACCATTATATTAAATAGGTTTTCAAATTATGTTGTGAAAGAAGAATCAGAACAAAAGTGAAAAACCATGAGATAGAAAAAACAACAAAAAATTCAAAATAATGTCCTTCAATCTGCATTTGGACTCCATAGTTCTTTCTCTGGCTGTGGATAGCATTTTTTATCATTACTCTTTCGAAATTGTCTTATATCATTGTATTGTTGAGAAGAACAAAATCTATAAACATTGATCATTTGTACAATGTTATCATTACTTGCACAATGGTTTTTCTGGTTCTGATCACTTTACACATCATCAGTTCATTTAATTCTTACCAGGTTTTTTTGAAATCTGCCTCTTCACCTTTTCTTATAGAACCATAGTATTCCATTACATTCATATACCACAACTTGTTCAGCCATTTCCCATTGATGAGCATCCCCTCTGTTTCTAATTCTTTGTTTCCACAAAGAGAACTGCTATAAACATTTTTGTACATATGGGTCCTTTTCCATTTTTTTATGATCTCTTTGTGATACAGACCTGGTAGTGGTATTGCTGGATCAAAGGTATGCACTGTTTATAGGCCTTTATCATATATATGTGTTTGACATACCAACCCCTTCATGCCTAGGTCTCAACCTATTTCCTATCATATTATAAATTAATACTCTTTCTGTATTCTACAGTCCAGTCAAATTGACCATTTTGTTTGCCACTCAATATTCTATCTTCTATATCTATATATAGACTGCCAGTCCCCCATGCAACTAGAATGTACTCTTTTCCTCTCAGAAACATTTCTTTTCTTCAAATTTTAGTTCATTGAGTCTTTCCTACTCCAAGTAGGAATGTTACCTCCTCACTACAAAAATCACATAATTATCACATAGACCTTTTTGTATATACTTATACTATTCTCTAATAGAATGTCATGTCATTGAAGAAAGATAGTATTTTTGTTTTGTATTTGTATCTCATAACAGAGTCATACCAGGAACTTAATAAATATTTGTTCATTGATTATTGTCATCATGATTATCTGCCAGTTGCTTTCATTTCATTGTAATTACCATCATAAACCCCAGGCTCTCTCCACATCAAGATAAGACATTGCAGTAATATGTTAGTAGAGGAGATCTGTGAATAAATTATAATTGGCCATTAATATAAATGTTTCATTGTAAGAGGAGAAAAGGATTCGGAGTGGGAAGAATATTTAGGTAGTTATTGCAATAGGTCAGATAAGTTGAAATGAAGCCCTTCTTTAGGCACTGAATTTTAGAATTGAAGTGTAATAAGGGTTGGAAGAGAGTAATCTATACTTTCATAAGCATTGGGCAGCAAGCATCATCCCAAATGAATTTCCCATGGGACCTCAGGTCGAAACAGATAAATCTAGTTGCAATGGGTGCCAAGGATTCAAATTTCCTCAACAATCCATTCTGGCAATAGAAGAAATATCATGGTGAGCAGTAAATGAAAAGAGGAAGAAGAAAGTAAACTTTACAATAGACAAAATATTGACTCAAGTCATTGTACCATCTAAGAGAGGCTTTCCTTGTTCTTGTGTTCTACAAATCATACCATAATGTCAAGGTAATTACTAGATGCCATTTAATTTCACTTTGCAGCAGGACATTTAAAACCCAAGACAGCTTTAGGAGAGACATGTCAAAGAATAAGATCAGAATGGACCAAGAACTCATATGTTTAAGGATTGTTTGTCCAGATCAACTGATTGGGGCCCCCTGGCAACATGGAGTGATTACTGCTCCTAACTGTAGAATGTCTGGTGACCATCAGACTTCAGCTTTTTTCCTGGGAATTTGCCAGTAAGCAATCATCTTTGTTAGAATTAGGTGGGATGGCCATCATGCTGCGTACATTGAGATGGAGTGAAGTGGTGGTGGTGATGAATTGACAATTCTATCATCATATCCCATTTGACCTTTTAATCACCAAAATATTACTGAAGCAATACCTTTCATCAATATGGTTGGTGGAAACACTAGGTACAGAAGAATGGGTTGGAAAGTTCAGGTTTCAGATCTTACATGGAACAGCCAAATAAAATGGTGGTTCAGGAGTCATTGCTGACATTGTTAATTTTGTTCCCACTTTGGTAAATGAACAGTTGATCCAAATGTGAATGATTAGTCCTTTCAAGTAACAGGACACTGGGGAGAAGATCAGATGCTTGATGGGAATATGGGCTTAAGCCAACTAAATCCCAAATCATTCTTGGAAATTATCATATTTCATGCTCTAAATTAGACAAAAAACATTTTGGGAACTACAAGGAAGCACTGGTAGTCACCAGGCTCAGGCAAGTCTTGTTGGCTCATGGGCTCTGGTAGCTGCCCTGGGGCATTTTGAGCTTAGAGCTCCACCATGTGGCTTATTCAGATGTAGTACCCTGGGTAACTACTAGTCCTGCCTCTTAATACAGGTCCTTCTGTTGCCAAAGTGAAGCAATATACCACATAAGCATTTCAATTGCTTTACTTATTCTAAAACTTTCCTGCCCTTCTGTGGTTTGAACAAAACCCATGTGATAATACTATACATTAGCTCGCTGTTTCCCACATAGAGAATTTATAGTCATGATGACCATTGTGTAATTGTTGACTGACCGAAATCATGGGTTTTTAAACTGGACCTCACACTCACTCACTAGACATACATGTATATGCACATATGTATATGTACACATGTGTGTATGTAATATAAATGCTTTTATACAGATACATACATGCATGTATAAATATATACATATACATATATGTGCATATTTCTATGACTTTTTAATATAATTGGCTTCCTTTGTAATCCTATGCATTTACTTTTTTCATTTTAATATTTTATTTTCTCCCAGTTACATGTAAAATAATTTTAAACATTCATTTTTAAAAGAATTTTATGCACCCAAAACCACAATTCTCACAAAAAGATCCATATGATTGCCAGCCTGACAAAAGGGTCCAGGGACCCCAAAAATTAGGAATCCTAGTTTTGGAGGCTTATTCCAAGTTATCAATATTCTCAAAATTAAATAATTTAATTTTAAATCAATTCAACTGGAAAATGAGGTTAAGAATAGGGGAAAAAATAACAACTCAAAGTTTTAGGAGTGCCCCTGTAAGGGTGGTTTGATATTGCAGGAAGGAGGAAAAGTGCATGTATATAGGTATTAAGCTACATCTTAAAGGATAACAGGTACTAGGGAAATCCAGCTGTTCTTCCCAGGAAAGTAAGGTTCAATAGAAAGGCTGCCAGACTCTGTAAGGAGAATGCAGATGGAGAGAAGTAGGGAGAGAAATGAATTAGAACAAGATCCCATAAATGGCATAATGAAAGAGGAAGCTAATCTGTTTATCTGCTAGGATTGTTTAATAAGTGGTCGAGTTGAGCATTCCATTATTTGTAATCCCAAAATGTTATTACATTCCCCAACCTATTTAGTGCTATGTAAGAACTTTGCAGCCTTCATCTTGTATTGGAAACATGCCAAGAAATGGGGCAATGCGGGGAGGGAGAGGCAGGGAACATGGAGTGAGAATAGGGTGGTAGAAGGGGCAGCAGCTCCTGCTGTAAAAGCCACTGTGCTCAAATAAACAGGTTTCTCTGTCATTGCCTTGAGGCAACTAGATATGTGAGATAGAGGAATGTCTAAGAAATGCAGTAAGGAGTAAGAATGAAAAGAAACCTTGGATAGGAATGCCACTTTGAGGTATTAGGTCTGAAACCCAGCTCAGTGGGTGCTTCTTAAATGGATGTGGATCACTTCTGTAGAGTGTTATGACAAACTTTTAGAAAAGACAAAAGCTGAGACTTAGGTCAAAGTCCCAGTTTTAAGTTCCAGCTCCGTTGTTAAATTAATATCTGACTTTAAATGAAACTTCTTTGCAGAGTGTACCAAAAGTCTGAATGTAGTTTGAAACTTTATTAACTTCAAACTGCACTCAGACTTTTTGGAACACCCTGTGTTTTTTAAAGTTAAAGTCAACTCATTTTTTTCTTGGGTGGTTCAGGAATTGGTCAGGTGCCAAGTGCTCTGGAAATGTTTTAAAACAAAAATTAATATCTAAAAGCTAATTGGTTTTTACTATATAATTTTATTAAGAAAAAATTAGTCCAAGTTGTTTATTCATTCAACATTTTTAAAATTATTAATCATATACTATATGAGAAATGCTAGGTACTGGAAGAAACACAAAAATAATTAAATATAGTCCTCAGGGAGTTTATATTTTAACTGAGAAGATATAAAGCACATTCAAATATACAAAACTCTATAATGTAAATATATAATGACTAGAGTAAAAAATGCTGGGAAGAAAGGAATGAGCATTTAGTAAGCACCTATGTAGGAATAATTTGCTGAATGCTATACAAATATTATCTCATTGATTCAAACCAGTTCCAATTGTTCAGTGGCGAAGAGGGCGATCTACACCCAAAGAGAGGACCGTGGGAACTGAATGTGGTTCACAACATAGCATTTTCACTCTTTTCTTGTTGCTTGCTTGCATTCTATTCTGCTGCTTCTTCTTTTTTTTTTTTTTTACTGGTTTGATTTGATTTTTCTTGTGCAGCACAATAATTGGATAAATATGTACTTATATATTGGATTTAACAGATATTTCTATCATATTTAACATATTAGACTATTTGCCATCTAGGGGAGGGGTAGGGGAAGGGAGGAAAAAATTGGAATACAAAGTTTTGCAAGGGCTAATATTAAAGAATTGTCCATGCATATATTTTGAAAAATAAAAAGCTTTAATAAAAAATAAAATATTATCTTATTTAATTCCCACAGCAACCCTGAGAAAGAGATGCTGTGGTTATCATCATTTAATTGTCAAGGAAACTGAGGCATGCAGAGGTTTAAGTGACTTGCCTAGAGTCACACAGCTAGGAAGTATCAGAAAAGGCTTTGATTATAAGTATGGTGACTCCAAGTCCAATATCCTGTTCATTATATTATGCTGACTCTCATTTCAAAAACAGTCAAACAAAAGACATTTCTAATAAAGGAAAATGACTTTATGTATAGCCTATACATGAAACTAGATGAAGTCTAAATTTAGGCGGAAGTACTTTGATGAAAGGTGAAGAAAATGATTTGTGCTTTACTTAATTATATATTTTACATATTACATATATAAAATTACATGTGCTTTATCTACATAATTATAAGCATCTGAATTTCTTTAGACAACTTGGATGACATAACAGATACAATAACAATATTTATATAGCACTTTAAGGTTTGCTAAATGTTCTAAATATATTACCTTATTTGATTCTCCCAGCAACCTTGAGAGGTATATTCCATTTTACAGGAGAGGAAACTGGGGCAAACAGCAATTCAGTGACTGCCCACACAGCAAAGTATCTAAGTCTTCAAACTCAGATCTTCTTGACTTCCTGATCCTAAGTCTAGCACTAAATTCATTGTGCTATCTTGCTCTTGCTACTGATTTTTTCTTCGTAATTTCTATGTTCAGATGTCATTGATATGGACTATTGATTCAAGACTTGTAGGAAATACATGGTAGAAAAGAAAAGCAAAAAAGCAAAAAAAAAAGTATTAAAAAGTATGGTCACTAAATTTTCAAAGAAGCCATACTTAAGGGATAGGACCTAAATATGTCTTGGTTACAACATTACAATAAACTAAATCAAATGAATTTCACTAAGGAAAAAGTGAAGCATTGCACTTGGATTCCAAAAATCAGCTTCGTCAATATAAGCAATGAATGATGAGGCAACCACTTATATTAAAAGGCCTTGGGGTTTTCAGGAACCTTAGCCTCCAAATGAGTCAACAACATAATAAGCAAGCAAGAAATCTAGAATAATTTAAAGCTAAATTAACAGTAACATGGCTTAAAGAAATAGAACTATTTTCAAGTATTTGAAGAATTATTCTATGGAAGAAACATTAGACTTGCTCTTTTTGGTCCAGTGGAAAGAACTAGGAACAAATGTGGAAGAAGCAAATGCATAACTTTTAAATGTGACATAAGGGAAAATATCAGAAGTATCCAAAAGTGGAATGGGGCTCCTTGAAAAGGAATATATTTCTTCTCATTGGAAGCTTTCGAGCAAAGGCTGAATCATCCTTTGTCAGGGAATTCCTTTTCAGGTATGAATTAGACTTGATGGTCACTGAATTCCTTACTAACTCAGAAATTTCTTACTTCTACCCAAAGAAAGGACAACTTAGAGATGATGTGATAACAGTTTCCAAACACTACAAGGGTTTTTATTTAAAAAAAAAAAAGGATTTGATTAGTTTTGTTTCATCCCAGAGGGCACACTTGTATTCAGAGGTTTATAGGATATGAGATTCAAAACTATGAGGGTCCTTAGAGGTTATCTAAGTTAGTCCCCTCATTTTGCAGGTAAGGAAACTGAGGCACAGAGCCCTGTTTAAAATCACATAAGGAGTAGTAAGTGGCAAATTCAGGTTTTTAACTCAGGCTCTCCAACTTCAAATCCAATATATTTTCCCCCAATTTAGTCTGTATCCTCTTTTCAGAGGGGGCAGATTTAGTCTTGATGTAGGGGGAAATTCCTGATATTTATATACCAGTTTTATATACCTATGTGATCTGAAGCTTAAAAACCACTCCATGAGATGTGCTATAGATATTAAGATCCTCATTTTACTGAGTTAACAGGCTTAGAGAGTTTCAGTGACATTTCCATAGTCACAGAAATTTCTATATGTCAAAAAAAAAAAAAAAAAAAAAAAAAGGATTCAAACCTAGCTTCTATTGTCTCTGAAAGTATATGCTTCCCATTACACCACATTGCAAGGCCATGCCATCAGTGAAGGAGATTTGAAAGTTTATGACATCTATGATGCTAAACAGAGCAATCTGGTTGAAGTCAAGAGAGCAGGGCTGAATCTTAACTTTATCAAAAATTTAGTTTTGGGTTTATAACTATTATGTTTTTCTAAAAATTCACAAAGAGCTAAAGGGAAAAGAATTAGACCTAGTCTTCTTTAAATGATATTAACAGAATTTACAGATGGCAGGCAAAAGTTAGGAAAACTTAGAGACCTCAGAGAGAGCTAGGAACTAGTACACATGAATGGCATTAAAATATTACAGAAATATGGGCAGAGAAGGATTAAATGAGATTCAACTTGGAAAAATGAAAAGTAATGTATCAGTAGGAAATAATCAGAAACATATGAGTACCATATGCCATAGGGCAGGGAACTATACAATACTCTGGGGTATGTGTAGGGTGGGGTAGAGATGCAGAAGTATTGTGTCAGTGTCCATAGAGAGAAAAGCTAGGCACCTGCATTAAAAAAGGAGTTAGACTAAATGACCTCTAAGTTTATTTCAAATTATGATTCTCTAGAGTTCTCTCATTCAAAAGTTTCCTTTAGAATAGCCCTAAGGAAGCCAGTTACAAAATTCTGACTTGAAACCTGTTTTCTTCAAATCAATCACTATTTATTAAATGCCTACTATGTGCCAAGCACTGTGTTAAGTGCTGGCTGGAAAAACTATGAAGGTGAAAAGAGCGGGAAAAGTTCCAAAGAGAATGGCACTCCATGTGGAGCTAGTTGTCCAGGACCCATTCATAATAGCAAACTGAGTCTCTAGAAGGGGTGTAACTATTACTTTCAGAGTTTTAAAGGTAGCCCTGAGGGGCTGGGGGTTTTAGTACTATTGAGTATGAGCGGACCAATGTGCTTCTCATTGATTATCAGCCAATTTGCTCATTTAGCTTTTTACTAAAGATTTGGGGTTTGGTTTGGATTTTGTATTTTGTGGGTTTTATAAAGAAAATATAGAAAAAAACAATAATTACAGAAACATTTCACTCAAAATTAGGAAGATGATATAATCTCTTTCATATGCAAAAATTCCTTGGGGGAGAGTGGGTACAAACTTATAATAATAATATTAGTGAGAAAGTACATGCGACCAAAGGATAAACTCACAGTTTCTGAATATCATTAATAAAAACTAATATTTGTGTAGGTTTAAATTTGTAAAGTGCTTTGCAACAATCTCATTTTTTATCATCCTTATTTTGCAGATGAAGAAACTGAGTCAGAGAAAATCACAGAGCTAGTCCGTTCCTAAGATCAAATTTGAACTTAGATTCTGATTTTAATTAAACTACCCAACTTCCTAGAAGTCTTTTTCTCTTTTTATAGAATCCTCCTTAATTTTCCCTGAGGTATAGTTCTCTTCTGGACTATATATTGAGTCCATAGTTGATTATTCCCACTACCAAGCTCTCAAATCATTTTTTCTTTGGCTTATATTATCTTTTCCTTGAGATGCCTCTGGGAAATCTCAAAATTATCTTATATCTTCGTCTCCACAGATGCCTATAAAATGGTTTCCAGATTCCATATAAAATACTCAAGATAACAATACGCATTGAGAACAGGATATCCTTTATTTCACCCAATGGAAAATGTCTAGCAGAATTAGGACTCACAGTAGCCCATAAGTAAATAAAATATTTTCTCTCCTGAAAGTTCACCTTGCTCCCCCATCACTATGTAGTCCTTCAGACTCAACTTCCCCCTGAGGTTTAGACTCCCCTCAAAAGGAAAACAAACATGGTTACTACGGAGACAAATCCTCAATGAATCAATGAGTCCCTCTTTTATTCCAAAGACCCCTGCCTCATAATACTCCTCTGAGGGCTTAAACTTCCTTCAGAAGGGAAACATTTTGGGTTCTGCTAGAGAGGTGCCTTTTCCACATTTCAGAGTGCTTCTTAGACACCATATAGGTTTATGGTACTACCATAAGGATTTAAGTCTCCACCAAAAGGAAACAAATGATATTCTTACAAATATTTCTTGGTAATATCAAAGAAAAAATTCAATTCTCTAAATGTCCATCTTACAGCTTAAGATTTTTGGTGCTTTTCCAACTCCAAGAGACAAATATATGATCCTCTTTTTCAAGAGACTGAATAAGATGGGAAAGGGTTGCAAAGTCAGGCCACATGAATAGAATTATTATTATTATTAATAAGTAAATTAATAATTATAATAATTAATAATAACAGAAAGAATTATAGATTTTTTGTTCTGGAAAAATGACAAGAAAATCTGTCACCTTCAACATTTGAAGAATTTGATTCTTGTTCAGGTATGAATGGCCTTGGAGATTCCATCTAACTCTTTAAAAAAATGAAAATTTAATTGTACCATCCAATTCTCATGTTCTATCACCCTGTAATTCCCAAAACAAAAAAAAGTGTTCAAAACAACTTGCAAACCATAAAGTACTATGAAAAATGTCAGATACTATTATTAGCTTGTTCTTGGTTTTTGGATGGAATCCAGATAGAAATTGTGCAGGAAGAAGTTATAATCTTGCTCTTATTTTTAATTACTTATTTGGTCTTAGTATTGATTTAAGACATTGTCCTTAAGTTTTGTGCATGAAGATATTATTATTGTTATTTTATTTTCATTTCATCATCATTGTCATCTTCATTTTATTTTCCCATATTTTTAAATATAATTCATATACAAAATGCAGGGACCAAATTTCTAGTCTATTTTTTCAATATGTAACATTATATGGATTACTGAACAGGTTGATAAAATAATTATTTATTTAGTTTTCTGTAGGCAAATAAAAATATCAGGATATAAGGTAATCTTGTTTTTAATTAGCTTTCTATTGTGTTCATTGTTCTATGGTTCCTTTTGGCTTTTTCTTGGCAAGGATACTGATGTAGACTATCAATTCCTTCTTTAGCTCATTTTTCAGGTGAGGAAATTGAAGTAGAGTTAAATGATTAATTCAGGATCACACAGTAAAATTTCTGAATCTACACTTGAACTCGAGTCTTCTTCTGGAGCTCTATCCTCTGCAATATTTAGCCACTCTATAAAGATATCACTTGCAAACATGGAAAACATCTTTCGCACAATGTCACAAGCCACAACGTCAAAGATATATATATACCTCATTCTTTTGACACAAAATTTTTCCTCTCTTTCTACTAGTCTTCTAAATTTTGAAAATCTTTAGCTCCATGTAGTTTGCACATTTGGCACAATGATGCTTACTAAAATGGTATTAAATTTTCATGAATCAATCTTATATCTAGACACATGATAGCAACAATTTGCTCTGTGTTAAGTCTAGTTCATTGGCTGAGTCCAGACCTATTTTGAGGTGTATAATTATGATTTTGGTATTTGTTGTCTATTAAATCTATAGATCTAATAGATAACAAGCTGGTCTAGAATTATACCAGATCATGTCTTGCTACCTTTTCTCTGAGATTCAGAGTTCCTTCCAGTTTCTCTAAAATTTTTTTCTTCTGTATTTCAATTTCACAACTCCAACTATCTTTTTAACATCTTCTTCTGGATGTCCACATAGATATGTCATACTCAAGACATGAAAAGCAAAACTGATTAATTTTCTTCCTGAGCCTTCCCCTTTTTCTACCTTTTCTATATTTGTTTACAGTATTACCATGTTTTCAATCACAGTGTTTCCTAAGCTAGAAATCACACTCAACTTCTCATTCTCATCGATTCTTCATATTCAAATCAGTTGCCAACTGGTTGATTCCACCACTTCAACAGCTTACACATTCATATCCTCTCTACTCATATCATAGTCACCTAATTTTGGTCCCTAATTGCCTCTTGCCTGTATTTCAATGTATTCCCTTTCCAATCCAACTTACACAGACATGATAAATCATTATTCTTAAAATATAGATCTACATGTAACTCCCCTGGTCAAATTTCAATTACCATTGATTGCCCCTTGGATAACTTACAGACTCCTCTGGTATTTAAAGTCCTTCACAATCTGGTTCCAGCGTGTATTTCTTGGTTAATTAGATGCTATCCTGCCACACAACTGAAATCTACAATTAAAGTTACTCCTCAGTTACTCCTATCCATACATGGTATCCCATCTCCCTTGTTCTTCTATGCCTTTCCATAAGATATCCTCTATTTCTAAAATATTCTCTGTCCTCATCTTTATCTCTTGGGATCTTGAACTTTCTTCAAGATTCAGCTCATGTGACTTCCTCCAGAAACTCTATGATTCCCTGAGTTGCTACTGTTCCCCAATATCTTTGAATTTATTTTACATCATTTTAAAATATTTGTATGAACATGTTTTGTGTCCCTCCCTCTAACTCCTTCTCCCTCACTTGGTAGAAAGTCAACTTCCTAGTGACAAGAATGACCTCACTTGTGTCTTTGTATTTCCAATGCTTTTCACAGTTCCTAATATATAGTAGGCTTCTAATAAATACATGTTTGTTTGATTGAATGATTGCTCAGGAAGTTTGGAAAAGTAACATACACTATATCTTCAGAAGGGTTATTGCCAGACTGATGTTGTTTCATTGTGCCTTATCATTGAATTATTTCATGCAGCACCCAGTCCAGAGTTTATAATAATCAAATCCAATCAACCAAATGGGTTATATCACTCATCTGAACATTAAATTCCATGGTGTTTTTAACTAGTGTTACAGCTAAATGATCAACAGAGACTATCACTAATCCAGATTATTCCCAACTTCACCAAAGTACTGAGTGCCCTGAAAGCTCTCTATATATTGGACATTCTTTACCACACGATTCCACTATTATAGCCCTTAAATGTCCAAAGGATGACTAGTAGCAGTCAAAGTTCAGGAGGAGACCCTTTGAAACTAATCCTGTATACTTGTGAACAGAAACTGTAAAGGAGATAAAATAGTAAGTGGAACCTTTTCCCAATTGTACATTTTCATTGGTTTATTATTTAACACAAGGAGGGAGGAGGAAGATTTTCCTTTTAAAGATAAAAATTCCTTAGGTGAAAGACAGACCTTTCAAAAAAAAAAAAAAAAACTAAATGGACACTTGGAAACAGCCCTCTCTCATTTTCATCAGCACCATTTAATTAAGAAGTTCATCTCGTGTGTGGCCAATCGCCCAAGACAGGGCCATCCTAATGGGAGTTTCCTTATAAGACTGATGGGGATTGAGTCTCTGTTTATACCAAAAAGAAGTTCACTAACATTTTTCCTCTAATTACTAATTATACCAGAGAAAGGAGCTTTATGACTAGAGTTCTGGAAATGTGAAATGTGATCTGCAGAGATTTACAGCAAAGATGGAAGATTGATGTGTGACATCATGCAATTGGTAAGGAGGCCAGCCCAGGCAGGCAGGCAGCAGCTGCTCACTGTAGGTTTGAGAGGGTGGGGGTAGGAAAAGGATAGTGATCAGCAGGGTAACAGGGGAAGGAAAGGAAAATCACTTTAACAATTTTCTTCTGAACCCTTTCCCTCCCCTTCATTCATTTTAGATATGAATATATCTAATCTCTCTGGGTTCAAGACCCTATGTGTAAGGGTAGCAGCCAACAGGTGGCAAGGCCTATACAGAAACAGATGGCAGCTGCTGAGAGTGAAAGAAGATGGAAGGGATATAAGCAGCTTCTGTTAGGGATTTGCACACAGCAACATTTACACTAAGATATATCCCACCCCACCCCACCCATGGGTGCCCACATGCAACACTCAAAAAGCAAATCACCACTTTGACAAGAGTGGACACACACAGAGGATATTTTCAAGGGTTCTGGGGATGCCTAACCTGGAGGTCATATTTTGAGATCATATGACTAAAGAAGAGTACTGCTGATCAGTGTGGTTTAGAGAGGAATCTTAGTAAATTCCAACAAGACCAGAGCTATCTCAAGACAAAATGAAAAGGATTCTTCCAGGGCATTTTCTTCTTTTTTTCTTCTTTTTTCAGGATTAGAAAGCAAAAAAAAAAAATTTTTTGAGATAGGACTCCATTATTTGTTCCAATGGATTAACATGGGTTTGAGTTCTAAATTCAATTGACTTCTATGCCCTGCTCCCTCTGAAATGTTATTGCTAATTTGGGGGTAAAGAATCTAGAGAGGTAATGCCTCATCTTGGCCACAAGAGAAACTAACTGAATTCAAGTCTAGTTTACAAATACGTATTAAGTGGCCATTTTGTATAAGATACTATGCTAGGCACTGTGAATACAAAAACAAAATTTGATCCTTATCCTCAATAAGTTGTATCATATGGAGGATAAGTAATTTATGGAATAGTTTATGGTCAAAGAATACCAGGAGGCAGATTTTATTTTTACTCCTTTTATTCACTTACTCTGTGAAATACTACAGATGGAGCTCACTCCTAAAACTATGGCCACCCCTCCTCTTCTGCCCTCACCCAGGAAAAAGATATGGGACATGGAGAATTAGAAAAGATGAGAGAAGAAAGTCCCATATCTAAGCCATCCCAGCTGGTAGAGATAGAAGTGGACTGAAGAACTTCTATCTTTTCCTCTTTTTCTTTCCTACCTTTCCTACCTTTTCTGGTTGGGAGGAGAATTGAAAAGAGTAGCTAAATACAAAGCATATACAAAATAATAGAAAGAAACTTCAAGAGGGAGAGAGTGATAACAATTTAAAGGTAGCCTTCCAGAAAAGTGCAAAAGATGGAATTATACTTCACTGTTCAAAAAAAATGAACACTTGGAAATAGTCTTATTCCATTTTCATAAGAACTATTTAATAAAGAAGTATAGTCTAAGATGAATATCCAACAGATAAATTGTCAAAGGATATAAACAAACCATTCTCAAAAATTCACAATCACATGCTAAAATGCTCCAAATTACTAACAATAAGAAAAATTCAAATCAAAGCAATTTTAAAGTATCATCTCAAAGACTGAAAAATGGCCAAAATCGTAACCAAAACAATGACAACAGTCAATGTTGAATGGGTTCGGGGGAAGATAGGGAAACTAATACATTGTTGGTAGGGCTATGAAATGGTAAAAAAAAAAAAAAATCTTTTTGGAAAGCAATTTCAAAGTATGCAAATAAAGTGAGTAAAATATCCATATTCCTTCGAACCAGACACTTCATTACTGGGCTTACTGCAAGGAAGCTATTGAAAAGAATAAAGTTCCTACATATTCCAAAATACTAATAGGAACACTTTTTCTAATAGCTAAGAATTGGAAAAAATTAAATCCCAATCAACTGGGAAATGACTGAATTTCTCAGTGGCACCTGAATATAATGGAATATTGTTGTGCTGTAGGAAATAGTAGCATGTGATGAATACAAAGAAACATGAAAAGATTTATATGAACTGATATAAAGTGAGCAGAGCTAAGAAAATAGTACATAGTAACTACAACATTGTAAATGGGAAGAATAACACACCAAAAAATCAAAAGTAAATGTAACAAGATTATGAAGATCAAGTGGGACCCAAAGAGATATGATACCTCTTTGCAGAGGTCTTTGTAATGGGCCAGAACTCTGAAACAAGGATTCTTACAAGGTGTTAACTCAGTGGAATTGATAAGACAATGGTAACATAGTTTAGCATGGTGCTTAATAGTTCTCTAGTTCAGTATGATTGAATTAATCTTACAACAAATAATGGTTCCCTAGTGATGTAATGATTGGTTTATACTCAGTATGATGAATGAATTTAATTGTAATAGAGTATTTAAGAGGTCAGAGTCAGACCTAGAGAGGACTCAGAGACAGACTCAGAGAAGACAGAGACCTGGAGGCTAGAACTCAAGTTCTCTAAGCCAAGAACATTCACTCCATCTCCCACCATCATGGTGGCTGGCTTGTCCTCCTTCACCTCTCCCCTGAGACAAAGGCCCATCTGAAGACCATGAGAAAGCTAGCTGAGCCCCAGGCAAGGAGACAGACTGTGAAGGAGACAATAAAGACATTTGGACTTTATCACCTGGCTGTTCTCATGGTGACTACTCAGCTGAAATGAAGACTTTCAGAAATGTAACCAGAACCTTACAGGTCTTACACATTGCACATGTTTTCAGACTTTTAACAATACATACACCATGTGCTAATTTCTTTTTTCTCTCTAATATATATATATATATATATATATATATATATGCATATATGTGCATATATGCATATATATATACACGTATACATATATATTTATAGACACACAGAGAGGGAAAGTGGGAAAGAGAGGGGGAGAGAGAGAGAGAGAGAGAGAGAGAGAGAGAGCGAGAGCGACCTCCTTGAGGTCAGAATTTTTTTTATTTTATTTGCATTTACAATGCTTAATAGAATACCCGAGCTATAATAAGTGCTTAAAATGTTTGTTAGTTAATGTATTGATTGACTAAGTAGATAGGAAGTAATTGAGGGGAATTCCATAGACTAGTGTTATGGCATTCTTTTGATGAGCTAATTTGCTCTGAAAAAATTAATTCAATAATTCTCATAACATTTTTGTGAAATTAAAAAGAAATAAAGAGTCCCATTTCAGAGAAAGGAAAATGGGGCATAGTTAAGTGACTTTTCTAAAGTTATACAGTAGAAACAAGGTGGGAGTAAATTATTCAACAAATATTTAGTGTGCCAGACAGTAATTGACATGAAAGTTTCAAAGACAAAATAAAACAAGCACTGCTCTGTCCAATTTTACCTTATATCACAGTATATTCCCCAAATAAGTGTATACAAAGTGCAGACTAACTACAATGTAATTACATCAAGGAATGAGTGAAGAGAAGCTCAACAAACAATTAGAGAACTCAAAAAATCTATAGGAAGCAAGGTATGACTCCAATCTCAGATCTATTGTCACTTCTGAGGATGTGGAAAGTTGCTCCCAGAGGCTCATGGGCTTTTGATGTAAGGCAGAGGGCACTAGCTTAGGAGCTGAGAGAGTTAGGTTCTAGCTCTTGACATCTACCAAGGCTATGAAAACAGTATACACTCAACATTCTTGACATACTTTCTTCATCTGAGAAATGAAGTTGGACTAAAATCTGATATCTAAGGTTTCTTTCAGTCTCTAAAAATCTATGAAAGTACATTTTCTTCAGTGGTTAATTCAATTTGAGAATATTCATTTCTATATAAATGTCAATAATGTGCTTTGATGATGATAATGTCAGTAATAAACCACACATTTTTGTGTTTTCTATTAATGCAGATCAGTGACTTTCTTATAATCTACAGTCTTAGAAAGTTGCTTGGATCACTGAAAGGTTGAGTTAACTATGGGTATAAACCAATATTTATCAGAGACAGGACTTTCTGACTCCAAAACTAATGCTTTATCCACTATATGTAACATCACTAACGTTAAGAACAACAGCTACCTATATTATTGACATTTATATAGAAATGAATATTCTCAAATTGAATTAACCACTGAAGAAAATGTACTTTCATAGATTTTTAGAGATTGAAAGAAACCTTAGATATCAGATTTTAGTCCATCTTCATTTCTCAGATGAAGAAAGTGTGTCAAGAATGTTGAGTGTATACTGTTTTCATAGCCTTGGTAGATGTCAAGAGCTAGAACCTAACTCTCTCAGCTCCTAAGCTAGTGCCCTCTGCCTTACATCAAAAGCCCATGAGCCTCTGGGAGCAACTTTCCACATCCTCAGAAGTGACAATAGATCTGAGATTGGAGTCAGACGACCTTGTTGTAAATTCTACCTTATCTGTAAAATGAAGGGATTGGACTAAGAGGTGGTCTTTGAGGAACACCCCATCTCTAAATCCTACAGTATCTTCAATTGGTAGCTTCAGATAACGCCCCTGCACTCCATCCTTAGGAATATCCAGATGACTCTTTCCCTGAAGGTAACTTGAATGTGTTCTCCCTCATTCCTTGAAGAAGCAGCTGCTGGAAATAAGGACCAAAGAAGAGAAAAAAACAGGCTAAAGAATTCTAGGTCCTCACAGTTCACTGCAGTGGAATTTGTGCATGGTTCCATAGCTGCTTATATGCTCAGTCTGTGTTTTAAAGTAGCAACATCCTTCCAGCAATAATGAAAATTACATGGTAGCTTAGGCATCACAGGAGAATGGCTCAGAGCCCATGGGGATCCAAAAATGCCAGAACTGAGATGCCAGGAAAAAAGCCAAGAACAAAGAAGCATCATCAATAATGACAATCTCATTGGAGAAATCCTGGGCTATGGACCTTCTGGGGCCAAATTGAGCTGGAATCCTAGCCACGTGCTTAATTCCCCAGCAAGAAGCCACAGCTGTCAGTGCTCAAGGCAAAGCAGAGACCTGTTTTCCTACTTCCAGCATTCTGCTGAGCTGGTGGGATAGTGGACAAAGATTGTTTCTGGGCTACATGCCTTTTGCCTAGCAATCTTGCCCACAAAGTTCTGGAGGAAAGGCTTAGACCCCATTCTGTAAGATTTAAAGGAAAGTGTGATCCTTTTCTCCCTTTGCTTGTGGCAATTTCCTGGGCCAAGAGAAGAAGAATCTTATTTTGGTGTTATTGTTTGTTTCCCTGCCCAATATGTGACACTTTTTATTTCATACTTTTGTGGACATAAATTATCCACAATAGTCAGCTGATTTTTTTTTCTTCTGGAATGATAGCTGATCACCATCACATTGCTCAGATTGCCCTTCCCCAAGGTTGACCTAAACTGAACTGTCCACAGGCTGTGCAGAAAGGTGTAGGGTATGTGAAATTATCCATAGAGAAGGTCCTGGGGGAGGAGGGAAAGGACAGAACTGGGTAGTGAAGCCAGATAGTTATTGGCTTAAGTGGTGTTAAGTGGTCTCTGGAATTGGGGGTTGAGCAGAAATCTAATCCCTATCATGATCTCAAGTACAGTCCTGAAATAACTAAACCCAAACTGTGGGTGGTAATGTCTTAATCCTCAAACCTGTTCTGCCCCCCTTTTCACCTTTATTTCCATCTTTGCTTCCAAACATTTGTTTCCTTCTATCCTTGGCCTTAGAGAAGATTTTTTTAAGGTCTTCTATACTGGTTGAACATTCAACACTTAAAACTCAATGAAGCAGGAGAAAACTCTGATTCTTTCAACCTTTTTCATTAGTTAAACATTTGTTGGATTTCTTTTTTTTAAAGACCATCTTGTTCTTTACTGCCCTTCACCTACTCTACACTTCGGTCAAGTTAAACTTACTCTCCATTTTCCAAAGATATCTGGTAACTTCGCTCAAGGGTATTCGTCATACATGAAATTCTAGTCCCTTCTACATTCTCACATTTTCAAAATCTGGATTATACTTCAAGGCTGAGCTCAAATGCTATGTTTTCTATGAACCGTTAAGTGCTTCCTCTCTTTTCTCTCAACTTCAAAGCACTTTGTCTTTCTTTTATACACTCAAAATATTCCATTTTGTTTTAAAAAGTATTTGTGTACCTGCTTTATCATGTACTTATTAAATTCTAAGCTTCAGAATGGAAGGAACATAATATTCATTTCACAGTTATCTATCCTACTTACATTTCTATTTATATTTATCTATATGTATATATCTATATCTTTATCATCTATATGTGCATATATAAATACACATATATATATAACTGTCTCTACTACTAAGATATATGAGAAACTTGATAAATATCAAGTGAAACAATGAATTAATGAACAAAAGAAAAAGAACTCCTGCTATGCAATGATAAACTCATTTTTGAAAGTAAACATATAAAGAATAAAGTGATAATAGATCTTGGTGAGAAATAGGACAAAGGTTAATGACTGTTACATCCCCAACTGGTTCTTTTTCAGTATTGCTACTAAGTTCATAGAAATGACAGCCAGCAGCATTATTGGGGATTAGAAGAATCCTCAGCTGTACTCAAACTCATTTTTAGTTTTGCTAAATTGAGTGCCCAGAAAGATGTGAAGGGCAAAAAGGCTCTTGACCTAGTTAAAAGGAATTTAAAATGGTTACTTCCACAAAAGCTGAAAGTAGGAGATCCTTAAGCAGTTGGAGAGAAAAAAAAAAAAAAAAAAAGCTTATAGAATAAAATTTAAAATTCCTAAAGTCTTTCTAGGCTTCGGTTTTCTTGTCTGTGAAATGAAAGAATTGGAGCATATGGTAGTGAAGTCTTTTTTAGTTCTAGATCTATGCCCTTTTCTAGCTATATGGCTGGGTATGGCTGGCTACCGTCTACATCACAAAAGAGCTAAAAGATATCCTAAGGTAAGAGTAGATAGAACCTTCTCCCCATTGAAAAGAAACCACACGGCAGCTTCAGTCCAGCAGATGTCAGTAGAGAGTAAGCTAAAATGGTAGTAGAAAGTATTCACAGCAGCTGATGAGATGCCTACAGAGAGCTGTATATCAGGGATGCCCAGCAGAGAGCCAGGAGAGGGAACCGAAAAGCAGAGAACCCCAGATTGAGAAATAGATCATCAAACCTGACAACATCAAAGAATAACAGCACCTCTGCAGTACCAGAGGTATGTATTATATTGGACATGTCTGTGTCCTGGCCACACATATTCTCTATGTATATGCCATTTCTTGTGAGAATGCTATCAAATTTTTATCAAAAAATGAATACCTTTATGTCACAAATTATTCTCATGTGAATTCCCTACTTACATATGTCTTTTAACAGGCATATTCTCCCTCAATTATTAGCAAAATAATCTTGAAAGAATTTCCCTTTTATTTTTTATTATTATTAGATTATATACACTATTATTAGGAAATATTTCTTATAATTAATTTTGCTATTTTATTTCGTTAAATTTATTTTAGTTCCAACCAATATTTGTGTTTGTATTAGCAAAAGCAAGCATATCATTTGGGCCTGATGAGTTGTGATTTTGATTAGATTCTTAGTACAAAGTATCTCATGAGATCATTTTTCTAACGGTTCATGTTTAGAGTGAAAAAAAGAAAGTGAAGAACTTCTGAAGTTTTATTGTCCATTTAAAACTAAACAATCACCACTTCAATAATGAAAACATTTTTTACCTTTATGAATTAAAAAAATACCTGGAAAATTTGTGGCTCTACTTCATCTGAATGTGGAATTCCCGTGGATCATCATTCTCTCTTGGGTATAATCTGAAGGGCATGTGTGAAGAAAAGCCATGCCCTTCTTTATGTATTCCTGATGTCCTTAAAATGAGAAATCATTTTTTGTGGCTACATGCTTAGATATGTCAAAAGTTTATATAATCTAAAAGGCTGGGTTAAGAGTTGAAAGAGTAACACCAACAAAAATGAGAGCACAAAATAAAGGATTAACTTCACAATTGCAAACTACTCATATTAACAGGACATCAAATAGACATATTAAACAATCCAGTCTCATAAAAGTAATTAGAACCAGCTGTAAAAGAATTTCTAAAACAAAACAAAACTGCTAGTCCTGATGGATTTGAAAGAGAATGCTATCAAACTTTTATCAAATAATGAGTATCTTCACAGAATAAATTATTCTCAAAAATTAGAGAAAGCATTCTCTCAAATTTTTTTCATGATACAAATATAGTATGTTTTAAAACATAAACCAGGAAAAGCTGAAGTAAAGAAAAAGAACGATGGGCCAATATCATGAATGAATATCAGTTGGAGAATGTTAAATAAAATTCTAGCTAAAGTATAGCAATTTATCTCCTCAACCCCAATCACTGATTGTAATCAAACTAAATTTCTACCAGGCATGTAAGAATGTTTCAACCTTAGAACAACAATTGATGTAATTAATAATACTTAAAGCAAAAAAAATTACAAATTATAAAATTGTTTCAATAAATGAAGAAACAACCTTTCACAGAATATAACACTCTTTTATGCTAAAAAAATTAAGATACCAAATATTTAAAAAGTAAATATCCCTTGAAACCTTTAAACCTAAAAGAGTATATGTGTGACTTGCTATATATATATATATTATGTATGTATGTATGTATGTATGTATGTGTATAGATATACATTTACATGTACAAAGAAATCTATATAGACACATGGGTTGCATATGTATGTATTATGCAATACATATATTAACATCTATATATGTGCATGTTTAGGAAAGAGAAAAGAGAGAAAGAAAGAGGAGAAAAGGAAAGAAAAGAGGAAAGGAGGGAAGGGAAGAGGAAGGGAAGAAACAATTTCTAGGTGCCACAATCTCTACTGAACAAAGGGAATGGCAATATTAAAAAATGACACAGCCTCCCCTAGAGAAGCTAATATCTTCATAGGGAAAGACAATTTATATAGGGAAGCTAAAAAGGGGAAGGAAGTGGGAGATAGCAGATAGTACCACATATGAAAAGTATAGCTTTTAGATGGTCAGGAAGTAGAATGGTGCTCTGATTCTAGTTATGACCTATTGGAGGTTTATTGATCAGAGTCCAGAGTCTGATGAGTTGGCAATCCAAATGTTGGAGGAAAAATTAAGGACCAGAATCCTTAAAAATTATCCTAAGTTGGACAAAGCTTGATTATGTTCACGTTATATTCCTATAATTGCCCAATTTTACAAAGTTTATGTTCTTATAAATTCTCACACCTGCAAAAATGTGTACATTTATATATTGCTTTAAAGTTTGCAAAGCACCTTTCATATGTCACATGGTTGACTGGCCCCACTCTCTAAAGACCTATTACATTTCCTCTCACTCCTTGCCCATTAAGAGTTTGGGATTTCTTTTTTCACTGCCAATACCTCGAGCCTCTACTGCTGCATCCCTCCATTTTAGGGACCCAATGACTGGAATCCCAGTTCTATTTATCCATTTAATATTAGATAACTTTTACAAATGAATATTTACTTCAAAGATATTGAGAATAAGCAAGTCTTTTTCAGAACCATTATCCCTATCCCACAATTTAGCTTAGTTCCAAGATAATCCTGATCCTTCCAAGTTCATGCCCAAAGTGGGCATCACTTAACTTCTATTGGGATCATGTCTGGACTATATTCTTGAATTCCCAGAACCCAGTGGCCCCTTCCAAATGGCAGACTCTACTCTTTGCACTTAGAATGAAAATAATTTTTAAAAGAGCCAGAGATCTTGGTCTCCTATTTCTCAGCAGCCTATGTGGCCTGAAGCAATGAAGGTCAAAGTTGGTTGTAAGGAAGATTTTTAAGGCTTTCCTTTCTTACTCTCCAGTGGTAACTCTAGCCTTTTACATAGATGTTAATGCCACAAAGGCCATGGCAGGAGCTAACTCTCTGAATATTCTTTTGAATATGCTAATAATTTGAGCTACCAATCAATGGAAAAAGGTTCCTTCCAAATGTGTAGTAGTGCATCATAAAATCTTCTGGAAGCAACTCCCTAATATCTTCAACATGGTTGATATCATTTTAGGTGATCTAAAATATGCAACAGATTTTCTTTTTTGTTTGTTTGTTTTTGTTTTGTTTATTATAGTTTTTTTTTTTTATTTCTAAGTTATATGCATGGAATTTTTCAGCATTGACAATTGCAAAACCTTTTGTTCCAACTTTTCCCCTCCTTCCCCCCACCCCTTTCCCCAGATCAGGTTGATCAATACATGTTAAAAATGTTAAAGTATAAGTTAAATACAAAATATGTGTACATGTCCAAACAGTTATTTTTCTGTGCAAAAACAATCGGACTTCGAAATAGTATACAATTAGCCTGTGAAGGAAATCAAAAATGCAGGTGGACAAAAATAGAGGGATTGGGAATTCTATGTAGTAGTTCATCGTCATCTCCCAGATTTCTTTTGCTGGGTATAGCTGGTTCAGTTCATTTCTGCTCTATTGGAACTGATTTGGTTCATCTTATAGTTGAAGAGGGCCACTCTTTATCATATAGTACTGTTGTTGAAGTATATAATGATCTTCTGTTCCTACTCATTTCACTCAGCATCAGTTCATGTAAGTCTCTCCAGGCCTTTCTGAAATCATCCTGCTGGTCATTTCTTAAAGAACAATAATATTCCATAATATTCATATACTACAATTTATTCAGCCATTCTCCAACTGATGGGCATCCACTCAGTTTCCAGTTTCTGGCCATTACAAAGAGGGCTGCCACAAATATTCTTGTACATGTGGGTCCCTTTCCCTTCTTTAAAATCTCTTTGGGATATAAGCCCAGTAGTAACACTGCTGGATCAAAGGGTATGCACAGTTTGATAACTTTTTGAGCATAGCAACAGATTTTCATTACACATAACAGTTTCTCACTTGAGTCTCATAACAATCCTATAACATTATCACCCCAATTTTACAAATGTTTGCCTCAGTTTCCTTATCTTTAAATAGGAATAATAATAGCACTTACACCATAGGGTTGTTAGGAGAATCAAATGAAGTAATCTTTGTAAAGCATTTAACAAAGTTACAGGAACATGGAAAGTACTATATAAATATTAGTTATTATTATGTTGCTGTTATTGTTCTTCTTGTTGTTAAAATCCATGTGTGAAAATAAAGGTAGCAAAATATAGACAATATATCTTGTATTGTGATAAAAATGTGCTTTTGTGGACATATAAATGAATCTATTATTAGATATGATATTTGATAGGGTATCTCTGTTTTTGATCAGTGGCTATAAGAGTGACAAAAAAGGAAGGAATCCTGGAATATCATCATAGCCAAATTCCTCAATTTCAAGATTTGTCTCCTGAAACATTTATTTGTAAAGTTTGTCCAAGAATTTAAAGCTCTTGGGGAATCCCAACTAAAATTCAGTCTTTCCTCCTTCAATAATCCTAGGACCCAAATTTCTTCCTCTTCTTTAGGATATTGAGTAGGAACCAACTCTCAGACTAAGTATAAAACAGGTTCTGACCCACTTATAGTTATTAAAAGCCCCATGATACCACTTACAAAAATTGAGTTATTAACCTTTATATTCTGGCCAGATTCCAAAGTGGGAGAAACATTGTACCTACTTAAAATTCCTATTTCTGTAATTCTTTCTTTTGTGGATAGTATAGAACTGGAAGAGATATCTTCTGTTTTGAAAAGGGGTATCAATTCAGATACTGTATGAAGTGGAAAGAAGTTATAAGTGCAAAGAAATCACCACTGTGTTTTAGCTTATTGCATATGTGGATCATCTAAGTTCCATGGGACACAATTTCTTCCTTCCTTCAAAGTAAAAAGAGAAAATCAAGCAATTGTCTTATCAGCCCAATGTAAGATACACTTTTGTTCAAATTCTGACAAAATAAGCTGAATTCAGCCTAAAATACATTTTAGTTTTCAATATAATCTTGTCATATAGATTATATTGAAAACTAAAACGTATATATAATGTGTGTATGTGTAATATATGTATGTGTATATGTATATGTATATAAAAGTCATTAGGTCCCTAAAATGCAGCAATAAAGACTCGAGCGAAAAGAGAAATACCCAGTGTTTAATGTATACCATCTCCATCCGCAATGAGCTATTTCAATAAAAGCTCATTAGGGCAGGAGTGGTATGATACATTTTGGGGTAAACTGCATCTACAGCAATATTATAGTAATAATTCACTTAATTGTGTGAGGAGGAGGAGGATCATGCTGTTGCTACTGATGATGATGATGATAATGACGACTACAACAACAATGATGATGATAACTGCCATTTGTATAGTGCTTTAAAGTTCACAAAATGATTTCCAAACAAATTTCTCCCCATTCAAATGAAATGCTTAAGTGAGGAAACAAGTAGCCATGCCTTGAACACGGGATTTGGCATCAGTGGACCTGAATTCTAATACCAGATCAGGAATTTTCTTCTTTTTCCTAGGCAAGTCAACTTTTTTTCCCTTCAACTTTATAATGTGAGGTTTGGACTAGATAATCTGCAATGTTCTTTCCAGCTCCTAAGCTATAATCCTATATTTCAAGATATGAGAATCTGCCCACCCATTCTGTAGACAGTTCTAAGGTTGTAGAATGGGGAACATGAGGCTAAAAAAATGTAGCTTTCTAATATACTGTACCTCTTGATGAAGTGATAACATGGAGTAAATAGTTATATTTCCTAAAGTATGAAGAAGAAACAAATGTGTGGAACAGAAGATAGAGTCTGCTAAGCCTGAAACTCACTCAGACATCATTTGTTTTGAATTTTAAGCCATCTAGGATTTGAGTACACATACCCTTGGCAAAACATGAGTCATTATTATATAATATTGTTATAAAATGGCTCACTGAACAGCAAGGGACAGTTATCAAATGAATTTTAAGTTCCATGTAAATGAATCTGGAATTTTCAGCCCAAAATGTCCAAGGATAAACATTGAATGGCAAACATGGAAAGATCCTGAACAATCTGGCACATGCCAAGGATAAAATAACTATAGTAAATTAAATACCTATGAAAAAAGCAAACAGCTGCAAAAAGGTTTCATGCTTCTGCCCTTAAATTACAATGTTCTTTCTAACCAGAAAAGTTTACTTATGTAACCACATGATCAGAGGAATTCTCTAATCAACCTGATGAGCTTTCAGTACTCTAAGTCTGAGACATTGATTATACTCTCTCTCATTAATTTAAGTTGAATTGTTTGCCTTGGGCAATTGTTGAGTCACTTGCTGTTGTTTGTTCTTTGTTCTTAAAGAGGACCATGACATAAGGAAGGTGATGCCATAATATTCTAGTGAATTGGGTTGAACTGAGAGAGGGCTGTACAAGGTCACCTGCCTCACTTTCTCCTCCAGAGTCATCTAGCTCCAATAGCAAGATATAGATCAGGATACCTGAAGATGGTTCTAAATGTGAATCAATTAGGAATGGATTGGTTGATACAGATTGTAAGTAAAGAAAAGGAACAATCAGAAGAAAGGGAACATTCTAGCAAAGTTCAAGGGACAAAAATTAAAACTTGCAATTTTGATCTCTACATTCTGCTCAACCTCCTGCTACAAGTTCCTCCTGATCAGTAACTACATGGCTAATGAGTCTAATAAAGTTTAAAATAAACTGAGTCAAAAGCCTTTATCAAATACCTAATATCTCATTCTAACAACAGGTCCCAACAGCTTGATACAAGCTCCCAGATCTTAGTGATGACTCCAGATGCTACTGAATCAAAGAAAATTTAAAAGTATTTGCAGAACATGTGGACTATCACCAAAGACCACTTGTGATAAATTTTCTATTTTGATTCAAGGACATTTCTCAATTCCCAACATGGAAAATTTCAGGCGTCTAACAGTAAAAGAGGGAGACATACACACACAAAAACAGACGGAGGTGGGGAGGAATGACTAAACATAGAAAAATAATTAATGCATTGCAATAATGCTATAGGCAAGGAAAAGCTCAGCATAAAACTCCAGCAGAAAATAATTTTGCATTTCATTCAGAAAAGAATAAAACATAGCCAAAAAAAATTTTGTGAGACTATTTATAAGACTTAACTTTTAAAAACTTGAATTAATCAGAAATGATTATTCTATTACATATCAGCAGATAACAAAATTTTACAGAACAGTAGATGTCTTGAGAAAAAGAATGGAACATATAGAACTCAGAACTCAATGATAAAAGATGAGATATTGGTGAAAAGTCAAAAAACAAAAAATCTGGAATTTCATATGAGCTATCAACTTCCAAAAAACAAAAAGGAAAATGAGGAACAAAAAAATATAGCTTATCCAAACAGAGTGATTAAACAACAACAATATGCATAGAAAGTTTGAATTATGCATCAATATACTATATATACACATGTATACATACACACACACATATAATTTGCATGTATAATATATGTGTGTGTGTATGTGTATCTCTATCCATATCTATATATAATGGAATTGTTAACATTTATATAGAGATTTTTATGTTTCAAGCAGTATCCTAAGTGCTTTGTAATTATTGTTTCATTTGATCCTCTCAAAAACCCTGAGAAATAAGTACTAATATGGTCCCTACTTTACAAATGAGGAAAGTGAGGCAAAAACAAGGTAACTTTTATAGGATCAGCCAGTTAATGAGTATCTAAAATCTGATTTGAACTCAGATATTGAATCTAGGCCAAGCATTCTAACTTCTATGCCACTGTGGCACCTAGCTGCCATATCTCTACATATGTATATGTGTATAAAACATTCAATATACACATACATACATATAAACACATATACATGTTTACATATACATATATACAAGTTGAGTATATATGTGGCATGCATATACTTGTCAGATATTTGTGTGTGTGTATATGTGTGTGCATGCACATACATATTCATTCATATAAACCAGATGGGTGCATATGCACATGTGCATACATATACACATTTGGGGGAACTGGAGAAATAAAACTGCCCAGAAATATTGAAACCAGAAGAAAGTGAAGATTGATAGAATACACAGTTCTCTATCACAGAGAAACCTGAAAAAATATACATTTAGTAATATATTTGTCAATCTTTACAGCTCAAAGGTTAAAGAAGAGGGAGAGTATGGATCTGGGAAGAAGCAGATAATGCTCCATGGATCCCAGTAAAACTTAGGAAAGTAAAAAATATATATATTAGAACAAGATGGATTAAAAGGCAAAGGAAATTAGCTTATAATAAAAATTAAAATATTCTATAAAGGTTAGCATAATACGTGAAAAAAGTTTAACTTTTAACAAGAGCAATGACTTTTTAAAAATTCCTTTTTTTAATTATAGCTTTTTATTGACAGAACATATGCATGAGTAATTTTTTAACATTGACCCTTGCAAACACTTCTATTCCAACTTCTCCCTTCCTTCCCTCCACTCCCACCCCTACAAGGCAGGCAGTCTCATACATGTTAAACATGCTTAAGTATATCTTAAATACAATATATGTATACATATTTATACAGTTCTCTTGTTGTACAAGAAAAATTGGATTTAGAAAGGTAAAAAAAAAAAAAAAAAGGTAAAATTTTTTTTGCCTGCATAAAAATGCAGGCAGTCCACATTTGTTTCTCAGTGTTCTTTCACTGGGTGTATGTAGCTGGTTCTGTTCATCATTGATCAACTGGAACTGAATTGGATCCTCTCATTGTTGAAGATAGCCACTTCCATCAGAATTGATCCTCATATAATATTGTTGTTGAAGTGTAAAATGATCTCCTGGTTCTGCTCATTTCACTTAGCATCAGTTCATGTAAGTCTCTCCAAGCCTCTTTGTATTCATCCTGCTGGTCATTTCTTACAGAACAATAATATTCCATAACATTCATATGCCATAATTTACTCAGCCATTCTCCAATTAATGGGCATCTGTTGGAATCTTTACAAACTGCTGACAATGAGACTGTCAAAAGAACTTTAAAATCTTCAGCTTTCAGTTCCTGAAAAACCAGCAACAATCATTAGATTTTTTGAGATGAAATAGAAAAAGAGAAAAACTTCAAACCAAAGGAGATTTAAGAAGCATCTGACACTGAAAGAGCATGACTGACAATGAGACTGTTAAAAGGACTTTTAAAATCTTCAGGAATCATTGGATTTCCTAACACAAGATGAGACTATTGCAGTAGTTCAGAGCTTACAGGGACTATTGGATTCCTGGCACAAGAACTAATGGACAATGGATTCCTTTTGGACTATTTCTAGGACTTACGGACATGTGTAAATTCTCAGGTTGATTCATGTTATTTGTTACATTACTACTAGCCTGTTATATTGCTATGTGCTTATGTATTTTATGTAATTGCAAGAATCATTGGATTTCTTGAGATGAAAAATTGTTGATGAGACTATTAAGTCAGGGAGGTCATGACCACCCTATGTTCTAAAACAAAAGAAAGGGGGAGATGTTGGAATCTTTACAAACTGCTAACTCATTAGAGTTGATAGATTATTGATCTGATCTTACAAGAAGATTTTTTGGGCCAGAACCTGAAACAAGGTACTAAGTAGAACTAATTGATACAATGCTTGTGTTTACACCTTTACTCATTGGAATTCACAAGTATGGGAGATTCACAAAGTTAACTGTGTAACTTTATGAATTCACACCTCCCCT
Organism: Antechinus flavipes; assembly: GCF_016432865.1. Classification (NCBI taxonomy): domain Eukaryota; kingdom Metazoa; phylum Chordata; class Mammalia; order Dasyuromorphia; family Dasyuridae; genus Antechinus; species Antechinus flavipes. Next base: position 44,602,600 of record NC_067401.1, read on the forward strand.
GAAGCTCTTAGGGCCAGAGAGCACTATGGGAGAAGACCCATAATCCCTCTTTCTCATATTCCACAATTCCTCTCTCTCATATATAAGAGACTGATTTTCAGCTGAATTATGCCAGAAATCCTCTCTCCAAGGCAAGAGAGAGCCATTCCATTTTCTACTTGGCTGGCTGGAGGACTGAAGGACAAACTTTTGGATTTTAAGACATTCAGAGGGAGCTCTTGGAAGCAAGCAGAGAGATAGGCCTCTAAGCTAACCGGGCTATATTGGAGACAATAAAAGATCTGAACTTTTATCACCTGGCTGCGTTTTGGGTGATTATTACTTTCAACTGATACTAAGGCTGCCTCTAGAAAACCTCCCTCAAGAGACCTGCTCTCCCCCAGAGAGAACCATCTTATATTATATTTTAAAGAAGAACAAGAACTCCAACAGGCCTCCATTCAATTTCCAGTTTCTAGCCACTACGAAAAGGGCTGCCACAAACATTTTTGCACACTCAGGGGCCTTTCCCTTTTTTAATATTTCTTTGGGATATAAGCCCAGTAGTAACACTGTTAGATCGAAGGGTATGCAGTTTGATAACTTTTTGAGTATAGTTCCAAATTACTCTCCAGAATGGTAAGCATTCCTTTTAAGAAAATAATAAATGGACAGAAATTTTAAAGAACAAATACAATAGAAAAAAAGAAACTTTTAAAAAGAAAAACAAGATTGAAAAACTAGAAAAAACTTCACAATGATCAAAAATATAAATCCTCTGGAAGGAGGAAGAAGAAGGGGAAGAGGAGGAAGAAAAGAAAAAACACTACACATTGAGATTTATAAAGAGTTAATATAAGGGTTTGAAGAATTTGTTATACCTCAAAAGAATATGAAAAAAAAAAAAAAAAAGAAGAAGAAGGTCCTATATTGACCTTCACCTTTAAAGGTTAGGACCTCGTCTCTAGATTTTTGGAATCCAGAGGCCTTTATCTTGAGGAATTTCCATATATTTCATGACTGACTGCTAGAGATCTCAGAGTCCCAGAGCACCTGGACTACGTAGGTGAGAGTCTTCTGGCCCTGTTTGATTTATATGACCTCACTAATGTGGGAGGAAATAGAGAAGATTCCACAGGTTAAAAAGGTATAGAAAAGGTGAGATCTGAATCTTAGGAAAGCGTTCTCACATTAGTGAAACCACAGATCTATGAAAGAATACACATCCATAGATTTCCACATAAACATTTTTTTTTGTTTCTGTGAACATTTTTTTAAGTCCCTGAAGGCCCTAAAGGACCATATTACACTAACCTGAAGATGAAAATAATTATAGTATAAGTGTGTGTGTGTGTGTGTGTGTGTGTGTGTGTGTGTGTATGTATATATATATATATATATATGTGTGTGTGTGTGTGTGTGTGTGTGTGTGTGTGTATGGATGTGTATGTGTACATGCATAGTATACCATCTTTATGTTTCTAATTAATTCACAACTCTCCATGTGTAGTTTCTCAACAGTTTCCATTTTTATTAGATAGTAGGGATTAAGTCATCAGTTCAGATATATAGAAGTCAAAAGGATCTTAGATTTTAGGGTCTATTTTATGATCTGGGCAGTGAATCTTCTAAGTGGTCTGGTTGTGACATTGCCTCTCCATTTTGCAGCTGTAGATATTGAAGCCCAGAGACAATAAATATCATTTCTATATTCACAGAACTAGTAAATGTCTGAGGAAAGCTTTGAAACTGTCATCCTGAATCCAAGGACAGTAATCCATGCACTATACTATGTAAGCAGAGAGTTATAGAGCATAGCATGAATGATTTAAGAGAATCAGGACATAGAGATGTGAAGATGACCATGATGACCATAATACTGAATTTTACTTTCACAGCCTTTGAAAACCTATATATTTGATTTGGAAATTATAGTAACCTACAGTTTCATGACATCTTTCCCCTCCAAAGGACAGCCTTCATGTTATATCCATGGAGGGAGATGTGACCGATTAAAAGATCTCTGAAACCTACAACTCTATGTAAGTGGGGAGAGACTTTAGAGAGGAAGAGAGAAGTTAAGTTTGAAGGAAATCATCAAGAAAGAATAAAATTAATTTTTGAAAAGTAGATAGAATTTCTAAGAACAACAAATACAAAGGAAGCTAACTTCCCACTATATCCCTTTATTCCCCAAAGCTATGAAGAATGGACTCTCCCAGAGAGATCATTCTCTCCTTTATAAAGAAGGGATAATTTGGGTTTTATTATAATTCTTACTTTTAAGGGAGAAGTAACAAGAAAATTCTCCAATGAGTTTTTTTAAATATATAAAACTCTATTTTCTAAAGATGTCAGTGCCTGGGATCCATTTCATATTAACTGTGAGACTGAAAGTTTTCCAACATCCTGTGAACTGGAGACTTAAGTATCAGGACAATATCAATTCCAGAGGGATATTTCTCTTCTCTATGGCTCTAAGAGGTACTTCCAATGTATCTGGCTGGATTTGAAAAGCCAGCTCTCTGACAGGTGATAATTGATGACGTTTTGGACTTTGCCAGAAGCTCCAATGCCATTGGCAGTAGAGAGAAACAGCCTCGGCAGGATATGTATATGTGTGTGTGTATTTGTGTGTGTGTGTGTCTGTGCAAAGGACTGGAACACAAATAGAAGGCTTCATAAATTAAATTTAATGTCTCATAGCTCTTCTTTAGCAAAACAAAGTAGGTGTGGAAATCATTTCAACTTAAAATTTATTTCTGTGAAAAATGGAAGCCAGTCAGGGTGTGGGTATGTGTATGGCAGAAGACAGAGTTTATGGATAGACATCTGTTACACTATTTACAAATTAAAGGGAAGAAAAATATTTTCATGTCAAAGGGCCAAAAAATAACTAACATGAGCAATGTCCAATTATTCATAGACATGGGCTTCAGTTCTCTGTAAAACTTTCAAAGAGAAGTTCTCTGGGTCCTATAAACCACTGCTCAAGAGGCTTTTCAGTGAATATCCTGTAATTGGCCATGCTCCTATCCATTAGGCTGTAGGAAGTAACTTCAGAAGTTACTATAGGTCACAGGAGATTACCTCAGAAGACCCCTTTGCTCCTTACTAACTCGGGAACTTTAGACAGGTCATTTATCATTTTGCTGTCCAAGTCTTAGTTTCTTGAGCTCTGTAAGAAGAATAGATAATTTTTTAGATTAAAAAAAAATCTTACTTGACATAGTAACTTTTTTCTTTTATTTTAAAATTTTTATAATTTATTTTAAACCTAAATACAAAATAGAAAAAGAAAAAAAATTGCCATGTGAATGAGAGTTTTCAAAATATGAAGCAATACATTTCCACTTCAAGAAAGACTCTAACAAATACTATACTTTGTGTTCAGAGCTGTCCATCTTTCTTTGCTCCTTGGTAGACTGGTTTTTTTTTTTCCTCTGCTATGTACTTTTTAATTTTTTTATGCACCTTTCCCCCCACCTTTTTCAAGGAAGCTATAATTAAGGACAGATATATACATCCAGGTATGTATATAATATAATACATGTGTATATACATGTATGTAGATATGTTTATATATTATATCTACATATACACACATATTTATGTAGACAGAGCCATATATATGTGCATATATATACACATATATATATATACTTAGCCATACATAGCTATCTATAATTACACACATTTCATATGTATCTATGTAAGACCATACTATGCTTATTTGTCTTCTGTTTCTCTGAAGATGCATAATGTCTTTCTTCATAAGTCCAAGTTTTTCTATATTTTTCTAACTCTTCCAACTCATCATTTTCTAAACCACAGCAATATTACAACTGTTTTATTTATATTTTATTTGTATTTATATTATTGTACAATAATTACAATATTGTAACAGTAAATGGTTAAATAAAGGGTCTTCATCTGAAGATGTTTAACTATTTTAGTCTAAAACAATATTAATACAGTGATCAACAGTATTATTCCCCTGTTTTTTCTTTTGAGCAAATCTTTTTTAGCATTAACTTTGCAATCATGATTACTACTCTGCTTTTTTTTACATAAATAAATTCTACTTCTGATTTTTATTTATATTTATACGTATCTCTTATTTCCTATCCCTCCTGACTGTTCCATATTACTTCACACTGTCTGGGAGGTGAAAATTCCTATGGCTGAGATCAAGGCTACCTCCCAAGCTATTTCAGAGGAACTAACCTAGGTGTGTTTACACTAAACATAGGCCAAACCTCTGACCTGGTATCTTTCTTCAGATCTTCTCCAGTTGTCTCAGGAGTTCCACTGTTCTGCCCCAACTCTTGTTTATTTTTACCACTCCACATTTGCCCTGAGGTGCTATTTTGTCTTGTTTGTAGGGAAAACCTGGAGTACATACAATTTTCTGTCCTATTCCACCATCTTCCTAGAGTCCTCCCCAAGTTTTTTTTTTCTTTCAAATTTTTCTTTTCCTATTGCCTACTGTTTTTTAAAATATATTTGATGATGTAAAGAAATCATCAGATTTGTGGGGAGTGAGGAGAAGTAAATATAGAAATTTGAAGTCTTATTTTACTACCTTGAGCATAATTAAATATTCTCTGTTAATGTTAGCTGGAAACTTGTTTGTATAAAACTGCACGCTGTATTCCAGAGTCTCTTGAAAGTATTAGAAATCTATTAGAGGTGCTTACACTAATATCTCTTTTTTTAAAAAGTTAACTGGCAAAGAAAAAAGGGCCCCACCATTGAAACATATTATGGAAACAGGGAAGATGGGATTCATCTTCAGATGAAGACCCTTTATTTAAATAAAAGCTTTTATTCTTACCTCAAAAACTAATGTGAAATGGCTCCCCGCCCAGAGAGAATTTATAGAAGAATTCAAAAAGGAATTTAAAAACCAAATGAGAGACATTGAGGAAAAACTAAAACAAAAAATGAAAACCATCCAAGAAAAACAAGATTATGAAAAAAAGTTAACATAACTAGAAAAGAAGGTACAGAATCTCAAAGATTAAAATAATTCTTTGAAAATTAGAATTAGGCTAGGAGTAGCCAAAAAAGCTGTAATAGACCAAGAAATAACAAAACAGATTATAAAAAATGAGAAAATAGAATAGAATGTGAAACATAAGAAAAATAACAGATTTGGTCAACAGATCAAGAAGAAAAAAATATAAGAATAATTGAACTGCCAGAAAGTGGTGACCAAAAAGAGAATATTGACCCAATATGCAGGAAATAATCCAAGAAAATTGTCCTGAGGTGATGGAACATAAGGGGAAAGTAGAAATAGAAAAAAATCCATCAAACACCACCTTAAAAGAGATCTTTTGTGGGAAACACTCAAGAATCTTATTGCCAAATTTCTAAACCCTGAGATCAAAGAAAAAAAAACTTGCAAGAAACAAGAAAAAGAGCAATTCAAATATGCTGGAATAATAAGAATTATAATTGGATAAGACTTATCAGCAAATTAAAAAAATAACTGCAGGTCCTAGAATCATGTCTACTGACAATTAAAAGAGCTAGACCTTCAGCCAAAAATATCATATCCAGCAAAATTATGTATAATTTTGAAGGAGAAAAAAATGAAACTTCAACAAACTTCCAGACATTCCAGATTTTCTATCAACCAAACCAGAACTTAGCAGAAAATTTAACAATATAAGCCAATATCAAAGATCAATTTTAAGGAACTCAACATGGACAAACTATTTAATTTTGGACAATTTTTTTTTACATGGGAAATGTATACTATTTGTTTAAGATTCACATCAACAATAGGATAGCTCAACAGAAAGATTGGCAGAGATAAGGTAAAAATATAATCATGTTATATGAATGTGATGCAGATGAAGAATAGACACAAAGACTTTAGAGGGAGGAGAAGGTTCATAATTCTGAAAACCTGCTCACATAGGGAATGGGTTCAATAGGAAAGATTACATATATACCACGAAGAGTATAGCACCTTCCAAAATGTATAAAGAAATAAGGAAGGAGAAATGGGTGAATGAGGAAGCAAAGAGTGAGGGAAAAAGATAAGGGAGGGATCATTAGGTGGAGGGAGACAAAGTTATGGAACAGAATTTAATTAAAGAGTCAGCAGGAGATATGTGTGTATGTAGAATATATATGTATGAGTGTGTATATAAATATGTAGATATGTAGAGATATATCTACATAAATATATCTTTTCTTAAATCTAACTTGCTTGGGAGTAGAGTGGTTGAAAGAGGGAAAAAGAATAAAGTAAATAAATTGTACAGCAGAGAATCAAAGAAGAATTTACAAAGGAGTTAAAAAAAATGGACATTCGTGTATATAATTTCTTCTACTAATTATATATATATATACTTTCTTGATCATGTAATTTGTTGTTATATATTTTGAATTCTCCCTGATGTTCTGCTGAGCACATAACAATGTTCTCTTTTATTTTTTTTATTTTGTTTTGTATTCTTTTTGTTTTTCTTTTTTCTTACTGTGTTTTTTCAAATAAATTTTTTTTTAAAGAAAGTATTAGGAATCTGTCCCCAAACACAATTATGAAACATGTAGCATACATGGCATCACTAGCCAGCTCTTGAAATAAATTTGCAACAGTACAGATGCCCTGCCCTTTCAATATGAATCTGAGACCTATGTGATAACCTGATTCTACCTTCTCTTAGCTTATCTTAATTTCTGTTTCTGTTCAATTGTATCCTATTCTTCCTGATCCCATGGACTAAGTGTCCGTGGAGTTTTCTTGGCAAGGATACTGAAATACTTTGCCATTTTCTTCTTTGGTTTTATGCAGATAGGAATTAATTTACACTCCCAGGATCATGCAGCTAACAAGTATCTGAGTTCAAATTTGTTCTGATTTTTCTGACTCCAAGCCCATTATATAATTCGCTGTGCCCATTATCTAAATTCTACTCAACCATCAATACCAAACTGACAGACTATTGCTACCATAAAGTTTCTCTAGTCAGTCTAATGTGAAATAATTTCTCCTTGTTAAGAACTCATACCATTCTTCTGAGCCATTCATTGGGAAATTAATTTATATTTCCTTGCCTGATAACTTATTTGTCATCTTAATTATTTAAATCTTATTTTTTTTTACTTTTTTACTTTATCTTATACCTTTATCTACTCTATAAAATTCCATGTGAATAAGGCACATGGCTTATGTTTCTTATAGTACTCCCAAATTTGATTAAAATTTGCATTCCAATTCAATAAGAAACAGGCCTAATTAAAGATATAATGGATAAGAATAATTATTTTTTAAACTTTAGAGGAAGTCCATTCTTCAATCATTTTAATAGTATTAAAATAATATTCCCCAAACTTATTAAATTACATAAAAGTTATTTTATTCAGTTTTTAAAGAAATTTTGTGAAGATTTTATTTCTTCATTGAGAAAGGCTTTTCCAGATTCTGTAAGTTGAATACTTCAAATAAAACAAATTTCCAATAAAACAAAACCAAAAGATAGATCAGAAAAGCTCATTTTGAAGAGAAAAATTAAATAAAAATTGAATTAAAGATTAATAGCATCCAGGCCACATACAAGGAATCTGCAAATTTTGACCACTAAACAATTTTGTTTTCCTAAACTGACCTTTCAAATTGATTCCCCTCCCCCCCAAAAAATGATGCATATAATGGCAGCAGCTTCTTCTGCCACCTATTGATCAATCTGTAGTTATGTGAATAAGTTTCTAAATGGTGAGTTAATATTTATCTCCATAGAACATTAACCATAAAAGAATAGCAGGATAGTATATTGTTTCTAGATGATTTATAGCTGAACTCCATCAAAAAAAATTTTTTAAATTAGAAAAAAAATGATAGTATATGAAATATTGAGCCTCCAAGTAACAACAGTTTCAAAGGTGCTTTCAAAAAAGGATCAACCTTCATATAATTTGAATTTGGTAATTTCCTATAACTTTTTATACAACTTCCAGGGAGAATGAAATTTATCCATCCATTTATTTATTCATTTGTTAAGTCTGGGTTAGCTCCCTGAAGACCTTGGGATCAGCCAGAGTCCGGATAAGTAAAAGTCCTTGGTCTTTAGGGGGAGAGGAAAGAAGCAGGCAAACTGCCAGGAGTTTTGCTAAAGATCTCTTCTCTATTCTGGAGTCCAGAATCTCCACCTTTCTCCTCCTCATCCTGCCACCAAGTGAGTCTCTGGCCATTGTCACCCCACTCTCTAATCCTTGCCTACTATTATCTTAACATCAAACATTGAGCCAGCATCAACTGTGAGAAGAGCCATTTTTCCAAACAAATATTACTAGAGTCATTGTCTTATATCAAATAGGTAATTAGCCTTAAATGCTTGGTTGTCTGATTCAAGTACACCTTTTCATAGTTTCAGCCCTCTACATTCATTCACAAATATTTCTTAATCATCTACTGTAGACAGTGGCAGATAGTGGGAACTCTGAGGGAGGTATAAGATCCTTCAGCCCAGAAGAGACCTGCTAAAAATATATAGTTTGGCTTTCCATTTCCCTTGGTGTTCACACCTTTTCCTGAGAAGTCAAGGAGGGTTTAACCATCTGTGTTCTTCTTGAAGCAAGGATACTTACAGCAGAGTGTTTACTCAGTGTAATTGATGATATAATGGTTCTCTAGTTTACATATACTTTAGTGTGATATGATGATATAATGGTTCTACAGTTGGCACATGCTCAGTGTGCTGTAATGATGTAATCGTACTAAGGTATTTAAGGGCTGAGAGGACTGGAGAGGAGAGTGTGTGTGTGTGCTCAAGCTTGATCTCAGACTCAGAGACTCACACACAGACACAGAGGAGACTTCAGATTTCATTCTTGACCATCCTCGTGGTGCCTCTCCTGCCTTCATCACTTCACCTAAGCAGAGATCTTCCAGAGAGTTAGTCCGGACATTACAATCTACAGTCAGAGAAAACTGGATATTATTAAAAAAAAAAAAAAAACTTAGAAAACATCTGGTCCAAGTTCAAGGACAGAGTGGGTACTAGTCTATTTATAGTCTATTCTATTCTTAGGCCACTTTCCAAGATGTCTTATACATTCTTTTGTTCAAGCCAATATGCCTATAGCCTTTTCTTAGTGGCAAATGAACTTGGGAAGGACTGACTCTCAGGCTGTTTCTGTTTTTTTTTTTTTTTAAAGGAAATTGAGATTGAGTTGCCTAAAGTCACACAGCTAGTAAATGTTTGAGAATGAATTTGAACTCAAGAGGTCTCCCTGACTCTAAGACTGGTACTCTTTCCACTGTACTATATAACTGCCCTTGCCCAGGCTCTTTCAACTCTTAATTTTGAAGAAGAAAAAAAAGTTGTGGGAAAAGGAGAATGAAAAAATAGAAAAAAGAAACTTGAAAGGCTGAGTCAAGGATAGTTCCACCATGAAGGCTTTCAGCACCAAGGCTAGTTATATGTAAATATATTAATTTTTTTTGTGAAGAGAAAAAAATAGGTTATAATATTAGAACTGGATGATTCTATAATATAACGTTGAATAAATCTAAAGTTTGAATATAGGAATATTGATTGTAGTTGAGGCAGCTATATGGTGCAATGGATGATGTGCTTGACTTGAAATCAGGAAGTACCAATCCTACTTCTGACACATAGTAGTTGTGTGATCTTGTGCAAGTCACTTAACTTATCTATCTCAGTTTCTTTATTTGTAAAGTGGGAGTAATAATAGTCATATATCCCAAGACTGTTGTAATAATAAGAAGAGAAACTATTAATAAGGTTCTTTGCAAGCTTTATAATGCTATAAAAATATGTTTTCCCCTTAAATTATGCCTTTAAATTAAATTTATGCCTCAAATACGAACCTTTTCAATAGTAGTCCCAAGAAGTGGTCATACCATATGCAAATGCTTGTTATTAGATACTTTGGGGGAACATAAAGAAGTATATAATACATATAGTTTTTGCCTTCAAGAATTTATAATCTAGGAGGGTAGATAAAATATATCACAAAGAACCAGAATAAGAGACACTCTAGCTAATGTCAGATAAGGCATTTTAACCAATCTCTTCCCTCTCTTTTCCAATAGTGAGAGTACATTTAGCTATGTATGGGAAATTTCACAAATGATTCCAAAGTATGCAGACACAAGAGAGGTCAAGGTTAAAAGTTTCATTTACCCTTAGAATAGTAACAAGCAATTTTGGAGCCTGGGAAAAGCATAACAAAATATATGCTGAAGTAAATTACAGGAAAGGTCCCCTCAAATCAATTTTCAAAGACAAGTTCAGTTGAGATTTGGGGAAATATCAGATATTCAGACATGAAGCTCAATGGAATGAGAGATCCTGGAGCACTGTGGAACTACTTCAGAGGATGAAGACTACCAGGTGAGAGAATAGGGAAGCTCTAAAAAAGGGGAGCCACATCTTGGGCAGTGAGAAGGAAGCAATCATCTGGTGAATTACTATAAGGCCTGGATCCTTTATTCTATTGGCCTAAAGCATTCCTAAATGTATTGTGTGGGGTTGTTGTTTTGTTTTGACCATGTAGATCATGTATTTCCACATGAGTCTGTCTAGATGTAACTTTCAGGGATTCTAGAATAGATATCTCCAGAACCTCTTCCCTGATTTTTTCCCAATGGATATTCAAATCCTGGCAAGAGAGAAATCAAGAAGCTAGAATCATGTTAGTTACTCTGCTCTGCTTAGAGAGGACACTGAGTTAGAATAAGCTTTTTTGAGTTCCTTAAATTATGAGTCTTATGGATGTGATTTTTTAGGTTCAAGCTATACGGATGTCCATAAATAGGATGGGATTACCCCAGGATAAATAGATAGATAGAAATATATCAATATTGGCACATCTCTATAAGTATGTTGTTATAAATATAAATACATATAAATATGGATATAGCTATAAAAGTATATTGGTATGAATATATATAAATACACACACATATACAGTTATCCATTCTAGATTATGACTTTCTCCATTGCAGCTTTGATATAATTCAAGTTGCCACAAGAAATTTGGGGGAATTTTTGCAGGAACCATAAATGACTGCAAAAGTTAGCAGATGGCACAGAATTTATAACCAAATAATTAAGCCAAATTTAAAACAAGGTACTGTAAACACCCATAAAAGAAAAATTAAAAATTGAGACTTTTTCTTTAGTAAGAAAGGAAAACAAACAAAAAAAAATTACCCAGATTTTCCAGGTTATGAGGGTGTCATCCCCCACCATGATATAGAAGGGATAACCTACACACATGTATCTATGTGTGTGTGTGTGTGTGTGTGTGTGTGTGTGTGTGTATACACACACACACACACACACACACACACACGTATATGTTTGTATGCATTTTAGTGTCCTACAGAGAATTTGGAATGGTACATCTCTCCCAAAGCAGGAAGCCAGAAGACCTCTTTTTTCTTATGCTTAGCAATTCTGCCTACCCTTCTTGCAGGCATGGCTCATTAAGTAATCAGTCTCCACAAATGAGATGAGATTCCCATGTAATAGGCCCTTTGAGCCAAGGGTTACATAGATAAGAAAACTCCTACTGAAGAACATTAACATGTCTTCAATTTACTACCTCTGAGACATGTTGTCAAGAGTTATATAGCCAGAAGCATATCAAAGACAGAATTTGAATCTAAGTCTTCCTAACTCTGAAGTAGCTTCTGCCATTCTGTCTCTGGGAGTTTATTATTTTAACAAATTATTGTTGCTAAGTAGATGCTCAGTTATTTCTCTAAAATTATTGTCCTCCTGTGGAGACTGAATGTGGATCACAACATAATATTTTCACTGTTTTTTGTTTTTTTTGCTTTTTGTATTCTTTCTCATTTTTTTTCCCTTTTTGATCTGATTTTTCTTGTTCAGCATGGTAAATGTGGAAATATATATAGAAGAATTCCACATGTTTAGCATATATTGGATTACTTGCAGTCTAGAGTGGGTGAAGGGAAGGAAGGGAGAAAAATTTGGAGCACATGATTTTACAAAGATGAATGTTGAAAAATATTTTTACATATTTAAAAAAGTAAAAAACAATTTCCCTCATTTTTCTTTCATTTTTTTAATTGCAACTTTCTTAGGAAGGATATTCCTTTATTTAGACAATTGATTATACATCAGCAGAATCTTTCACCAATTTTTCTTCATAAAAGTGGACATAGTATTGATCCAAATGTCTAATTAGATTTCCTGAATTATAATCCATACCAGAACCCTAAAGTTTAGATCACAATTTACCATAATTATTGTCTGTTAACTTCAGTTAGAATGTCTGAGATTTTAGTCCTACCACATCATTAGGTAGGCAATTATTATTTTTTACCCCGTAAAACATAGTCCAAATTGTGTCTGTCCTCTCATCCCTTTAAGGTACAAATATAGGTACAAACATAAATCATCTTAGGGTCTTTTTGTTGTTGTTGCCATGCTGTGTTCAATTTTTTTTTTTTTGCATACCAAGAAATCTTGTTTCTTAAAATATATAAATTTGGAAAACAACAAATCAATCTACTATTCCTTTTTGCCCTTTTTACTATCTTTTTCCTCTATGAAATATTCAACTCAATTCCTCTAAATACATATATCTCATTATACTTCAAAGAAAACTGTTTAAATTCTATCAGCACCCCTTAAGGAGCCAGGAAAGTGGCTCAGTGGATAGAATGTTGGGCTTAGAGGCAGGAAGACCTGAGTTCAAAGCAGACTTAGACACTTAGTAGCTGTGTGTGTGAGCCTGGAAAAGTACTTAACATATATTTGCTTTATACATTGGCAAAAGAAATGACAAACTATTATCTTTGCCAAGAAAACCCAAAGCACAATACTGGCATGCTATGGTCCACGGGACTGTGAAGAATCAGACAGAACTGAATAACTGAACAGCAATAATCTTTAAATTCTAGTAACAGCCCCCATTCTACCTAATAACATAGTTGAGTTAAATTCTTTTGGACATATTAGTTTGTCTTGCATTCTTTTTATTTATTTATTTGTTCATTGTCCTTCATTCTTTCCCCCCCACCAAGGCAATTGTAGTTAAGTGACTTGCCCAGGGAGACACAACTAGGACATGCTAAGTGTCTGAGACTAAATTTGAACTCAGGTCATTCCTGACTTCAGAGCTGGTGCTCTATTCACTGCACTACCTAGCTGCTCCCTGTCCTTCATTCTTAAGAGGACTTTGACAGTATAAAGGAATAGTGAAGGAATACTAGTACTGTCAATACCTTATAAAGGGATCAAACACTAGTAATCTACCGTAGTTACAATTCTGCATCTTTGCATAGTTTTAAGACAGAAAGATGAGGAAAGAAAGGGGGAAGAGAGGGAGACCAAAAGGGGGGAAAAGATAAGGGAGGGAAGGAATGAGAAAGAAGAGGAGAAGAGAGGAGAGGAGAGGAGAGGAGAAATGAAGAGAGAAGGAAAGGACAGGAGGAGAGAGGAGCTAGTATTTAATATAATATTTTAAGATTTGCGCACTATTTGCAAATAACTCCTCACAACAACTCTGAGAAGTAGATACTATTTTAATTCCATTTTAGAGATGAGAAGAGTAAGGCAGACAGAAGTTAAACTCCCTGCCCGGGGGCACATAGTCAGCAAGTGTCTAGGGCCACATTTGGAATCAGGTCTTCCTAACTGCAATCCCAGTGTTCTGTGCATGATAGCACTCTCCAGATGTCTCTAGTCACCATAGAAGTCTTGCATTTTTTCGAGGCCCAAAGATGTTATGTTGTGTGCTTTGAGAGAGTTACCAAAAAAGTGTTGGAACACTGTGCTACTCAACAGCTGAGAAAAGATGATTCATCCCAGTAGGCACTGATATATTTGAGCATGTGAAGCAAGCTCAGAGAGTTGTTCTCACCTCTACATGCAGCAAAGCTGTTTGCCAGAGCAAATGCAAGAACTGAATACTAGTCTTTTCAATAATCATTTTTGTTTTATTACTTTAGAATATTGTGGGAATTAACTCAAAGTCATCATCATACCTTGTTTGGAAATTGTCCATAAGTGTTAACTTAATGAACCAAGAATTTACTCCTATGGAACATGAATACCCACTTCCTGAAAATGTTGAGTTAGCTTATTCAGGACCACTGCCAAGATGATGATCATCTTTAATAGACCTTGTTTCTATAAGCTGTTTCAGCTCCTTTTTGTAGCTTTACGTCCACAATCTATATCTCTTTAAGAACAAACAATCTTAGTAAAATCCAGGGTCTCATTGGGTTTTCTTGAAGGCAGACCATCATGTTTATTGGCCTGAATTTACCCCAAAGCTATCACATCTTTGATATAGCACATTTATTAGTGACTCCTTTTACATTTCCTTCTTGTTTTCATGCTTATGTCAAGCTAATAATCTCCTTCTTAAATCACATCTGAAGAATATATCAATATAAAATTACCCATGAGTACAACCCCAAATTACCAAAGTTACATGTGTTTTTCCTTTGTTAACTACATTAAAAACATATATTCATCAATGCAGTATAATATATTGATAATTACTTTTAGCACCAACAATTTTTTTTCCTACATCACTATAACAAATACTGCCATTTGAAATAATTGGCCTTATTTCAACAATAATTAAATTAATGCAGATGAGAAAAAAATGATCATGGGTCTTCAAGGAAGTTCAGGTCATGCAGATAAACAATCAGAAAAATAGCATTATTATCTTAAAAACAGAAAAGATCTTTGAGTTAATCTTTTGCAGATGAAGGAACTGAAGTTGAAGGAGATTCATGTAGCTGGCAGAATTTTAATTCAGGTCAGCATCCTATCCGTTGTTCTACCAAAGTGACTCAAAATAGGAACAACAGCTCAGTGTATAGCATGCCATATATGAAATTAGTAAGATTTGGATGCAAATGCTCTGACACTTTCTACTATGTGAGCAAATTAAACAGCTTCTAATTTTTTGACCTTAGCTTCCTCTTTTGAAAAAAATGAGAATAGCTATTTCACAGAATTTTGCATGAAGTTGAAATGAAATGATATGTGTGTACACACAGAGTACTTTGCAAACTTTTTTGTAGGATAGGAATGTCTGTTTTTTATCTTATTATTACTAAACAGGAAGCCAAGAAAACATGGGTTGATATCCTATACCTGGCACATGCTGGCTGATTGTGAAAGTGGATATATCATAATCTCTTATGCTAAGAATGAGCTGTAGAAATAGTGTCAATTTATACTATTACAGAGTTTCTTCATTCGGGAGTTTCCTTACATCAATGAAATTGCATATCTCTATCTAGTAGTATCATTTTTCTTGTTTCTGTACCTAAATTTGCTTTGAGGTATTTGCATTTCTTTTGTTTGTTTGTTTGTTTAACTGATGTCTCAATGATACAAAACAGCTGTTTGAATGAGACAGGGAATTGAGATTCTTTCTCATATCCAGTTATTTTATTTTTAGCAATTGGTAGCTGATGGTTTATAATCTTGGTATGCTGGCCCTCAACATTCCTTCATGCTACCAGGGGACTTATTTGGTTCAGCCCTCATTCTGTGACTCCATCCTTCTGTCCAGGAGGGATCTATATCAGGGGACTCCTAGGCTTTCTGACACCAACCTTTCCTCTGATACCGGGCCATTTCAATTTTCCCTACGGCAACCTGACTAAACAGCAAAGCACATTGCTAGTGAATCTTGTCAAAATGGTGGCCAATGGATGTCTCAAAAGACTTAGAGCCTAGATCCCAAGGGACAACAAAGAGTGACACAACATAAGAATGGCAAAGACAGAAATAGAAGAGCTAGGGGAAAAAAAGTCTGTAATTCTGGTATTTCAGTAAACCCTAGAAGGTCATAGCATCATAGTAGTAATGTTGGAAGGAACCTCAGAGAACCTCTAGTCCAATCCCTCATTTTACTTAGCAAGGTCCATGACAGTAAAATAATTTTCCTAAAGCCATATAAGTAGCAAGCTCAATAGGATTTGAAGCCGGGGCTTCTGATTCCTAAGCCAATACTCTTTCAAAATATATTGCTTGCTCTTTCTTAAAAATTAAATCTAGCCTCACCTCCATGTCAAAATGATTCTTAAATTTAACACTATGAAAGCAATTCATATTTTGATGTTTATTAATTATTCCATATTTATCTTCTTTATCAAAAGACCGTGTTGGAAAAAGAAGGGAAAGTTCTGTTGAAATTTTTGTTGAATACAATTAAAGTTTCCAAAAGATAGATTATGATGCTTAATTGAATTAATGCTCAGTTGTTACAGGGGTCAGTCTCTAAACTATTTCCACTAAATGAGAAATTAAGAAGTAGTACATACATTGCCTTAATTTCTCTGCTGCTATCTGAAAAAATGCACAGAATTAAGAAGATCTAGGGTGAAATCCTGTCACTGATACCAGCTATGACACTTTGAATGAGATATTTAACCCCTATTGCATCTTGGAATTAATAGTTCAATGCTTAATGCATGATCTTTGAGACATAACTGATGATCTTAATGACTCTGTGTATATATAGTCTCTCCATTTTATTCAGTTTTAAGCTTTAATAGCTGAGACTTTGAGGACACACAGTAGAAAGAAAAATCAGACATAGGGTTGTGGAACATGTGATACTTTCTGTAATTAAACAAATGGGGGTGTTTTACTTTCTTTTCATTTTCCAACCATTGTAGTTTCAGGGAATTAGATTGTTGACCAGTGAAAGAGACATATTACTTCTTGAAGAATTCCATCTTGTCTCAAGTGTGAAAATTTTAGTAGACTCATTCCAAATTAGATAACATTCTAATTTTTATTCATTTTTAAAACTGCAACTGTCTAAAAGAAATCTTAATCTTATAGAAGCATAGAACATAGCTTTAAAGTAAAAAGTAAAGTAAAAAAAAGGGAGGAGGGGGGACTCCTAGAGGTCCTTGTGCCAAATCCTTTTATTTTACAGATGTAGGAACAAAAATGATTTATAGAAGCTCACTAAAGTAGGAAGCAACAGAGGAAAGATTTGAATCCACATCTACTGTTTGTATGGCCAGTGCTATTTACACAGCATCATTGCACTATTTCCTTTCCTTTCTTTGAGGCATTCAATGGTACCTCTTCTAAAATGTTGGCAGGGAGAGAGTGCTCATGCCCAATTTGAGTAGAGAATTACCTCACTGCAGTTGGCAACCTCTTTGACCACAGACAAACACATGTTTCTAAGGAACCTTGAGAAATCTGTTGCAGGGGCCAAAGGGTGGCAGATGGTTACTACTAACCCCATTGCCATCCTGCCTCCATTCTTGACTTCTAATATGGGCTCTGCATTTGGATGATGCTAGGGTGCCTTATAAATTCATTCTTCCTTTCCGTGCCTCATTTATGGCCATCTATTTTGCTAGTTGGAGATTTCCCACAAGGCACAAATGATCTCCAACCACTCAACCAAGTTTCCTCAGAAATGAGAGATGGTTTTTAGGCATCTTAAGTACTACTAGCTGCCTTAACAAATCACCAAAAGTCTTGCGTTAGTCAAATGAAAATGACTTTTCTTCCAAGTGGTATACCCCAAGAGAAAATAATTTTGGCATGAACAGGTTTAGTAAGATCCAAGTTATTTTGGAAATAATTTTTGTCTCCTCTAGCATAATTTAAAAACTACGAATTCAGAGTGAGAGTCAAAAGACCTGAGTTCCGATATTACCTGTGATATTTACCAGCTGTGTGATAAACAAGTCCCTGAACCTTTCTGTGTTTTAGTTTCCTCATTTTTAAAATTAGGAAGTTAGACTAGCTGGCCTATAAGGTCTCTTCCAGTTCCAAGTGCATGGTCTTATAATTGGATGTATTACATTCAACCATAAGAAACTCCACATATTTGAGAGACCCTACAGGATATGGTTTAATTGGTCATAGTTTATGTAATTTATAATTGCTAATTCTTTCTCCAAACTTCTAGTAAACAACATTATGGGAACATCTGTATCAAAGACAGAATGGCATAGTAGAAAAAATACTGCACTTGGAGTCTGCAAGATCTGTATTCAAATATCAGTTATTGTTATATGTACCTAAGTGTTATTACTTCTATGAATCTGAGTTCCTTTATTTCTAATGTGGAGATGATAATGGCAGTTGATTCATGGAGATGTTGAGATAAAATGAATCCATGTCTATAAAACTCTTCACAAACTTTAAGGTCTGGACAAACCTGAACTACCATTCTTATGTCTTAACTGCATCAAAGACCTTCTGCCTCAGAAAAATAGAAAGATCTCCATGATCCAACGATATCCTTCTGAAAAGTAACTTTTTTGGTGAAGGCCAATGGCAACAAGCTGTGAGGAAGAAATATGGGTGCACCCTCCAGTCACCATTTGGATTCCAAGCTGTTTTGGTGAAAGGAATATTCAAAGCTGAAGGGACTTAAGATTTCTTAATGCCTTCCTGCACAAATATTACAGCCCAATCTAGTATTAGATGATGTAGAGATTGAATAACTGGTTCTGTTTTATCTTCTTCCATCACTCCCTGCCTATCCCTTTGTCCTCAGATTGATCATTTAGGAAATAAAAAAAAAAAGTTTAGCCCACTTGAATCCCAAAGCAAAGAGTATGATTTAAAAAAAAAATGACTGAGTCAAAAGACTATATTACTAACTAATTCTGTAATCTTGGATAAATTTTTAAAAGTTCTCCTAGATTCAGTTTCCTTATCTGTAAAGTAAGGTCGACTTAAACAGTTCTGTGGATATTTCAAGCAGATCTAGAAAGTCACTTTTCAGAAGCCATTTTCCTTAGTGATCTAATGAATCACTTTGACTTAGATGCATTTTGACCCAACCTTTCATCCACTATCATGACTCCTTAAAAAGCAAAAATTAAGGAGCCCTGATTTCTGACACCATACTAAGATACTTCCCTCCCCCTTCCTTCCCTGAGGCTGTCAGTCAGATTTCTGAGTCTGTCATTAGCACAGACCTCTATAATTAAAGGCTTTTAATCAGACTTCTCCTCACACACTGCATGAAGTGGAGACTAAATAAATAAATAACAATATACAGAGCATCGGGACAGCAGACCTTCCCTCAAATTCACACAAAGACCCCAGTCTCTTAGTACCCCTCCAGCCCACTTACAGACTGTGTGAGACTCATGTAGTTTGGGCTATTTGTGCAAAATGTATAATCGCCCCAAACATTTCCCTGATGTTTCCTTTGGGGTCACCCTAAGACTCCTCAGTAATGACTTCTTTGTATTGGCAGTTCCTTTCTGCTTTGCTCTTTGAGCCCCCCCTTTTCTCTTTCTTCTGTTTCAAGGAGCTCTCTCCTCTTTTAGTCTCTGTGTGGGAACATGTGGTAATATTTTGAGTGTGATTTAGGCCTTGAGTTTGGTCTACACCTGTGCGGGCCGTCAAGTCGCAGCACAGCAGGCTCCCCGGCTGAGGTCATGCTCCAGAATCTCTGTGAGCACACTTGCTCAGTCTCTCTGCCCTGTACATGTTGACTCATTCTCTCTTTCCCAGACACGCACGGGACCTCCAGATGTTGCTCCTAAATATTCTGGCTTGCTGTTTAAAATTCCACTAATGTGTTCTTCAGGGTGTGATAAACAGCCCCAGGGTGTCCTTCCTTCTTTCCTGATGTGGAAGGCTAAATTACGGCGTCTGACCACCTAAAAAAAGGCAAGAATATAAACAAAGGGTTGGCCTGCAAACCGGCTTCATTATTTTCAGCAGAATAGCATCCCAGCCAGCGCCAGTCTTCTAAAATGGCCAAATAGGCCAAGTTTCTATAAGTTGCCACGGTGCTCCCTAACTAAGGTCTTCACTTCTCCCCTCCCCGCTGATTTCTTTCTTCACTTTATCAGTTCAAGCTGTTTTTCATCCCTTAACTTCTTACCTTTGCTTGTATTCTGCCTGTTTGTGGACCTCTCCCCTACTCTATAAACCCAATATGTACAACACATTGAAAAGAGCTAAAATTGGAGTCTGGAGAGAATGGAATCAAATTCCAGCTCTCCACTTAGTAATTTCATGAACCTGGCAAAATCTCCTGATCTTACTGAGTCTCAGTTTCTCCATCAGTGAAATAATAATGATTATGCTGATCCTATCTACTTGCCCCACAGGAATAGGGAGGAAAGGTTTTTTTGGTAAATCTATACTATATACTATGAATATATAAATTATTGTTACTCTATCTTAGATGTTCTCATTCCCCTCCTTCCCTCAGGATCTTTTTCTTGTTTTGTTCCTCCACCCCAGCCCCCCTCCTCCTCCTCCTTCTTTTTCTCTTCCTTCTCTTCTTCTTCTTCCTCCTCCCTCTTCTCCTCCTCCTCCTCCTCTTCCTTCTCTTCCTCCTCTTCTTCCTTCTTTTCTTCTTCCTCCTCCTCCTCTTCTTCCTCCTCCTCCTCCTCTTCCTCCTCCTACTTCTCCTTCCATCTCCTCCTCCTCTTCTTCCTCCTTTTCCTCCTCCTCCTCTTCTTTTTCCTCTTCCTCCTCTTCCTTTTCCTCCTCATCCCTTCCTATTCTTCCTCCTTCTGCTCTTCCTCCTCTCCTCCTCCTCTTCTTCTTTTTCTTCCTTCTCCTCCTCTTCCTTTTTCTTCTCTTCTTCCTCCTTCTCTTCCTGATACTCTTCCTCCTCTTCTCCTCCTCCTCGTTCTCCTCCTTTCCTCCTTTTCCTCCTTCTTCTCCTTTCTGATTGACCAGAAAGTCTCTACTATTATAATTATTATCACTTGTTATTGGTAATAATTGTACTTCCTATGTATATAGGACTACAATGTTCACAAAGTCATTTCCCTACAAAGTTATTTCCCTACAACATATCTGTGAGATAAGCAAAGGAAATTTTTGCCATCTTCATTTTTTTTCAGAGGAGGAAATTGAGGGTCAGAGAAGTTCAATTACTTGTCCGTGATCTTTTATTCAGTAAGTGTTCTAGTCATGGATGTTTGGATACTCTCTGGGACCTTCAGTGTTTTAACTGAAAATAATTACTAGTGGTAGAAATTTTATGCCAGTGAGAAAAGCCCTTTTAAAGAACCAGTAAAATTATTATCTCCATATATGTGTGTTTGTATGTGTGTATATGTATATAAGTGCACATACATGTATACATACAAATGCACATATATGTATATATATATATATATACACACACACACACATACAGAAACTCATAGCCACCACCCACACACTAATAAATATTTCTGAACCATGGTCAACCACTTAGTGGTATTAGGGATAGTACCTTATCTCCTGAGGATTTCTTAGGCTAGGTTCTCGTCCTTCTCTGGGGCTTGTCATAGTAAGTAAAGGGGGAAAATTTCTAAGTAAGGCATGTACTATTGTCCCAGACTGCACGAATGCTTCTTGGATCTGGGCCAGCACCTGCTGCGAGGGCACATGCATCACTCAGCCCTCCCTTCCTTGTCATCACCACATCAGAATGAGTTATCCTTTACAGCTGATCAGTGGCTCTCATCTGCTGAGGGGCTTGTTCAACCTTGGAATTTTCACTGCAGAAAAGAGAACAGGGATGGAAGGGCACAGGGTGTAATAGAAGTCCCAAGATTATCAACTTAAGTCTGTTCAGGATCCAGAAGAAGGAGTCAACAGTGAAGTCTTTTAAATGGCCAGTGATTACAAGGTGGTGAAACCTCCATTATGGGAGAGAGATGGTGCAAAGTGAGCCAACTGAATAAAAGTAGAGACTCTGCAGAAGGGGCCTTAGCCAGCAGTTTATAAGTGTGTGACCAAGAGAGCCAGACACAAAACTTCCGTAAGCTTTGCTGTTGTTGTTCAGGCACATCCAACTCTTTGTGACTCCATGGCCCATAGCACACCGATGGCAACAGGTTTTTCTTGGCAAAGGTGGCGTGGAACAGTTTATCATTTCCTTCTCTTATGGATTAAAGCAAACAGGTTGAACGACTTGCTCAGGATAGCTAGTAAGTAAAATCTGAATTTGAATTCAGGTCTTCCTGACTCCCAAGTCCAGCACTCTATCCACTGAGCCACCTAGCTGACTCCAACCTAATCTTATTTAGGCCGAATAAAAAATCAAAAATAGCAAAGGTATAAAAAGTTGTAAAATGATCACAACAATGAATGATCATAAATATTCAGTGGGTGGAGGGACCAGATAAAAAGAAATCTTCTCAGAAATTTGGGATACAAATGTCTCCCCCAAAGAACCATGTGAGAAATGATAGAGAGCTAGACAAATGGATAGACAGGTAGATAGAGAGATATATGGATAGATAGACAGATATATAGATGATACATAGATAGATCAATGATAGACAGATGGATAGATTCATAAATAGACAGATGGATAGGCAGTTGTATAGACAGACAACCAGATAGGTAGACAGATGGATATATAGATAGATAATAGATTGATAGATATGTAGATAGACTGATAGGCAGACAGATGGATAGATAGATAGAGGATCAATGATACACAGATAGATAGATAAGTAGACAGATGGCTAGATATACAAATGGATAGATAGGTAGATGATAGAGACAGACAGACAAATAGATAGATAGTAGATCAATGTTAGGCAGATAGATGAATGGAGACAGAACCAAAAAAGTGAGACTTTAGTAATTATTTAATAAATTATTAGGTGTCAGGCACATTATCTGAATTCACATGCCTCATCTTTTCTCATATGTTGTCATGATTCTAAAGGATATTACTAACTTCTCTCTAAAATTCAAATACATTATTTCTCTTTTCACTCAAAATACCTTTTGTCATAAAATCAGGAATAGTGATAGCACTGAACTTGTGATTTTATTGGTGTAAGGAATTCCTGATTGAGAAAACTTTGTCTTTCAAAGAGACAAAGGCATTTTCTTGTAATATACAACATTGGTAAGCTGCTTAGGAAATTGAAAAACTAAGACATTTTCTCCTAGGGTAATATAACCAATATATGACACAAGAAATTTGAATCCAGATCATCTTGGATCTAGAAAACACTCAGACCAATATAAAATACATGAATTCTTTAAGTTCCTCCTATTTCTTTCATAATTCTCTATAAAGACTTAACTTTATGATATCCTTGTCTTCCTTTAAGTCACAAATAAAATTCCATCTACTATAGAAAGCCTTCCTAACTCTTCTCAATTCTAGTGCTTTCCCTTTTTAACATTATTTCTTATTTATCTAGTATGTAGCTGGCTTTGTATATATTTGTTCACATATTATCTCCTCCATTAGATTGGAAGCTTTTTGAGCTCTGGGACTGTTTTTTGTCTCTTTTTGTATCCCTAGAATTAGCACAGTGTCTGATACATAGTAGACAATTATGAAGAAACTAGAGTTGGGGAAGGTCTTTGTCCCAGGCTGAGAAATTTAGAGAGTACAAATAACATCATTTCAGATTTCCTCCCTTCTCTATTTTGCCCCAAGGAGAGCAGTAAAATAGACCAAGTTCCAAGGAACAGTCCTCTTTTGCTTCACCTACTAGATAACTAGGTAAAACAGTAGATAGAGTGTTAGACCTGGCTTCAGTAAGATGAGTTCAAATCCAGTCCCATATATTTGCTGTATGATTGTAGGCAAGCTACATATCATTTAACATAGTAGGAGTACTATCATCTTACCCACTTTTCTATCTTTGAGGCTTCCAATAATGAAATAGTGAAGTGGAGCAGTGAACAGTATTGGTCCTGGAGTCAGAACTGTCTGTGTACAAATCCTGGTTGAAGAAACTTTCTCTCCTAGTGAAAGAGTCTATTAAATTTCAGACATTTAATAACTGTGTGACCCTGAGTAAGTCACTGAGCTTTGGTCTACTCTGTAACCTTATCTGTAAAATCGGAATAGTTGAAGCATAATTTCCCAACCTGGCTGAGAGAACAAAATAAAATATTTGTAAAGCATTCTGCATACCTTGAAGCACTATGTAAATGGGATGTATTATTTTTCTGTTCATTTACATTATAATTTAGTAAATATACTTTATATATAAACAATTACTCCATTGGGATCATGCAGAAAAATGGGGGAAAGATGAAAAACTTTTGAGATTGGATACTGTAAAAAATTATGAGTTACTGTTAAGAACTTTCATACCCCAGGCTTAGGTGCTGAAAGAGCAGTACCAATACAAAGTACCCCACATGCCCAGTTGGTAATACTCACACTTTAGAACTGAAAGAAACTCAGTTGCCACTCACACATACAGGAGAAGTGACCCAGAGTTGCTTAACTCTGGAGCAGTGCCAAGTCAATCAACACACTTCACTCTGACATTGTTTTTTAGTGTCAAGAGAACAGATGAATTCACTAGGATTTCAATTGGTATTAGAAGAAAGAAGAATAAGGGAAAGAAAAGTCACATATTTTTCACTTAAGGCAAGTTATATATGAAACTAAATTCAGTGATTTTTTTTTAATTACACATTTAGGTTGGGCCCCTGCTGTGGGAACATCCCCTTCATATTTGTAACATTACTTTGATGGAATTACAAGTTTCAGTGCCAGAAAGATGCCTTCCTTTGCCCTGGCAGCAATAGTGAAAACAGCTCTTCTTGTTTCCCTTATGCTCCCACCTGACTCCCTGCCTACCATGAGGATTCATATGAAGAGCTGACTATCAGGATGGGGTCCCCTCAGAGGTTTTGATAAATAGGGATATGACTTAGTGGCTATGTGTGCAGGCCATTCATTATAATCTAGGCTATGAGATCAGTCATTGACAACATTCTCTTGATTGAATCTTCTAAAAGGTTCTTATAGGGCCTGATGTCTGTATCCTGAACTGCAAATTATATGCAGAGTAGAAAGGGAGGCTGATGAGATAGAGGACAGTTTAATATTGTAGAAACATTGGTTCAAAGGTTGAAGTACCTGAGTTCAAAATCCAGCCTTGCTATCAACATGCATAAAGTCCTTGGACCTCGCCTTCAACAAAATGAGTTGAATGAGACGGCCTCTGTGGTTTACCTCTAAATAATCATGGGACTTACCTCACTGGATTGTTGAGAGGGTCCAGTGAGATATGAAAAATGCTTTGTAAACCTTAAAGCCCAATCTAAATGCTATTATCACTATTGTGAATATCATTATTATAGATATGATCCAATTCTCATTTGGTATGTATGGAGGCAAAAATTGACACAGGGATCACTATTTCACTCTTCTCTTGGGACTGAATCAGGCTTTTCCATAAACCCACAAGAGAAGACTTTGCTCATTGTGGCCATTGGTTCTGGTTTTAATCAGACTCACAGCAGTGATATGGAATGGGGGTGAGCAGGAAAGGGCGGTGAATTAGCTTTTGATTTGAGAACCACAACATTCTGAGCTTAAAATTTGTGCTGAACTTCCAAGAATTCCAGAAGACATATTTATCTCAGTTTGATCCTCAAACAGTCAATGTGAGACATTGAAAGCACATGCCATCTTCTCAAGCAGTCTGCGGTCTCCAGGGACAGATGAACCAAGTGGGGAAGGAATGTGGGTTCAAAGAATTCATGGGTCTTCTACCTCTGCATATGAAAAAGAAATATAGTTGCAAAATAAAGGGAGCTTTAGAAATAGAAGACCTTTTATGTCCTTTCTTTCTGGTTTAAAATAAAATCATTTGATGAAAATAAAAGTGACCGGTTTTCTAAAAGAACAGATGATTCCACATCAGGATTTGAACTGGTCTTAGAAGACACAGCTAGATTAGGGGGAGAAAAGTCACATATTTTTCAATTAAGGCAAGTTAGATATGAAACTAAACTCTGTGATGCTTTTTAAAATAATACGCATTTGTCTCAGAATCACAAGGTCTCTGAACTGAAAGGAATTTTGGAGGTTGTCTAGTCAACCAGCATTCGAAAGCCTAAGGCAGTAATAATACTGATAATAATAGTTCTAGATTAAACAAAAATAATGTTCTCCTATTGGGCCAAAGTTTTCATCTGTTTTCCACAGCAGTAGCCTAAACATCTAACCCCTTACCTTCTTTATTATAGTGTTTATATTCTGACTGTACTAACCACAAGGTTAGAGGATTGGAAGTTTAAAAGGACCTCCAAAAAATGACCTAATCCAAAGGAGTCTGATATACCCACAACATCCACAAGTGGGCCCAAGACAAATTAAAATGTAAATGGGAAATAGTTAACAAAATAAAAATATAATACAACAGATATTACATCTAAAAATTATGTCAATTTGGAAACCACAGGTTTCCTTATACATGGATTAGTGGCCCCATTAGTGACCAGTGATACCAGTACCCTATCCCAAAACACACATCTTTCAGAAGTGGGAATAGAGGCCCAAAGAAGCAAAAAGGCTTTGCCCAGAGTAACACAGGTATTAACTAGCAGAACTGAGATTTGAATTCCAGTCTACTGAATCCAAATGTTACATTCTTTCCCAACACATTAGATGTCTCTTTAACAATACTGTAAGATGACAGCAGTTTTAATATTCCCCAAGCAGTTAACCCCATCTGTTTCCTTCTTCCAGCCTTCTGTTGCCTGTAACTCTCAATGCATTGTTCATTTCCCATGGGCAATATAGGGCCCCACACACAAGAAGGAAGAAGTCAACTAGGGTGTGGTTCCATTAGATAGAATTTGTGTTTTATATTGAAGGCGGTCCTCATAATAAATAGGTCTGAATGGCTTCTCCACTATAGATTCTTCGTTGTCTATTAACATGTGACCTTCAGCTAGCACACTTCCTACACTCCACATATGTGCTTTGTATCCTTCTCATGTGGCAGATAATAATGTCTTTGATTGTACTGTTTGCATCCATATTGAAGAAATTTATTCAGTCTCTTTGCTGGCGGATTTTTCCATTGTCTTCTTGACCTGCATTAATTTAACTTTTTTTTCTTCCTAGATTAATAAAATGGACAACATTGCTTTTCTTTTGGTTCTTCCTAAGAATTCTAGTTTCTTAAGATCTTCCCGGTATGGAGTGTCACCTTTAAAACTGTGTCTATATTTCATGGAATAGCTGAGAGTTATATATATATATATATATATATATATATATATATATATATATATATATATATATATATATATATATATATATATTAAGGATAGAAAGACAGATTGGAGTCAGATTGAGAAAGTCTTTAAATGCCATCAAATTGTTAATATAATCCTATTCTTGGGAGCTAAAAAAACTCTAGTCCAACTCACTGGTTTTACAGATTAGAAAACAGAAATCTTAAGAGGTTAAAATAATTTGTCCAAGGTGATCTAAGGAGTAGAGAGTAGAATAGTTGTTGACAACTGAGGGTTGAAATTTTCATCAAAGAGAATACTCATGTAATAAAAAGGGATTATACTCTATATAGGTAGTGGTTGCATGAATTAAACCATAAATCCATGCAATTGTTATTTTTCTTATTTTTGTACCTATTTTTGGTTTGTTTGGTGGTGGTGCCTTTTTTTTTTTTTTTTTTTTTGGTCTCTATAGACTTCACAGAAGTGTCTCAAATAATTAAGATGTCATCCTGTGGTGTTAAACTGATCTCAGGCAGTTCCTATTAGTTATGTTGATAAGGATCTGGGAAATTGCATGAGTCTATGTTCCATTGATTTGGGAATGGCAAGTAAAGGAGCTATTAAGGAAAATTTGGGGAACAATGATATTAGCTTGAGTTTAAAATTTCATCTAGAATAAAAGGAGGGAAATGGATTAGGTACACAAATGTAAGTAATCTAAACTCCAGATAACTTCAATAAAACTTTTATAAGATGAGGAATATACTTAGCAGGATAAATTGGCAGTAGTTATTAATTCAAAATATAGCAGGGAAAAACTTGTTTGACTTAAAAGTAGTAAGACAGTTGGCTCAGGTGGAAGGCATGGGATTACACAAGACAAAACATAACACTTTTAAAATGTGGATGAGAGAAAATTGTTTAACTTTATTGCAATCACAAAAATATATATGCTAGAAATTACAGATCATTCAATGTCCTGTACAAGGAGCCAGAACACCCAGGAATATATAGGAGGCATTTTCATGCATGAAAGTAAAAATGAAGCATAAATATGCAGACAAACTAAAGCTAAAGCAAGAAATGAAATATCAGAGTCAATGGGGCCATTTTTTAGGTAGGCAAGTAAGGAACCCTTGGTTTCCTAAAGCAAGTAGCAGGAAAATGAAATAGATTTAGTAAGAAAGGGAAGTTGGGCATCTTCAATGCTACAATTTAGCAGTACCACAGTAGTTCTCATGATTTTTGTAAGATTGCTGGAATAATTTTATTTCTGGGTTTGTGATTCTTGTCATTAATTCTTCCTTGTATGACAGTGATTTGATTATAAAGGTTTCCTTGGAATTCATCCCCAAACTGTTCTTTATTGTTTTGTAGGGTTTTTTTTTTAATGCCTCCAGGATGACAGGAAGATTTGAAAGATTGATATCAAATCTATTTCCTTAAGACTTAATAGATCTAGAACTAAAAAGGATAATAGAAGCCACCTAGTCTAGTCACCTCATTTTCCAATTGTGAAAATGATGTCCAGAGGTGGAATTTGAATGCAAGGTTTCCAACACAAAACCAGTACTCTGATGACTCTGGAGGAGAGAGTGAAGTTGATGACTTTGCATAGTACTGCCTCATTTAAATCTAATTTACTTACAAATTGAGACATCACCTTCCTGTTGTCATTGGTCCTTTTTAGTAATGAAGAATGCACCATCACCACAACTAAGAAAGAACAAATAAAATGAGTCCCCTTCATCTGTTTCAATTATTTGTTTCAGGAATAAACTCAATTATAAGTTTATTGGAACCTTTCACTTCCTTCAGTATTGAATTCAATTGCCACCTTCTTTCAAGAGACAATTCCTGATTCTCCTGGTTGTCAGTGCTTTCTTCTTACTTAGGTTCCTTAGCATTTTACCTAAATATATATGTATATCTTGTATGTATATATGTATTTATATATGTGTGAATATATATCTATTTACATGTATATATAGTCTTTATTCATTTATCTGTGAATAATCCTTTATCTCCCCTAATTGAATAAATAAATAGTATCTGTATATGTTTCTGTATGTATCTATGTATATCTATTTATTCATCTATCTATCTATATTCATTTATCTGTGAACAATCCTTTATTTCTCCCCTCTCCAGTAGAATTAATAAACAATAAATATTAAGCACTTATTGTGTCAGATCCTAATGATACAAAAGAGACAAAATACAATTCTTGCCTTAAAGGAGTTTACAATCTTTTAAAAATTTTGTTTACATTTTAATAGATTTTAAGAATAGATTTCAATATTCATTTTTTGTAAGATTTTGAATCCCAATTTTTTTCTCTCCCCTTTCCTTAACTCCCCTCTCCCCTAGATAGCAAGCAATCTGATATAGCTTTAAAAGGAATTTTTGGAACAAATGTTTGTAAGATATTAAATATATTATAAATAAATTAAATATATAATATGCTTATAAAATATTATATTTCTATATTAATCATATTGAGAAAGAAAAATCAGAACAAAGGGGAAAAACCACAAGAAAAACAAAACAAAACAAAACAAGGTGAAAATAGTATGCTTTGATCTGCATTCAGTATCCATAGTTTCTCTTTCTGGATAAGGATGGCATGTTCTATTCCAAGTCTATTGGAATTATCCTGAATCATTATATTGCTGAGAAGAGCTAAGTCTATCATAATTGATCATCACATAATACAAGGAGCTTACAATCTAATGGAATGTAAGTTCTTTGAAAGGAGACACCATTTGCTTTTGTACTTATATTGCTAGAACTTATTGTGACACCTGGCATATAATAGACCCTTAAGGAATACTTGTTGATTAACTATAAAATCTGAGAGATGACAGATGTTTGTGGAAAATTTTCACTTTGTCAGCAACTAAACAAGCATTGACATCTATAAATGCATACTACAAATACAAAGCTGAAAATACTGTAGTCTTTATCCTCATGTAGTTTAATATCTAATGATGAGAGTTTAGGGCATATAACTATCAGTATGATTATAAGGAGAGATCCACATAAAATACTTTAGAAAAATTGAAAATAGGTCATGTTCTGCTTAAAGGATCAAGAAGAGATTCACAAAGGAGATCACAATGGAGCTTGGCTTTTAAGATAGGAAATCAGCATAGTATAGAGTAAAAATCATGACTCAGTGTCATCAGTCTTGCATATGAATCTCAGATCTGATACTTCTTTGTTGTAAATGACAATTTAGATCATCTTTCATGGTCTCGATTTCTTCAAATGTAAAATGTCGACACTCCCATAGACATGTCAAGGGGATGTCACTCTGCTTACCCTCCTCTACTCCCTCTCACTGAACGCTGGACTTTGTAACCTGGACTCTGCCCCGGGAACTTGTAAGTTAAGCTTTCTAGTTTTCTCGCTTTCACATCACTGCCTAGCCATGTCCAAACCATGCTCCCTGAACTCGGGTCATCTTCTTCATCCACATCTCTCTGGAATCTTGACCATGACCTGGAACTCCTAGCTCTGATATTTGAGTTTTGATGTTATCAGACTTTTTCATCACTTTCTTGCTATTTCTAAGTCATATTGTTTAACTTATTACCCTTCACCCATTTTAGCTCCTCTTCTTCTGTTGTTCCCCTATTAGAATATAAGCCCCTTGAGGGAAGAAATTGTCTTCCTTGCTTGTATTTTTTCCTCAGTTGTAATTTTTCCTTTTTTTGTTGTTGTTGTTCAGTCATTTCAGTTGTGTCCAACTCTTTATGACCCCAATTGGAGTTTTCTTGCCACAGATACTGGAGTGGTTTGCCATTTCCTTGTCCAGCTCATTTTACAGATGACAAAGCAGACAAACAGGCTTAAGAGACAACTAGTGTATGAGACCAGATTTGAACTCAGGAGGATAAGTGTTCTTGATTGCAAGTCTAATACTCTATCTGGTATACCACCTACTGCCTTGACAGTATATTCTGGCATATAGGCAGGACTTCATGATTTTTATTCACTCATTCATTCATTCATGTATTCATTCTTGTGAGGGAAAGGCTTTATAAACTTTGGGGTACCATAAGTGTGTAGTAGATGCGCATAAAAAAACAATTCAGAAAAATAGAAGTAGAAGAAAGCCAAATGAAATAAGAGAATAGTTACTAGTCCAATTGAACTGAACCTTAGAACTGATGAAAGGGCTAATGTGAAACAAGGTTGAACAAAGACTCATGCACTAGGAAAGATCATTGGATATGGGCTTATGGCTTCTAGGTCAACTGTTCACCATCTATGTCATCTCAGTCTCTCATTTCTTCATTTATGAAAGGGATTGAATGATGTGATCTTTTATCTCTTTCAGCTGAAATGTTGAAATTTTGTGAAAAAAAAAAGTTTTTACTTTTATTTTAGGAGCAAAAAATCTCCCCAGTGTGCTAGAGTAGGAAGAGGCCTGAAACTGAAGAAAACCTAGATGAAAATCCTTTCTTTTATGCTTTCTAAAAATGTATCCAAGAGCAAGTCAATTAATAAAACATTTATTAAGTGACACATTAAGTAGAACAATGAGCCTGGAGTCAAGAAGACCTGAATTCAAATTCAGCCTTAGCCACTTAGTTGGGTGATCCTGTCACATAACTTCTGTTTGCCTTAGTTTCCTAATCTGTTCAATGGAAATAATAAAATACCTATTTCCCAGAGCTGTGAGGATCAAATGAGATAATTATTAAGTGCTTAGCACAGTGCCTGGCACAAAGAAAGATCCATGTATATTATTATCATTATTGTTATATACTAAATCCTATGCTAAGCTTTAGGAATACAAAAAAGTGTTGGGAGGCAGGAGTTATTTGTCCCTGTCCTCAAAAAACTCACATTCTAATGTGGGAGACAATCCATAAGTAACTAGCTAGTACAAGAAAATAGAAAGATTAGATGGACATAATTTCAGAGGAGAATTCACTTAATCTTTCTATATCTAATTTTCCTCCTCTCCAAAATAGGGATGCTAATCATAGTAACAGTATTTTCATCCCACATGACCTCTCCATTGAACTTTTCCATCAGTTCCAGAGATTTACCTTCCTGCAAGATCAAATAAATTCTGAAATTTAGATCTCCTCAGTACTCCCTTTTATGATCACTTTTTCATGATCACTCTTTCTCTTTGACTAGAGAGGGTAAAGGGTCGACAGCAGAGAGCTTCTGTTTAAGAAGGCTGACCCAATGTAGATTGCTCATCACTGAAAGCTTCATCATATCCTCAAGCAGCTAAGGTTCCCTCCTCCCCAGAAATTTTCAGGTTTTTGTATGTTATCTTCCCTTGTTATATTGGACTTCTTGAGGGTAGACACTGATATCTTTCTTTGTATCCCCAGCACATGGAATAATATCTGGGACATAGCAGGCATTTTTTTTTCATAGCAGGCATTTGATAAATGTTTATCAACTGACTTACTGACAGTACCTACTTTATAGGATTATTTTAAGAAGAAATGGTGGATAGAAAATTCTTTGTAACCTTAAAGTGCCATATAAATGTCAGTTAAGAAATGTAATACATAAACTCTGAAAGATTTTTAGCACTAGTTCCTTAAGTTAAGGGCAGTGGATACATGAAAGGTACCCATAAAATAATAAAAGGATGATTTTGAGAACTCACACTCTCTGACTTTTAAATTCTCCATTCTACCCACTGTATCATAATTATTGTTTAGTCATTTTCAGTCACGTATAACTCTTCATGAACTCCTTTGGGGTTTTCCTGGCAGAGAATCTGAAATGGTTTGCCATTTCCTTCTTCAGTTCATTTTGCAGATGAGGAAACTAAGGTAAATAGGATTAAGTAACAAATCAAGGAACACAGCTAAGATTTTAACTCAAATCTTCTTAACCACAGGCCCAACACTCTAACCCCCATCTTTCCCACAATATTCTGATGCCTCTCATCTCATAAACAAGAGATAAATTTGAAAGATATGAACAACAAGAAAAAAGACCAGACTATCCAGAGCTTCCTAGGAGTCATTTCAAAATAATAATTCCTTTTCTCTCACTTAAAGATAATGCAGCTAAAAGGCAACATTTTGGGCCTGTCAATCCCTGAAAGTCATTCATGGATTATAAGAAGGAGTAAGGGGAAAAATTGTGTTAGTGGAAGAGATAGATTGACATGCAAACTAAAATGGGACAGTCTCATTTAATATTTTCCTTATTCTGAGCTGATATTTCAAGTCAATTTTAATCATTAAAAAATGAAAAAAACTATTCCTATAGAAGTGAGTTACATGTAGATATGAATCACTTACTCCAGAATGCAATGATTTGCCTCATGAAGCAATTTCCCAGTACTTGATACATTCAAATGGAGACTTAAATGAGCCCCATTTTGTGGTGTTATTGAGGATTCATTCTTCAGGTAAGGGGGTAGGACTAGATGGCTCATAACAGTTATAACAGCTAACATTTATTTGATGCTTTTAGGTTTTCAAAATTATGTATATATATGTATATATGTTATTCTCAAAAATATTTTTATATGTGTAGATACATATATAGATATATGTGTGGATAGATAATATCATGTGTTTTGCATAGCAATCTGGAAAGTAGATGTTAGTGATACCATTTATAAATGAGATGACAAGAGTTAAATGACTTGCTCAGAATCACACAGCTACTAAATAGCTGAGCCAAGATTTAAATTTAGCTCCTCCTGACTCCAAATCCAATATTCTATCTACTTCGATGTTTAACTATATTTAAAACTCCTTGTAATTCTAATGATCCCCAAGTCATTTGCTCAGGAGTCAATTGAATTGCCTACTGTTTTCTGAATCAAGGAAGAAGAAAAGTGGTAAATAGCTTGATCTCACTTTATAACTTTGGAAACTGAGGCTGATGGTGGTTACATGGTTACATGTCTTGCCCAGGGTCACTTAACAGGTTTTCCTGATTCCAACTCCATCCCTCTGCTACTTAACCTTGTTGGGCTTCAGCTTATTTATCTATGAAATGGGGAGGGCTGAATTGATGATTTGAACTGAAATGAAAGAGCTCTCCAACTCTAGATTCACTCTTCTTTTTTTATTTTTCTAAATTCACTCTTCATAATGGTCTGCCATTGTAGGAATTTTCCCAAATTGTTAAATAGAAATATTTTCTTAAAAATTGCAGTCTACAAATCCTATATTTGAATGGTAAAAACTCTAGGAAGTGAAATTATTTAACAGTACAGAGTTATAAGTAGTAGGAATATATTAGGGATAATGGTATAACATTAAGAAATGAAATAGTTTTCTGAACATATACAAGAATTGCTTTATCATAAATTATGGATTATGAAATAGTCCCTAGAGGAATTATGGCAATTCCCTTCACTAGAGACATTTAAAATTAGATTCAAAGAAAAACTTGAGAGAATACTAGAAAGAAAACTCCCACACTAACAAATATGAAACAGATGAATTTTCAGACTTGTCTATCTCTAATTTATGTGACTGTTATTTATCTGATTCATTGAAAATAATTTGGTATTCTAAACCCAGGGACTACAAGTTTAGAAAAAAAATGTAAATCAACAGTTCTTAATAATAGAACCAAAGCCCTATGGGATTTGTGACATATGTGACAAAGAATTTAAGACAGAAACTGTCAGCTTCATATTTTACATTTCCCATTGACAGAGGGAGAGTTCTAATGATCATTTTTAGAACGTGTCCTGATTTCAGACTCCCCACAATTCATCTTAAGACTGTTAACATGAGAACTGCAGCTGATTGCAATTGCCATGATGATGCATAGGGAGAAATGTGATTTCTGGGGTAACAGGCTTCCCAACATTGAAAAACTTTAAAGATTAAAGTCAACACCTTAAATTATCCTCACAATGGAATAGGAAGCTGGAGCTGCCTATGGAGCACAGGTATAATTAACTCCATATGTCCCACACCCTGGAGCAGATGGGAGGCTTCAGTCAAGGAGCTCTTCCAACAGAATATCAAGGTAGGCCTGGGGGATGGCTTAGAGCCTTGGACAGAGTTGGGAAAAACCCAAATTAGCTATTTCTTAGCTATGTGCTTCAAGGTAACCCACTGAACCTCCTTCAGTCTCTATTTACCCATACTTAAGACACGGATAGCAATAGCAATTTTCTAATAGGGTGGTTGTGAGCAGCAAATGAGGTAATATATGCAAAGTGGCTTGCAGATTTTCAAATGCCCTATAAATGTCAGTTCCTATTTCCTTTTGAAGTTTGCAAAAGCATATTTTACTATAGGGAAGTTCACATCAGAGGAGGAAAAAAGAAGATTAAACTTGGTGCAAAAAGTAAAAGATATCAAAAATGGGTAGGAAAGATTGAGAACTCTGGAAGGATCTACAGGTCTGAAGCTATAGGTTACCTTTGAAGTCTCTCAATTTACAACTGAAAAAACTGACACCTAGAGAAGTTGTCATTTGCCCAAGTTCACACAGATAGGGAAAAAGTGACAGAATTTGGATTCAAATGCACCATTCCAGTTTCAGAATTCTTTTCACTACATGTAGTATATAGAGTTCCTGGGCTTGATGTTAACATATCTGGCCTTGGACATTTAATGACCATGTGGTCATTAACAAGTCCCTTAACCTCAGTCTCACTTTCCTCATCTGTAACATGAAGATACTATTTTAGACCTATCTCCCATAGTAGTTGGGATAAAGTGACTTATAGAGTTGTATTTCCATATAGGGACAAAGACTTAGAGAAAGGTTACATCAACTGATTGATTTAGTTGTACAAAATAAGATATTTAGCCTTTGAAGTGATAAACTGATAATAAATCACCCCCAAACAAGAAGTGGATTAACTTCAAGCAGTGCATTTTTTTTAACCAATGAGAAATTTATTTTAGAAAAATGGTTTTTTAATGTACCAAAAAAAAAAAAAAAGCAAAACCAAAAACAAAAAGAACCTGCATCAATTTGTTAGAATGTGAATGAGCATTCTTAATGAGTTAATTAATAGTAACTTCTCCTCCCCAAAGGAGTTTTCCACCATTTTCATAAAGGATTCTTCACTTTCCCTAGAATAAAGAGGAAATAAGATCCTCTGGGAATCTTTTTCTCATTTCTGGGAAGAAAGACCTTGCTGTCTCTAGCCAAAACATGTCAATAAGGAGCATGCAATGAGAGGACCAAGAAAACTGTTGATTTCACCATTCCCAGCCAATTGGGGCAATGATGGAGAGACATTATATTTCAGGATAGGAAATAAAAGATTCATTCCTGTATCTATAAGCAACTGCCTCAGGTGAATCACCTATTTCTTGCAAGAACCAACTAATAAATACATAAACCAACTAATTTCATTGACTCCTGAATCCTTTCTATCTTTGCAGCATATTTATAATATATGTAAATCAGATTTGTAATTTAAGGTTTTGCAAACCATAAAAGTACTCCATAAATGCTAGATTTTACTGTACCATAATATTCCTAATCAGATAAAATCTGCAAATGATCTTGGTTAAAGGTAAGCAAC
The DNA here is from genome assembly GCF_016432865.1 of Antechinus flavipes. Lineage (NCBI taxonomy): Eukaryota > Metazoa > Chordata > Mammalia > Dasyuromorphia > Dasyuridae > Antechinus > Antechinus flavipes. The sequence goes on from NC_067401.1 coordinate 44,639,047, forward strand.
TTCTCAAAACTAGAGGCTAATGATTAATTAATTAGCTACTGTGGGTTAGCAAGGCTTCTAGGTGATTCTAATGGCATTAGAAATTCTAATCTCTTTTATGTATTTTAAAAAAGGGTGCAGAGAATTCTGAGAGGAGAAACTCAACCTGCTCTTTCCTGAGAAACAATCCCTGCAAACCTCACACCTCATTAAAAGGAAAGGATTGAATCAAAGTGTGAAATTTCTAAAACAACATATTATCCATTTAATAGCTCTGAAAATAGACAACACATTTCTGTAGGCAGATAATCTTCAGAAAATCAAGCTGAGGGTAAATGCAAATTTTCAAATGGAAAACTTGGATCAAACAAATCAGTGGTAACTTGGGCATGTGAAAGTCAATTCACTGAATTGGGCACAGTTTTGTCTCAGCCACTGACATGTGGGAAAATTTATGTAGTAAAGTATATACTTATAAAATTTAAACCCATATTTAGTGGGGGAAACAATTTATTATACCAAAAGAATCATAAATGCACTACAGATGGTAATGCTTTTTTCCCCTGCTTTTGGCAGGGCCCCTCTAACTGAATGGTTTTTCTTTGCTTAAGATAAAATGATTAACCCTGGCTAGTTCACATCTATTTTGGGTGTTTAATCAGGTAAAATCATGAATCCCAGTCTTTATCCTTAATTCCATGATGAAAACTCTATTACAGTCCAATTATTTCACATTCCAATTTATCATAAAATGCAGGGATTCTTCACTTTCCAAAAAATAAAGAGGGAATAAGATCCTCTGGAATCTAGAGGGATACTCATTTCTGGGAGGAATGACTTTTCTCCCTCCAGCCAAAATGGCCTGTAAACTGTTACATGGACCTTTCCCACACAGCCCCACTTCCTTACTTTTGCCCATCCTGGTCCAGATGCCTGTATTGGCTCCCTTCACAAGCCAAGTCAACATTACTATGTGCCAAGGGAGTAAGCTCTAGTTCTCCACCTGTGAAATTCCAGCACATCTTTCAAAATCCAGATCAAATGCTACTTCCTCAGTCTAGCTTTAACTGTTCTATTTGGCATTCTAACTCTTTGTGTGCAAAAAAGGTGTAAAGGAGGTGTTAAGGAGTTTTCCTACAACCAGACAACATGGTGAGAAGTTCTTCAATCTCTGAATGGCACATTTGCAACTTTTTAAAGATATGATCCTTTCAGACCTTGGCCCAGCCTAAAGAACATGTGTTTATACTTCTTTACTCTTTTAGGAGGTGTGAATAAATTCCTCAATCAACTGGAAGGATCAAGAGAGGGCCCTGGTTAGCTCAAGAAGCAAGAACATACTCTGAGTCAGTCTTCCAGAAGAGAGTCATCTATGGAGAAAGAATTCAACTCTTGAGAGTGACTTTCTCATCTTTTCACTTGATATGCTTGCAAATATTATAGTACAGGAAAGGAAGAAAAATCTTCTTCCTTCCCTTCCCCCTCTCCTTCCAACTTCATCAGCCTTGATGTCTGCAGCAAAAAGACTTGTCCAGTAGGAAATGTTCTGTTTGTTGAAAGCAGGTCCAGAATACGGAGATGCAGAGAAGAGCAGGAGCCCAGTGTGACCTGCCTAGCAAGGATGCTATCCTTAGGAGGAACAGCTAGGACTAACATCAGAAAAGAAACATCTGTGTCATGAATATGAGCTGCTTCAGTCATCATATCTTCCCTATATGTGCCTCTGTAATTACATTCTCTCCATCTATGTCCACTGGTTCTTTATATTTGTGGGAGAGTTTGCCCTGGGTTTACGAGAATATTGTATTACTACTAGCTTGTTTTATGCCATTTCAATAAATGCTTTTATTTCAAGCTAATTGAGTGGTCAACTGGGGCTTGTGAGTTATAGTTTTAGAAATACAGATTCCATCCACCCACTCATAGTACCTTGAACCTGCTGAGACAGTAATATCTCTTGGGAAACTCAACCTGTGAGTTAGAGGTAGAAGTGGTCCTAAAGGAATGCTACAAATATATTTTAAGCTCTTCTGCTAAATAATGAGGGTGCCTGCAGCTACCTTGCCAGTTCTAACAGTTCCTAAGGAGGAGAAAACCTATAGAATAAAACATGCCCACTGTCCAAATCCCAACCTGGCTGAGCTAGAAAATCTCATAAAAAGCAAGGTTATCATGGAAATTAGTATGGCAGAAATTAGGCATGGACCCACACTTAACACCATATACCAAGATAAGATCAAAATGGGTCCATGACCTAGGCATAAAGAACGAGATTATAAATAAATTAGAGGAACATAGGATAGTTTATCTCTCAGACTTGTGGAGGAGAAAGAAATTTGTGACCAAAGATGAACTAGAGACCATTACTGATCACAAAATAGAAAATTTTTATTATATCAAATTAAAAAGCCTTTGTACAAACAAAACTGATGCAAACAAGATTAGAAGGGAAGCAACAAACTGGGAAAACATCTTCACAGTTAAAGGTTCTGATAAAGGCCTCATTTCCAAAATTTATAGAGAACTGACTCAAATTTATAAGAAATAAAGCCATTCTCCAATTGATAAACGGTCAAAGGATATGAACAGACAATTTTCAGAGGATGAAATTGAAACTATTACCACTCATATGAAAGAGTGTTCCAAATCATTATTGATCAGAGAAATGCAAATTAAGACAACTCTGAGATACCACTACACACCTGTCAGGTCTCTGACAGATGACAGGAAAAAATAATGATGAATGTTGGAGGGGATGCGGGAAAACTGGGACACTGATGCATTGTTGGTAGAGTTGTGAACGAATTCAACCATTCTGGAGAGCAATCTGGAATTATGCTCCAAAAGTTATCAAACTGTGCATACCCTTTGATCCAGCAGTGTTACTTCTGGGCTTATACCTTAAAGAGATACTAAAGAAGGGAAAGGGACCTGTATGTGCCAAAATGTTTGTGGCAGCCCTGTTTGTAGTGGCTAGAAACTGGAAATTGAATGGATGCCCATCAATTGGAGAATGGCTGGCTAAATTGTGGTATATGAATGTTATGGAATATTATTGTTCCGTAAGAAATGACCAGCAGGATGAATACAGAGAGGCTTGGAGAGACTTACATGAACTGATGCTAAGTGAAATGAGCAGAACCAGGAGATCATTATACACTTCAACAACGATATTGTATGAGTATGTATTCTGATGGAAGTGGATTTCTTTGACAAAGAGACCTAACTCAGTTTCAATGGATAAATGATGGACAGAAGCAGCTACACCCAAAGAAAGAACACTGGGAAATGAATGTGAACTATTTGCATTTTTGTTTTTCTTCCCCGGGTTATTTTTACCTTCTGAATCCAATTCTCCCTGTGCAACAAGAGAATTGTTCCGTTCTGCAAACATATTGTATCTAGGATATACTGCAACATATCTAACATATATAGGACTGCTTGTCATCTGGGGGGGGTGGAGGGAGGGAGGGGAAAAATCGAAGTGCAAGGGATAATGTTGTAAAAAAATTACCCTGGCATGGATTCTGTCAATATAAAGTTATTATAAAATAAAATAAAAAATATATATATAATAAAAAAAACTCAGAAAAAACCCAAGATTATCCCCTTTCACTTCACAATAAAGCAATCATCCCTATTAATTTAAGACATTTAAATACAATGTACTAATTTCCCTTAATTTAATAAAAATTAGGTCACAGCAATACCAGGAGACTGTTGTGAAGGGTTGTGAAGGGAATTAAAAAGTATATCAGGTATCCATGGACTAGATGGTGAACCACTTGAAAGAAGAAATTATATCCTTATTATCTTTATATTTCTGTCAGAGAGCTTTGATCTGAATAAGTTATTCTAGAAAGAGCTGGAGGTAGTGAAGAGAAACATGAGGAAGATAAACAGAAAAATGCTCTTGAAGGAAAACAACAAAGATGGAAAGTAGGTGGTCAACACTAGGGGTTGCTACTTCTGACTCCCGGGAGGTCCACCATCCCAAACTCTGCTTCTTAGATTTTTTTTTCTTAGATCCTTTAAGGCTCAGAAGGTGTGCCAAAGGCTTCACAGAAGCCTTTCTGTATTCCCCTCTTCAAATCATGTGTATATACATATATGTACATAAAATATATGATTCTATTTTATATAATGTATGATTAAAATATAATGCATGATATAATTGTTTATTTGCACGCTGTCTCTCCCATTACATATATATGTGATCGTTTTCCCCCACGTTTCCCCCTTTCCTCTCTCCCTCCTCTTTTCTCTCTTTCTCATTTTTCTGCTAAGCAAACGGAAGCCAGAGAAAGCAGTGATTTTGTCAAAAGCACCTAAGCAGTCCGGGAGGGAGCAGGACTCGAAGCCCAGTGTCCTCTCTCTCCCCGGCTATCCTCCGGGAGCGCAGCCAGCTTCTGCGGCCGTCTCTCCGTCGCTAAGGGAGACGGGCAGCAGTTGAGCCTGAACTCTAGAATGGGACTGGGTGAGGAGGGAGTAAGGACATCAGGGGTGGGCGGGGCTTTGGTTTCTATGGAAGCAGGACGCTCAGACTCCTTCATCAGAGCCAGAAGCGGATGTTTCTCCAGTCCTCCGCATGGGACCCAAAAAAGATAAAGATAAGTTGGGGCCAATAGTCTCCAAAGCCTGGGAACCCGGACTCATTTCCGCTCCCTTTAACCAGGTAAGTAGCCACCCGAGTCGGTCTGTTCTTCATCCGCTCCCTCAGCTCTCAGGCTGCCCTTGCGCCCCTACTCTTCACACTTACTCTGCTCCTCCCTCTGTGGATGGGAGGGGGGGGAGTGTTTGCTTCCAGACCCCGCCCCTACTCTTACTGACGTCATGTCAGGGGGAACTAAACCCAGGGTTTTGCCACCATCCCCCCCACCCAAGTTCTTTGCTCCATCCTATCCTCTTAGTTCAATTTAAAGGTCTTTAGGATCAGGCTTTGTAGGCCTCTGGAATAAGTTTAATTTATTTTTCCAATAACAAAATTTTAAAAATTAAATTAAAACCTAATGGGCCCTAAATTGAAGTGCAATATCTAAAGAGAGAACTTTGACAGTACTGTTTTATTTGCTTTGTTCAGAACTCAACTAGATTGTTAAATTCAGTCAGGTGAGTGAAGCAGGAGGCAGTGGAATTGTCTTTGGAATAAAACCTGGATTCAAATCCCAGGTCTGCTATTTAACTGATTTTGTAACAAGAGATTCTTTGGGCCTCAGTTTGCCCATCTTTAAAAAATGGAGGGATGGGAAATATATGAACTTTTAATGGAAGATACTTTTAGTTTTAAAACTTATGAACTGGTATGGTTTGGATGGCACAGGAAATTGAATATGTTGGACCCAGAGTCAGGCAAACCTGAAGTCAGTGTGGCCTCGGACCCTTGCTTGGTGACTAAAAATTTCTTTGGCTTCCTTTGAGAGCCCATTAAAATCCCATTTTGTACAAGAAGCCAAGCAAGTCACTTCATCCTGTTCACCTCAGTTTCTTCATCTGTCAAATGAAGGAAATGGCAAACCACTCTTGTATCTTTATCAAGAAAACTCCAAATGACTTGACCAACATGGTGAGGACACTGGAAAAAGAAGTCGTGCCTTAGGTTAGCAGATTAAGGGAAATAGAATATGAAGGGCTGGTGCAAGGAAAAGTGGCAGGGGGAGAAGATTTGTTCTTTTTGACTCTGGGGGCTAAAAGATAAAGCAATGAATGGTGATCATAAAGGCAAGAGTAAAATAATGCAAACTTTAGTGAATGATTATAACTGACATGAATGACTTTGGAGGTAATAAGTTTATTTCACTTCAACAAATAATAAGTTCCTTTTTGTGCTAGATACATTGCTAAGCACTGGGACTACAAAGAAAGAACATAAAAACCATCCTGGGAGCCTCTAGCAGAAGTTGGATGGCCAGCAAGAATGGGATTCATGGTTGGGGTGAGGGATTGGGCCAAATCGCTTCTAAAGTCCATTCTAATTTAGACTCTATCCTAAGGTAACATCTTCAACATGTTTATTGAAGAGTGGCTTATATTGAGCAATTAGCAATTCAGAGTATATATGTAACCCTTCTGTGGACTGAAAAGAGAAAAGGAGATAAAAGCTCTTTACTGTCAAAGAATGCTTTGTTTTGTCCCATGTCTAGCACAGTGTTTGGCACATATTTGGCTCTTACAAAATGTCTCTTGAATTGAACTGAAAATGTAGTAGGAAAAGCCTACAGTGGACAAATCAGTCAACCTTTGAGTCATTCTGAAGCATCCTTCTTCAACCAACTCTTTGTTGGAAATTCATATTCTTTGAGGGAATTTATTTTATTTTTGTTTATTTCTGATGTATAGCACAGAGCATAGGCACATAATATATTTTGGTGAGTTTTGTTAAAGATTAAAAGAGATAACTACCTATATGTAATTTACAAATGTAAACTAGTTATTGTTTTCTGATCATAGAAAATATATGCAGATCTCGCTCCTTCTCTTCCCTGACTCAATAACTCAGGCATTTTGTTTTGGTTAGTATCATATATTTCTATGCACCAGGGTTGGCTGCTGGGTTTTGTTCAAAAAGCAACATAACCTTTAGGCATTCTTTGCATTCCCTTCACCTTGGAAGCAAGAGATAGTATAGTGAATAGAGTGTGGGACCTCGAGTCACAAGTTCAAATGTGACCTCAGATACTCAACTAGCTGTATGATTCTGGGCAAGTCATTTATTTCTATTTGTCTCCATTTCCACAACCATAAAATGAGCCTAGCATTCATCCCACATAGTTACTGCAAGTATCTAATTAGATCATATTTGTAAAAATGTTTAGCACAGTTCTTGGCACATCAGTCCCTCTTTCCTTTTCCTGTTAAAATCTTAGGTAGCTATCAAGGCCCAGCTCAAATGGTACTTCCATCAAAAGATCTCCTCTTATCCTTCCTTTTCTCATCTCCTTCTACTCCCAATCAAAGGTCTACAATTTAATAGCACTTTGAACCTTCCTTATTCACTTAATATATGCTAATTAATATTAAAGTTTTTTTTCCGTACATATGTCACCTGTAGTGATTTAACTATTTTTTAAAAATGGAACGTATAGTTACTCAAAGGAAATGCCTTTTACAAAGCCTTGCTCAAAGTACAGTCCTTCTCCTTTAAACCAACATTGTCCTAAAAATTCCGATTGTGTGGTAGCTTTATTTTTTTTCCTCCTGTAGGATTTTCAACTCTCTAAGGGATAGAACATGTGTTTCATTTATTTTTGTATTTGATACCATGGTTTAGAATGGTTTGAGGGAGATGGGAAAAGGAGAAAACAGTTCAGAATCCTCCAGCTGTTGTTCAAAATCCACTTGAAGGTTGAGAATGTTTTCTTTGTGTATAACATATCTTCCTCTGCAGCTTCCATCCACTGTTCCTACCTCTGTCTTGTGAGATCAAGAAAACATTCTAACCCCCTTTTCCCATAATGACATTTAAAATATTTGAAGATAGATTCTGGGCCCCCTTGCATCCTCAAGGCTCTATTTATTTGCACTAAGAAATACTTGATTCCTTCATCCACTACTTGGAATGGCATGATCTTCAGTCTTCTCCCCTCAGTCAGCATCCCCTACATGGTTTTCAAGTTTTCAACATCCTTTAAAGTTTAACATCTAGAACTTAATGTAGTATTCCAGATGTGGTCTGAGCATTACACAATGTTTTCTTAGGGGCTATAATAACTAGATCTCCTACCTTTCGAAGAGTAAGCGACATGAATTCTATCTTGAAACTATAATAAGTCTTTTTTCTTTCCATGAATGGATTTTTTTTTTTAATTTAGGGCTTAGTTCTAACACGGGACTTTATGGAAGCAATTATGACACTACAAGTCCTGCATTAATGGAATGAAATGATAGAATCCCAGGTTACTTTTATAACATTCTGAAATATGGGGTCTCAATTCAGTAATCCTCAGTTATAGTCTCAGAGTCTTAAGAATATTTTTCAAAGTTTTATATAAATGCCCTTTCCCCCTCATTTTTATAATTTAGAATTAGCCCACATTTTTTCCTCAATTTTCTTGAAGTGTTTGGATGCCAAAGTTTGGCTTGGAGTGAACCTTTCTGTTTGAATTATAAACTGCTGAACAAAAGTGTTTCATGGAGGTGCTGACACTGTATTAAGTCAAGTGTTACAAATATGAAGTTGTAATTTTCCTAGTCGAGTGGAAAAACTAAAGGCATTCTTTTTTCACGTCTAAAGACTCTTTAAGACCTATTTAGATGTCCTGGTCCTATACAAACAGTACAACTCCAATAAATCTTTTTTTTTTCATTAGTAGAAAAAACTGGAATTCAAAATAGTGTCAAAGTTTTAACTACAAAGAATGAATTTCTTTCTCTATGCACTGGACAGCACACATTCCCTAGTGGCAGAAGGAAACACAGTTCTTACTTTCCCATGTTTTTGCCTCACATGGGGCCCATATCTGGCCCAGGCACTAAAGTAAGTTGGCAGCTCCATATGATGCTGTGGATGGCTCTGATAGTTCTGCATATGATTTTGCATAAGGATATTGAATAAAGTGGTATAGGTCACCCACCCCCAAAAGGCATGAATGGTTATTGGATTATCAAATGTTCTTCCCCCATTGTATTGGCTGTTCATTGACAGAGCTGCCATGCTTCAGGTGAGGAAGAAAGAACAAAGGATGACAAAATTCTAGGCCTTCATTTATTCCTAAAGGTGTGATTTAGGCTAAGTTACTTCATATTTTCCTGTGCCTCAATTTCACCTTTTAAATAAAGAATTGGTTGAATAAGGCAAGGGACCCACTAGCTTTATGAGTGAATCAGGCTTAATCCTTTAGGGGATTCTGCTTAGTAGATTTATATAAGTGGATTCTCTTTTCCTTCCTGCCCTCCTCCATTCCCAGGGCTCAGTAGTATTTTTTAATCTTGAGTTCCTTTTGGACTGCAGGAATGCTCATAGAGGAAAACATCTGCTTTTCTAACTTATTTTTATTGACTTTCTCTTATGCTATTATTTTGGGTTGTCTTGGGCAGATGGAACATTAATTTTTAGTTTGTAACACATGTCAACTACCTACCTCAAGAATCTTGAGTGAATCCTTGTTTTAATTAGTAGAGCACCCCACTTAAATCACAAACTGTTTCTCATTTACCTACATCTCATTAGATAATTTTGAAAGTTACCTAAGGCACAATAATGGGTATCAATTACATAACTTTGTTTTACAAAGACTTTTACAAATATGTCATTTATTCTTCTCAACAACCCAGAAATGTAGATGCTATTACTATCCCCATTTTACAGAACAGGAAACTGAGGCACATACAGCTTAAGTAGCATGCCCAGGATCATACTGCTAATAAATGTTTTAGGCAAGATTTGAACTCAAGTCTTCTTCCTTGCAGTCCAATATTCTACCTACCAGACCACATAGCTCCTGCAAAGATAGTTAAATGATTTGCCAGTGTCCACATAGCTAGTAAGTCTTTGTTAATGGTCAGTTTGGCCACATCCAATTCTTTGTGACTCCTCATTAGGGGTTTTCCTGGCAGAAATACTGAAGTGGTTTGCCATTTCCTGCTCTAGCTCATTTTACAGATGAGGAAACTGAGGCAAACCAGATTTGTCAAGGGTCATCCAGCTAGTATGTATATGAAGTCATTTTCAACTCAGGAGAGGGAGTCTTCCTGACTCTAGGCCTAGCCCTTTACACAATATGATGCAACCTGGTTTCTCCAGTAAGTGCTAGAAGTGAAATTTTAACCAAGGTTTTCCTGATTTTAGACCTAATGCTCTGTTCACTATGGCACCATTTTAGCTTCCCCAGTGAATGCTAAAGATGTGATTTTAGCCAAAGTCTTCCTGACTCCAGTTTTAACATTCTATCCTCGAGGCTTTTCTTTTTCTTACTACATAAAATGAGATATCTTTTGCTTATTACACTTAGTATCTCTTACTACATACTAATTATGGCGTATATTAGCTGTCCACTTAAAAAATGATGGAAAAAAATTGCCAGCCAAGTAGTAACCTTAGAATTGTGGTTTAGAGGAAAGAATGATTTGAGACATGAGCAAATCATTAAATCAAACAGTATTTATTCAACATCTACTATGTGCCAGGAACTTTGTTAGATTCTGGACATACTAAGACAAGAACCAAATTGTCCCTCATCAAGGATTCTATAAGGGAGAAGGTGTTTATGTGTGGATGTTTGACTGTTATATGTATCTATATCTATAGATATATATGTTAACAAGATTTGGATGAGGAGAAATCAGGCCCTAGGGGCAGATGGGATCAGTAACAATTTCAAGTAGGTGATCAGAGCTCTAAAGGAAAAGAATGTAGTGTAAGATATCTAAAGAATAAAAGATGAGGAAGGGGAAGGAGAAGCTATTTAAGAATGGCCTACATTTTTAGAGGGGGAGAGTCAAGATCCTCCACTGAGAGGCTTGAGGAGTCAAAACATTTGAATAGCTAATCTGAAGAGTGGCATAGTTCATGGATTATAGAAGGACAAAAATCTTTGTAGAACTGGCAACAAGGTCAAATATGATTGGACTAGAGAATCCAAGAAGCAGGGAGAAATGTGTAATATAGCCAGAAAAGTAGCTTGGAACCAGGCTATAAAATGTTTTTAAAGGTAGAGGAGCTTTTATATGATCTTAGAGATAGTAGAGACAGCTATTTGAATTTTTTGGGTAGCAAAGGGACAAAATTAGACCTGTACTTTAGGAAAATCACTTTGGCAGCTGTGTAGAGGAGAGAAATTTGAGACAGGGAAACAAATTAGGAGGCCGTTGCAATAGTACAGTCAGGTGGTAATAAAGGCACAAAATTAGGGTAGTGGCTATGTGAGTGGTGAGAAAAGTTTGAGATTGAGACATGTTTCTCTGAGTCTTGGTTTTCTCATTTATAAAATAAGAATAATTTTACCTGTAATACCTCATATACTGTAAAGATCAAATATGATAAATGAAAAAGAGAAAGAGAAAGAAGAGAGAGAGAGAGAGAGAGAGAGAGAGATTGATTTTATAGCACTATGTAGAAACTAGCAAATTATTATTACTCCTCTGTGGAGGGTAAAATATTAATTTTTATATATAATTAATAATTATCCAGTTAATAATTGATTTTATTATTCAAATTGACATTTTATTTCTGTATTATGATTCATTGTGTATGAGCATTTAATTTATGCGTTATATCTTTACTTCAAATTTGATATTTTTAAATAAAAAGAAAAAGTTTACTTAAGAACATTGGCAAGCCAGTTAGGAAAGTACACTTTAGTATGAAATGGTTTATGTAAAATAGTATTATTTTTATGCTCTCAGACAACACTAGAATGTCAAAGAGTGCTCTGATACAGAATAAATTAAAATTGTTCTATTTCTTACCATTGGCCACATGGTTTAGCTAATAAGGTATAAATCTAAGCATTTTGAGAGGGAAGTAGTCGGCTTTGAGGAAGAGTTGTTAATTCAGAATATTTCTTTAGATAGGCAACAAGAATTTTTGAGCTAATTCATGAGTGATTTTACCCTAATAGCACTATTACAATATGATGACAGTGAGATGATATAATATGGGCCTTTATTATTTGAGTTGATTTTGAGCTTATGTTGGACTCTAGAAAAGTTGATCAGCCTTGTGCCTTGAAAGGTAGGTGGCACAATGCACAGGACATTAGCCTAATGTTAGGAAGATCTATGTTCAAATTTGCCCTTAGATACTACCTGTGTGACTCAGGGCCAAACCATTTAACATCTGTCTGCCTCAGTTGTCAGAAAGGAATAATAATGTCAACTATCTCACAGGATTATCATGAGAATCAAATGAAATAATACTATAAAGTGTTTAGCAGTGCCTAGCACATAGTAGATGCATAATAAATGCTTGTTCCCTTCCCTATTTCTCCCTCTGTCATCAGAGAAACAAATATAGACTCAGGCTTACTGAGGTTGCCACTTAAGTAGTCATTCTGGCTCATGATTTAAATCTTGATATTGGGGAAAATACTGGTCCATTTTTAATGCAATGTGGTATCAGCATGAAGAATATTTAAAAGCCAGATAAAAATTCAAAAATTCATATATAGTCATCTGTACTAGAAAGGTTATTGGCTATAGAGCAGAGAATTTGACTTCAAACATGGCCTCTGACCCTTATTACTTGAAAATATTGTCAAGTCACTCACTACTGTAACTTTCTGGCCTCTGTTTTACTTATCTGTAAAATGAGGGGGATGGACAAGAAGAATTCCCAAGATGCCTTTCAGTTCTAAATATATAAATACTGTATAAATGTATAATTCTCATTATTTAAGTCCCTCAAAACTCTTCTCCCCTTTCAACCAGCCACTAAGTGACCCTCCTCTTAGGTGGGTCCCATGTCCTGTACCTCACTGTACCAACAAGATAGTTCTTCTCCATTCTTTTATGTGTGTGTGTGTGTGACTTAATGTTTCCTAGATCCTTGGCACACGTGGCTTTCTGTTGCACTAACCTTACTAATGCTACAAAGGACAAGAGCTATGGATTTGCTCATCCTTCTCACGATTCTGGTACTTTGTCATTGTCTCCATCTAGTGTTGCCTCCTCCATGCTGATGGTTCCCTGTAGGGGCTTTATAAATCTTCATATCTCTCTCCAGGTCCCATATGTACATTGACATTTGTCTCACAATCTATATATTCCCTTCTACCTGGAGAAAGCTTATCCAGTTCCTTCAATAAGGATGTATTTAGTATTTCTATAAAGCACATTAACTCCTTCCACATTCTCCAAAGGAATCAGTCAGTTATGTGTAGATTAGACACTTGAATCCTTTTAATTAAAGTTCTCTAGTAATAGGGAGATGGAATTTACTTATCTGCCAACTATGTTTAAGCTATATTCTTCCTGAGATGTCCTTTGTAGGTACTTTTTAATGGTATTGCACTTTCTTTGCTCTTTGAAAATTCACACTTTTGATTGGCTATGGTAGTAAACACCTCCTCTTTGCACATTTAAACTGGAGTAATGTAGATTCTAACATTCCTGAACCAAACCCATAATTCTTGTTCAGAATTTGAAGAGTTCCAAAGATTTTTATTTTATGACATCCCAGGCCTTTTACACGAAAATCAAATGATGTACAATACTGGAATGGTGATAAACTAGGTTTAAACATATAAAGAAATTTAAGAAAATATCTTTTCTTGCAGCAATTGTGGGTATTAAAACTAAAGTTTATCCAATTGAGAAATACATTTTTGTTTGACAGAATTTTTTACCAACTTTCTAAAAGCAGTGAAAAATTTTAGAATGCCTTTTATCCTGAACTGTAAGCTATGGCACATGTCAGTGTATATTTAAGACTTACTGGAAATGTCTGTGATATGAACTGAAGACTGATGTCTGGCAGCTACCATTTTTTCCTAAAGTAAGTTGGAATTTTATGACTGTTTTCTGAAATAGACTTTCATTAATATTTACTAAACAAATTGCCAAATTTTACAAAGATCATTTTAAGAAGGCCAATGAAAACAACTGAGTTGCTTGGAAAAATGTTAAAAGAAAGTGGACTTTTCATAAGATCACATTTCAGTTCTATTTCTTGGGCAACAATTTATTATTTGAATGGGTTTGGAAGTAGTAAATGAGTAAGTATATCAAAATATGCAGCTAGTTGTTATAATGTGACTTTTTATTACAAGAAGGAACGCATAAAACATTAGTACAATGCTTGTGTTTAGCCTGTCTCAGTCTCAATGTGAATTGGGCCATATCCTAGGAAAAATCCTGCCAAAATACAGCAAATCTTGTCTGTTTTTTAGTGTAGGAATAACTTTGAGTGACTCCTTATTGCCAATAGGATAAAGTCCCAAAGTTCTTTTTTTCTAGTACTCAGACCTTTTTAAAATGTGACCTCTTATCTTTCGTATTCAACATTTTATCTTACCAATTTCACCAGACCTGAGCTTTCTGTTGATCTGGTTATTGGACAACATCATGTTGATTCCTTGCCTGCTTGACTGTGTTCCATTACAATCCTATTCATATGTTGTGTGGAGGTGATAAGTCCTAGAAGATAGACTTTGCCATATGTATGTCACCTGAAGACAAGTCATGTGAAGATCATCCCCAGAAAGTTTATCACTGAGTGTACTGTCTGGTCTAGCTCTCTGGGGGGCCCTCCGGATCAGAGTCAGGATCAGTCAAAAGTCCTTGGTCTTTAGGAGAAGTGAAGGAGGCAGACAAGCTGCTACATGGTTCATCAAAGATGGATCCTGGACTCTGGAGTCTTGAACCTGAAGTCTTCCCTGCTGATCAAACTGCAATAGAGAGATTCTAATTCTCTCCCTCAGCCCTCCAATTCTTCCCTACAATTACCTCATCACAACACATTCAGCAGGCACCAATCAGTGAGGAGAGCCATCACATCATCTTATCATCTAAGTATATGTTTATAGAACCATTATCTCACACTGAGTAGGTACTTAGCTTTAAGTACTCTGCTGTCTTAAATTCAAATATACCTTTTCAGAGTTCCAAGATACCAAGCAATCAGATATAAGTTAAACATGTTCTGCTCCACCTCATGCTCACATTTTCTGTAAAGCCTTTCATTGACATTTCCCACTGAGTAAGAATCGAAGAATTTAAAAACCATTTACCATCTCAAGCATGAACTCTATCTAAAACATCCCCAACAATGGTTCTTCTATCCTCTGCTTAAACACTTTTAAAAATAGAAAACTTACCACCTTTTTTTGAGATAGGAATATTCCATTTTAAAGAGCTCTAATACTTAGAGAATTCTTTCTTTTATTGAGCCATATTTTCTGCTTATAATTTCTACTAAATAGTTTCAGTTCAGCATTAATTCCAGGGCTAAACAGAAGAAATCATAAGATCACAGATACTGAATAGAAGAAACCTCAGAAGTCATCTACTTCAACTCTTTCATTTTATAAATGGTGAGACCCAGGGAAGTAAACTTCCTTGCCCCAGGTTATTATGATAAGCTTTGGAGCTGAGAAAGCTTTCTCTAATCCCCCCATCTGAAAGTGATCCCTCTGGCCTAGCATGCCTTAAATAATTTTGTCCAGATCCCTTTTTTGCCTTTACTTCATTCTATCTTGTCTCGTAGTTCTTTGTCTTCGACCTCCCTATCAGATTATAATCACTTTGAGAATAGAGACTATATATTTTTTTATCTTTACATTTCATCAAGTCCAACTCTCTAATTTTACAGATGAATAAAGTGAAGTTAAATAAAAGCTTAGTGACTCATCCAGTGTCATTTAGGTTGTAAATTGCTCTGTTTAGATTCAAATATAGGTACTCCACCTCCAAACTCCAATACTCTTTCCATTATCTTCATTGGGCATAGAAATCAGTTCTCACTGGTTCACTGGGAAGAAGGTAGAAACCAAGAAATATGCTGGAGTTAAAAGAACAACAACAATCAAAAAAATAGGTCAGCAAAATCATCCAAAGACATCAACCCTTTCTAACAACAAATGGCATGTTCCAGAGCCACAGTCCCCCCCACTTCTTCAAAGAGGGATATTTTCTCATCTCTTCTCAGGGTCCAAGCTTTAACTCTTAATTTTTGATGATGAAAAGATTTTTCTTTTCATTGAGGTGAACCCTGATTCCAATTTTACATTTGTAGCGCAATTAGCAATATTTCTCTTAGCTCTGCCTGCCCAGAAGAATGCCTCTGATATGTAATATTTGTTTGAAAACCCAAAGGAGCTTGCTTTCTTTTGAGGTTGGCCTTATTTTTTATGTTCTGAAGTGCATTTTGGACCTCAGATTTTGCTCCAAGCAATAAAACTGGTTGGATTGTACTAACTTATTAGAGTGGTAATTTTACCCGTCTGTTGGGGGTGGGGAGATGGTTAAGGTGTGTAGTGGTTTCAGTGGTTTCTCTATGGAGTAAAATTCCCAGCAAAGCTTTTCCATGTGGTGTTTTAATAGCAGCCTTAAAACTCTCTGATGCATGGAGCAAAACCAAATGAGGCTCATGTGCTAGATTTGTGGGATGGGCCAAGTCAGCCTATGAAGAATGAAAGAAACGCCATCAAACATCTGAAGTTCAGAGAACAAAACTAGCCAAAGAAGATTCTCTGGAAATGCCCCATTTCAGAAGAACAACAAAATCTACCAAGCCTCTTTCCATCCTCCATCCCCACCCCAAATTGGCTCTAGGTTGTCTGTAGAACAGTTCATGGTAGGCAGAGACTTAAAAAGTTGTAAGGGCAAGTTGGGCTTAAAATTTTACTAAAGTATAAGCAGAGTATTCATGCTCAGTAAAACTGGTTGATTAATTCAAGAAGTTTCAAGTAAGTATGGGGCCCTGCCTAAACATAAAAGGAATGAGACTTTCCTGGAGTCAGACCCCCCAAGTGATTCAGAATCATCTAAGATAGAATTGGCCTTGTGCCACATATGGGAAGCTTTCAAATGCAGTCTGGATGACCATTTATTGAAGGGTTTTATAGAGTGGGATTCTGGATGGATTGGACTAAGTTGGCCTCTGAAGTCTCATCCAACTCTGAAATGTATGTCTAACTCTAGTTCTCTTAGTCATTGGTCAACATCTCTGCTATCCTTTGGAACTTTTTTTTTTTCTTTTTTAGACTGGATCTCTCAATCTCATTCAGTCCATAAGGAAAGTGGCCACTCCTGGGTCTAATTCCCATTGTGATTAACATGGGAGCTTTGACATGCTCTATTTCTAATTTGGATTGATTTGTGCCTTCTAAAGGCAATGGAGTTGTTCTCTTTACTCCTTCGAGGCTTATCATATTAATGCTGAACATAAGACAGACCCCTGATTAGTTTAATCTGCTGTTGCTTAGAAACTGTTGAATTCAACTGCTTTACCAGACTCACCTTCTCAGTTGAGCGATTCATATTAGCTTTGGCTACCTTTCGCAAGAAAATTTTTTTCAAATGTCTTCCTTACCCATACTGTATACATAACTGTGGCCTATATCATCTCTCTCTTTTTCATCAGTCCCCCCTGCCTGGTTCTGTGTCCTTTAAGAACTAAGTATATGACACCTGGTGACCAAATGACTTAGTGACTAGGAACAGGGCTAGGAACATGAGCATGTGAATCCATCAATCAGCAAATGTTTATTGAATGTCTACTATACATAGAGCTCTGGATTGGACACTGTAGAAGAGACACTGAATAATGTGTCAGTTCTTAATCTGCAAGAGGTTACAGTTATAGTTTAATTGAAGAGATGATACAAGCATAAAGAACAACACAATTTAATATGTGATTTAATGCCAGATTGGTTAAGAGGAAAGAACAATCATTTCTATTGGAGAATAAGCAAGAAAGTAAAGATTGAACTGAATTTTTTGAGTAAAGGTAGGATTTTTCTGAGAGAGTAAAGGATTTCAGGTAAGAGAGAGGCCATTTGTTGAATCATTGAATAAAAACTTGAGAGCTAGAAAATCTCTAGTCCATTTCTCTGCGTGATATATGAATTCTCTCTATGTCATCTTAACAAGTAGTAATTCATCTCCTGTGAACTTGCTCAGTGATGTGCAACTCATTACTTCTTGAGAAATGTCATTTTTTTAAAACTGCAGAGCATAAATAAACTATAGAGGATAAAAAGTACAAAATGTGGTCAAATCAAAGAGCATTTATTTAACACTTACTATGTGCCAGGCACTGCAGATAAAGAGAAATGAAGGAAAAAAAGTCTCTACTCCTGAAGAATTCACAGTATAAGGGAGGATACATGTAAACAACTATGTAAAAATATATACAGGATAAATTGTATCCTATATAAAGATGATATCTTAAGATAATTGTGGAGGGCCTTCTGCAGAAAGTAGAATTTTAGCTAAGACTTGTTCAGGGATTCTGAATAGAACCTTTTGGCTACAATAAAGGGCTCACAAAACTAGATACAGGCCTGATTTTGGCAGGATTGACACATATCCTGACTTGATTCTAGAGGTGGTACCATCATTATGTTAATAAGGCTTTAGCTAAGTAATTAAGTTGATAAGTTGCAAATTGGAGGCTCATAATATTGTTGATATCCTAGTGACTTTTGATAGCCAGTGAAATTGTCCCATTTCAATTTCTAAAGTTGGGAGAAACCTTATTTATCTATAGCATTACCTTTTTACCAAGTTTATATATAATTCTCTCTATATTATTGCCCTATATGTTTGGATATGATATGTTCCTTTCCATTTGTTTTAGGCTAACTGACAATACTCTTTATAATCACCAGTATTTGCACATTTAACATATACTGGATTACTTGCCATCTAGGGGAGGGGTGTGGGGAAAGCAAGAAGAAAAAAAAATTGGAATACAAGGTGTTGCAAGGGTGAATATTGAAAATTATCTATGCATATGGTTTGAAAATAAAAACCTTTATTAAAAAAAGGAAAAAAATAAAAAATAAAAAAGGAGCATACATACCTTATCTTACTCTTGAGGTAAGAGTACCTTGTCACACTGGTTGGCTTTGATTTCTAGAGACTACAGTGATTCTCATATGGCTGGAATGATCATAGAAATCAACAAAAACTAAAAAATATATAAAATTATACTTACCTTTAAAACACATAGCTCAAACTCCTTCTTCTTGAAACCTTCTGAGCCTATTCCAGTTTATGAGGATTTACCCCTTCACAGTGGTATAATAGTTACAAGAACTCTAGTCTCTACCATGTAGCTAAGCACTGATCTCAATATTGCTTTTGTATTACAGTGAGGTCCAGATTAGTTCAATAATGAACCTTTTCAAAACATTGCATTTTTCAAATTTGCACTGTAGATTTCCACTGGGCCAGAGCCAATTACCCTATTTTACATAATTATAACTTTGAAAAATACAAATTCAAATGAATGAGATAATTTCAGGGTAGTCATTATTAGTAATAATTGGGATGTAGCTGTATTCTATTATTTTCAAGCTGAATTCCCAATGCTGGTCTCTCTCTCTCCCCCATAAAACCAACAAAACAGAAGGTTACTCCTCCCTTGGTGATTTTGCCTTCCCTGACTTAATGTTTGTAATCTTAATTCAGTACTTGGGTTCTACCATAACTTTAAATTATGAATGTTCACATCCTATATACATATGTATATATGTAGGTTTAATTGATGTATCTATGTCAACAGCCATATAAACAGGAGGGGAAGAAGAAGGACCCCTTGGAGTTTTGAAAGTTCCCATCATATGAAATAAAATACTCCCTCCCTGCAAAAGGATAAATTGACTTCTCATGTTAGTCCTTAACTTGTAAATCTCTGGAGATTTAAGCAGATAGACTAGAAAACAGGGAAATGTTTGTTTGGGAGAAAAACTAATAAAGGTATAGAACATGAGATACTATTGCCTGGGCCAGAGAGTGGGGAAACAAAAACCCTAAGTGGGGTACCCTTGTACCTCCTAAAACTCACATCCTGCCTAAATTGAAGTCAAAGACATTGAAACAAAAACAAACCACCTATTTGAGCTTTATCTAATTTATAGTTGTGTCACAAAATCACAGAATATTAGAATCAGAAGAGATTTCCACAGCCCAAACCTGAAGAAAATTTTCTACTAAAACTAATGTGGTCAATAGCCTCTGCTTGAAGACCTCCAGTGATGGGAGATAGTTTGCAACAGCATCATGAGACTCCAATTTTCTAACCCACTCTTTAGTTAATGCTGATTTTTTAAAAAAAAATACTTATTTTACTTCTTTCAAAACTCTATACAATTTAATTTGTGTTATTGATCAGGCTAACCATTTCACTTTAATCACCTATCAAAGAGATTGCTCATCAAAACAAGATTTTGTTCTCCATATTACCAAAATATTAGTAGCTCTTGTCATGCATAGAAAATTTCTAATACATACTAACAGTTTGGACAGTAGGGATGTCATTTGATGCCTTAGTGCCCTCTCCCCTAGTTCTCTCTCTTTTTAAAAAATATATCTTTTTCTTACATTTTGAGTTCCAAGTTGTCTCCCTCCTTCCCTCCCAATACTTCATTACCTTCCTCTGCCCCATTTTAGTATGTGTCTTCCTATCATAATCATAGGGCAGCTACATGGCCCAGTGACTACAGTACCAGCTCTTAGAGTCAGAAGACAAAGTTCAAATCTGGCCTCAGATAATTACTAGGTAATTGACCCTGGAAAAATCACTTAACCCTATTTGCCTTAGTTTCCTCATATGTAAAATGAGCGGGAGATGGAAATGGCTTTCAGTTTCTTTGCCAAGAAAATTCCAAAATGGTTCACAAAGAGTCAGATATAATTGAAATGAATGGACAGCAAACATCATAATCAACACAAATCCAAGTTCTCTATTTTATAGTTTTTCTAACTGCCCTAATAATAATAACATTCTTAGGAGACACAAATTTTCTCATGTAAAGCATTAAACAGTTGAACCTTATTAAATTCCTTAGCATTTGTCTTTTATTTATATTATGTTTTTCCTGATTCTTGTATTCAAAACTCAGATTTTCTGTCCGGTTCTGGTCTTTTCTTCAAGATTATCTCAAAGTCCTTTAATTTGTTATTCATTTTTCCCTTGGAGGATTGCACTCAGCTTTGCTGGGTAGGTTATTCTTGGTTTTATAAATTCTATAAGCTCCTTTGCTCTTTGAAATATCATATTCTGTGCTCTTCAGTCTTTTAATGTAGAAGCCGCCAAATCTTGTGTTATCCTTACTGTAGCTTACTGTAACTGAATATTTGAATTTTTCTTTCTAGTTGCTGTAATATTTCTCCTTGACCGGAGAGCTTTGAAACTTTGCTGCAATGTTCCATAAGTTTTCATTTTAAGATCTCTTTTAGATGATGATTGGTGTATCTTTTCAATTTCTGTTTTAACCTCTAGTTCTAAAACTCCAAGGCAGTTTTCCTAAATAATTTCTTGAAGTATAATATCTAGACTTTTTTTATTATTATAACTTTTAGGTCGTTCCATAATATCTCTTCTCTGTTTTTCAGGTCAGTTTTTTTTTTCCCCTATCAGATATATCTTGTTTTCTTCCATTTTTTTCGTTCCCTTGATTTTGTTTTATTTCTTGACATCTTATGAAGTCATGAGTTGCCCTTGTTCAATCTCTTTTTATTTTTGTTCAGAATTTTCTTTCATTACTCATTTCTTTTCCTGATTTTTCCTGTGCCTCTTTTATTTGGTTTTAAAAATCTGTTTTAAGCTTTTTCAAGCATTGGGGAGAGAGAAGTGGGGATTTAATCATTTTACATTTTTTTCCTTTGATGCTTTTCAAGTAGCTGTGTTGACATCATTTGTCTTCTGAGTTTGAACTCTGATCTTCTCTATCACCACAATTACTGTCCATAGTTAGGTTCTTTTTACTCATTATTGTTTATTCGTTAACCAAAAAAAGCCTACTTTTTGTCTGTTAACAGATTGGGTTGGGTTCTGTTCTTGAGATGTAGGGAATAATGTCTCAGGCCTCAGGTTTTTCCTCTTGTTTTCAGATCTCCTTTTGAGAATCTTTGATATTTTGGTTATTCTAATGTGCTATGATCTAAGATCAAATATCTTGATCTATGAGTAACTTCAATCCCACCATAAGTCAGAACAACACCCCCCCCCCAATTCTGCAAATACTTTCAATCCCCATGGTCCCAGAAGTGATCACTGGCCTCATTCTTCATCCTGTCAATGGGTCTAGGCTCTGGATGTAGTAGTAGCCTCCACAATCTTCCCTTGACAAGCTGTCCAACACCCTACCACCACCACCATTAGTGGGGTGAAAGTTCCCTAAACTACAGCTGCACAGACACAGCTGCTTCCAAAGCTTACTGTTTATTAACATAATAATAGATTATATCATTCCTACTATCTCCCTAAATTGTATTAAGCTGGATAACTAATTTACCCTGACTTTTTATTATTTCTGTCACTTTAAATTAAACTTGGAGTATTGTTTGAAGGGAAATTTGGGAGAGCCAGATAATATCTTGCCTTATACCACCATCTACCCACAATCCCTTCTGACTTTCACCTAACATAGGAGTTCTTAATTTTCTTTGTATCTTGGACCTCTTTAGCAATCTGGTGAAATCTCTAAACTTCCTTTCTCAGAATCATGTTTATTTTGTTTTTAAGCATATAATTGTAAGAACTGCTAAGGTTCAGTAAATGTAAATAAAAATTACATTTTTTTCTTCGCCAAGTTCATGGAATCCCCCTAAATTTTATCTTGGACCCCAGGTTAAGAATTCCTGATCAAAATTTAGAGTAAACATGAATCCGAATTCTTGAGACTGAATTTCCTATATCAATGAAGTCACAGGTCTTGGGTAATAATAATAATTATAATTTTTATTATTAAAATCACTAAATAATAATTAATAATTAATTGCAACTAGTTAGCATATACATTTATACATATCTTGCAAAATCATGTTCTCCCTCATATTTTTCTTTACTGCATTTATTATCTGTGTTTGTGCTTAAAATTCAAATTTATTCAAAAAAATTTTATTAAGTTCCTATAATAAGTAAGTCATTATATAATATTCCATAGGGGATATAATAGTAAAAACAATACCTACCACATGGCAGGCACTGTGCTAAGCACTTTGCTGCAAATATTATCTCATTTGATCTTTACAGCAGTCCTGAAAAAATAGTTGCTATTATTATCCCTTTTTTACAGATAAGGGAGACAGCCTAAGTGAAGTGATTTACCTGGAGTCACACATCTAGTAAGTTTCTGAGGCTATATTTGAACACACATCTTCTAACTTCAGACCTAGCACTCTAAACACTGTACCACGTGACTGATAGTAAATCAGTCATACTTCTTCCCCTCAAGGATCTTACAAGCTAATAATATTCTCTTCCATAAGGCTACCTAAAAAACCGAGGGCAATTTGTCTTCTCATTTGTGTACAATTGTTGGCCTTACTATTTAAGAGATGTTATTGATGGGTGATGATTTCTATTCTAGACTTCCAATGACAAAAACAAGGCTTAGAATAATAATGTCTTCCTTAAACTGGGATGTCATAAGTTTAGAATTTTCATGGTGACATGAAAGCAACTTTCTTTCATGGATTGCACAGATGGATTCTGATCTGTCCGGGTGAAAGGAGTACCCACAACAGGGAGATCACAGGCCCATCAAAGGATTAAAGAATTCATACAACTTTTACATTTATTAAGGAATTTCTTTCAAGAACCAAAAATATTGTTGAGCGATGCCAGTTAACCGATTTGTTTCCTTATTGAAAAGAAAGTTATTTTATAAATTAACTGTTCTTCACATAAATATTTGGCTTTTTGTTATAAAAGATTGTTACTTTGTTTTGTCTTGGTTCAGATTAAACCTTCCCCACAGGACTTATTGCACTATACTTTGATAACTTAAAAAGATCTGTGATTTCATCCATGTCTATATTCATCAAACCAACACAAAGTTTAAGTTTCTCCACAGCTTTTCATTGTTGTGGAAAAGACCATATCTCTAATGCTTAGAGGCATATAAGTAGCTGGAGCTTTGTTCAGTAACATTAAGACACATATAGATATGGGAGAATCTCCTTAATAAAGAAAATCCCCCTTAACAGAGTTTGAAGTATATTTCTTATTCAAGATATCCTAAAAGTCCACTGTGCACTTTATTTCTTTAGCCTTGCAGTCCTACTTCATTTATTTTTGCTGCAGAACTTTATTATTTTTAGCCTACAGTAGGGATTCCGCTTTTCATTGTGAGTTTAAATAATAATAAATAATTATAATAAATAATAAAAAGAAGAGACATATGCATGATTCCCATTCTGGATAGAATGGAAACCAGTTTTTAACATGAAGGGAATCACTCATGTCAAGATAGATACATGGATCTCTTTCTCTTTTCCTCTTCCCATCATTGGGGTAATTTTAATCTATATGCTCCTGTAATTCTTTTTTTAAAAATAATTTTGCATATGTGAGAGCAACTGGTGTTAAGTGACTTGCCCAGGGGCACACAGCTAGAAAATGTCAAGTAGTTAATGCCATATTTTAACTCAGGGCCTCCTTACTTCAGAGCCAGTGCTCTATCCACTTTAACATCTAGATGCCCTAGTCCTATAATGCTTCCATCAAAGATTTACCCAACATATTAGAAACCTCCCCATTTGTTCTTCTAATATCTCAGTAATTTCACAGACAAGCTGAGAAACAATGTGGTTTAATGTAAAAAGCTTTGGATTTGGATTCAGGAAGTCTGTGTTTGAATCTAATCATCTTCCCTGGACCTCATTTCAAAAGGAGGAGATTGAGAATCCAATCAGAATCCTTAGTCTATATCTCTCAAGAAACTTCCACATTGAGTATATCCTATGATTTTAGGCTTAGAATACAAATTCATATGCTAAGACTATTGAGGGAGGTTAATGAAAAAAATCACAAGCAGTATTGTCTCACTTAACATAAAAAAAAAAAATTCTCTTGAAGAAAAAAATAAGCTTAAGAAAAGTTCTACATGAGATCCATCTAAAAGAAATTATCCTATGAGCATTTTAAAAGAATATGAAAGGACAGCAATAGACAAAGTGGAATAAATGTGTTCTCATTTTTACAATGATGTGTTCCTATAAACAATGATGAATGGGCCACTAAATTTGAAGTCTTCTGTACCTGGTGTATTATGTTATTACATGAGAAGAGAAAGTCAGAAAGAATGTTTTGTACCTGATCAAGCACTTTGAAAGTTAATCCATGAAATCATAATGTATTCTGATATCAGTTTTCAAGGTATTCCAAAGAGAGATAGGACTGACTTGATTGGATTGCCCTATCTTGACCATTAGGCAGAATCTGGTATTTTCTATCTGCTCTAATGACCCTCTTCCTCTGCCTCTGCTCCACCAATACAGGACCAAAGTACCTCTAGAGCTCCCAATCCCATACTGGAGTGAGCCCTAGGGTAGAGTTGACCTAGTTGAGAATAGAAGAATGAGTGCCTCACTTCTCCTATAATTCATCTTTCTATTAGCGTCTAGGGCATAGAACTCAAGGATAGGGACTCACCGTCTGTTACATGTGCACATTCCATAGTCATCTACATTTTTCTCAGGAATTGATAGCAACCTTAATATTAGGGTTGCTAGATTGAAAAATATTGGACTAAAGTACCAAATGATGCTACTCATAAAACTCATGATACAGAATCATAGGTAGCTTAGTCTGAATCTCCCTTTCTGGACACTGCTTCCTATTTTCCTTCTACCCATCCATGTCAGCCCCAACCTTCTCATGCTTCTGGAAAACTCCATTCTATTGTTACAAACCGTTCTTTATATTACAGCTATATTCTGCTTCTGGAAATTACCTTTTATATGTTTTATGATTAATTATCTTTGCACATTAGCTATATATAATATCTAATTATATATAATATAAGCTTCTTGGGGAGTAGGAATAGCTTTATTTTTTGTTTTTGTAGCTTCAGTATCTATCATAATGCTTGTAACTTAGTGGGTAGTTAACAAAAAGAAAGTTTGACAAAATGGGAACTATTAATGGTGGTTTATTCAAAAAAGACAACTGAAATGACTTTAGAAACTATTAACTAGTATTCCTTTTTCATCTCTACAAAATGTTACTATGTGAGTGATTTTTGTGTATTAAATATATCCCCACTGAAAACTAAAGAAGGAAAAAATGTCAAAATGCTGTTAATGTTTTCCATGATAGATTTAACTTTTATAATCATACCATTGTCTAAAATGTGTAACAAATATCTTCTGAGAAATATAGGACAGAGAATGAGAGAAAGACAGACAGACAGACAGAAAGTGACACACAGAGAGAGATTAGATAGAGAAAGAGACACAGAATGAGAGAGATACTTTAAAGAATTTGAATTGGTAGAGCCTGTGGTAATTTTGAAGTTTCTCACAAAATTTGTCTCATACATATTTCAAAATTGTATGATTATATAGTTAAAAAAAAAGGGGGGGAGATAACAGTGTTTACCATTACCTTGAGCATTGTTGTCAATTGAGATGTTACACAAGAAGACATGTTTTTGCCAGTGGTGTATGCCAGTGTCCTAGAAAATGACCCAAGCAAAAGAGGGCTTCAAGCTGATGGCAAGGTTTTCCAGATGTTTCTATTCACAGATGACATCATACTAATTGCATCTTATCCCTGGAGTACTACAAAGCAGCTCAATGTGACCACATTAATGCTAAAGAGATTAGTCTAACCATCCATGCTGGAAAAACAAAGTGGATAAAAAAATGCATATTGCCCAGATTATGACATACAGCTGGATGGACAGTGCATTGAATAATCTTCCAATGTGTGTATCTTGGACAACTGATGCAAATACATAATGAATTGGGCTAAGAATGGAGTAGGAGGCAGCAATAGAACAGGATTACATTTGGAAAACTGCCCAGTGCTTTCAATGACTCCAGATGGCTCATTACAGCAAACGCCCATCTCTTTAACACCAGTATTCTCTTGGTAACATTCTATGTTTACAAATCCTGGAACATTCCTTGAGAGACATTGCTAACGAGGTCACTTCTTTGTTCAAAAATCTACAGAATATAACATGAAGCAATCTGTAGGGTAAATAGAGTTAAATTCATATTTATTCATAAGAAGCGAAAGCATATTTAACCAAAAGCACTGTACATGATAGACATGAATAGGTTATATCATGTAACCAGTGACTGCTTATAAGTAGTTTAAAAAATAGCTAAAATAGATCTGATCTTACTACCATATAGAATAGTGAATACACTAGAAGAATAGCAAACATTACTAAGAGCATCATTAACTACAATTAGAGACAGAATATTGTAATAGGAAAAAATGTCTCGATTTCTGTTTCCTCCAGTTACTCTTCTATGTACCCAGGATAAGCCACTTAATTGGTCTTATCCCCAAACCTTTAGTTTTAAAATGGGGGAATGGCCTACCCCCCAACCAGATAGGCAAATGGTGATGTGACGGAGTGCCAAGGTTGATGAGACCCTACAGGATGTTGAGCTTATCTCAATAATGACTTTCTTGGGGTATAAAGGAGGGATCAGAAAAGACCCAAAATAGTATGGCCAGGGGAGAAATAAGAACTCATATGTTCCTGATTCCATGTCCAACACTCTTATCTACTTGCACCATCAATTGCCTAGGTTAAGAACCTAGAGGGTCCTGTTTAAAAATTTTCTGACATTCATCACTTCTGCACAGATGTTGACATATAATCTGCAATTATCTTCTTGTATATATTTTTCAATCAGTAAATTAAAAGGCATTTATTGAAGGCCAACTATTTGTCAGTCATTGTCCTAAGTACTGAAAATAGAAATACATAAATAAGATAATTCCTTCCCTCAAAGATATTCTATATGTTCATATATAAATATATACAGAATAAGACATAGGGAGTGAGCCACTAATTTTATTAGTAAAGAGAAGTCTCAGATGAGGAAACTCTCTCCACCAATGTGGGATCATACCTCTGCACCTTAAATTCTTCAGGAGTTGCCTAGAACCCTGAGAGTTTAAATCAATCAAACATTTATTAAACACCTATTGTGTGCTATGCATTGTATTCAGCATAGAGTTCATAACCAGCGTGTGTTAAAATTGAGACTTGAACCTTGGTCTTCTTAGATGCCTTCTGTTATACCCTGAAGATTCCTCTACATCAAAATAAACACAACCTAATTTTAGAGTGAGGCATTCACCATCTAGGAAGATTGGGAATAGCTTCATGGAGAAGGTGGTACTTGAACTAGAGTTTAAAGAAAATTAGAGATTCTAAGAGGTGGAAATGAGGAGGGTGTGTATTCGTGGTATGTGCTTATACAAAAGCATGGCAACAAGAGATAAAATGTCATATGAAGAACAGTAAAGAGGCCATTTTGTTTATGGTCAACATGAATGTTTCAATTCAACATTTCCAAGTAGCCCAAGAAATAAGATTTTTTTTCATTGGGAGCACTTAATAAAACTCTATAAATTCTTTCATTTATGAAAACTTTTGAACCAACCCTTTAATTTGACTGCAACTTTTTATTTGTTCTGATTTTGCATTATAGTTTATCAATAATGATATGGTTCAGTTCCTCCAAAATTACATAGATTTATATACCATTGAACACGTCTCACATTTAGAGCAGCTGTACTTAAACTTGTTGTTATTCATTTGTTTCCATTGTATCTGGTTCCTCAAGATACCATTTTAAGTTTTCTTGGAAGAGATACTGGAATGATTTATCATAGGGTTAAGTGACTTGCCCATCATCACATAGTAGTTTTTGAGTCCTTCTTTGAACTCAGGTTTTCTTGATTCCAGGTTTGGTGCTCTAACCATCTTTCCCACTTACCTATCCCAAACTAATGTTTAGAGGATATAAAAACCATACATTCTTAGAATTCACTACACACTTTTCCAGCATTATCCTTCTGGATATAAAAGGGGCTGCATGAAACTAGGGACCATTTTCCCCCATTAGGTTCCATAAATTGCCATGGCACTTAAAGCTTTGCAAAGTATTTTAAAATATATTAAAATTACAATTAATTTAATCATTAAAATCTCATTTTATCCTCACAACAACATTTGAGAGTGGTGCTATTTTATATATATATATTTGCAGATGAGGAAACTGAGGTTAAGTGACATTGGGAATTGCCCATTTCTGAGGCAGAATTCTGATTCCAAGTCCCTTATCTTTATCTACTGAGCCAGTCAGGTGAAACAGTTACAAGGCTCTCTCTTCAGGATATTTTTCATTCTTCTAGAAGTGCTCATAATTGGGCAAATCTAGGGCTCATTTCCCTTCGTATTATCCAACTTGTCCCTGTCTTTCCCTTAGCCTGCAAAATCTAGTCACAGACTTTTATCCACTTTGAGCAAATATGGTCTCTGTTTTCATTGGCTTTTTTATTAACTAAGTTGGATTCACAGTGATTAAATGAGATAATGCATGTTTTATAAACTTTAAATCATTCCTATAATTGTGAACCGTTAATATTATTAGCATTGGTGCTTTGGAGCAATTAATTGGTCATTGCTTTCTTTGCCACAGAAATAGTTTCTTGTCAAACTGAAATCTAAACTCATATCTTGTCAAACTGAAATCTAAACTCATAGGATGATAGATTTCCAGTTAGAAGTACCTCCTGAGATTGAATGGAAATCCCTCTGTCCATCAGTGTTAGACATGAAATAGCAATTTGCCTCCTCTCACATAGCTAGTAAATAACTGAGGCAAATTGGAACTTTGCTGACTTCAAATCCAACTCATCATACTGCTCTAGTGACTCAAATAAAGATTATAGAGGCAGAGGAGACTCTCTAGATATACATCCCAAAGTGGAAAGAGTGAAGATAATTTTGCCAAACTTGATTTATATATCCAGTTTTTTCTAAAATCATGCCTTGTTAAGGTAGAGGTTTTGCTCAGTCTTTAGGCATTTGAAAACAATCACTACTTGGAGGCATGTCAGCTTGGTGAGTCAAAAAATCATAACTATGGACAAACATTTATTTCATTATTCTCCCTCAAGCTTTGCTCTCCCTTCCCCCCCTACCAATTTTGGGCTTTGCAAAGCACAGAGCTGCCACCTGGTGCACCACTTCAGGGACTGCATGTTCAAAAAATCTTGAAATCGAAATTCTAAACCTAGAGGTCGTCCAATCCAACCAATTACCTAAGCAGAAATACTCCAGACAACATTTTTAAAAATTAATCACCCATCTTTTGTTTGAAGACTTCCAGAGTTGGAATCCCATTGAATCTCAAAATGGCTTATTCCACTTTGGGATTAAAAAGTACTATCTTCCAAAGTGAAGATGGAAAAAGAAATGGCAAACCACTCTAGTATTAGTCAAGATAACCCCCAATGGGTCACAAAGAGTTGGACATGACTGAACAAAGACTGAACAAGAACAAGAGCCTTCTGAAAGCCCATCTAGTTAAACCTTTCTGTGTTTTTTAGAATTCTAAAAATGTTTTATAAAAACATTTTATAACAGGAATTTTTAATCATTTGGGGGTTATGGACCCCTTTGGAGGTCTAATGAACTCTCTATATGGACATCTTCCTTAAATAATGCTTTTAAATACATGAAATAAAATTATAAAGCCTATTATTCTGAAATATAGTTATCAAAATATTTTCGTTTTAATAATTTAATAATTTCATATACCCCAGCTGTAAAACCTGTGTTGGAGATTGTTTAAATCAGAGGCAGCAACATTCCCTAGTGTAGTCTTCACCAAATTAAAATGTAATTGGAAAATATTTAGCAAAATAAATACAATAAAACAAGATAATACAACATTTTAAAACCCAGTAAATATGCAGTCCAGAGATATCCTTATGTATGGTTTTGTGGCCCTTGTTTTCATTTGGATTTGGCATCACTATCTAGGACTAGAATTTCACAAGAAATTCTACAAAATGGGCCTGAGAAAATACAAGATAGTTGGAGGCCTTCCCTGAGAAATCCTAAGGGAGTGGCAACTATAGTTGTGGATATAGTACACAATCTAGGATCTCCAGCAACAGGAGGCAAAGGAGAAAGGAATAAATCAAAAGGAGGGATATAAGAATGAGGAATAAAAAAAAATAGTAGCTCCAGCAGCAAGCATCTGTGATAAAGTTGAGAGTCCTAGCAATAATGGAATCATTGAAATAGCCATTGGTATAAATTGTGTAGGAGTAGTCTAATATTCAACTTATATAGATGGTTTATAACTCTTGCTATCTTAAAGACAATTCTTTGAAGACAGGTGCTACACTGTTTTTCATTTTTATAAAGCCAGCATCTAGCAGAATTCCTGTCTCATTGCTTAATATTAGTTTGTTGAATTGTTTATTTGAATTGAGTTATTTATTTGGATTTCCTAATAGAGACTTAGAGTTGAAAAGTTTTGAAGTAACTTGCCCCAAAGCACAAGGGTAATCCAAAATCAAGGATTTTAAAAAAAATAAAACATGCCCACTCAATTAATTAATAAACATTTATTAAGTACCTACTATGGGCCAGGAACTGTATATAACCTGGAATAATCAATTTGTATTTCCTACATCTTTATATTAGCTATTCCCATCAGACACGAGAAATGAGTGATTTGTCTCACTCCAGTCTGTATTCTTGATTTGTTCCATAACAGTTGAGTCACTGAAATTTTCCTAGTGTTAATGACAGAGCTTATAAAGATCTCCATGTCTCTGTGTGTATGAGTGTGTGTGTGTATGATATTATTATCACCACTTACCCTTCATAATAATAAGAACTCACTTTTATAAAATACCTTACAGTTCCTGTACACTATCCCATTCAGTTTTCATGATGATCCTGTTCCTATTTTACAAATTAAGAAAATTTTGTCTTTTCCATTCTCTATTCCTGCTTTCCACCAACTGCAATAATGAATCAGGTATATAGAGAACAGGAGGATAACAAAAGAAATAAGAACTTCTTGGCAATGGAATTGAATTTTTAAAAGACATTTTCAAATTTTCTCATTGCCAAAAATAGGTGCATAGATTGTAGGACCTGATACAATAAGGAAAAAACGAACTTTCCATAGTGAATAAGATAAATATTAATGTTTTCATCCAGTTGAAAAAAAGGAGTTAAGAAGGGAATGTGTATAAATAAATACACATACCTTTTTTTTGCTCTGAGCTAGCTAGATTGTTGGTAATGTTTGAATATGTAAATACAAATATCTTTTTTTCCCCTCTAAGTAGCATGATGGTAGTATCTCTATATTGTTACTGTTATTATCCTCTTATAATCTGTTATGTTGTGATCATGGTTGGGCTTGGGGTAGGTTAGAGGTTCAGGAATTCAGAGAAGTTTTATTTAAATGACTGGAATGATTGATGAAATAGAAAGACATAAGGGGATTTGAAGGGTCATTTCTATTTGACAACAAAACAACAGCTCAGGTCAATTCTTTTCTCCCTACCTACACCTAACTTCCCTCATTGAAGTTTTCATTCACTGAATAGGAACCAGAGAAGCCTTTGTAAAAAAAAAAAAAAAAAAAAAAAAAAAAAAAAAAACTTTTTCATTACATGAGGTTTATACCAAATGGATCAACTCCTCTTATATATTTATAAAGATCCTTGCTGAACTGAGATTGTATTCTATTAGAATCAAAGAATTTTAGAACTAGAAAAATAATGAGAAGTTAACTAATCTAGTCTGCCATTTTACAGATGAGGGAAGTCAATCCATAGGAGTTAAAGGACAATACCATGGAATTAGTGAGCTAACACTTAGATTTTCTTTGTGTAAAGGCAGAAGTGTGTCCCCCCACTTACAGAAGTGCTTGTTTTATACATTGTCGCTAAATGAAGGGTGTCTAAGTAGTAATTTAGGGCATTTAATATGGGTAACCCATCAGATGGCACTCGACCCCCTATCGCACCAGCTCAAGTGACTGCACAGGTGCAAACAGGATCTAGCAGCTATAAATCTTGAATCCCTTTTCAGTCTCTCTTTATGCACACAGACAAAACCTCCATGGTCCCACTGTATTCCAGCTTTTTCTATTAATGTTTCCTTGGATTCTTGTTTAATCCAAATATATGATTTAATCCTATAAAAATTACAATTCACTTGGATCATGATCACCAGCATCCCACAGGGTTTTAATGCTTTTCACAGCTTAAGTGATCCAAAAGAAGTATTCATTCAAATATAGATTAAAGTAGGCAAACTAAAATTAAAAGCAAAAAGCATAACATTAAAACCAGTCAGGGATCATAGATTTAGAGTTAGAAGGAATCTTAAAAGTTATAGAGTCTAATGCCCTCATTTACAGGTGAGGAAACTGAAGCACAGAGGGACTAAATAGTCTAAGATCAGATAGAAAATCTAAATCATCCTGAGTCCTGCTCTAGTATCTTATTCACTATGCCGTGTCACAGTTACTTGTATTGGTCTGAATTTTCCAACTTCCATTCCTCCCCTCTCTTTTGTTGTGTATTGTGCGCTTTATCCCACAAGAAATTCTTGGTCCCATAGTCACAAGAGAGATAGGAAATGCGAAAAGGGAACTTAGTCTCACCTTTGTTCCATAAACTCCATCTCACCACATGGATAGGAAGGATTATATATCTGGCCCAATTTTGCCCCCTTGTGGTAGTTTTGAATCAGAATAATTTGTTTCACCATACACCTCCAGGTATGTACCTTGTGCATTTTAGCTAGAGCACATATAGTATGGATAGCTCTGTATGCATAGAGTATGGATATAGCACATTAGAAGTAAGAAGCCATCTGATGCAATCACTTTATTACAAATGAAAAAACTGAGACTCAGAGATTTAAAGTCATTTGGTCAAGGCTACATAGATAATGAGGAGGATTTAAATAACACATCTTTGATTCCAATCTATTTTCTAGCCAATAAGAGCATATTAGCTAAAACTGGCTTCTCTTAGTGAAATGTAATTTTCAAACCAAGTTGGATATAAAGAGTGAGGAACTGAGAAATCAATATGTCAACTGGTGATTTGTTATCTTTGTCCAAAACTTTCTTTTGATACTTTCCTGCCATCATTTTATATCCTTCAGAACCCAAGATCTTGATTATTTCAATATTAAAACTTCTTCTATCTCTGAGATATCCTTATCCTACTATGTAACTGATGAATAGAAGACTGGTCTTAGATTCAGGAATATCTGAATATAGCCACAGACAATTGTTTGGCATGGGGAATGACATTTAATCTCTGCCACAACATTCCTACTGCAAAATGGGCTTAATAATAACACTTACTTCCCAGGTTAGTTGTGAGATATAAAATTAGATAATATTTTAAAGTTTCTTGTAAGTCTCTGTATAAATGTTTTTTTTTTTATTCCTCTTCCTTGTTGTCATTACAATTATTATCAATAAGAAGTTATAGAGAATCCCTTTTCCATTAGAACCTGCATAGGATATCTTCCATAGCAGTGAAAGATATCTTTCATAAACATATATCTCCCCATTTTAGGAAATTGAATAACACCTCTCATTTTAATATTCTTCTTAAATTATGGCCTTGATTCCTAAAGTGAATCCTTGATAAATTTGTTGATTGTGCTGGTGCTGGTAGTGTTAGTGGTTGTAAAATGAAACCTAATATTAGGCATTACTACTAATACTGATAATACCCAGAGGAAATCAAATTGAATGGTAAAGAAAACTCAAGATTATGCTCTATGAAAACTAGTTGAAGGCAATAGGAATGTTTGCCTGGAGAAGAGAAGTCTCATCAAGGACATATAGCTGTCTTCAAGTATTTCAAGGCTCAGCAAATGAAAGAAAGGGTGTCAGACTCAAATCTCTATGGGTTCATATAGTGACTTAGAAAGCCACAAATTAATATTATCTATGTTACATTGTATTTTTATTTATTTTGTTAAACATTTCAACATTTACCAATTACACGTTAAGGTTATTCAAGCTATACTTAAGAATTTTGTGAGTTGCAAATTTGATAAGCCTATTCTAGAAGTAGTAGTAGGAAAGAAAGAAAGAGAGAGAAAAAAAGAAAGAAAGAGAGAAAGAAAGAAAGAAAAGAAGGAAGGAAGGAAGGAAGGAAGAAAAGAAGGAAGGAAGGAAGGAAGAAAAAAGAAAGAAAGAAAGTGAAAAAAGAAGGAGGAAGAGAGAAGGGTGAGGAAGGGGAAGGAGAGAGGAAGGAGGAAAGAAGAGAGGGAGAAAGTAAGGAAAGGAGAGAAGGAGAGGAGAAGGAAGGGAGGAGGGAAGGAGGAAAGAAAGGATGGAAAGGGGGAAAGGAAGGGAAAAGAAAAAGACAAATAAATGTTTGATATCAGGGAAAAAAAACATTCTAATAATGATAGCCTTCCAGCAGAGACTGGTCAATGTAATCTTTTGAGCAGAAGCTCAACTAGGGGCTGCATTAGAAAACTTATGAACTCCCTTATATTCTGTAACCTATGGCTCCAAATATAGTTTTCTTTCCACAGAACCAAGCTATTATATTCAGGGATGAAAAGGATTTTTCAGTTGTTGTTCAATTGTTTCAGTCATGTCTAATTCTTTATGACCCCATCTGAAATTTTCTTGCCAGAGATAATGGAGAGGTTTACCATTTCTTTTTCCAGATAATTTTATAGATGAGGAAACTGAGGTAAATATGGTTAAGTGAGTTGGCCAGGATCAGGCAGCTAGGAAATATCTGAGGCCAGATTTGAACTCATAAATATGAGATATATTTATCTCATATATCTAGAGATATAGCAACTATCCATTATGTTACCCAGGGGCCCTGAAAAGGGTTTTAGAGATCATCCGATTCAATCTTTTTTTTTTAATAGTTGAGAAAATTAAGGCCCAGAAAAGGGAAAAACTTGCTCACATTTCCAAGGCCAGTAAATGTCCAAGGCTGAATTTGAACCGTTTTTCTAATTGCCAAATCAAGCACTCTTATTTCATGCCATGTTTTTGTCCCATGTGTAAAGAACAGAGCTAGAATTTGATTTTGTGTCCTCAATTCAGGGCTTTCCCACCACTACCCTCCCCAGCCTCCTCTTTCTACATTAGAGGGAAGATCTCTTGGGAATATTATGACAATATTCTTTTTTTTTTTCTGGGCAACCAGGCTAATTGGAAGGGCTACATCAGCTTCGTGGTTGGCAACCGGATTGAGGATAATCTTCTTATTAATGCCCTTGCTCTTGCCATCGAAGTCCCTCAGAGGAAGCTCTTCAGCTTGGTAACATGGGATAACATCCTTAGTCAGGTATTTCCAATTTTCTTTTGCCAAACACATTCAAGGTCAGATAATCTGCCTATGTGAAAGAGGTTCTTAAATTATGTGTACATTGTAGATGATAGTTTTAATGGATCATTTAGATCAGGATAAAATAAAAAGAGAATGGGGCTCTCTCTTAAGAAAGTGAGATTTCTCTCACTGCTCATTTTTAAGCACACTCTTTTCAAGAATCATGTAGAAGAACCAGGGGAAGCAGAGAAGGTAGGGAGGGGGGTGAAGTGTCCCTTGAAAGCTGCTTCTTTCTTCTTCCTCCTCCTCTCTCTACCTCTTCTTCTCTTTTTATCCTCCTCTTCTCTCTTCCTACTTTTCTATTCATTTCCTTCTTCTAAAATAAAACCAAAAGAAGAGTAAACTAGAATACCATTCATTCATTGGAGGTATATTATGAAATACTTTGTCACTCAACTATCACAAGGCATTTCTTTAGCATTTACTATGTTTCAAGCACTGTGGAGAAATAAAAAAAAAAGCAAAAACAAAGTCCCTATCTTTAAAGAGATTATATTCTAATGAGGGAAGAAGCATGCAAACAATAATGTATAGATTTTGTATGTATAAATATATATATATATATATATGTACATATACACATATACAGTATATATTTTGTAAATGGACAGTGAAGAAAAGGAAAGCAAGAAGAGAAAATAAAAGGTACTGGGGAAGCACAGGGAAATAAAGACCTCATGTAGAAGGCAAGATTTAAGCTGAATAAACAGTATATATGAGGTGAGAGAGCATTCCAAGTATGGAGGACAGCCAATTAAAAGAGATATAAAATTGGTAGATGAAATATAGTATTCAAGGAACAAGGTCACTGTGTTAGAGTATGTGGAGAAAAGTAAAGTGTAAGAAGACTAGAAAGATGGAGAAGGGACCAGATTGTAAAAAGCTTTAAAAACTCTAAAGTGGTTTTATATTTTATTCTGGAGGTAATAGAGAGGTACTGGGGTTTATAACAGACAAGATAAAGAAGGGAAAATGTGTAACTTTAAGAAAATCACTTTGGTAGATGGTACTATAATGGGAATACACTTGTTAATGGATATTTCAAATTCATTCAGATGTTTATTCACCCAATATTTTATTCAAGACATTATTAGAACAGAATAATGACAAAGAAATAAAAGACAAAGTTCTCACTGTGAAGAACTTAAAATCTAGTTCAAGATAATAAAAAGTAACAAAAATATGGAAAGTCTTATTGTGTAACATTAAAAGATTTTTTTCTAAATTTCTGGATTATAACAATAGAGAGATTTCAAGGCAGGATACAATTAGCTGCACAATGAATTTTGAAAAACAAAACAAAATATGACTTTAAAATCCATAGCAAGGAACAAGGTCACTGTGTTAGAGTATGTGGAGAAAAGTAAAGTGTAAGAAGACTAGAAAGATGGAGAAGGGACCAGATTGTAAAAAGCTTTAAAAACTCTAAAGTGGTTTTATATTTTATTCTGGAGGTAATAGAGAGGTACTGGGGTTTATAACAGACAAGATAAAGAAGGGAAAATGTGTAACTTTAAGAAAATCACTTTGGTAGATGGTACTATAATGGGAATACACTTGTTAATGGATATTTCAAATTCATTCAGATGTTTATTCACCCAATATTTTATTCAAGACATTATTAGAACAGAATAATGACAAAGAAATAAAAGACAAAGTTCTCACTGTGAAGAACTTAAAATCTAGTTCAAGATAATAAAAAGTAACAAAAATATGGAAAGTCTTATTGTGTAACATTAAAAGATTTTTTTCTAAATTTCTGGATTATAACAATAGAGAGATTTCAAGGCAGGATACAATTAGCTGCACAATGAATTTTGAAAAACAAAACAAAATATGACTTTAAAATCCATAGAAGAGATGTGGATCACATCAGAGAGAAGTGGATTTGTTGGAATTTCCAATTCATATAGTGACTTTAAAAAATCATCCTGGTACAAAGTGAGAAATGGGCTGAAGATAAGAGTAAGCAGAAGAACATTTCAGACAATTAAAGAAATACTTTGGGTCATAAGAAACACCGAAAAGGAAACTCTTCAAGAACAAGGAGAGTCTAAGAAAAAAAAAATAATGGGCACAAGGACTCAAAGTCTAGAAAAAATTAATTGAAAGGTTAAAAAATATAAATGAAATAATAATGGTAGAGGTGAAAGAATTGGAAGGAGAATAAATAGCTTTGGACAGAAGGTGGAAAACATTACCCAAATATGAGGCTCTATGAAAATTGGAAAGAAGCAAAGGTAACTCAATGACTTCAAGGAAAAAAATAAGAAATAGGACAAAATCAATAGATTAAAAAACAAGCAAATATAAGGAATATATTATGAAAAAATAACTGACTTGAAAACATCTAGAAAGAGGAAATTAAAGAATTTCAGATTCCCTGAAAACCATAATGAAGTAAAAATTCTGGGCACCATAAAAAAAAATCAAAAAGAAAATTGGACAGATCTGTTAGAACCATAAGACAAAATAAACATTGAATTAACCTATCATTGCTTCCTGAAAAAAACAAACAAACAAACAAACAAACAACCCACCTAGACTGAAGATATCCAAAACAAAACAACAACAACAAAAAAAACCCTAGTACTAACAATTCATCAAAAATAAATAAATAAATAAAACCTACAAATAGTCAAACAGGAACTCTTGGAAGAACCAAGGAACCACAATAAAGATCAAAACAAAAGATGGTGCAACTATTTTGCCAAAAGGTAAAAATAATAAAAGATTACAAAATTCTAGGTCATTGACCAACAAAATAGAGGATTACACTTTTTTCCCTTACTCCCTATTTTCAAAAATTAACAAAAAGACTATATGTTCCACATATAAAGCAATTACAGCTGAACATAAAAGAAAAGAAAGCAAGAGGCTCAACAATGAAGCCCTATATATTAAAAAATTAAGAAATTTTTTTCCATAAGTGCTCACTCAGCACCCCTCACCTGCCAGTTTTTATGTTATGGCAGGAGATATAAACCAGCTCATGGACTTGTGCTTTGGGATCACTCAAATTTCCTGCTGCTGCATGTATTCTGTTGGTTCACCCCATCTCTACCTCATCACCCTTGTTCAACAAGTAGTAAACTTTAGCTCAGCCTCCCTCATTATTTGAGGGGAAACAAGAGACTTAAACCATGCCTCCTTTTGTCTCAAGTACCATTTGTATTAGTGAACTCCAAAGTATCAAAATCAAGAACACCCATCTCATGGTTCCCAACTTTGCAAAAAATGGAAGACAAAAAATTAATCCAGCCAAAGAACCAAATAACAGGGTAATGGGGAACAGGGGATATAGCATGCATGGCTGGCTATATCTGAGCCTAAAAGGAAAGACAGTTGTCAAGTTGACAATTCTCTCCTCCTAAGAGCTATTTGAAGCAAGGATCAAGGACAGTGCAAAGTAAATTCCCCAACACTGAAGGAGATTGAGATAGTGTTATGATCTTTCTCCAGGGAAATACCCTCTATCAGAAGGAAAGGAATAAGAAACTGGAGAAAGACCAACAACAGCCAAAGATTTCCAAAATTTACAATTCAACTTAAGACCTGGTGCCCAAGAAGGGAAATGAACTAAAGCAAGTAGAAGATACAAAAATTAGAAGCAAAATTTCCAAAAGATTATAAATTATTTTTTTAAAAAAGTTAGAAAATGGAAAATGAACAAATACTTGAGAAGATACAGAACCAGATAAATTCCAAAGACAGTATTACACCATAGTAAAAGTTCAAGAATGGTTAAAAGAATTAATAATCCTGAGAATAGAAATTAGGAAGGAACAGGGGACAGAATTTAAGTCCTACATGGCAGAAAAACAGAATAAAAAACTTGAATCCATGTGCTTAGTCTTCCCAAAGAAGAAAGAAAACAATAAATTGTGGATAGAAATAGAGTGAAATGAAAAACTTTGTGAAAGAAAAACAAATCTTAAATGCTTAACATTAAAAGAATACATCAAATAAATGAATGCAAATTTAATTGTGAAGATATGATTCATAAATAAAATCTAAAGATGGCAAGTGTCCAGAAAAACATAATAAATAACATATTTTGTATAACATTATTTTTAAAATAAAAAAAATTCCCAGAAATTCTGAGCAAAGCAATACTAACTGAAAAAAAAAAATTCAGATTACTTCCATGAATAAAAAAACAACAGCTACCCTATGTTCTAAGCTACAAGATATATAGTTGTTTAATTTAACAAATACAATTTTAGATAAAAAAAAAAACCCTAAAAAGTGGCCATGAGAAATACTTTCTAATATAAAGGAAAGAAAATTTGAATAACATAATATTCATTCTACATCCACTAGAAGCTGTAAATATATTTCAACTCAACATGACTTAACCTTCAAACTTAAGCTCAATAATCACTGACAAAAGATGAAGACACAAAAAGTTTATCTGACTTGTAAACAATCCAGAAAATAGAAACAGGAGGTAAGTAAAAACAGGTATCTAGAAAAAATGATTAACAAAATAAATTATCCCATCTGTAGAACTTATTCAGAGCAGCACGGGAAAAAAAAAAAAAAAAAAAGACACTCGTATTAAAACAGAAAAGTACATATAGTACAAAAGTACAAAAAGAGACAAAAATTAAACTAGAAATTTAAAGAAATTTGAGAGGGAAAAGCAGGCCTAAAATACCAGTGACTAAATTTTACAACTTTCCCTTACAGGTGACAATGGATTTTCTGGGGTTAAATTGCAGGATCTAATAGTGCTATGGGGGAAAGAAGAGGCAGTGAGTAGAGGGGAATATGTGATATACCTTAATCAAGGTAAGGGTGAGTAACAAAGGAAAGCTAATTCCTATTGTTTCTCAAGGATAAAAAGGTAGTCTAGAGGAGGAGGGAGAGAGAACTAAAGGAAATATTGAAATGAAGGAAAGAAAAAAGGACATCTCAGACAAATGAAAATATATTGTTTCACTGAAGAGAACTCCCATGGGGCAAGACATATTTTCTAAATGTTAGATAGAACCTTACAATGGATCCAATCTATAAGGAACTGGCATACAGTTAGAACAATGCCTCTGAATGCTGTGCTGCCAAGGACAAAAATCTTGCTTCAGGAGAATAGAAAACAAAGCTCTTGGTGCAACTAGCCCTACAAAAGTAGGAGGACCTTGACCCAGAGAAGAAACATAAACATTAAGAAAGAGAATCACCATTGGAAACCAATCAATAAACACTTATTAAGACTCTACTATAAGCCAGGCACTGTGCTAAGCATTGTGAACAAAAGAAATATGCCTGAAATGCATGATTTGAAAACCAGGGAAATTTCTGCCATAAATCTGTTTTATACATCTATGTTTGTTACTCCTTCATTAACTGGTAACAAGGTGATACAGTAGATAAGAGTATCTGGCCTGAAGTCAGGAAGATGAGTCTTCCTGAGTTCAAATCTGGTCGTTTTCTCTCTCTCTCTCTCTCTCTCTCTCTCTCTCTCTCTCTCTCTCTCTCTCTCTCTCTCTCTCTCTCTCTCTTTCTCTTTCTCTCTCTCTCATAAACACATAAACACACACAGACAGAGACACACACATATAAAGACAAAGAGACAGAGAGACAGACAGAAAAAGAGAGACACAGAGAGAAGAGATAGAGAGAGAGAGATTAAGAGGAAAAAAGATACAAGTTTTATAAAATAATAACACAGAAAATGTCAATTAGAGAAAACTTAGATTGGTACTTGTAAAACTAACTTCATGGAGAACTCAAAAGGGCTAAAAGGAAAAATTACATTCAAGCCATGAATAAAAAAATGGAAATTAGGAGGCAAAGTAGAGAGAATAAGTGAAGAAAACAAGTCAAGAAAATCCTTCTTAAAGAAATTTGCAGAACAAAAATTGCCTACAAAAAAAGTTGGAAGGAGAAAAAAAAAAGGAAAGAGGGATTTTTGAATTAGCCATTTAATTGAGAAAAAAAGGAGAAAGGAGAGAAAAGACTAAATAAAAGAAAAATTGGAGAAAGAGTTGATAAAAGGAAAAAAGAAGGTTGTTGAGAGAATAGAGAAGAAAGTAAACAAAATTAATTAAGCATTGAATTAAAACAAAAATATTCCTACTTTAGGGTGAAAAAATAGAGACACACAAAAGGAAAACAAATTTAACTCTTATTACTTTAAATATAATTCATTAAACTATTTAATAAAATGAAAAAAAATCAGATTAAATTAAAAAGACACAATTTATTGCTTTCAAGAAAAGCATCTTAAAAAATCAACGTGATGTATAGAATTAAAATGAGAGGCTGAGACAAAATTTTCTATGCTTGAGGGAAATCCAAAAAAGCAAGAGTTACAACCATGTTATCAGTCAAATGAAATACATACATACATATATATAAACAGAGCTGAATAAGAAAATTATGTGATATTATAAGGAAACACAAGGAGAAAACTATGTTAATGTTACAATTATATGTTCCAAATCTCATGGCATTTAAATTAACAAATGCTAAATTAACCAAATTGACCAAAAAAGAAACATTGGTAAAAGTGTAATAATTTAGGGGATTTTTAAATTAATCACTCATTCTTGGTTAATTCTAATAGAAAGAAGAAAAAAGAAAAAATAGATGAACAAATTGTTGGAAGAATTAGCAATACAAGAATTACGACATCTTCTGAATGGGACTACTAGAAAATCTACATATTTTTCAGTACCACCAGTGAGAATGATAAGAAAACATATCAGCATTTCTATGATGGAGCTAAAATATCCTTAGAGGAATGAAGATAGATAGATAAATAGGCAGACAAATAGATCCTATATGCATATATATACACCTATGTATGTGTCCCCAAAATATTACATTTACAAAATATAAAAGGGATGATTAATGATTAATGGAATGAATATGCATTTTCTAAAAATTAAAAATAAATAAGTAAAATAAGTACAAAAGGAGAAATTTTGAAAGTTAGAGAAGAAACAAAGGAACTGGAAATCTAAAATACAGACCTGAAAAGAAAAACTAAAAGGTGTTCTTTTGAAAAGATTGGAAAAAAATGAGAAACCCTTATTCAACATAAATAAAAAGAACAGAAAATCAAATAAACAAAATAATAAAATATTAAAAACATGAAGATTAAAAATAATCTATCTTTAAAAAGCAGTATAATCCTACAGAGAAAAAAAACATGTCTTTATTAGAAGAGAGGATTTTTGAACATTCAAGAATAGAAACTTGGAAATGCTAAGAACCAATTTTCAAACATTCAAGAATAATAGAAACTTGGAAATGCTAAGAAAAGAAATGCAAGTAAACAAAACAAAATTCACTACAGGAAAGTTTATAATAAGGATTAAGTATCAAGAAGGAAGGAATAAGAACCAGAACTCAGTCTCACCTGGTGAAAGGAAGAAGCGCATGTGATCAGAAATGGATATTTTTCACAGACTAGTGTTGTTTATCAGATTTTTTTTTCCTGTTCTTCTTAGTAAAGAGTTATATAGGTAGGAAAGTAGTAAAAATATAAGAAGTTATGATGAAGGGAGATTCACATTCAACCATCTCATTAACTATAAAAGTGAAGGTCATGAATTCATCAACAAAATTGAAAAGCAGAATGTATTTAAAAATAGAATATAAAAATAAACTTTATAAGAAATACATTAGTAAATAAAGATTCATGCAAATATCAGAGTAAAAATTATTATTCAAGTGAATTTAAAGAGCAGGGAAAGAAACTTATTATTGTTTCTTATACAAAGCAACAGTAAAAATAGACTTGCTTACAAGATTTAAGTAGAGAAACTTAGCTGTGAGCCAACATAGATAATGAAATATTAATATTTAGTATAAATACAACAAATGATGTAGCCTCTAATAGTTGCAGGAAAAGATAACGTACAGGGAAGAATAGATGGTAAAATTATTGGTTGGGAAACTATTCCTTTTTAAGCTATACAAATCTGAGAGAAAAATAAATCAAAAAAGTTAAGAACTTGAATAGAATTTTTTTAAGTTAATGATAGACAATTTGATCTCTGACAATTACTAAATGGAAATAGAAAGGATCATACATGTTTTCTTAGCTCTACATGACACTTTTACAAAAATTTGACTATATAAAAGGGCATAAAATCCTTTTTTTTTAATTTTTATTTAATAATTACTTTATATTGACACTTGTTTCTGTTCCGATTTTTTTTTCCCCTCCCTCCCTCCATCCCCTCCCCTAGATGGCAAGCAGTCCTTTATATGTTGGATATGTTGCAGTATATGCTAGATACAATATATGTTTGCAGAACCGAACAGTTCTCTTGTTGCATAGGGAGAATTGGATTCAG
This sequence comes from Antechinus flavipes, assembly GCF_016432865.1. NCBI lineage: Eukaryota > Metazoa > Chordata > Mammalia > Dasyuromorphia > Dasyuridae > Antechinus > Antechinus flavipes. The sequence continues at coordinate 44,683,132 of NC_067401.1, forward strand.
AAGGTATAAATAACCCGGGAAGAAAAACAAAAATGCAGATAGTTCACATTCATTTCCCAGTGTTCTTTCTTTGGGTGTAGCTGCTTTTGTCCATCATTTATCAATTGAAACTCAGGTCTCTTTGTCAAAGAAATCCACTTCCATCAAAATATGTCTTCATACAATATCGTTGTCGAAGTGTATAATGATCTCCTGGTTCTGCTCATTTCACTTAGCATCAGTTCATGTAAGTCTCGGAGTCCTCTCTGTATTCATCCTGCTGGTCATTTCTTACAGAACAATAATATTCCATAACATTCATATACCACAATTTACCTAGCCATTCTCCAATTGATGGGAGAATTCATTTTCCAGTTTCTGGCCACTACAAACAGGGCTGCTACAAACATTTTGGCACATACAGGTCCCTTTCCCTTCTTTAGTATTTCTTTGGGATATAAGCCCAATAGAAACACTGCTGGATCAAAGGGTATGCACAGTTTGATAATTTTTTGGGCATAATTCCAGATTGCTCTCCAGAATGGTTGGATTCATTCACAACTCCACCAACAATGCATTAGTGTCCCAGTTTTCCCGCATCCCCTCCAACATTCATCATTATTTTTTCCTGTCATCTTAGCCAATCTGACAGGTGTGTAGTGGTATCTCAGAGTTGTCTTAATTTGCATTTCTCTGATCAATAATGATTTGGAACACTCTTTCATATGAGTGGTAATAGTTTCAATTTCATCTTCTGAAAATTGTCTGTTCATATCCTTTGACCATTTATCAGTTGGAGAATGGCTTGATTTCTTATAAATTTGAGTCAGTTCTCTATATATTTTGGAAATGAGGCCTTTATCAGAACCTTTAACTGTGAAAATGTTTTCCCAGTTTGTTGCTTCCCTTCTAATCTTGTTTGCATTAGTTTTATTTGTACAAAGGCTTTTTAATTTGATGTAATCGAAATTTTCTATTTTGTGATCAGTAATGGTCTCTAGTTCATCTTTGGTCACAAATTTCTTTCTCCTCCACAAGTCTGAGAGATAAACTATTCTATGTTCCTCTAATTTATTTATAATCTCGTTCTTTATGCCTAGGTCATAGACCCATTTTGATCTTATCTTGGTATATGGTGTTAAGTGTGGGTCCATGCCTAATTTCTGCCATACTAATTTCCAATTATCCCAGCAGTTTTTATCAAATAATGAATTCTTTTCCCAGAAGTTAGGGGCTTTGGGTTTGTCAAACACTAGATTGCTATAATTGACTATTCTGTCTTGTGAACCTAGCCTTTTCCACTGATCCACTAATCTATTTCTTAGCCAATACCAAATGGTTTTGGTGACTGCTGCTTTATAATATAATTTTAGATCAGGTACAGCTAGGCCACCTTCATTTGATTTTTTTTTTCATTAATTCCCTTGAGATTCTCGACTTTTTATTGTTCCATATGAATTTTGTTGTTATTTTTTCTAGATCAATAAAATATTTTCTTGGAAGTCTGATTGGTATAGCACTAAATAAATAGATTAGTTTAGGGAGTATTGTCATCTTTATTATGTTCGCTCGGCCGATCCAAGAGCACTTAATATTTTTCCAATTATTTAAGTCTGACTTTATTTGTGTGGAGACTTTTTTATAATTTTGCTCATATAATTCATGACTTTCCTTTGGTAGATAGATTCCCAAATATTTTATGGTATCAACAGTTATTCTGAATGGAATTTCTCTTTGTATCTCTTGCTGTTGGGTTTTGTTGGTGATGTATAAAAATGCTGAGGATTTATGGGGATTTATTTTGTAGCCAGCTACTTTGCTAAAATTATGAATTATTTCCAATAGCTTTTTAGTAGAATCTCTGGGGTTCTCTAGGTATACCATCATATCATCTGCAAAGAGTGATAGTTTGGTTTCCTCATTGCCTACTCTAATTCCTTTAATATCTTTCTTGACTCTTATTGCAGAGGCTAGTGTTTCTAATACGATATTAAATAATAATGGTGATAGTGGGCAACCTTGCTTCACTCCAGATCTTACTGGGAAAGGTTCCAGTTTTTCCCCATTGCATATGATGCTTACTGATGGTTTTAAATATATGCTCCTGACTATTTTAAGGAAAAGTCCATTTATTCCTATGCTCTCAAGTGTTTTTATTAGGAATGGATGTTGGATTTTATCAAATGCTTTTTCTGCATCTATTGAGATAATCATATGGTTTTTGTTTGTTTGGTTATTGATATAGTCAATTATGCTAATAGTTTTCCTAATATTGAACCAGCCCTGCATTCCTGGTATAAATCCTACTTGGTCATAGTGTATTATCCTGGTGACGATTTTCTGTAATCTTTTTGCTAATATTTTATTTAAGATTTTAGCATCAATATTCATTAGGGAGATTGGTCTATAATTTTCTTTCTCTGTTTTCAGCCTACCTGGTTTAGGTATCAGTACCATGTCTGTGTCATAAAAGGAGTTTGGTAGGACTCCTTCAATCCCTATTTTTTCAAATAGTTTATATAACATTGGAGTTAATTGTTCTTTAAATGTTTGGTAGAATTCACATGTAAATCCATCTGGTCCTGGGGATTTTTTCTTAGGGAGTTGATTGATAGTTTGTTCTATTTCTTTTTCTGAGATGGGACTGTTTAGGATATTTATTCTTCCTCTGTTAGTTTGGGCAAGCTATATTTTTGGAGGTATTTTTCTATTTCATTTAAGTTGTCGAATTTATTGGCATAAAGTTGGGCAAAGTAACTCCTAATTATTGCTCTAATTTCCTCTTCGTTAGTGGTGAGTTCTCCCTTTTCATTTTTAAGACTAACAATTTGATTTTCCTCTTTCCTTTTTTTAATCAGATTTACTAAGGGTTTGTCTATTTTGTTGGTTTTTTCATAGAACCAACTCTTAGTTTTATTAATCAATTCAATAGTTTTTTTACTTTCAATTTTATTGATCTCACCTTTTATTTTTAGAATTTCAAGTTTAGTGTTTGACTGGGGGTTTTTAATTTGTTCCTTTTCTAGCATTTTTAATTGCAAACCCAATTCATTGACCTTCTCTTTCTCTATTTTATACAAATAGGCCTCTAGAGATATGAAATTTCCCCTTATTACCGCTTTGGCTGCATCCCATACATTTTGGTATGATGTCTCATTATTATCGTTATCTTGGGTGAAGTTATTAATTATGTCTATGATTTGCTGTTTCACCCAATCATTCTTTAGTATGAGATTATTTAGTTTCCAATTATTTTTTGGTCTACTTCCCCCTGGTTTTTTGTTGAATGTAATTTTCATTGCATCGTGGTCTGAAAAGGATGCATTTACTATTTCTGCCTTACTGCATTTGAGTTTGAGGTTTTTATGTCCTAATATATGGTCAATTTTTGTATAGGTTCCATGAACTGCTGAAAAGAAAGTGTATTCCTTTCTGTCTCCATTACATTTTCTCCAGAGATCTATCATATCTAACTTTTCTAGTATTCTATTTACCTCTTTGACTTCTTTCTTATTTATTTTGTGGTTTGATTTATCTAATTCTGAGAGTGCAAGGTTAAGATCTCCCACTATTATAGTTTTACTGTCTATTTCTTCTTGCAGCTCTCTTAGTTTCTCTTTTAAGAATTTAGATGCTACCCCACTTGGTGCATATATGTTTAATATAGATAGTGCTTCATTATCCATGCTACCCTTTAGCAAGATATAGTGTCCTTCCTTATCTCTTTTAATTAGATCAATTTTTGCTTTAGCTTGATCTGAGATCAGGATGGCTACCCCTGCTTTTTTGACTTCACCTGAAGCATAGTAGATTTTGCTCCAACCTTTTACCTTTAACCTGCATGTATCTCCCCGCTTCAGGTGTGTTTCCTGTAAACAACATATTGTAGGATTCTGGCTTTTAATCCATTCTGCTAACCGCTTCCTCTTTATGGGGGAGTTTACCCCGTTCACATTTATGGTTAGAATGACCAATTCTGTATTACTTGCCATCTTGTTAACCCCGGTTTATGCTTTTCTCCCTTCTTTCCCCTTTCCCCCCCTTCCCAGTATTAAGCTTGTGAGCACCACTTGCTTCTCACAGCCTTCCCTTTTTAGTATCCCTCCCCCCGCCTTAGAGTTCCTCCCCCTATCTTACCCCTTTCCCTCCCAGTTCCCGTATTCCCTTCCGCTTAGCTTATTCCTTCCCTTTCCACTTTTCCCTTCTCACTTTTCAATGAGGTGGGAGAAGTTTCACCATAGATTGAATATGTCTTAAGATTTTTCACTTAAAGCCAATTCTGAAGGCAGTAAGATACCCACTATATTCATCCCCCTCCATTCTTTCTCTCAGATATAATAGGTTTCCTATGCCTCTTCATGAGATGTACTACCCCCACTTTACCCTTTTTCTGGTACAATGTCCTTTCCACATCAATTTCTAGAACAAGGTATACATGTATTCTTTATACATCTATATAGTCAAAATATAGTTCCCAAGATTAGTCTTTACCTTTTTAGATTTCTCTTGAGTTCTATATTTGTAGATCAAACTTTTTGTTAAGTTCTGGTTTTTTCATCAGAAATAGATGAAATTCGCTTACTTCGTTGAATGTCCATCTTCTTCCCTGGAAAAAGATGCTCATTCTCGCTGGGTAAGTTATTTTTGGTTGCATACCAAGTTCCTTAGCCTTTCGGAATATCATATTCCAGGCCCTTCGATCTTTTAATGTGGATGCTGCCAGATCCTGGGTGATCCTTATTGTGGCTCCTTGATACTTGAATTGGGTTTTTCTAGCCGCTTGCAATATTTTTTCCTTCATCTGAGGGTTCTGGCATTTGGCCACTATATTCCTTGGTGTTTTGATTTTAGGATCCCTTTCAGTGGGTGATCGATGAATCCTTTCAATGTTTATTTTTTCCTCTGTTCCTATGACTTCTGGGCAGTTCTTTTTGATAATTTCCTGGAAAATAGTGTCCAGGCTCTTTTTTTCATCATGTTTTTCTGGAAGTCCAATGATTCTCAGATTGTCTCTCCTGGATCTGTTTTCCAGGTCTGTTGTCTTCCCCAGAAGGTATTTCACATTTTTCTCCATTGTTTGATTTTTTTGGATTTGCTTGACTGATTCTTCTTGTCTCCTCGAGTCATTCAATTCCACTTGTTCAATTCTGATTTTCAGTGAAGTATTCTCTTCACTCACTTTTTTAAAATCTTTTTCTAATTGTCCAATTGAGTTCTTTTGTTCTGTGGAATTTTTTTCCATTTCGCCAATTTTGTTTTTTAGAGAGCTGTTTTCTGTTTCCAGTTCACTAATCCTATTTTTCAAGGATTTTACTTCTTTATCCACTCTCTCTTTAACTGACTTCTCCAGGCTCTTTTGCCAAGCCTCCCTCTCCTTTTCCCAAGCTTCCCTTTCCTTTTGCCAAGCCTCACTCTGCTTTTCCCATTTTTCTTCTAGCTCCCTTGTGAGAGCCTTTTTAATCACTTCTATGAGGTTCATCTGTGCTGAGGAACAGATGATCTCCTCCTTTGGGGATTCACCTGGGGACTGCCTGTTTTTAGTCTCCTCAGGATTTAGAGTGTGCTCTCTATCTGTATAGAAGCTGTCAAGGGTTAAAGTCCTCTTCAGCTTCTTGCTCATTCTGTCTAATAATCAAAGACAAACTACCAAAGAAAAACAGAGAAAACTGGAGTCTTTCTTTGGGGGAGGGGCTGGGTATGTTACCGAGCTTCCTCTCCAGACTGCAGGGGGCAGCAGTGAGGCACTAGCAGGACTGTGCTGCGCCTGCGCTCTGAGATCCCAGAGCGTGCTGAGTCACTGTGGGGGGGGAAGGGGGGGCGGCCAGGTCCTGAGAGACTCCAGCTGTTTGGGGTTGTATTCTTCACCCCGGTGTTTTTAGCTTCTCTGCTGGGCTGCTGACTTGCTGCCGGAGCAAAGTATCCAAACCTGTAGCGAAGCTCTCCCCGCAGAGACGGCTGTGATCACTCCCCACCCCCTCTCCAGTCTGCTCCCGTGCTCTCACTGCTGCTGCCCTCAGCCTGCACCCGATCTAAAACCGTCCCAGCCCTCCAGTAAAGACAGACCTTTCTTGGCGGATCTCAAGGATGGCTTCTCTTGGTAACTATATGTGGGTTTTTTTCAGTCAAGCATTAATTCAGAGGCTTGTAATGGAATGGATAGTGAGAGAAAGCGTGGAGCTTATGCAGCTGTGAGCCTCCTCTCCGCCATCTTAACCGGAAGTCCCATAAAATCCTTTTAAGCAAAAACATGAAAACAGAAATGTTAAGCAGAATTTCTATAGTCCAGTCCATAAAATTTGTTAAGCACTATGAGTGAAGCACTGTGCTAAACATTGCAGAGTCAAAAAAATGTTTTTTTAATTATCTCACTCCTCAACTGGCTCACATTAAAATATACAACAACACAATAAAAAAATTTTAAAATATAATCATAAAGATCTTACAGAGACCAAATACTTTAATTACATAGAACATATAGTTGAATCAAAGAATCAAAGAATTTCTATTATCATAGAAATAATAGGTAGTTTCATTAAAGAAAACAATAGCAATTAAACAATATACCAGAATTTTCATAATGTAACTGAAGTAGACTTTGGGGAAAATGTATACCTCTAAACAATTTCACCAATAAAAGAATACAAAACAAAGTTAATGAATTGAACCTCAAAATAAATCATAAAATCAAAAATAGAAATTTTTAAATTTTAAAATCTATATTCCAAATAACAAGGTAAGGACTTACTATTCAACAAAAAAGTTATGAGAACTCTTGGATATAGTCTGAAAGCAATTAAATTGAGACAATCAAGTAATGTAATATATCCCACTAAGTTCCAAAAATATACATGAACTAGATATATAAGTGTAATGCTGGAGAAACTGAGGCAGGAAAGAGATTAGAGAGTTTTTAATATTTTATTAATTGGAGAGCATAATTGATTGGACAGGAGGCTCATCTCAAAATATCCAGCGATGAATGTGAGTTCTTAATGACATATATAGCCACATGGCTCAGCTCCAGGGATAGACCAAGGCAGGGGCAGAGTCAGAACACTGAGAGTAGGAAGTTACAAAGAAGGGGACAGAAGTGGGAAACTTCTTCACAGACCCATTTGGCTTTGTCAGGATGGGGGGGAGGCCATAAATTCTTACTAAAAGCCAGAGTCAGGATGTCTGAATAAACAGAAGTAAAGATGTCAATGAGGTATCCGGGATAGTCTTATCTCTTGGAATATTTTAGAGGGATAGTGTAAATTCTTGAGGACAGAAAGAATCAGGAAGTCTGATCTCCCCCTCTTATCTTGAGTCTTACATTGACAATTTATAACCTTAGCAAATGGTCCTAACTCAATGGACCAGAGCAGGGTTTTACAACTAAGGGGCTGAGGCAGAACAGTTAAGAAAACCAAGATAGAACAATTCAGGGAAACTCAGTCAGGACTAGTGCAGGGAAACTAGTATAGGGAAACTGAATCAGGACAGTTAAAGAGAACTGTGGCACAACAAAAGAGCATATCATAAAAAAAAAAATTAAATAATAGGAGAAAAAGAAAAATTTTACATTTGTGGATAGAACAATGCTTTATGATGAAGTAAATAATAGTAAATAATCACAAAGTATAAAATGTACAATTTTGTTTACATCCCATCAAGAAATTTAGACACTATTTTCAAAAGATAATCAAAGATGTCCATCAATTGGAGAATGGTTGAGTAAAATTGTGGTATATGAACGTTATGTAATATTATTGTTCTGTAAGGAACGACCAGCAGGATGAATACAGAGAGGACTGGCGAGACTTACATGAACTGATACTAAGTGAAATGAGCAGAACCAGGAGATCATTATATACCTCAACAATGATACTGTTTAAGGATGTATTCTGATGGAAGTGGACCTCTTTGATAAAGAGAGCCTTAATTGATCAAAGATGGACAGAAGCAGCTACACCCAGAGAAAGAACACTGGAAATGAATATAAACTGCTTGTATTTTTGTTTTTCCTCCCGGTTTATTTATACCTTCTGAATTCAATTCTCCCTGTGCAACAAGAAAACTGTTTGGTTCTGCACACATATGTTGTATCTAGGATATACTGCAACCCATTCAACATGTAAAGGACTCTTGCCATCTGGGGGGAAGGGGTGGAGGGAGGGAGGGGGAAAATCGGAACAGAAATGAATGCAAGGGATAATGCTGTAAAAAATTACCCTGGCATGCGTTCTATGAATAAAAAATTATTTAAAAAAAAAAAAGATAATCAAAGAATACAAACAAGAAATTTCCAAAAGAAGGAAAGTAATTAACTACCATATTAAAAATGCTTCAAAATACTTATTATAAGAGAAATATAAATAAAAACAACCTTGGGTGTTATCCAACATCACACTCATTAGATTTGTAAAAAAAAAAAAAAATTGTTTGGGAGTAGGGGGAAAAGATAGCAATTATTGTAGAGAAAGGAGGAAGACAGGTATATTGGAACTGTATAATACTCTATAAAATTTGAAAAGCAAGGTTTTTGTTATTCATAGGATTGATTTTTATTTTAACATATATGGTCACATTTTGTGGAAGAAAATGCACACAACTCGCAACTACAGTGTAGCAGAAGCTGCCCTGGCCTCTCCCTAATACCTAAAAACCATCAGGGTTGCCTCGTCTCTCTGCTATTGAACTCAACCTCTGCCAGTGATGTTTTCCCCATTTTAAGGGTCTCCTACATTGTAGTTCAAGTACTTAACAACCAAATAAGCTTTTACAAAAGAATATTTTCTTCAAAGATATAGCAAGAACAAATATACCACCACCCTGTCCAGTATCTCTGGGATATAATTCCCCTTAACATTACTACAGTTTCAAGAGAAAAAAGGGATGAGGTTTAGTGATTAACTCAGTTTGTATATAGCAAGCTCAAAGTCCAAAGCTCCCTAGGTTTGTATCCTAGCACCTTAGTTTCCCTGGATTCCCTGTTGAACTACCAGCAACATCCATCCCAAAATCCTGCCTCTAGAAACAATATGATTCAAACTCCCAGTGTCCAGAGATTCTACCACTGGTGCCTAGAATTGAAAGAAAGGATAATGAAACAGAATAAAATCCCAATTATAATTCTCTGGGCCATGGAGCCTAAAAGGAAACAATAGGGAAGGTTACCCTTCTCCACCTGCCCAGATTAATTTATAATACTAGTGCTTTTCAGAGATTTTTATCCTCTGAACATTTCTAGAAAGAGAGAGCAAGACAGTTCCAGTCTTGTATTTTTTAAAAACACAGCTAGTTCTGGCTCGTCTGCCAATGGAAAGAGTCTGCTCTAACTCAAATGATAGAACAACACAGGATGTCTCCTGTCAGAAGTTCCCTGTATTCTCCCTTGTAGGTGCCTCTATACCTACCATAAAGCACACCATTTATGGACTGTGATGTAAAACCTAGACTAGATTATTCCCCAGGAATTGCTAAAGTAAAAATTGTGGTCAGGTCAGTCTTCCAAACTGGTTAGTTAGCATCTTTAAAGACAGAAAAACCTTTTTGGAACTTAAGACTGTCGTTAAGTATAGAATGATGAGGAGCTGGAGCTCATCTGGCTTTTTTGTTGTTAGTACTTCAAGCTTGATGGGAAACTCAGGTTTCTCTATCTTTGGGACAGTCTCAAGGTCTCAATACATATCTTTGTTATTCTCTAGATCCTGTTCCTCTAGTCCTCCATCTGTCCTGAGCTATAAAATATAATGTTCCCCCAAATCACTCGTTCATTTATGACTTTGTATTGTATTTCCTTGAGCCTATGAAGCTGTTCATGTAGAATAAAACAGCAAAACCTTTGTAACCTGTGATGGATGTCTCATTTGATTTCTTCAGGTCAATTGAACTGTCACCAAATCCCTATTTTTACAATTATGCTCTTTCAAATTTATTTTATATTATGTCTTCTGATAACTTTTTATCACTTCAGTAGCAATGGTAAATGTTCAAGAAAAACCTCATAGAGTCATAAAGTTATGGCACAAACAATTCTATTTACAATAAGAAAAGAAAGTTGCTATCACTAGCAGCAGCTAGACTTCTTATCTGCAGAACCTTTGCTGGCTGAAATATTCTTGGCACACTTAGGGCATTTAGAAAGATGCCAGAAGCAATAGTTTTTCTTGCTTTAGGTATAAATATACCTAAAGCACTTTCATAGATGCAAGAGCCATTAATAAAGCACTTGCACAACTGAAAAACCCCAAATTGTGACAATCCAGGTAGGGGCAATGCAGACTGTAGGCATAGCCAAACAATAAAGAAAAAAAGAAAACCCATAAGTGCAAGCATGTCTTTATAGTCACTTTTGTTGTAAGAAAGACCTGGAAATAAAGTGGATGTCAATCCATTATTGATTGACTAAACAAATTATGGTATTTGAATTTAATATAACAATGGTAACAGTAATAAAGGTAATAGCTAAAATTCATGTAGCACTTACTTTGCATCAGGACTATGTTGATTACTTTATCATTATTGTCTTATTTGACCTTCACAATAACTCTATGAAGAGGTTGCTATTATTTTACAGATGAGAAAATTGAAATTCACCATCAGGTGATTCTTTTTCAAGCTGAAAAGGAGCTTTCCAGACAGTTGAATAGGATACAATTTAAGTTATACACAAATCCAATTACCCACACTCTATTATAAAAATACCAACTCATGGCACAATTAAAAATTATTTTTATGTAGAAAAACATAATTTAAAATAGAAATTAGCTGTCAGCAAAATTTAAAAAACACTAAATAATGAACAATGTTTCCCATTGTATAAAATAATAAAGCAGAAGGGAGAAACAGAGTTTAGCAAATGTGTTGGCCTAGTAGTTTCTCTTACTGGTCAGGCTGTTCCTGAGATCTTCCAGAGAGCTAGTCTGGATGGTATATTTTGGCATCCCAGCATAGAGGCTCTAGAAAGCATAGTATATTTTGGCACCCCAATTTGGGGGCTCTAGAAAGCACACTACATTGAAACATTTCCAACCACATGGATTCTTTTAATAAATAAAGCAGAGTCGGGGGGGAAACTCTAGCCCCTACAAACTTATGAGTCCTATTGGAAGCTTCCCTTTAAAGTTACATGGCAAATGGAGGCAGAGGATAATGAGAAAGGAACAAGCAACTCATGGCTTGTAATCTCTCCTACTTTTACACTGTTGAAATCCATCCAGGGCTTAGCTATTTAAAGTCCCCAAGAGTGTGGCCAATTTGTTTGCTCAGTGAATCATTTGTTCCCTTCTGGAATTGGAGAGGTGTTCTCATCTCATAAAGGGATCACAGCATGTGATACCTTGTTAACACATTAAAACCTCATCATTTGTGACTACATTCTGTGACTACAATCTATTAAGCCTGAGAAAGGAGACCACCTTCCCCATCTCCTACACAAGTGGATGAATTCTTCATACCCTTCAATGGCTTCCAGAAAGTTCTGGATAATTGTTGATATTTGAGCCCCAAAGCTGGTGTCGTTGTTGGGAGGGACTGCCAGTTTCTCTTCTTCTGGCTCACTCAGAAGACACTTCCATATTCTGCTTCAAAATTTTGATACTCCACAATAAATTATTGCCACTCTTTTTTGTAATGTTTCATTTGGGAATTTATATACTTTTCCAGGATAATGCTCTGCTATACAAATATCTCAGAATAAGTTTCCTTCTCTCAATTGTTTGAGCCACTGAATGATCCCAAAAGGCCAAAAATGATAAAGCAAAAATCCCTCAGTTCTCTGACTATAAAAAGCAGATCTTTCTTTTCATCCATACTTCTGGTTCATTTTAAAATTTTTTCCTTGTCTTACAGATCACTTCACCTCCTCCACCTCCACCCCCAAAAGGAAAGAAAAATGGCACATCTGTACCCTTGTATTATGAGGTTGGTGAAAATACTTACTGAAAAGGTTCTTATTATTTTTAAAATGATGTCACAGTCTATCCCCCAATTTAATCACTGACAACAAAGTGGTTTCTTCCCAACTTCTGATCTTAAAATGCCACCAGGCAAGCCCAAATGAGCTGAATGAAAACCCATTTCCATCTTTGTTTTAAACAGCCGGATTGGCTTACCCCAACTAGTTTCCAGTTTCCCTACTGGTAATTAGTGGTCAGGATGATCTGTTCTCTTATTGGGGTATTCTCTAGTGTGCATATGTATGGGGGAATTAATATGTGTTATATATGTGGAAGATATGTTTTATATAGAGAATTTTATATAGAGAATTTATTATAATATATGTTAATAATATATCACATGCATGTATATATTCATATATGTGTGTATTGTATCCTAGCTACTTATCCTACTAACCTTTCTTTTCATTAGATGTTATTTTCTTTCAGAGTTCCCTTAAGGGTAAAGGAAATAAAGGAAAACAAAGTACCTCTAAATATTTAAAATCATTGAAGTATTATTGTTATTTCTAAAAATTAAATAGGAGTTGTGTCTATAGTTTTGGGGCTACTTCTCTTACGTAAAATTCCTGAAGAGGAGAACTTATTATAAGAGAGCGAAAAAGCCACATAGTATTATTTTCACAAAGATCACAATTCCTTTTTAAGGAACCTTGGTATGTAGCTGATCCAAATCTTTAATTTTACAGATGAGGAAACTGAGACTTTTACTTATCTATAGTTGCATCAGGTATTGTCAGAAATGGAATATGAACCAAGATCCTGATTCTAATGCCAGAGCTCTTCCCATCCATCATACTATGTAATTATTTTCAAGCCCTGTAGAAATATTTTGCTTGCAGATTGCTTTCTCATCAGTTTGTAAGCTATTTGCATGTTTTACCTCCCCCCTTTCATCAGTGTAAGAATTAAAATGTCACCTTCTAGATTCATGGCCCATTTTGCCTCTAGCAGCTGCTCGACATAAAGGTCTGGTTTGGTTGACCCAGCCATGCTCAATGCACCAGGATTTCCTTTAGCCCTGCCTTGTTAAAGTTTAACTTACAGCCTGTGAGAGGCTATAAAATCTTGTGATTAATTAGAAGATTGCTTAAAAATTTCTCAAGCAAGGTTTTATGTTCCTGTGAACCTAGGGCATAAAGATTTTTGGATTCTTCTAAAAAGAATTTATTTGTATTTTGGACTAGTGATGACTAATAAACTTTCTTAAATGTGTCTCAGGTCTTGGGAGATTTTAAAACAGAGTTCTTTTTATTTAAATTCATTTTTTGAGTTTTTTTTTTTAGTTGCAGTCCTTTTGTATGAATTGCTCAATTCTACCTTAATGTGTTCTTTTGTATTTATTTACCATTGTGTGTGATTCTGGGCAAGACACTTAACCCTATATCAGTTTCTATATCAGTAAAATAATCTGGAAAAAGAATGACATACCACTTCAATATCTTTGCCAAGAAAATCCCAGAAGGGGTACTATAATAACAGAACAAAAGAAAAATATTGATGGGATTGTGAATTTTATAGTATTAATTCTCTTTGAATATTTCTCATAATGGAAATGAACTTATTCTAAATTGATGGAGATATATAATACATCTTTTAACTCTCTTTGAATATTTCTCATAATGGAAATGAACTTATTCTAAATTGATGGAGATATGTAATACACCTTGGATTTTTTGTTATAAAGAGTTAATCAAGTGTTTGAACTGTGGCTGGAGTTTTGTTTGATACCTGAATTTAAATGATTTGGAATTTTCTTTCTAAAACAGAACACACTATAAGAAGCAGTGCCCAATTCCTTATCCTGGGACTCATTAGCCTACTGAAAGCTGCTTTCTACTTCAAAGATGCTCTTTTAAAAGCAGAAATGATAGCATGCATGTTTTGACATATAATCCCAACAGACTTTTTGACTTGGATGTGGAATATCACATCATGGCAAACCCAAATCTACTTTTGAAAAACTTTAGCCTCAAATATGTGCCATGGCTCTCCTCAATTGCATATTCTTCACTCTGGGGAGGTCCATTTCACATCTGGTTCTACCAGGCCCTTCCATTGGAACATTTGGGCAGTGAACCTCCCTGACCCTCTCACATACCCTTCTCTGAACGATTCCAGAAGAATAAAGAATGAGGCATGAATTGGACCTTGGGTGCACAAGATATTCATTAATGTCATGGAATATTCTGTGAGTAAAATCAGTAAGAAATATAAAAGAAAAATCCATATTCACAGGCAGGTCCAGCAATAAGCAACATCTCTCTTGATTAGTAGCCCTTCTATAATTTCTTCTGAGATATCACCTCAGAAAACATGGAGTTGCTGACAGTGACCATGTCCCATTAATGAGATCAGATTTTCCAGCAGATGTAATTTCTGGGAGAAGCTACCTCTGAATTTAGGGAGGTGTAAACATTGGCAAAGAGAGAAGTAAGAAAAATAACATGGGACACCTTTTTCCAATAGAACATTTTTCCAAGTCTTGACTAGAGTGGAGTATTGTCTCTGAAGGTAATGAAAGAGATATGATTTTTTAAAGAAATCAGTCAGTTTTGAATCAAGGGGATCCTGTCCCATTGATAAAAATAAGTATTCTCGTCCATCTAATAACTTGGAGGTCAGTTCTGCCTCAAGAATGTTCTGCCCTATATATAATTTAAAGTCATTCCCTCAATCTATGATTCTTCAAATAACATGGATTCAAATCAATGGTATAGTCTTTGGTGCCAGTTATTGACTATAATATTACCACACATGGCTAAATGGATAGCCTTTTGAGTGAATACTGCAGCATAAAGTATATTTAATTCTAATTTTGATTTTCATATATTTCATCAACATTGTCTTCTTTATGTAGTGATAACTTACATATTTGGAGTCTGAATTAAATCACTTCCACACTTTTCTGTCTGGAGGAAAATTGTAAGGGAAGCAAAGATAGCACTCTCCATATCATGCTTCAGAGCATTAGAAATTCTTGGATGGATATTTGCTCAAACTAGTTGGACCACCAATTTTTTTCTTTTGTTAAACTAAACAATTTTTTTTGTCTGGTTAGCTGACCAAATTAACAAGAATTTCAGAATTTCAAGGAATCACAGAGGCGATCTATTTCTATCCAATCAATAATGTAATCATATAAATTACTTATTACTGAAAGAAAGCAATTCAAATTAAAATATGAACTCTGCAAGGATAATAATTTATATCCAATATTATTTTATAATAATCCCCCATTTACCTGGGGATCACTTATATAACCATCTCACCTATCCAGAGCACCATTTAATAATAAATGAGATCCCAACAGGCAAAACAAATGAAATAATTAGGTTATTCAGAAAAAGCCACATTCAGAAAAAGCCACAAGGAAATCTAACGTCTGTGGCAGGAAAGTAGAAAAAGGTTAATTCTTGGGGATCAAAGTCAATAAATAAAGTTCAGCTCTGATATACAAAAGGGACTTAAGGAAAAGAGCATGTATGGTATGACCTCAAACAGATGTTGTAGAAACATGTTCAAAACTCAGGCACTTTATTCATAGGAAAATCCCTTAGGTCTTCACTCAGACTATTCTTGTTTTAAACACAATTCCAACAAACATAATGTCTTGCACATTGTATGCACTTAATAAAGCTTGTTGAATTAAATCAAACATCTTGTTCCCCAGCCTATCACATTTTAGAAGCAGAAAATTATATGACGGCAGGAAAGACAACATGGTGGAAGAGAGAATTGGTCTTGGAGTCTGAAATATTTACATTCATTTCCTGCCCTGAGTACTGGCTTTGTAACAATGGACAAATAACTTTACTTCTAAGTTCTCTAAGCCAGGGCCTCAAACTAAAATAAAAATGAGGGCTACTAATCCCTACATGTGGAACACTGGACAACATGTTGACTTAGTTTTAAAATGCATATTATCTCTCTTTTATTGTATTTGTTTTTATTTTGTTAAATATTTCTCATTTACATTGTGATGGTTGAAAACCTCTGAGAAAAATAATTTCTGCATAATTTAATCATTTTATTAATAAGGTTAGAATAATAAAAGAATGATCATTTAACCATCTCTTTTATACCAAAGACTCATCATAATAGCAGGCTCAAAGTTTATACACTCTTCAAAGAACACGTGTTCCTGAAAGGTAGCAACCAACTGTGGTTGGTTAACCCAATGGAAAGTGGACCATGTTAAAATGAGGGTCTTGGGGTATGTGACTTGGATCATTCCAGTCTTGATCAAAGAGACATCAATTTCCATATCATCTGTCTTAACAGAGAAAAATCAACATTTCCCCAGATCTGTCTGGGCAAATACAATGCATAGAAAAACACTCATTAGCCGAAACGAAACTTAGAATTTTTTACTGTCTGATTAGATGTTAGCCTGGGAATATCTTTAAAAGAGATTTCCCAATGGTTGATTTCTGGATGAGGAAGAAGAAAAGGGGGGAAAACTTGGTTCTAATACAATAATTAGTTATTAAATACAAGAGAGAAATACTCATTTATCAAAACATTTAATCTGGGCCACACAAAGAAATATTATGTATCCTTGACACTTCTCCTTTAAATGACTCTGTAAGATTAAATTATAGAATAGTTGTCTAAGTTGTCTAACATTTTCTTTAGTCCCTATAAAGTCTCCTAACTTATATTCCTTAAATATGTATATATGGATATATTTCTCTTTATTTATTGCCTGTCAGGAGACCTAGATTTAAATCCTCCCACCAACTTTTAATGGCAATTGTGTAATCATGGGAAAGTTATCTAAGGTCTTAGCATCAGTTTTCCTACTCATAAACTTTGAGTACTAATTCTGTCTAACTCAAGGAATTGTTGTCAGGAAAACACCTGGCAAAAAACAGGTACATTCTAAATATTTTGTAAAAATCTGTAGTGATATGTTGTTTTCTCTGCCTAAAGTACATTCTGCTATTCCTCTTATCCGGTCTCTCCTTATTAAAATTCTAGTCATCCTTCAAAGCCTGGTTCAATGCCAGTGTCTCTGATAAGCCTCATCTAATCCCGCAACCAAAAAAAGCCTCTCTCCTTCCTCTAAATTTTTAGCACTTTGTACTTCTCTTATGTATTTATCTTGCATTATTGTTATTTATGTATTTGTATCTGATCTTCCTGAACTAGGCTGTAATATCCTTGTTGACAGAATGATAAGAGAAGAAAGAATACAGAATTTGAAGCTAAAGATGAGTGTCCAAATTCCAGTTCTCTTTACTATCTGTTTGGTCTTAAACAAGTCATTGTAATTTTGAAGACCTCAGTTTCCCTATATGTAAAATAACAGGTTGAACTAGATAATTTATATGATTCTTTCCTGCCATAAATCAATATATACCTCCAGAGTATATGTTAAGCTCTCAAATGCTTACCACATTAACTTATATAGAGGATATAGATAGATAAATAGATAGATAGATATAGATATATGCTATAGAGAGAGGATATATATGTGTACATGGGAAGCATATAAATGTGCATGTGTATATACATATATATGTTACTTAGAACCAGCTAAAATATCATTTTTCTTTGAAAGAAGCTCAACATTGAAAATATTAAGCCATTGGATAGAGCACTAGTCCTGAAGTCAGGAGGACCTGAGTTCAAATCTGTCCTCAGACACTTAATACTTCCTAGCTGGGGCATCCTGGGCAAATAATTGCCCTGATTGCCTCAGTCAAAAATAAATAAATAAATAAGAAGTCATGTGTGAAATTACATGAATCACACGATGAAACATGTTGGGGACTTTTCAGATACACAGCTTTGAGGAACTTGAAAGCCATTGAATTAGAAAGTTGGAGAAAACTATAGGATGTCTCATTTGCACGGGAGTTTGCTTATCTGAAGTTGAAATGAACAATCTATCTTATTTTATAACTGGAAATATTTATCCACATTTGAGAAGGATTATTTGTGATGCTTATTTGCAAATATATCAATATATCAACATTTATTAGGTACTTACTATTTGTCAAGCACTGTACTAAATAAATGTTGGTGATATAAATACAAAGAATGAAATAATGTATATATGTGTTGTGTGTACATACACATATATATAATTTATATGAATATTCTCATATATATATATATATATAAATATATCATAGAATAATGAAATCTCAAGGTGAGAAGGAACCAGAAGCACATCAATGACCAAAAATACCTCTATCTAAAACAAAAAACAACTATATATAGCAATGATCCCCACAAATTTCATGCAATAGACATATACAAAGGCAGTTAGGTGATGTAATGCATAGACTACCAGGCCTGGAATCAGGAAGACTTGAATCCAAATCCATCCTCAAACATTTGCTAGCTGTGAGACTCTGGGCAAGTCATTTGATCCAGTTTTGCCTCAGTTTCCTCATATGTATAATGAAGATAATAATAGCTCCACCCAGGACTGTTGTGAGAATAAAGAGAGAGAATAATTATAAAGTATTTTAACAGTGTCTGCCACATAGTAAAAACTATATTAGTGTTTATTATTATATAAATTTCTTTAACAGTAACTAATTTGAATGCATATATATATAATGCATATTATACAATATATTACATATTTATATATTACAGAAGTCTGCATATATATAAAATGTATATTATATAATGTAATGTAATATATTTATATATTACATTACATTATATATTACAGATCATATTTATAACATGCAGATTATAAATTTATCACTAAAGTTTCTCTTTAACACTTATCAGTAAGGAAATGGAACATATATATGCACATATATGTAAATATAAAAATATATGTGCTTATGTAAATGTGTACATATATCTATGTATGTTTTTCTCCCATCCCCACTTGACCCAGTTTGGCTTAAAGTTCTTAATGGGAATACCTCTTCTCTGAAGTTATTTCATAATTGAATGACTGATTTAAGAAAATTGTTTAAGATATTCATCCTGGGAGTATTGAGATAAATCCAAGCTAAGTACTATAAGCTGCAAATATTGCATCTTCATTTCTAATTTGTTTTCACTGTCTTATAGATGCTATTTGGTATTGTTACATTGAATTGTCATTAGCTTCCCAGACATTTTATTTTTCTTCTTTTCATATTACCTAGAAATAAAGTGAACAGACCATAGCTCACAGAATCTCAGAGCCAGAAGAGAATTTTGAGGTCAACTAGTCCAACCATCTTCTTTTACAGATGTGGAAAATGAGGTCCAGTGAGATGAAATTTGCCCAATATTACACAGTCACAAGGGGCCAGTTGGCGCTGTCACCTGGTTCTCCTTCTGCCAGTTCAATGTTCTTTCCACTATCTCATATTTGCATGTATCCAAGTTCCTTTCTTCATATATTGTTTGCAACAATTCACAATACAGAAGACATTTTATTAACTTGTTGCCTCTCTTGAACAGATTGCTAATGTTTCATTCCTTGAACAATGTCCCTAATTCAGCTGTTCCCAAACTGTTGGTGTTCCACATGGTGTCCATAGGGATTCATTAAGAAACTGTCCATGCTAGCGATAGCTTTACCTCCAAAACAGTCAATATGAAATAATGTATATATCATAACCATTTATCATGTGCAATGATGTTTTGTATGAAAATTGACTTAATTTCCTTTATTTTAACCCAGAATTTCTCCAGCTTCCCTTTATCTCAGGCAGGGCCCCCTGAACTAAGATTTATGGAGCCTGTCAATATATTTCAAATTCTAAAGCATTCCCAAATTAGTTTGGGAAATTCCGTTCACATTGACAGTCTTTGCAGTACAAATAGAAGTTTCTACTTATTTGGGGGGTGTCCCTTGTCAAAATGAAAAATGGTCAAATATCATGTTTTAGCAATAAGAATAAATAATTTGTAAAAATATTTAAGCAGTATGAAATTATTAAAATGGTTAATCCATGGGGGCCAGCCCATGTAGTATGTCCTGGAAAAGACTAAGGAAAAGGGAGACAGGAAACTTTCTCTTGTATTTCCAATTCTGCATTTTAAAACAAAAAAAAATACTTGGAAGAACTGGAAAATAGCCAACATAATGTCATTATTTCAGAGAGAGCTTAGGGACACACCAGGAAATTACAGGCCAGTTAGTTTAACTTTACTTATAGGGAAAGTATTAAAAACTGCTGCAAGAGATCAAGAAAAAGGATGCTTAGAAAAATGGAAAAAAATGATGCTTAGGAAAGCAAAGCTTGAGTCAGGCAAGCCTAGCTAACATGATTTTCTGGAAGGGAAGGTCATGTTTTAGGAACTTGTTGAAATTCTTTGAAGATATTACTGCCAGTACAGACCTAAAAAGAGTAAAGTGAATAACAGCATATGTATATCTTTTTCCATTCCACATCAATTGTGAAGAAATGCCTAGAGACCAGCAGAGGTCTGCCCCAGGACTCTTAGCAACCACAGTTAAAACTTCTATCAAAATAGTAACCCCCCAAAATGGGATCCAGTGGAATGATTTTAATCTGGAACCAATTAATACAACTTGATATATATAAATGTAAAATCACAAGTTGTGAAAAAGCCAGTAATATCAAACCTACTCCAGTCTGCTTTAAGAATGATTAGGGACCTGTATGGAAAAATCTTGTTTCAAAGAGAATGTGCAGTTGTAGACTACAAGAAAGGAAGGAATCATTGACTAGAAATGAAGAAGGAAGAAAAGTATTACAAGTATAAATTATGCAGAAAAACTTTGTAGAAGTAAGAAAGGAAGGATATCTATAAAGCAAAACAAAACAAAAATAAGAACTTATGTCAGAAGAGGGCATTCAGATGTTACTGGATTGGTCCAAATCAATGAATGTCAACACTAATGATCCAGGTTGTTCTGCAGTGTCAGGAAGAGGCCCATGGTCTGATTATGAGAACGGGGTCAAGATTTGGTAACAAGAAGGATATGTGTATGTGTACATGTGTATGAGTCCAAATACAAGAACAACATTAATAATCAAATATGAAAATGGATTTGGGATCTTGGATTTTGAAATATTTGATATCAATGGAGATCATCACCCATCCATACCTATCTTTTGTAACTCTTGTGTATGGCTTTCCATATAAGAGTTACACCCAGTGTGAGGGTCTTCTTCATTTTCTCCACTTTACAAGAGTATTAATCTTGTAGTCACTCCCTTCTATCTCAGTCTCTGTTTCTGCTGTCTGTCTCTGGCTCTTTCCCTCTCTTCCTTTCTCTCTCTTTATCTTTCTCTGTGTGTCTCTCTGTGTGCATTTCTGTCTCTGTCTCTGTCTCTGCCTTTGTCTCTGTCTCTTTCTACCACCTCCCCCTCCATTTCTCTTTTCTTGTTCTTCTCTTGTTCTTTTCTCCTTCTCTTCTTCTTGTTCTTCCTTCTCTTCCTCATCCTCCTCCTCTTCCTCCTCTTCCTCCCCTTCCTCTTCGTCCTCCTCCTCCTTCTCATCTTCCTCCTTCTCCTCTTCTTTCTCCTTCTCCTCCTCTTCCTTCTTCTACTTCTTCTTCTCCTTCTCCTCTCTCCCTCCCTCCCTCACTCCCCACCCTCTCTTTTTTTCTCTCTCTCTCTCCCTTCCTCCTTCCCTCCCTCTCCCCCTCCTCTGTGTGAATTTGTGTGTGTCTTTCTTTCTTATTCTCTCTCTCCTCAGTACATTGTGTTAGGCCTGATAAAGTTAGAAAGTTTATATAAAACCTTATCCCCTCAGTGATTGAGCTTACAATCCAGTAAGAAGACAAAACATGAATACAGATAACTATAATGCACACCAATGATTGGCAAATGTTGAATTGCATGGTATGAATATTAGAAAGGTGCAGAAAAGTTCCCACATGATACCCAAAGAAGAAAAGTCTGTTATCAAAAGGGAGATTAGGGAGATTTTTGTCAATCTGAGCATTAAAGTATTAAAGGATTCACTCAAAGAGGTGAAAAAGGAGGGAGAAAATTATGGATACAGAGAACAATGTGGAAGTACAGGTGTGAAGGAAGCAGGAAGGTGATGATGCTTTTAGGGAACAAATTGTGTCTAATTGGTTTATACTACAATTAGATATTTATCTCTCAATGGAAAAGAAGCTACTTCTTTCCAGGCAGGACCTGGTTTGTTTGTCTTGGCACTCCCAGCACTCATTCAGTGCCAGACACATATTAGGCATCTAATAAGTACTCGCTAATTGATATGATTACATAAAAATGGGTTTCTAATAAATATTTGTTTAATGAAGAGAGTGAATGGTTGAGCATAAGGGATAAGAAGAGGGTTGTCTCCAAGGCTATGAACCAAAGTCAATGAAAAGATGGAGGTGCTCTCCACAGAAATTGGGAAGTTGAAAGAAATGAAGGAAGGTAATGAGGTTCCCCTTTGGATATATTTAATTAAATGGGACATGTAGGTGAAAATATTCAGCAGGCATTTCATTGGTGATACAAACCTAGAGTTCAAGAGAGATATTTGAGTTGGATATAAATTTGGGGATCATTTACATAAAGAGAATAATTGAAGCCAAAGAAATAAATTCCATATCTTACTCCTCACTTCAATACTATATATGTGTCTTCTTTAAAAAAGAACTGTTTGAGTTTCATATGCATCAATATTCATCTCTTTAGACAGCTTTCCTTATTTTTCCTCAGAGGTCATTATTTGTGTCTTGATAATTTAATTTTGGGGAAATTTCTATCCCTCTTGAGCTAATACTTCTGTATAATTCTAGACCTTATATTTCCTTCTTAGATACTTATATTTCCTTTAAACACTGAAATATTTTCTTTCCAGAGCTGAGCTACATGTCATTTTGCCTAGTTTTTCTTTTCTCTATCATGGAGTCTTATGGAGCTGTCATTTTCTTCCACCCAGAATTTCTACATCAGCAAGAATTCTCCCTTATTGGTCAGGAAATGATAGAGAATATCATTTTCTTTATTACTTCCTCTATTTTTTGAAGAATGAAATTCAAATTAAGACAAATCATGGTTTTCTTACCCCTGGAACCGTGTTTTTCCCACCCAATTTTACAAAGATCTTTGTCACCAGCAAATGTACCTCATCCAAGTTGTTGATAACAACAACAATAATAAAGTACGTAAAAAACCAAGGGTAGATACTTGGGTGCTTCTAGTAGAGATCCACTCCCTAATATAAATATATTTAGAATTATCCTCTCTGTCTAGTAATCCAGCATGCTCTTTATTCACCTAAATGTGTTATCCTGTAGCTTACATCTCTTCTTTTTTGTCCACAAGGATAACATGACACACCATCAAATGCCTTACAAAAAAGCAGGTGTGCTTCATGTTCATTTCATAGCATCTGGGGATAACTAGGGTCTTAGACAGAAGAAGACATCATGGTGTACTGTATCTAGAGTCAGGAACACTGGGCAAGTTAACTCAATCTTTCTGGGCCTGTTTCCTTATCTATAAAATGAAGGAATTTGGACTCAATGATGTCTAATGTCCTTTCCACCTCTAAATCTATGATTCTATGATTCTTACTTCTATAGAAAATGGGGACTGGGTAACCCAAATTTGGGTTCAATAGATCAAGAAGTGGCCAGAAACTATGAAATAAAATCCCAAACCACATAATATGTTTGGTAATTTCATTTTTCAATGGTTTAGATCATGCCTACTTACTGCAAACACTTGAAAATGGTTCAACTTAATGTTGTTAAGTCCTCTTAAATCTAAATCTAAATCTTATCACTAAATATAGCTTTTTGTTATTGTTTTCAGTCTTGTCCAACTCTCCATGAATCCATGGGGATTTTGTTGGCAGAGATATTGTAGTACTTTGCCATTTCCTTTGTCAGCTCATTTTACAAATGAGAAAACTGAGGGAAACTGGGTTAACTGACTTGCCCAAGATCACATAGCTAATAGTGTATGAGGCTAGATTTGAATTCAGGAAAATGATTCTCCCCTACTCCAATATGGCACTCCAATCTACTGTGTCACCTAACTACCCTAACTTAAAAGACAATAGCCAATAATTACAATAGACTAAATGGTCTTGTGGACTATAGTATACTTAGCATTTCCAGTAACACGAGTTCCAAAGTAGAATAATTGATTCATTCAGCTGTGAGTCCCCTATTATTTGAAATTTAGGGATGCTGCAGTGATCACTTATCCTTTTGTGTTTCTGTAAAACTTTTATTTTTTTAATGTATTTACCTGCTTTCCTCTCTTGCCACTTGCTTGGGGGATTATGGAGGTAGGGATAAAAAATATTTAGTAGGTTGTAATTTGACTGTTCTATCCTTATTCTCATGCTTACTTATTATTAGAATTCACATCCACTCAATTTCACTCTATAGGAGACCTCACTTCTCATTCATCCTTTTAGTAAGAACAATACTAGCATCAAGGTAGGTTTCTTCAAAGTAGAAATCATAAATGACAAGCTCTTTCCAAAACTGCATTAACTGGTCTATTTCAAGTTTGCATTTTAAGGGTCACAATTTTAATTATTACTGGATAATAATAAAGGGCAGTTAGATGACTCCATTTATAGAGCACTGGTCCTGGAATCAGTAAAATTTAAGTTCACCTTAAGCCTCAGACACTTACTACCCATATGAACTAATCCAGTGGAGAAGAAAATGGCAAAACACGTCAGTATCTTTGTCAAGAAAATCCCATGACCTGTGTGATCCATGGAATCATAAAGAATCAGAGAAGATTAATCAACTAAACAAGAATAACAAAAGATGAATAAAGTGTTCATGATTTTCTAGGTTGACAATAATGAATTTTAAAAATTCTCTCCACCTTAATTGGTAGATTAAAATTAATAAGATTTCTATCAAATTTGTTAACCTTCATTAATAATTTATTTGGAAAGGACAAACTAGTTCTAAATTCATGATAAAGTGTCCTTATAACTTTGTTGGTCTTTTGTTTTTTCTCTAAATTAGAGAGGATTTAATTACTTATCTATACATTAGATTTCCTGCCCCTTCGCATGTCAAAAGGGCAAAGTTTGTTGATATAACAGCAGATGCTCGCTCACCATTCCCGACCTGCCTAGTTTGTAACTATCCCAAGGGTGGCTGGGAAAAGATTTGGGATAACAGAGGAAAAATAGTGGAGGGAAGAGGTTTTTGAGGAGGTGGGGTGGGGACTGAGAGAAGAATGGTAACCAGGTCTTACCTTAGATAGGAAAATGGATAGAAGCCCTTGAAATGTGTTCATATGAATTGGGTAAGGAATATTGTGGTAATCGTCATAATGATTTTCAATCAAATGGAATGGGCAACTCAGGCAGGGCAGTACTCTCTGCTTTCTTTTGGCATGAGTTGTATTTCCCAGGATCATCCCAAGAGATGGAGTACATGAGAAGTATCTAGTGTTCATAGTTGCTAAAGGAAGATAGATGCAGAGATAAGATTCACTTGTCTTAGATGGTGGTAAAGTGGTTTAATGAAAGGGCAGGAAGTTGGAATAGGATTTGTGAATAGAACAGTGATTTCCATAACACAACACTGCCTCCTTTGAGAACTAATACTTCTGGAATTGGGGTTCATGAGAAAGTTCCCCTTCCCCCAAAAAACCCTAAATGAGAGAAAGGAAGAAAAACAGAGGAAAAGGGGACTGGAAATGTGAAGAAAGAGAGATCTATCATTGTGTTATTTTATGAATAGGAATATGCAGGGAGCAAAATTGTCTTCATATATATGTATGTGTGTATACATATATGTACATATGCATGTGTGTACATATGCATATATGTTTATATGTTCGTGTATAGAGAATGTATATATGGATGTAGAAAATAAAATAAGGCAATTGTATTTTTTTGTAGCCCATGGATGTGAGATAAGATTTTAGAATAGATTAAAAGAATAAAGAAAGAATTTGGGGGCTTTACAGAGAGATAAAGTAAATTAGCACATCATAGAGAAGAGAATCACAAAGGACAGATGAGGAGGAGGGGCAAGGAAGACATAGTCCCATCTGTAACTAGACTGGGAGAGAATATTTTTAAAAGAGGAAAATAAATTGAAAAGAATTATTTGAAATATAGAGTTGGGTGGAGGAAGTATACTTTGTTCGACATTAGGAAACGGATATGCTGTATACATCTTAAAGCATGTCAAAACAAAAAACAAAAAACAAAAAAAAAAAACGGAACTCATTATCTTTCCCAGAAACTCTCCTTTCTAACTTGCCTATTACTGTAGAGGATGCCATTATCCTACCAGTTACACATAGGTATGGGCTGTAGGCTCACATCCTTTGGGTCAACCATAGGTTTTTCTCACCCATCTCTGCATGGTAGGTAGTGCAAACATCATTCTTCCCCATCCCATTTCCAATTCTGGAACTATCATTAAGTCAGTTTTGTCATTACTCTTGGAAAGGAAGTGTCAATATGCTCCCTTATGACTCTACTACATCATTGTCACTTTCCAAACCAAATTGGCCCTATCTGACCATTATTCGGTTTTGTGTGTTGTCTACCCTATTAGTATATAAATTCTTTGAAGACAGGAATTGTCTTTGGATTATTATTATTATTAATTTTATCTCAGGCTACCTTAGCACATTGCTTGGAATCTAATAAGTGCTTAATAAATGATTTTTCATCCATTTATTCATTCTTCCCATTATAAAGATGAACAAACTGGGACTCGGAAAAGCTAAACAATCTATTCAAAGTTACACAACAAGAAAAAGGCAAAACTGGGGCACACATTGACCTTACATTTCCACCAGACAGTACTCTTTTCACCACACCATGCTATTATTTGCTACCACAGGAAGATTTGCTTTTTTCAACTTCCTCAAAGAGTGATTGCAGCAAAAGGTTTCTAGCATGTACTCTTGTGCTTTTTTTTTTTTTTTTTGACATATTCAGGTTAGACATCCAAAATACACATCTCCCTCGGGAAATTTATCATATTTCAAATTACACATGTCTGTTATAACATGAATCTTTGTTTTACCTACCATGTATTTATTATTGCTGCTCCTGAAACTTCCTCAAACCCCCAAAGAGGTCTTAATCCCTGTCAAATATTATTATGTTCCTGACTTTTATGCAGTCTTGAAAAGGCTTGTTTATTTAGTTTCAGTGACTCCTTGTTACTGCCAAATATTATTTCATTTCAGCACAGATGTTGAGGAGGCCAGTGACTGGAATTACTTTACAGTTCTGACATTGTCAGGAGATGTATCCCAGTTTAATTAGGGACAGCTGCAAATGAGTAGGGAGTCACCTGCTGCAGCTATTTATCATCATTATAAACTCACAGAGCAAGGGATCCGGGCACTTTATAAACCTTCACTGTTAGAAAGTGTGTGCAAGATGGAGCTTGTGATTTTAATGCCTTTTATGCCTATACAGAGCCTACTCAGATAAAAATGGGGTTGTCTCTGCTATACTATTTTCTTGTCATGACATATGAAGTGTGAAAATGTTTCTGCTACCCCTATTTATTCTGCTTGTGCTGAGATCGTGAGATGTTAGAAGTAGGAGAAATTCCTAGAGGTCACCCAGCTCAATTCTTAACTGAAGAGTGATTGTTCACTACAACATCACTGAGAAGTGGCTCTCAAGTTGATTACTTCAAAGATCAGGGAACCCATTACTTTATGAAACAGTCATTGTACATTTGGACAGTTCTTATTGTGAAGAAGACAAAATCTGCTTTCCTGTACCTTCCACCCATCCATCTCAGTTCTTTTCTTTGTGACCAGCTTAGAGAAATCTTCATTTTAAAGGAGGAAGGGACCTTAAAACTGATTCCAATATCTCCATTTTACAGATGAGAAAAATGAGGTCAAGGGAGGCTCAGTTTTTTGCCCATAATCACACAGTAAATGGAAAGGCAGAATTCAAAATTAGGTCTTCCACTGGGTTTAGAGTCAGGAGAACTGGGTTCAGATTCTGGTGGTCCAGTATATTTCACCTCGTTGGGTTTTAGTTTTCTCATCTGTAAAATGGACAGGTTGAACTAAATAACTTCCAAGGTGCCTTCTTTGATATAGATTCTTGGATAACTGGATGAGTTTATGCTCTTTACTAAATATTGGCGAGAATTTCAAAAATTAAAAATGGTTGCCAAGTAAAGGGATGCACCACAGAACTCACACAATTCCCCACACCTCTCTGTCTTATTTTAGGGTAAAAATATTGAAAGTTAGGGGAAATTATGAATTAATATGTTGTACAATATTCTGCCTGATCCAGGTTGTCTTTAAGGAAATGTGTTGAACAGTAAAAAATCAGACACAGAAAATGGAATATCTTTCACAGAGGTGTCAAACATGGCCCACAACATTCTTAAGTGTTGCTCAAACTAGATTTAATTGTAACTGGGAAATATTTAACAAAATATTAAAATACAATAAAACATGAATAATTTTACATTTTGAAATTTAAGTCAATGTATGACTTATAGGCATCCTTATGAACTAATTAGAGGCTCGTATTTGCATTTAAATTTGCTTAATTAGTCTTTCAAATCTTTTTATTTACAATCTGTTCAAATTGGAATCTTT
This sequence comes from Antechinus flavipes, assembly GCF_016432865.1. Lineage (NCBI taxonomy): Eukaryota > Metazoa > Chordata > Mammalia > Dasyuromorphia > Dasyuridae > Antechinus > Antechinus flavipes. Next base: position 44,711,549 of record NC_067401.1, read on the forward strand.
CAATAGTTTCTAGAATCACTTTACTCAATTTCAAAGTTTTCTATCTATTGCACAACATCAAGTCCATCTTGATCTCAAGGGCTTTAAGAAGATTAAATTAGATATAAAGTCACCAGGGATTTGAAATATTTCTAGGATCAGCATGAACAAACTGTTCACTGCTCAAAGAATGAACTCAAAGAGCTGGAATTATTAATTTTTTATACTTGATCAAGAATGTATATAATTCAAAGTATTCTTACATATAGAATGAATTAAATGCTTAGTATTTGGGGAGATATAAGGACATGCAAGGTATAAACTAACATAATAGGATTTTAGGGAAATTAAATTGTAATATGGCATGCTTTTAGGGAGTAGTCATTTATAAGAGACAATCTTGGTACAGTAGGAAGAGAACTGACTTCACAGCCAGAAAAACCTGAGATTAACTTAGGTCACTCACATATGATGGCTCTATGGTTGTGGGAATTCATTTTAGCTCTCAGAGGTTTAGGCAATTTTTGAAGATTATAGATTCTAGGGACTTCCCAATGCCAGTGGAATCATAGATCCACTCCTTATCCCTGTTTTCTTTATTTTGCTACTGTTCAATTGTTTCAGCCTCTTTGTGACCCCATTTGGGATTTTCTTGACAAAGATACTAAAATGTTTGCCATTTTTTCCTCCAATTCATTTTCCATATGAAGAAACTGAAGCAAACAGGGTGAGTGATTTGTATAAGGTCACACAGTAAATCTCAAAGGCTAGATTTGAATTCAGGATGATAAATCTTCTGATATAGTATCCACTGTACTGTCTAGCTGTCCTTATTGTCTTACAGTACACCAAACACTTGTGATAAAAATTCAAAAAGCAAGACAGAACCTGCCCTCAAGGAGTTTTTAATTCTAAAGAGAGACAGAATACATTTAGAACAGTAGAGTCCAGGAAAAGAGTTATGGTCTGGGAAGGTTCCTGGACTAGTAGGACAATCAATCTACACACTAGATGTAATGTGATTAACTTTTTAGAACAAGAAGTAGAAACTGGAAGAAAGGACTGAAGAGAAAAGGTTGAAAATAAGATGGAAGAAAGTGCTCCATTCCAGAAAGCACAGAGCCCATCGCATGGGTTTTGGAAGATCAGTTTGGAGGTGGCAGCAGAGCAGAAAATGACAGACATGTGAACTTTTACAAATACAACAATATTTTTAAACTTCCTTTTTCCATTTTGTTCTGTTTGTGGGGGGAACCGTATCCTCAACTCAGAGTTCCCATTTGACTTTAAAAAAATAAAATTGTATGGCACACAGAGCATGTATTCATGATATCAAAGAGATCATGAATATCATCTAGAACATTCCCAGTGAGGTATTATACAACCAGTTGTTAAATACCTCCAGTGGAAAGAGCAGACTATCCTGGGAGGCAGCTCATCCATTCCAAGTTTGGACAGCTCCAATTGTTAGGAAGTTTTTCCTTATGTTAAACAGAAATTTGCCTTCTCCCCATAGGCATTAGCTCTACTCCTCCCTCCTTCTCTGTCCCTAAATAGACCAGATCTTTCCTCAACATGACAATATCTCAGATATTTTTTTAAATTGTCATCATGCCTTCCTTAAATTGCTTCTCTATATTCATTCCCCATGCCTTCACAAGGACTTGGAACCAAATCCAACCCAATGCTTAGCACAGTAGTAGTCCATAATAAGTTTTTAATAAATGCTTGTTGACTGCCTACCTGATCAGTAACTTCTGACAATTACTACCCGAATGATCTCTCTGGCCCCTTGATTTTTTCATTTATAAAAGTAAAAACCTTATGAAATTTCTTTCAGCTTAGATTTACGATCTGATGAACTGTTACTTATTTGACATGTTTTTAAACCCAACCTTCCCCCCTTCAGTTATTCTGTATACTCTTTATGTACCACTCCGGATTATTCCACTATTTCTCAAAATGTAACAACTCAGAACTGGACGTGTAATGGTCTAGCTGTTGTTTGACCAAGGCAAGATTCAAAAAGACTATTGCTTCTCTCCTTTTGTAGATTGTGCTATTTTTAAGCCCAAGCTTAAAGAATCATGGCTTTAGAGCTGGGTCTCAGTAGAGGATAGATACATTTAATGTGCAAAGGACACTCTGTATGATATCAAATTTAGTCCTCTCAACAACCCTGGGAGAAAGATGCTGCTATTAGTCCCATTTTACAGATGAGGATACTGAGAAACTGGAGAATTTGAGTAATTTTCCCACAAGTATCTGAAGCAGGATTTGATGACTTGGTCTTTCTACTTCCAGTTCAGCATTCTCTCCACTATATACCTATCTGATTCAGTTTATAGAGGAGAAAATTGAGAGGTGACATGACTTTCCCAAGTCACATAGGTAGGAACTCTCAAGTCCAAGTTGAGCAGTCTTATTTCCCACATTTCACTGAAGGGGGGGGACTTCATCACTCTCCTGAAAGCACAGAAGTATAGGGGTATCACTGGGTCACAGTTTGTATGAAAAAGATGAGGGCATTTCATTGGTTTAATATGCATCATCACTGTGACAGCAGCAGGGGAATGCAGACATATATTTAATAATTGATTCACTCTAAGTATGTACAGGATATTTATAAAGTGTAATCGGTATCATTGATATTTTCTCCATCACTTTGGAAAATCTAGACAATCAACAAAATAATAAGACAAGATGTCAAGGGGGAGAAATGACAATCCTGAGCCTGGAACTGATAGGATTCACTGAATCATTAACAAGGAATGAGGAAAGAAGTAGCAACAGATTCAAAACCCATCTGTGCCATTCTCCTCGGTGCTTAATGGTCCCTGGATCTCAAGTATGGAAAGGGAGAAGAAAGTTGAGGCTGTTGGGATGGGGTCCCATAGTAAAAAGTCTGAGGCTTCTGATATCCTCAAAAGAAATTATTGGGTTGCTCTCCATGGAATGGGAAGCCAGGGAAGCCAAATTATGCCCAGGAAGAGCCAAGGGATTTCCCTTCCCATTTACTCAAGTAAATTGAGTAATTGAACCATGAGAACATGAGGTAGTACTTGGGAAAGACAATGAACACATAGTAGATGAATTAGAAGGCCAAATTTCAGCAACCTGGTTATTGAGCCAACTAGGAGGCACAGTGGATAGAATTCTGAGCCAGTCAGGAAGACCTGAACTCAAATATGGCCTCAGTCCCTTAATAATTATAAGACTTTGGGGGCAGCAAGGTGGCACAGTAGATAATACACCAGCCCTGAAGTCAGGAGGACCTGAGTTCAAATCTGACCTCAGATACTTCCTAGCTGTGCGACCCTGGGCAAGTCACTTAACTCCAATTGCCTCATCAAAAATAATAATAATAGTAGTAATTACAAGACTTTGGCAAGTCAGTGCCTCAGTTTCCTCAACTGCAAAATGGAGATGTGACAGCACCTACTGCCTGTGGTTTTTGTGAGGGTCAAATGTGGTAATATTTATAAAGCAGTTAACAATGCTGTTGCTGATGATGACAATGATGATAATGATGGTGATGATGATGATGCTAAGAGCATTGGGCTTAGTCCTTATTCTGACACTAACTCTGGATCTCTGTTTCTACCTCTGTTCAATAATGGGGCCCCAATAATGGGGCCACAAAGTGGCCTTTAAGTTCCTTCATTCTCTTAATTAGTCTAAAAGTCAGAGATTTGGCTCTCTCTTTCTCTTTGTCTCTCTGTCTTTCTCCTCATTTTTCAGTAATAATCAAGTTCACCTTGCTCTATGATCTAGAGATCTGGTCTGCCTCAGTTCTCTCCTCTGTAAAAATATTTAAGATTAAATTATCCCAAGAGTCTCCATCTCTATCATTCTGCCCAGATTTGAATCGTTTACAACTTCAAGTCTTCTTTCTTAGTTTGAATCTGGAATAGAATCTTGAATGAGAAAAGAAACTGTTCCTTGCACTGGTTATGACATACTTAGAGTGTTGTGTTTATATGGGAGCCACATTTTACAAGGGATATTGACAAGCTATAGAACATACAAAGAAGGGTGATGAGGAAAGTCATATTTATGCTGGAAGGATTAACTGAATAAGCCAGAAAGGTCAACCTGGAAAAAAAAAAAAAAAAAAGAAGAAGAAGACGACAAGGGCAGAAGTCATATATTGGGTAGAAGCATAGATGTCTTCAAGTACTTGAACAAATGTCATGAAAGAGGAATTAATTTTATTTTGCTTGGTTCTAGATGTTCAGATTTAAGGCTAAATAGTGATAATTACAAAGAAGCAGACATTAGATCAATGTAAGAAAAAATTAGAGCTTTGCATAAAGAGGGCCAGGCACATTGTCTTTAATTAGAGACTGAGTGATTACCTGTCCAAAATGTTATATGAATTTTTATTCAAATATAAGTTTTCAAATTCCTTCTAGGTCTGGTAGCTTTTACCGATCTTCTAAAAGAAATTCTTCTTCCGCTATAGATTAGGGCAAAGTAATTTTGAGGTGTCTTCCAATCTCAAGGAGTCTACAATTTGTCTTGAATTTATAGTCTATTAAAACACCTAAATCTTTTTTATACCCATATTTTTGCCACTATTTCCCACCACCACTATATTATACAACTAATTTTTTAAAAACCCTGTTACAAAACTTTGCATTTATCTATATGCACTTTTATATTGTAAACTTTGGGCCAGCATTTCAAACTTCCTATCTTTTAATTCCACCAATTTCATATTTTTGCTAACCCTCCCAGCTTTTTGTCATTAATAGTTTTAATAAGCACATTGTCTATCCCTTGATTTATGTCATCGATAAAAAAAAAATTGAACAGAAAAAGATAAGGAGATAATTCTGTGTCATTCCACAAGTTACATTCTTTCAAGTTTTATATCAAACCTCTAATCAACACTCTTTGGATTTAATGAACCTATCTAATTTGCCATCATCAAGCATACAATTCTCTATCTTGTTTAAAAGCATAGCATGATGAGATTTGATAATGGCTTCCTGAAATCTAAATATGCTGAATTAATATGCATTCCTCTTACCTATTAGTATGTTTATCTTGTCCAAAATGGGTTAAAAAGCCTAGTCTGTTATGATTTGTTCTTAATGAACCCATGTTGCCTCCCTGTGATCACCTCTTTCCTCTATAAGCATTTATAAACCATGTTTTTAAACAATATTATCCAATTTCTTTATCCCAGAAAAAATTAGGTAGAAAGATTATATGGTTTGACCAAGATCATATAGCCATTGAGTGGCTGAACTTGGAATAAAAACAAGGTCCTTTTTTTTTGCCTATTCCAGTACATATTCTGTACTGTCCTACTTCTCAATCCCCAATCATGAAATCATTCTGAGCTCATGATAATAGAAATCAAGAAGTAAAGGCAGGACTTGTAATCAACAAAGTCTTCCTAGAATTGGGGACAACTTAAGTGTAAGATCTGAAGTTTCCAACATTGTAATTAAAAGGAAAGAACTATACCTATCTTGCTACCCTCCATGCCCTGCCTATTATACATAATAAGAGTCTCCTTTAAAAGTAGGGTGTGTTTTGTGTTGTATAAAAAGAGAAAAGGTTAGCATTTCGCTTGATAAGGATGGAAAAGGTCCTAGTGGCCTTTACAACACATATACAGTTATGGCTTTGCTGACTACTCTAGGCCAAGAATAGGGTCTGTTTTTATCTTTTTTCATATCTTCAATTTCTAGTGCACTGTCTGGTAGATGGTAGATGTTTAATAAATGTTTGTTGACTTAAACTTGACTCCAAGATAAGCAGGTGTAAACCCTAAGTCAGATCCAGCTTTGAATTTGCTCATAAAGGAGTTGGGATTAGACATGGCAATAAATTAAGTGAGTATTCAGTTCACTACATATGACTCAGAAGGTTGCCAAAGAACTCTGCCAGCTGACATACAGGCATGAAATATCCTCTGCTTCTTTTTCTATTCCCTTTAAATTTTATTTCCATGGGAATCTGTGTCCATGCAGCAACGCTGAGTGTGTTTCTGAGGCTAGTAAAGTAGGGAAGATATATAGAGGGGAAGGATGCTTAAGAGAACATGATTGTGGCACTAATGGTGGGCTTAATACCTAGGGCAGGGATAGAACCCATTTTAAATACATATTTATATTGGAATGAATTATTATTTAATAAAGATGATGTGAATCATTGAGCCAAATCAGTGAAGAAGGGGAAAAGATTTATTTTCCAATACACTTTTGGGTCCCACATACCCAAAGTAAAATCTTTACATAAAACACAAACCTCTCCCTTCCCTTAGTTGTGTTGTGTTTATTTTAATCAGTCAATACAAGAGTTTTCCCTCCTCTTATCAGAGTTTAACAGCTTCTAGTAACTGAGGGCCTCCCATCTAACCTTGTTAGAACCTGCTGTCTATACTAGTATTAAGAAATCTGACCTTTTCAGAATTTAATCTCTGTTCTTACCCAAGATTTGCTTCTACATGATTATTTGGTCATTATTCACATGGTAGTTTCTTGTTCTATCTTTATCTAGCTAATTCACACAATTCAAAAGACCCCCTTCTCTCCTGAGTTCCATTTTGTGGGTCATGTTTTGCCTTCTTGTCACAGATAACTATACCATCCTGAGCAAGTCAATTATTTCATTGGCCCTCTGTGTTCTCATTAGCAAAATGAAAATATCCAACTAGAGATGGTCTCCAGGTTTCCTTCTAGTTCTAAAGTTATGTCACTCAATGAAAGGTTATAAAGGAATGACAATCAAGCCTAGACTTTCCCTAGTATAGAAACTTCGAGGATGAGGAAACCCCCTCTATCAATATAGACCCGCACCTTCTCTGAAACTTAAGATCTAAAGAAAGTTGCAAAAAACATTGACACATTAAGTGACAAATTCTGGGTCAGACAGTCAGCATGCAACTTGAGCCCAAGTCATAGTGACTTTAAGGCTAATTATGCACCATTCATGTTTCCCTCCTGCTTAAATAGCTCATTTATTTTTAGTTAATATCCAATAAAGGATGGAGCACTACTTTTCAGTTCCTGTTCCTTCATAAGTTCCGGTGAATCATTATTGTTTTGTTTTATGGAGAAACTGTTCGAATAAATCTCCTCTCTCTCTTCTCTTGCCTTTTTGTTTATTCCTTTCTCAAGAAGGAATTAAGGAAATTAAGAGGCTCTAAAGATTTTTATTTTTATCATGAGAACCAATAGAATTCATTGAATATTTAGAGTGGGATCATCTGAAATTACATGATAAACTTCTTCCCTCTTTTGTTTGTCTCTTCCAAAGAGCCATACATGTTGCCTCCAACCTCTTTTGTCTCAGTCTGATTCTTAAGGAGGAAGGAAGGAAATGGAAATGGAAATGGAAAGGAAACGGAAAGTAAAGAAGAGGAATGAAAAAGAGAGGAGAGGAGAAAGAAAAGGGGAAAGGGGAAAGAAAAGGAGAAAGGGGAAAGGAGAAAGGCAAGTAAAGGAAAAAGAAAAGGGAGAACATGGCATGATATGGCTCATTCTCCCAAGGATTCATAAGTACCATGTTATCAAAAGAGCTCAATTTTGATAAGGGAGGCCATCTTCCTTAATTTAAAAGAAAATTAGAGATAAATAAGGTTCCTCACTCATTATTGTAGGAGTGTTTTTTTTTTTTTTTGGGGGGGGGGTATCTGGCTTCAACAACTACTGACATATTCAACTAGAGTCTGGAAGAACTATTCCAGAAGCAAGGTGGGCACAGGTCCCTGTGGCTGAATACCATCCGCTTACAGTGGGACTTCACACAGCAATGCTTCCCATCTGCTCCCTACCCCAATTATGTGGCACCCAGTTCTGCAGCTGCATGCTAGGCTGTCTCAGAAGTTGTTTGGATATATTAAATTCCAGACTGAATGACCATTTGTCAGGCAATTTGAAGCCTTGTAGATGGGATTTCTGCTCATATCTGGGATAGACTAGAGTAGATACCATCTGAGGTCTCTTCTAACTCAGCCTCTGTCATTCTGTAGGAGGCTATTTTAAGTCAGTCTCCCTTTCTCATCCCAGCAACCACAGAAAATCCATTTTGTCATTATATCACAGCCTGCCAGGAATTTATCAATGTTACGTCTCCCCTATTTCCCCCTGCCTGGCCATCAGACCTTGTCACCATAACAAGCTTTTGTTGTGTTTTGAAACTATGCCATATTTTGATTTTAAGCCCTGCACTCCCTGTAGATCTACTTCATAGGTTTCAGAAAGCCCAGAAAATGCCTTTGTGGCCCATAAGTAGCTTTCAATCAGGATATTTTCTTGTGCTTGATGAATTTTCAGTACAGAGAGCTAGCATTCATTGCAGAATCATTGAAACACAGACCTGGAAGAGCACTCAAGAGACATCCAATCCATCACCAAGATGCCAGGGAGCCTTCACCTCAACCCCTCCAGACACATAAGTAAACATTTCCTTTGTACAGGTCCATCAGGCAAGGGAGGCTCACATCATCAACCATTCCAATGTTTAACACTCTTTTAACATTTTCATAAGTTTTCAACTCTCACCATGCTATCACACTGGGTAGAACAGAATTTACATTTATTTAATATCTGGAATACATCAGGCGCTGTGCTAAGTGCTTTACCTATATTTCATTTGACCTTCACAACAAATTTTGGAGGTAGATTCTATTATTATCCCCATTTCACAGTTGGGAAAACTGAGGCAAAAAAGTCAAATGACTTGAAAAGAGTCCCACAACTATTAGTCCGATTTTCAACTTCCTGACTGTAGCACCACCTAGAGACCTCACTATTTCACCATTCCATTTGGACACTAGGCAGATGTTCACAGCTAGCTAACTAGCTATGTGTTTTTAAAGGCAAACAGATTGAGCTTTAGTGCAGATTTTCCCAGTACAGCAGGATTGTCAGCAAGAAATTGAACTTTCCTGGCAAATGGCTACAAGTGCCATTTTAGGCCAATCCTGAGGTTTCCCTCAGGGCCAGCCCCAAGTGGGTGGTTTTCACTTTACAAGGCACTGTATAACCTCCAGTCCCTGGAGACCCCCTTGCAACTAAGACCTGTTCTTCATGAAGCTGTGGTTGTTTCAAGGGGTTCAAACCAGGTGTGCTCCATGTTTCGTAGTTCACCTTAAATATTTTCTATATTGTGTTATGAAGGTTTTAAAATAAAACATTGAACTGTTTGAATTGAATCAGTTTGTTTTCCAAACAATGATTGATTTGGACTCAAGATTCTTGGGGGCAAAGCCCTGCTCTGCTACTTATTAACTATTAAGAATGGAGACAAGTCTTTTCTTAGTTTCTTGTTATCAATAAAATGAAGATTTGGATACTTCCAGTATCTACTTCATGAGGAGCAATTGTGAGGAAAATACTGAAAACTTTACAGCCCTATATAAATACAAATTATTAAGACCTTGGGAAAATAGATTTAAAGGCTAAAAAAATCTTACAAGTCATTGAATTCTAATTTTTAGAACATACTCAAGTGATTTTGATTCTTGATTTCTTCAAAAATTTCTTTTTTAAAAAAGAGCTCAATTTTAAAGGAGGCCCTCCCACGATTTTTCCCTACTACTAACTCATCATATGAACCCATAATCAGGTCCCTAAGATCTCTAGTTACATTTTGGCATGGTTGAATCCATAAAGTCCTCTATATTTAGAGGCAACACATATCTTCACTCTTCCCTACCTATCACCCCCTTTTCTCCTTTCTCCTTTTCGTGCTTGATTTGGATATTTCTCTTGGTGGAATGGGAAAAAAACATAAGGAACAGGGCAAAAAAAAAAAAAAAAGAGTCAGGAAAGCCCTGACTGAATGCTGGTACAAATCTCAGACAAGACACAGTTCAGGGGGATGCAGTGTGCCTGGTCATTGTGTCTGAGCCTGACGTGGGTAAAATTGACACCATATGTGCCCACGTGTAATTGCTCTGAGGGGCTGGGAGCAGGCTGTGGGGGAGGATTGGGAAGTGGAAAGCAACATGTCAGAGCATTTTAGTAACACCTAATTCATCCCGATCTTATAAAATATATCTAATGCTTACTTAAAAATAAAAGTAGAAAAACTGCTACAAGCAAGATTGCTCTTTGACAGTGAATGAATGTTGGTAAGAAGATAACACGAACAGAAAGAAATTTGTAACAACTTTTTTATGGTATTTTAAACGTTTATTCGATTATTTTTTTTTGCAGTAAATAAAGTGGTTATGGGACTCCGAGGAAAAGGGCCCAGATGTTAGTGAGTTGTATGAAATGCAGTGGAAACAAGTTGTAAAAAATACAGCCATAAACCAGGCTGTCAATGCCACACATCTGGACAATGCAGCTGTATGTTCCTAGTACTGTCGTCACCCAAAGAAAACTCAATAGCCTTATTTCACCCCAATTAGGCTACATACCAACAGGATCAGCATTAAATAGCAAGGCAAGGGGGGAAGGGAAGGCCCATAAGCACAGAATCTTTCCAGGATGCTTTTATCTCTCACTTGAATTTGGTCCCCAATATGTAAAAAAGAGGCTAATCCAACTACTCCCATCATTATAAAAACCATATTCTATACCATGAACTAACAAAGTACAGTTGGAAATTCTGGCTTCTTGTATTTTTTTAAAATGAAAATAACAGCCTTTTCTGCTTTATTAAATTAATTTCTTAAAAACTAGAAGAATGAAAGTTGTACCTCTTATTTCTGCACCAATCTGGTACCATCCTCAGAAGGAGAAGCCTCTGAACTGACTGGAAAAGAATTCAGATGCCAAATAATATGGCTAATTTAGAATTTTTGTTTAATTCATACACTGCAGTGAGTTATCTCAAAGGTTTCTGTTCACACATTCTTTGAATCCATGAATAATAAGGATAGTTCATATTCATATAGTATTTATGATTACAAAGCATTTTATGTGTATTTTTTTATTTGAGTTTTATAGTTGAATCCCAGTATTCATAAGATCATAAATTTAGAGCAGAAAAGAAGTTTAGAAACCATCATTCCTGAGGAAACTGAGGCACAGAAATTTAATGACTTGCCCAGAGTCACGGAGGTAATAGAAATCCGAACCTAAGTTTTCCTAATTCCAAGTTCATTATCCAATTCCTTATTGACTAAAGTTATGCCCTGAAAGATTTTTTTTTTTTTTTGTGGGGAAGAGCATGTTGGGATCCAGCCTTTGATATACTAGGCATAGGAAACTCCCTATGTAAGTAATCACTTAACTTGGTTTGCCTCAGTTTTTTTCATTTATAAAATGAGCTGAAGAAGGAAATGACAAACTACTCTAATATCTTTGCAAAAAAAAAAAAAAAAACTCCCCCAAAAGGTCACAGTCAGATGTGACTAAAATGATGAAATATCAATAACAAAATGTGTGTGTATATGTGCAAACATATATACACAAGTATATATGTGTGTGGATGCATATATGTGGATGTGTGTATAGATGAGTTTGTGTATGTGCTTGGTTAGTGGTTGTCTCTCATGCTTGAAAAGGACCAAAATGGCAACTATATTGGGGTCAGGATACGGTGTGTCCAACTATGACTGTTTAGACCAATACACATTCAAAAGACTTTATCATAGATTGGACACAAATAGTCCCTTTGGGCCTTTGGAATGGAGATATCTAAATCTGTGCATCTCATGTTTCTTTTGAGTTGCTGCAATTTTACTTTGTTCAGATCACAGCATCACATTTGATGCAGATGTGTGTGTGTATGTGTGTATGTGTGTGTGTGTGTGTGTGTGTATGCAGAGAGAAAGAGAGAAAAAGAGAGAGAGAGAGAGAGAGAGAGAGAGAGAGAGAGAGAGTAAGTATGTGGTGCAGTACTTGGCACATAGTAGACACCAAATAAATACTTGTTTCCTTTCTCTTACCACTATGATTTTACAGTTATACTATGTCACGACTCTGTGGTATATTCCATAATTCTTCAGCTGTCATTGTGGTGTCAGGCAGGAAACATTGGATACTACAAAATATTATGTAATTATGAATTATTATTCTCAATTTAAAAAAAAATCAATTATCATGAAATAGAAATGTTCATTCTCTCTTGGAATCTTGGGAAATATGGTACCATTGTTCATTCAGCTGATGACTCCTTCCTGCCATAATCATCTCTCTGTCCCCACAGGTAGTAAATGCAGCAAGAGCCATCGTGACTGCAGGAGAGAAACTTACCCAGCCATTAATTGGGAAACTCATTAAATACCAACTGCTGAATATCAAACATAAGGATGAGCAACGAAGGGAGATAGAAAGGAAGGTAGGATGGTTGATGGGGTTTCTGATGGACATAAGGAAGACATGAAACCTAGATATGCTCCTGCAGAGTAAGGTCTACAGCTATCCACTGATTCTCTTATTTTTCCAATTGGGTTATCTTAATATAATTTATTTCTTTGCCATCTTTTTATTATTTTATTTTATATACTTAAAAACATTAGAGAAGTGTCCTTTAGGCTCTAGCAGATAATCAGAGGAGTTCATGAGATACATTTAAGAACCTCTGCATCCAAGGCAATTCATTGTTTCATGATCCCATAGTTCAATGGTACCTTAGCTCATTGGGCTACCTCTTCACACTAATACTTCCTTAGAAACATGAGGTCTCAAAAGGGTACAAAAAGTATCTGATTTCTCAAAAACACATATATAGAAAATGGACCATAGTGGGGGGACCTGGCTTCCTGTCCTGACTCTGTCAATAAGTCACATGCCTTCCTGAGATTCAGATCTTTCTTCTGTAAAATGCACCCAATTGCCTCTGATACTATCTTTTAAGATAATGATAATATTGTAGTTGACTGTTTGTTTTCCATGCATTTCAGCCAAATTGACTAGCATGCTCTTCCTTGTATACATTACATTTCCTACCTCAGTGCCTTTACACAGGCTGTCCCTAATGCCTAAACTACCCTCCTGTCTCATCTTGATCTCTTGTAATCTCTGAATTCCTTTAGACACTCTTTTATATAAGATATTTTCTGATTCCCCTCAGGTGCTCCTGTCTCTCTCCCAAAATTCCTTTGTATTTTCTTATACATAATTTATCTATACTTATATACATATGTTTTGTTTGTCCCCCCAAAAGAATGTAAACTTCCTGAGAGCAGATACGGTTTCTTTTTCTTTTATAATTCCATTGATTAGCATAATGCATTGTACACACTAGTCATTTAATGAATGTGTGTTTATTTGAGGATTGTTAATTCTATCAAAGAGTTGTTTTTCTAGTAATATGTTTAGATAGTCAAAAAAAAAGGGGGGAAGCTGGAAATATGGAAAGAAAAAAAATGAAAGCAAACTCAAAAAGTGGAAAGGATGAGGCAATGAAGAATTAGCCTGAATCAAGTCTTATGAGACATATTAGATGAAAAAAAAATTGATTTACATTTCATATTAGGAAACATAAAAAAATAAAATAAAAATAATAAAACTATTCCCAACCTTCTACCCGAAAGGTTGGGAATAGTTTTATTATTTTTATTATTAATTATTATTAATACTTATTTGATACTAATAATTATTACTATTATTAGCTAATGGCAGTTAAGATTGAAACCCAGAGCTCATGATTCAAAATTCTACATTACTTCTGTAGTTTTCTGCTGCACCATTGCATGGCATTTATTTACTAGAATGATATCAGATTTGCACTTCTATACCAAGTTAAAGCTATTTTACAGCAATCCATTTTCTTTTTCTGCTCACGTATTACCTGTCTGGATATTTCATTTGCTTGTGGGGATTTCATTTAATTTGTCTGTGAAAATAGAGCTATGCTTGGCAGAAAGATTTATGCACAGTCCAACAAAATTCTTAAATATTTTTAGCAATGTGATGCCAAAGTGAAATCCATTCACTCATTATCACTACTCAAAATACCTGGACTGTTTGGGGGTCTCGTTGAAAATCTATTTTCATGGCCCAGGGCCATGACAGCATGTTCTTCTATAGGCATGCAGTACAAATAGATTTTTATGGGCTTTCTCTCATCTTTTATAAATGGGAAAATAAAGATATCCTCAGTTGGAAGAGATGAAGCTAAGTACTCCAATCTGTGGTGTCTAGCATCACTTATATTTTACTTACCCCAGGGATGAAAATTAACATTAATAAGTGGCAATTGTAGAGATTCACATTTTTAGCTTGAATGTTTGGACCCATCTTCTCAATATTTATTACCTCCTAGAACTCTCCAAAAATCAAATAATCCGCCTTTACAAGTGGTAAGTTCCCCCTCCTTCATATCTTCAAGTAAAGGTTGGATGACCAGTTATCAGTTCTTCTTTAGAGAGGAATCTTATTCGAATAAAAATCAGAGCAAATGTTCTCTAAAGGTCTGCAATTCTGTTCCTGTTAACTTACTTTCTAACAGCCATAAATAAATATTTTCTGGGCCTATGTTCTTATTTATATATTGGGGATAATAAAATTTCTATTACTTCTTCAAATCACTGTTGTGATGAAAATACCTTATAATATTCTTAAGTCAGTAGAAAACTTGCCAAGAAAAAAAAGAGATAAAAAATAGAAACTCTTTAAGTATTTTTAGAATGTTTTATACTTTTCAAAGTATTTTATACTACATTAATTACCAGTTATTACAATGAAATCCTTTAAGCCCAGAGAAGTGCAGGTTTGAGTTTCAAATTTCAAAGGAAATGAGTTTTTGATATGTATGGAACTTTGTGGGAAGATAATAACACAATCAAACATGATATCTTTATTAGGCAATTGCTGTAAAGCATTAATCCCAAACCTTAAGTCACAACCATATAAACTGATGAAATTTGATTGATGTGATTAGACATTATCCAGTAAATGAACTTGTTAACATGTAGAAGGATGTGCTACATGAAGAAATGTGGTACAGGAGAACAAAAGTTAGTTTGGCAATCTATGTTCAAATACTACATTGCATTTGGTTTTTTACGTCTGTGGTTTCAACTGAGTTCATTTTTATTGTGATATGAATTTTGTAAGAGAACAGTATATTCATGAATATATCCTAGGTATCTATATCACATAGACATAAATTTTCAGGCAATTCATCAATTAGTTTTTACCTTGCCAAGGTAAGTGCTCCCACTAATTATTGTTTGTGCTTTCGAAGTGACACATTTGTGTTTTACTTTTATCTCTATGTTTCAATTTAATCATAGTATAAAGTTAATGTGTTCTTCCTACAATGTCAATTCCTTTTTACTTCATATATTATTTATAATGTATTTTAAACATATGTAATATATACTATATAATTTATAACATATATTCATATATTATTTTTGCCTGTCAAAAACCATAACCCTTAAGTATATTCTAAAATATTTTACTTCATCTGAGAATGTAACTTGGAAAAGAAATGAAACCAGCAAAAGAAAATGGTATCTTTAAAAAAGAAATACATCCACAAGTGATTAGCTATTTTATATAAAGAGACAGCCCACTAAATATAGTTTTGAAATATAGTTGTGTGGATGTACGTATACATATGTTTTTGTAAAAGTAACTATATATGTGCATACACACATATATAGACATATAGACATAGATATAAACACAGACATGCACATATTCATAGTCATAGTCATTTACATAGACATAGACATAGATATATTCATACCCATGTGTAGACATAGATATATTCATAGATGTAGCTATTTACAAAGACATAGCCATAGACATAAACATGGACATAATTATAGATATATTCATAGCTATAGACACACACAATAAATGCTTTTGGATTGGAATAAATTTCCACTTTTTTCCCTCCAGGTGAATTCAGAACACTCACAGATTAAGTGATGGTCTTTAGGAAAAGAGATAAATTAATTCTAATTGTTTTGCTTTCTAATTAGTAAATTTCACCAAAAATCCCAAGCTGAAATAGTGCTTCAGTGTGAAAGTTGCTTGATTTGGATTCAGAAGACCTTTGCATCTCATCTCTATTCCTGCCTATGTGGCTTTATTATGCATTTCACTTTCATCTCTGTGGAACTTAGTTTCCTCATCTATAAAATAAGAAAGTAGAAAGGACTAGATGATTTTTGAGATGCCTTCCAGCTCTGACTCTATAAGTCCAGGATCCATTTCGCCCCTCACTGATTAGAAATCAGTTTTAGGAAGACTGAAGAGTTCTTTCTCTGACCTACTCAAATACCATACGTTTGACTGAATTAGAGACAAAGAAATATCGCAGAGAAGAAAGGAGGGGGAGTGCTGATAGCTATTTCTTCAACCACTCAGAATCCTGCAATTTGATAATACATCACAACTATAACCATGAATGATCCAGAATCTCCACAGGAGGAAGCTGGAAAAGAAATGAGAACCACTTTCCCAGACGTTTTCCAGCTTGGTTCAGTGGAAACCCCTGAAGACTGGAAACTAGCCAACATAATGCCATTTTTTAAAAAAATCTTTTTCTTTCATTTGTTTGAAAAGAAAAGCCATAGGGACATACCAGGAAATTACAAACTGGTTAGTTTTGATTCAGTTGTGGTTAAAATATTTAGAAACTATTTTTAAGAACTCAAACAAAGAAAAGGCAAGGGACTTTATTTGGAAGGGGGATGACCAGCATGATTTCAGAAAAGGAATAACTTGCTTCAGTAACTGGTTGGAATTCTTCAGAGATAGGGTAAAGTCCCCCTTCTCTGCATGGACTACTGAGCCCAGGATATTACTGTCATGATTCCCAGTCTTGAGTAAACTATAAAAATAGGACTAAGGGAAAAAAAAATAAACCACTACCAGAGATGCCTATTTTGTTCATCTGTAAAGTAGATGTAGTGGTATTTTCTTTCTTAAATGGAATTCTGGATAATTAGAATTTTGGAAGAATTTTTGAAGAGATTCAATTGGACATACGAATTTGAAATATAAAAAGTTATATCTTCATGCCACAAAATAATTACAGTTGCTGTATCATGAAGTATAGGAATTCAGAGTAAAAAAACCATTGGCCCTAAAGTTAGACGTGGATTTAAGACCCAGTTCTGTCTCATATTAGCTTTGGAACTGCAGGCAAAATCATTTAAACCATTCAACTTCCTCACTTATAAGTGGAAAGAGAGAGAGAGAAAGAGAGAAAGAGAGAGAGAGAGAGAGAGAGAGAGAGAGAGAGAGAGAGAGAGAGAAAGAGAGAGAGAGAGAGAGAGAGAGAGAGACAGAGAGAGAGAGAGAGAGAAAGAGAGAGAGAGAGAGAGAGAGAGAGAGAGAGAGAGAGAGAGAGAGAGAGAGAGAGAGAGATAATGCTTGAACTGGCAACTCCCCAAAAGGAAAAGAGCTATAACTAGAGAATTGTGAATGATGGCTATTAATAATGGTATTGCTGTTGTTAATGTTGATCCACTAGGAGTAGAGCTGGTACGTTTAATCAATCAACAGACATTTATTTACTTGTCTTTTTGTTTAGTTAGTTATTTTTTAAAGAATTAATTTGTCCAATTTTCTGAAAGTACAGAGGCTATTCTGTGGGCTGTTCCCATCACTAATTGGAGCTAACAAACTCTATAAAAGATTATTGGAAGAGACCTACTCTGGATGATATCACAGATATATTGATGTAAAGCTGGTGGAATAGACCTAAAAAATAATAATTTACATTCAAATTCAGGGAGGTTTGTAGTCCTTCTATATTGAACAGTGTCTCTTTAATGGAAAATCTAGATATTTATCAGATATTCTAATGACATGGAATCCATTGAATTTAAAGAGATAACTAATGGGGCTGAGGATAAAACCCCATTCCTATCCTGGTACTCCAATACTTCCTACATTAAATCTTCCCTCATTCTTTTAACTTTTAGTGCTGTTTTACCTGGCATTTATCTCTGTTCTGTATATACCTATGTAATTTGAGGGGTTAATTGAATCAATTATACTGCCCCCTGTAGACCACACACCTTAATCAGTTGAGAAAATTCTAAGTTAAAATCCTAGCTATATACCCCTAGGCAAGACATTTGACCATGTTTGCCTCAGTTTCCTCATCTGCAAAATAACTGAAGAAGGAAATGGCACACCACTTCAGCATCTTTATTAAAGAAAACCCTACAAGGAGTCACAGAGAATTGGACACAACTGAAAATGACTAAACAAATCCATAAATCGGTTCCTACAGCATAGGGAAATTTCAGAATACTTTGGTAGAAATTAACCCAGACTGACAAAATCACAGGCATTTGAACTATAATAATAGATGGTGATACAATAGATAGAGAGTTGGGGCTGGAATAAGGAAAACCTGAATTCAGATCCAGTCTCAGAAACTTATTAGCAAGCAGCGTGACCCTGACAAAGTCACTTAGTCTCTATATCTCAATTTCCCCAATTGTAAAATGAAGTTAATAACAATATCTGCCTCACGGGACTGTTATATCAAATGAGATAATATTTGTAAAGTGCTTACCTAATATGATGACTGGCATACAATAGGCATTTAATAAACCCTTCCTTCTTCTTTCCTTTCCTTTCTTTATTCCTTTCCTTCCTTTTTTTTCTCTAAAAGTAGGACCTCTGATTTCACTAGTCTAGAGAATTTACATTCTATCTTCTGTTCACTTCTCTCTGCAACATATAGTCTTAGAATTGCTTGGAACACCCAGAGGTTGTCTAGAGTCCCACAATGTGTATCAGAAATGGGATTATGAACCTTCAAATCTTTCTGGCTCCAAGGCTGTGTCTCTAATCACTACACTCCATTTCCACAGAAGTTTGGTGCTATACCAAGGTATATACATACCTCTCAATAATCTTGCCAGACACTGTAAACCAAGTTGGCAAAAGCTATCGGGCCTTCCTGGTTTTTACCTAGGATCCCTAAAAAGACTTTTAAAGTTCCCTTCCCCAAAATATTTCTCCTAACTAGCCTAAAATTCTTCATTCAGTCTCTCAGAAATTCCACTCATGTGAATTTCTCTTGGATTAATAGGGACCCTTCTGGAATATGAATTGTATCTAGGACCATGTGGCTCTTAACTCTGTGATTCCTGGCATATACTTCTATAAGAATTCACACTTCTTAGTGGGAATTAGTTGATCATATTATTTGTCTTATAACCCTAAGTGAGATCAGGTTCTGGAAGATGGGAAGTTTTTATTAGAAAATAGAGCAGATGAAGGAACAGAGAGGAAGATAATAAGTTTTGAAGCAAAACTTGTAGAAGACTGGGGAAAGGAAGATTCAAGACTTATAATTATAATTATAATTATAATTGGAAAGCAACTTACTGAAAGCTAAAATGGCAATACCAAGCATTCAGGAAGGTAAAAATTTGGAAAAGTATTATAATTAACCAAGTTCCATGTTAAAGAATTATGAGGTCAAAAAAAAAAAAAAAAGGGAGGGTTAAGATAAAATTAAAAACTCAGTTCTATTTTTGAAAGATTTATTAGCTTCCAAGAGTCTTTTAGTTAAGAAGCTTCATCAACTTAGTGCTAATGCATATGCTCAAATACAGGGACCTACCCAGAGGTTCATTCATGCTATAATATTAATCTACTCATACATATATACAGATTGTACTTACCAGATATAGTGGGCTGGGGGCTGGGAGAAGCAACCTTAATGGCATCGTGGAGAAATGGAATTCTTGAAGAGAGTTCAGCAGCTACAGATGACATATCATGGCATCCTTTTTCTTTATTCACTGATTTTTTTTAAAAAATGCAGTGTGTGTTGTTTCTGGCTCATAAATGGGTACAACCTTTTTCTCATGGTTCCCCTCTCCTTCTTGAGTGTATATTTGGGAAGAAGGAGATGCCTTCCTGCTTTAATTACTGGTATATTAGGAAAGATGCTTTCCTTTTCCTGGTGGGCTTTATCTCTATTTCATTCCTACTGTGAATCTGCAACCACCAGCCCCTTTTATTTTCTCCCTAGTCGATATTCACACCAGCCAAAAATCATGTGGACAATTCTTACTTAAAGCAGACTTTGACTTGATTCTTGAAATCACTACATATTTTA
This sequence comes from Antechinus flavipes, assembly GCF_016432865.1. Lineage (NCBI taxonomy): Eukaryota > Metazoa > Chordata > Mammalia > Dasyuromorphia > Dasyuridae > Antechinus > Antechinus flavipes. The sequence goes on from NC_067401.1 coordinate 44,731,499, forward strand.
TGATCAAATAGATTTACTATAACCAGATAAGCTAGCTAAAGTAATAGACTATTAGTGAGAAACTACTTTCACCTTTACCTCTCAGATCTGTGGAGAACGAAAAAATTGTGGCCAAAGAAGAACTAAAGGACATTATGGAATACAATATGGATAGTTTGGATTTTTTTAAGTTAAAAAGTTTTTGTACAAATAAAACCAATGTAGACAGGATTATAAGGGAAGCAATAAACTGGGGGGAAATTTTTCCATCCATTCTGATAAAGGCCTCGTTTCTAAATTATACAGAGAAACAACTCAAATTTATAAGAATTCAAGCCATTCTCCAATTGATAAATGGTCAAGGCTATGAACAGATAATTTTCGATGAAGAAATTAAAACCATTTATAATATATATACATACATATATATATATATATATATATATATATATGCTCTAAATCATTATTTATTAGAGAAATTCAAATTAAGACCACTCTGAGGCACCATTGCACACCTTGCAGATTGTTTAAAATGATAGGAAAAGAAAATGATGAATGTTGGAGGTGATGTGGAAAAACTGGGACACTAATACATTGTTGGTGGCGTTGTGAAATGGTCTAACCATTCTGGAAAGTAATTTGGAACTATGCCCAAAGAGCAATCAAACTGTGAATATCCTTTGATTCAGCAGTTTCTCTATTGGACCTGTATTCCAAAGAGATCTTAAAAAGGGGAAAAGGGCCTATGTGTGCAAAAATATTTGTAGCAGCAAGAAGCTGGAAACTGAATGGGTGCCCATCAGTTGGAGAATGGCTAAATGAGTTATGGTGTATGAATGTTATGGAAATTATTGTTCTATAAGAAACAATCAGCAGGATGATTTCAAAGAGGTCTGGAGAGATTTATATGAACTGATGCTAAGTGAAAAAAGCAGACATAGGAGAACACTGTACATAGCAACAACAAGATTATATGATGATCAATTCTGAAGGACATGGCTCTTTTCAACAGCAAGGTGATTCAGACCAGTTTCAAAGGTCTTGTTATGAAGAGGGACATCTACACCCAGAGAGAGGACTGTGGGGACTGACTGTGGATCACAATAGAGTATTTTCACCTTTTTTATTGTTGTTTGCTTGCATTTTGTTTCTTTATCCTTTTTTTCCCTTTTCGATCTTATTTTTCTTCTACAATATATAATTGTGGAAATATATATAGAAGAATTGCACTTGTTTAACATATATTATATTACTTGCTGTCTAGGAAAGGGGGTAAAGGGAAGGGAAGGAGAAAAAAAAAATCGGAACACAAGGTTTTACAAAGGTGAATGTTGAAAATTATTTATGCATATATTTTGAAAATAAAAAGCTTTAATCAAAAAAAAATTACTATCACTTGAGTTTACTCCTGTGTTGGTCATAAAGAACAGTGAGCCATAATGGATAAGAAATGGATAAAAAAGCTGTCCTCATAGCCACAAAGACCTGTGTTTAAAGCCTCTATTTCACTAAAATTGACTGGATGATCCTGGACAAGTCACTTTACTTTGCAACATTTTAGGCAGCTCTGAAAAACTGAATTGAACAGAAGATGCCAACTTTTATGGAAATATTTGCAATTTAAAATTCCTTATGTACAGGGTCAATCACATTACTAGCCTACTAAATTCAATGGCACTTAAAAAAAAAAATACAGACTCTTTAGCCTGGCCTTTAAATTTCTCCACAGATTAATTCCAATTACTTTTTCTACTCTTATTGCCCATTTTCCCTTTCATACAATCTATATTCTCTGAAAGTTAGAATATTAGCCAAGTCTTTCTCAGATTTTATTTGCTGTATTGTTTCTATCTCCAATCCATAAATCTACCTGTTCGTTTCCTGACCTAGAATACATAATCTCTTAATCTCTTGCTTAATCTCTCAGTAGTTTCAAACTATTTTTTACTAAATATAAATTTACTTTAAATTACTTCCTACAAAGTAATTGACAAGAGGGAACTTAATTTAAAAATAAATGTTTTAGTCAATCTTGTATTTTTCCTCCTAGAAGTTCTGCAAGCTGAGTTTTATGTCTCCCAAATACATTAACTGTGTTACCTTGGGTAAATTCCAATTCAACCTGCCCATGTCTCAATTTCTATATTTGGGATTAAAAGCTATTTTCAAAGCATATCAGAGAGAGGGTGTTTTTTTGCTTCCTTAATCTGGAGCTTTTCATAAATTTCAGGGAGAACCTAACCTTGGTCTGTGTAGGAGAAGAGCTTTGTGATCTGAGAAACCAAAAGGGCAAGAATTTGGTTGAAAGTTAGTATTTTTGATGAAACTCAAGTTATAGTATCCTTTAATTAAAGACCAGTGTCCTTTAATTAAAGAGCAAAGGAAAGAAAATATGAAAGGCAGCATGATGAAGCGGAAAGCATTGCCCTTGGAATCAGGAAATTCTGGGTATGCACTTCTGACACCTGCTGGCTGTTTGGCACAGATTATTTGTGATCAAATTCTCAGACTTCTAAACCAGGAGGGTAAACCAGGAGGCCTATGTAGCCCACCAGATTAAAATGTAACTGGAAAAAATTTAACCAAAAAATGTAGTGAAACATAATGTTAATCTGTGGTTTTCATAGTCAATATGTGGCCAGAAGAGATCCTTAATACAGCATTCAGTGAACCCTGTTTATATTTGAATTTTAGGAGAAATGGTAGAGAAAATCCCTTAGTAGAACATATTGTTCCTTAACAGTTCCCCATAACAGTGAAATCATCCATCTAATCCTTAGTTCCTAAGTAGTAAAGCAAGAAGTTTTGTGCCATAAAATTCAAGATTTAAGGATCAAAATAAACCTCCCTTCCTCTATGCTCTCCCATTCCCACCCCCAGATGGGTTATTCTATGAATCTATGGCTCTATATCAACAACCCTTAAGTTATTTTTGCATGTAACACAGTATTATTCTTCCTTGTGATAAATTAAGATACACTGAACATTTCATCTTACTAAAGAGTTGAAAGATTCAAGTATCTTCAAGAATTTCTGACCCTAATCAGCTAAGCTAAACATTTCACATCACAATAAAGACATAACAGTGAAATAAATTCTGGTGGGCTTTATCTCTATTTTTTCTACTTATGTATGTATATATATATATATATACTTTTATGTTTTATATAGATAGATAAAATAGATATGCAAATCAAAAATTTAATAACAAATCATAATTTTGCAACTCCCACATTCAGTTATAAGATTCCATACAGGGTTATGAACCACAGTTTAAGAAGCTGGGCATTAGGACTATTAGGAGAAAACTGCTCTGAAAAGCAAAAAATACTATGTAAGACATGGGTAATCATTGAACAACTGTTAACTTCTGTGATTCCCTAGTTCTTTGTTCAGAGCACACTGTGTATTGTCGGTATTAGTGCTTCTCAAAGTGATGATGACCAAATTATCTCTCTTTCCAGGCACTGGAAGAAAAACTAAAGGCAGAAAAGGAAAAAGAAAAAATGAAGATCAAGGCTGCTGGAAAGGAGAAGAAAGCAGTTAAAGGGAAAGGAGGAAAAGGAAAGGACCAAGGAGATTCAGTACACTCACTGAAAAAAGAGAGCAAGTTGAAACGGCGGGGAGAAGAGGAGAAAATAAAATCATTCATCGGTCTGTAAGACATAATGAATTTTCATGGATAATGTTCATCTTTTTTTCAGGTCCTGTAAAATAACTGTCAGCTGATGACATTGGGTGTTTTTATTCTCCCTGTACATGCTTTGGTTGATTCCTATTAAGACTGTAGTATAACAAAACTCGCACACTTTATTTTTGTTTTCTGAAACTAATGCTTCAACCAACATGAAAGACTCTAAATTTATATTTGTTTTATTTTGTTGGGTTCAGCTTATCATTCTAGCTTGGTATTATATTTCTGCCATGCAATGTGCAGCCTTATGCCTTTGTCACATTTGAGGAGCATGTCCCACTGAAATAAATGATAAAAATTTAGAACACCACAGATTGTGGTACATTCCTCTAGAGACTTTCCCCTAAATTAACAGAATTGATGAATGACTACTCTTCAGATCTGGGCATTTAAGCCATTTTGGATACAGTTAACCACATATCACCTAGCCCTCATCTTTCCATCTTGTCCACTACAATGGCATGAGAGACTTTAACAAGAACTTTAAGTGTGGGCATACCAGATCTTTAGCAATAAATCCTGTTTAAATAACCTTAAATGACTATCACATGCAAAGTCCTAAGCCCTGGATACTAAGGCAAAAACAAAAGTTTAGTGCCTTCAATAATACTGAGGAAGAGATTGGTTCATATGACTGAGGAGAGATTGATTGCAATGAATCATCTTGTCCTTTTCTTGGGGGCAGAGTTTTCAGTTTTGGCTGCCCAGGCAATTTAAGAGTTCAAATATTTCTCAGTTGGTTGGTAGTTTGCCCCCATACAAATTTTCAGAAGAGCTGTTTGTCCCCAAAGGTAGCTGTGGAACCAGAAACATAATTGAGAATTAAGGAAAAATTCAAAGGTTAATTCTCCTAACCTACATCCAGGCTGAAGGAAGGAATGGACCTTTGATTTCTGTGCCAGTTCCAAATGAGTGATTCTATCATTCTGGAACCTTAATGATAAAGACATGAAAGATGTGAGGTAACTGACTGACATAGTTCTAACTCCCTAGAATAAGAAACAAGCCTCTTACCAAGAACTCCATTGACTCACTAATGAATCCAGGAAAGATTTTCTTTTCCATTCTTGTGGTGTTCTCTTCTTTTTTATAATATATGATGGTTCTCTGGGAGCAGGTTTTCTCAGGGGGCTTCTGGAGGCAACCTTAGTTTCAGTTCAGATCAATAATCACCTCAAATCACAGTCATTTATTGTCTCTTCCAAAATAGCCCAGTAAGCTTTCCTTGGTTCTGACAGCTCTTGTTGCTAGTCCTTTGCCTTTCCCTCTGCCTCTGACAACTTCAACTTCTCCTCTTCCTAATCCCAGTACTTCCCAACTGCAGTCTCTAGCTTCTCAATCTCCTCAACTGACTCCTGCTTTCTCAATCTCTTCAAGTCTCTTGACTGAAGCTCTAAGAGCTTCTTATATATGATCCCTAAAAGGTGTGAACCCAAAGGTTGACTCCTCCTCTGAGAGAGTGGGATTGTGGGAGGTGTAAACTTGTGAATCTCATACTGAATCCTGAAATCTCCCAAACTTGTGAACTAATGTGTGAGCTAATGTGTGAACTCTCAAAGGTGTAAACATAAGCATTGTTTCTACCAATTCTAGAAACACCTTGTAAGGAGTCTAACACATTCTTGCAAGAGTGGGTGTCTAAACTAACAGACACATCCTTGAAGCTCAAAAGCATGGCTTTTATTCTCTGTCTCAAAACAATCTCTCTAGTTTCCCTTGTTGGCTGGATACAACAGAGATTACAGCCTATCTGAAGAGTTTAACCCTCTTACATGGGTATGAGTCCCCATCCCTGATTACATTCTCATTTCCAACATTTTGGTGAACCTAGCCCTTACTTTTTTTAACTCTTCCCTCAGCCTATCCTTTAAGTGTCATTTCTTAAGTTTCAGCTCCATTTCTCTGATTTAAGTTTCATTTCTCTGATTTTGATTTTTGTTGTTGTTGTTGAGGCAAGTGAGGTTAATTGACTTGTCCAGGGTCATACAGCTAGGAAGTGTTAAATGTCTGAGGCCAAATTGAACTCAGGTCCTTCTGAGTTTTGATTTTGATTTTTTTTAATATAACTTTGTGGAAACTAAACCTTCATCTAAGCTCACACTGATAGTCTCTTTAAAGAAGGGGTGAGGAGCACATGGCATTAGATGTTGTATTATTATATATTAGAGATATATCATAATTGATGTCATCTCTCTTCCAATAAAATCTACTTGCTATTTACGAAGTTTCTACTTCATACATAGCACTATGCTAGGGAATGGGGTTATAAAGAGTAAAATTAAATTGTCCATACCCACCAGGGATCTTAAAACATTGATATATGTGACAATTTGAAGAGGAGGGAGAGAGAATAAACCATTGGAAGGACCTGTAAAGACTTCTCAAAGAAAATAACACATAACGTGAGCTTTGAAGGAAATTAGAGATTCTGGAAAGAGAGGAAGAAGTAAATTCCAGGCACATTACTTCTTACTAGTCAGCACTGGGTAGTAGCTCCCCTTATCACTTTCACTTTTCAAAAAATGAAATAATAGTAACTTCAGGGCAAAAATTTGTTAGTTGCTCTGTTTTTAACTTTAAAAAGAGAGTGATAGAAAACGACCAAATAATTTAAATTCCCCTGTGTATCATGCTTTTCCTCTTGCCCCTTCAGTTTTATCTGTTTCCCAAATTCATCTCTTTTTTTCCCAATGAAGGTTCTCCCTTCATTGTTCTTCCCCTAAAATATTGTACACCAGATTTTATCCCTCCCGAGTCCTTAATGCAATAGTACTTTCTTAACATGAAATACTGCTTCCCCATCCTTTTTATCTACTCTATTCCTTATGGAATAATAAATATCCTTCCAGATCTATTTATTTTAGTCATTGACTCAGTTATACCTATGAGATAAAATTTGTCCTTTTCATTAAAATTTCTAGTTTATCTCATTTATTACCCATACATTATATACTTGTTGGCATCTGAGGTCATTTAAGTTTTATTGCTGACTCCTTTTGTGGATCTTCTCTTTAGCTATTTTTCTTCCTAAGTTGTACTTGCTATTACTTTTGTTATCTGGTTTGACCAATCTAAGTGAATACTTTCCTTTTTTTCTCTCTTGATTTTCCATTTAATATCCTTTTGATAAAAATTTCAAGGTTCTAGGCAAAAACATGTTTTTAACTAGTCCTTATCAATTACACTCCATTGTTAGGCAAAAGTTTACTATTTCTTTATCTTAATCCATGGCCCAGAAAACCAAACCCTTTTTTAGTACTATCTAATTCACAAGGTTGGTTGTTGTTCTTTGTTCTGGAAGAAGACCCAAAATGACATCATTATGTTAAGAATCCAGTGTGTCTAACTGTGGCTGATCAGACCAAAAGGAACTTGGAATCTGCCACAGATTGGACTCAAATAGTCCCTATGAACATTTGGAGGACTTCCCTAACTTGGAGCATCTTGCATTTCTTCTGAGCTAATTCTATTCTGTTTTGCTCATTGAGCACAGCATCTTCTCTGATGAGGGTATGCCCATCCTGGGCATTCCTGTGCCAGTGTTTCCCCAAGTCAAGCAATCAATTCTAAATGAATTCTTTTTTAAATTATACCTTTTTATTTTCAATATATATACATGGGTAATTTTTGATATTCACCCTTACAAAACCCTGGGTTCTATTTTTTTCCTTCCTTCCCCTTCCTCCCCTAGACAGCAAGTAATTGCTATCTATTAATTGAATATGTTAAACATGTGCAATTCTTTTATACAGATTTCCACAATTATCATACTGCACAAGAAAAATCAGATCAAAAAGGGAAAAAATGAGAAAGAAAACCAAATGCAAGCAAACAACAAAAAGAGTGAA